>NW_025763404.1:0-668989 GCF_003444635.1 Morchella importuna | reverse complement strand
ATGGATAGGGGTTTATGTAACCCCGAGTGATTGGCTATGATCCATCTGGCATTTAAACATCTATCGAAAGTCAAGACGGACAAGGGAGTTTGTTTTCTTCAGAGCGGCGATTATGGCCTCGTGGATTTGTAGCTCGGGGGTAGTCTTTTTTTGGAGCACAAGCTTGGTTGGTATTGCTGATACGACGGTTAAAAGTTACCAAATAATCATTTCCACCAGTTAGCTTCAAACTTCCCAGGTCCCGCTAAACGACTTCACTCGGAGAGCTAAGGGCCACTTGTACTTCAGTCAACCACCCCGTGAAAAGCTGTATGTGGCCGATCACAGGCTACCACATTCTGCTCTTCCCCGAGTCTCTATGGGCCTGGACTACATGTACTTCATCTTGCCCCCCACGGCCACCACACAGCAAACGGCATACCTACATTATATGCACCACGAATGTGCATGTGTATATAACCATCCTTGAGAATTAAGTCAGCACCTTGGTCCCGCAACTAAGTGTCCTCCTAGTTACCAGCCGTCTTCGTGTTTGTTCTCAACCATGCATTAAGTGTACCATGCCCCCCGATTCTACTTACTCGGCTTATAATAGGGGGCCAGGATACTCCTGCTATATCGCAGGGCTTCGCACAAGGTCATGGTCACAAACTTGAAGCTAGCTGGTGCGGGGAGCACTTCCAGAGATCGTTTCCCCATCACACTAACAGCTTTCACTGTAACTGTGAAGGACACTTGCAGTGTTTGCAACCCCGGTTTCCTATAGAGTAAATAGCTGCCTAATTGACACCGGCCGGCGTTAGTCGTTGATGTAGCTGAGTGCAGGGTGCAAAACCATTGATTCCGTAACATCAAGATTTGTGGCCAACCATCATGCGCCAGCTACCCCATGGATTTCCACCTCCAACCCGGCTCTCTGCAGTGCCTACTACACAAACACACGTTCTAGGATCGACTTCCAGGATCCCGGCTTGAAACGCACCAGGGCCTGGTTTCCAGTGCGTTGATACCCGCACCGGTGTGAGCTAGATGTGGTGCCCCGGTGAAGATGAAACACGCATATGCGCATGTAGAGCACTCTATGTACGCGGTGTCGGCATCAATAGGGAACCTACCGGCAAACGCTCTATGTCTCGGGGAAGAGATCGAGAGGTTGGAGGGGCCAATCAGCTGGATTTGCTTGGGATAGCGACAACCCTAGCCCTGAGTTCTGGTTCCAACATCTATTTGGCTCATGATCACAATTATACTATGAACTCAAGGAGTAATATCGGAGTAAAGCCTATTAATTCTACGGCTCAAGTAATGGTAATAATAATACAGTAATGATACAGCGCTAAATACAGAACCTATGATATTGTACAATGTAAACTACCACCAATCCGACCCATAATGAACCGCCAACTCCAAAGAGACAAGAAATAAGGGAAGCCCGCTCCCCAAGATAAAGATAAGAGTATGAAAAATTCCGAGCTCATATCTTACTTCGGGGAAGCAAATTCCTTAGGGCGCCTTCCGCCTCAGACGAACTCCTATCGCCAGAGCGCCCTCTCCCTGACTCTACTCTCGACGCGCCAATCTGGGCATTGCTCTTCCTACTCCTCAACATGATGCCCTTCATAGTGAACCCGACAGCTCCCTCATTTTTGGCCTGCTTCGTCTCAATTGGTTTAACAAGGTCCTTTCCCATCAATCCACCGCGCTCCTTCAGCGCGTTCTTCATCCCATCAGACTGCGCTTCCTCCAGCATACCCATGAGATCCAAGATCGCCCTGTCTAACGGTGTGCGGCCCCACTTATCAAGTGCATTGATATTCGCCCCACACTCAAGAAGCAGATAGACAATCTCGAGGCACTCCCCAAGCACCGCCCAGTGCAACGGGGTGCTCCCGTTCTCATCTGCCTGATTGACTACCGCGCCAGCGCCCCATGCCTGGAGCAGCTTCAACATCTCCAGCGACTCCATAGGGTCGTAGCACTTCACCGCGGCGTGCAAGAGCGTATTCTTCTCGTGGTCCATCACGTCCACGGATGCGCCACGTCGCAGCAGCATCTCAGCGATGTTGTAGTGTCCGTCTTTGACCACCTTGTGTAACGGCGTACGTCCATTGTTGTCGTAGTGGTTCACGTCCGCGCCGCGCTCGAGAAGGTGCTGTATCAGCTCTGTGGAATAGTAACCCTGGATTCTGATTGCAAGATGCAGCGGCGTGCACAGTGTGTCGTCGTGGGCATTTATGGAGGCGCCCAGCTCAAGGAGCTTTTTGGCGGCAGGAAAGTCCTTGCCGGCATCGCAGGCGTAGTGGAGTGGTGTGCGGTGGTTGCAGTCCACAGCAGTGATGGATGCGTTGAAGGCGAGGAGATGGTGGAAGATTATGGGGTGGTTATGAAGGATTGAGAGGTGCAGGGGGGTTTGTAGGGTATCGGGGAGGCAGACGTTGGGGTCGTCGCCCTCCTGGAGTGAGGTAAGTGCTAGGTCGGCATTTCCAACAATTGTGGCCCAGATGAGACGCGGGACGCTGTTGGTATTGCTAATAGGTGCGTATGATCTGCTGTGTATAGGAAAGTTATCCATTTTTAAAGAGGTTTAAGACTTAGTGATTTCTGGAAGATTTGGTTGCTCAGTTGAGTATTTAGAGGTGAGCTTCTTCTTATAAGGACCAATCCGGTTTTCAACTAGTGGTTATGAAATGATGATGATTGACACTAGTTTCTTTTTAGTATTGATCGTGATGCTCTCGACGTTGAATTTTTTGGCAATCGCTGAAATTTGTTTGATATAGTATCGAATAAAGAAGTCCATACCTCGCGGGCACAAACCGATACTATATATCTTCGTAAATATCACCCCCCTTCTCTCACCCCTGCTTACTATCCCTTCATCTCGCTTTCCTCCATCCGGCCATCGCAAACGGTACGGTGTCTGAGCCCAGTCGCTGTCATCTCCAGTACGTACCCGCACCCCCTTCACACCATTTCCTATCACCGACGGTCAAGGTCATTCCTCGAGCCAATTACTTCGCCGCAAAACGTAGTACGGAGTGCTCAGCCCTGCATCCTGGCCTCTCCTCCGCGCCAAGACACGGATCAACTGCTGGGAGGTATCCTCCCGAACACGGAAGTGCTTTTACCCGTTGCGCTTTTTAAATTTTGGTTGGGCATTCTGGCTTGGCATGCTGCTGGCCGCCTTTCCTGGCTGTGTTCGCATTCCTGATCCTTCTTGCGAGTTCTGGTGCTCTGGTGTTCGCTAGAATTCTTACTGGGCAGGCAGACGAATATAGTCTGAGTGACTTGTCCCCATGCCCTAAAAATTGGTCATGAGTGAAAACTCTAGTAGAGAGAATTTGCACCACCCGCATTTCGGCCTAAATAATGCTCACACTGCCTCTCTCCAAGAGAATTTTTTTTCTCTTGGACTACAGTATGTACTCAGGAGGTTACCTATCGGCATTTTTTTATTTGGGCTTATTATGGCTGGCGCCTCGATACGCTTCGGGGGACCGCGCGGTAATGACAAATTTCTCGTATCCCCCTGATCGGTCGCCCCGATTCGATTTGTTGGTGGAGGTCAATCGGGCTTAGGGATCAGGAGTTTATTTTTTCTCCTTCCTCTCTCTTGGTTTTTGTGGGTTGTTTTGAGCCTTGGTGATGTAGGCCGAGTGTTTGATGTGGCACGAACCAATCATTTGCCTACTGCGGCTTCTAAAAAACCTGTAAATTCTCACATTGGCACTGTGATACCTAGCGTCATTACTTCTCGTTATTCGCATCTACATACATGTCCTAATATACAATAAAGTTTTTCAAGAAACAAAAAACTACAAATTCGTACTTGGAATCGTAGTCGCCAGAGCTGCCAAACCCTCTGTCGAATTCGACGCAACACAATCCACGCCGATCCCACCGGTGACACCATCGCAGGTAAACACCTGATCGCCGAACGGCGTGGTCATCTCGATATCTTCCATGTAGATGTCCTCGCAGACGGCATTGGGCGAGCAAATAACCTCGACCGTGAGCTTCCCGCGCGAGCCCGACGACTCACCGGTAAAGTTAATGAAGGTGACGTTTGAGATATTGACTTCTGACGGGTACTTTGCGCACTCGGTGCTGTTGATGTTGAAGTAGCACTGGGTGAGGATGAGCGGGTAGTCGACGTTGTCCATGACAAAGTCCTTGTATGTGATGTTGTTCATGCGGCCGTATCCCGTGCTCTCGCCCGCCCACGCCTTGAGGCGCGCACCGTTCTGTGAGTTGTGCATGGTCACATTCTCGATGTAGACGTTCTCAATGATGTCCATGACTCCCGAGTACTGGCCGATGCTGCCCATGGAGACACCGTGGGTGCCGTTACACCAGAGGTTCTGCACAAAGATGTTGGTGGTGTTTGGCTTTGGGCTGAAGCAGTCATCGCCGATGTTCACGCGCGCGTTGGTCACGGTTAGGCCGTCGACGTTGTATGAGTCCCAGCCGTCGGTGTTCTTGGGAAGATTGGCGTTGGTGGATTGGGCCTCGATCAGGACGTTGTTGTAGAAGATATCTTTGGACGTGATTAGGAAGTTGGTCCAGCATGGTGAATTGCGGAAGGTGATTCCGTCAATGAGGAGACCAGTTGCGTTTACAGCAGTGAAGAGGTTAGGGCGTAGGTAGACGTTGTTAGGGTCCTATTTGGATGGTTAGTTTTTTTGGTTACAGATATCATTGACAGTATGGATAAGGAAGATTCATACAAGAATTTCACGGCCAGCGAAGCCGTCGTACCAGGCTTGACCATTGCCGTTGATCTCTCCGGTACCTTTGATTACGATGTCTTTCCCGCCCCATTGCCAGAAAGTGATGGAGTTCTGGAAGGGGTGGAAGAAGTTGTTGGCTTGCCAGTATGCGATATCGTCTGTAAACTGTTGTACTCGCGGCCCGATTAGCTTACAGTTCTCAATAACATCCTATTAGAGGGGCTCTTGGTTCTGCTGCAGTAACTCGGAAGGTACCTAGAAAAGCTGGGGGGACGAGGCTACTAGTCATAGCTCATATACTCCCAAAAGCCAGCTCCCCCCAAAACTTCACAAGTCTCCATAGTTCCCGCTAGCTGCAGAAAACCGTCCTTTTCCTCAAATTTAAACACAAGGACAAAAAAATAACCTACCAAGATCTGACCATCCAGTTGCACCACAATATCATCCAAAAACGTCAAGTCCAATTTTTTTCCTAGCACATAAGTTTTGCCCTTCTTGAGCACTAGTGTGCCTCCGCAATTGGCCTCACTGAGAGCTGCCAGGAACTCGTCCGCTACATCATCCGTCTCATTGCGCGACGCCCGCAGATGCACCTCTCTGCGGTGATGGTGTTGCGGGAACGCGTGGTGACGCGGGCCGCCTGGGTTATAATGGCCGCGGTACTTGTTTGTGCGCGGGGCCAGGGGTATGAGCGCGTTAGAGGAGACGGGCTTGGAGAGGATTGAAGAGGGCGCCGCCAGGAGGACGGAGAGTAGGGTGAGTGTGAGCTTCATGGTGGAGGAGTATTAAGTAAATTAGCTAGAGCAGAAGAGGGACAAAATTAAGTGGCCGCTGATAATATAGGGATGCTACTGCTACTCCAAAAACCCGTGGGCTCTGGCACAGACGAGGCAGTATTTAAACCCCCGTGGCCAGCTCTTCCTCCTCCTCCTCCGCTCCTGGTCTCGGCCTCGGTCTCGGTGAAGGGACAGAGCCTGCATATCTTCTCGGGCACCACTACAGCGAAGTCGGGCTTCATGGGTCTTGTAGCAATCAGTATATATACTCATCAAATTATCCGAGCAAGTCTAGAGTAGGCGTACCTACATTGGAGATTCCCGATACTGCATCATATCACCCAAACTTAAGAGCCAGCCATTCAACGGCATGGAACACAAGGAAAAAAAAGAAAAAAAGGCCCGGGCCTGCTGCAGCACAATAGCCGACTGTGGGGAAGCCATGCACAAGATGCTTGTTTGACTCGGCGTTCTGGGCGGCACCTCCGAGGGCCGCCATCCCTGGAACTGTGCAAGATCTTCGTTTTTTCAAATTTTGCGTGCGCTTTATCCACTGCATGGCCATGGACCTACGTATACAGCAATTAATCGTCATCCTGCAATCCGGGGAAAGGAAAAAAATACCAGACACATATCCCGGGAAAATGGAAAAGATAGAGAACCAGGAAAAGAAGGTAAGTCCCATACTTTAGAGTAGATATGTGTTTATCTTGCGTGCGGAAAGAAGACCGTGCGCGCGTTCGTCCGGGCCGATTGTGTAGCGGTGGACCATGGGATTAGTTGGCAGCTTGCATGTAAAGTGGGCATGTAGGTACTGTACCGGTTCATAGAGCACATGTGGGGGGAGAGGAGGAGAGTTCTATTCTGCTTACTCGACCTTGATCTGGTGTGCGGTGAAGTGGACCTGAGACAACCTGGCTTTATAAATTGACTACATATCCACAGAAGCTGAGAAACCTTCTTGGCAAAGCTGTGCCTCCAGAGCGATTTCAATTAGTATTCTCAAGTGAAATTGCTTTTCTTTATTCTCCCGGTTAAAAATTTAATACTAAGGAAATGTGGTACCTCTACTCTAGCTAACAGCAGCTGCAGCAGCGAGTTAATATCATAACAGAAGCATCAATTACTCTAGCTACATACATGTAGAGACTAGTTGGTGTTTAGCAACATGATGTGAGTTAAATCATAATTTATGTACATAGAGTACACAGGTTTAATCGCCCGTTAAAGTCACATATTCTAATCTTCATGATCTTTGGCTCAAAACTTATCATAGGATCTGATTCGGAACACTCATCGATTCTGACTCGGAACGTCTGAAGCGACAGGGTTAGGGTTCACGTATGGGTCATAATTACACAGCTCAACTTCTGATAATCTAACGTAACGATAGGCGTGATTACAAGCAGTCAAGATTAGGAACTTCGTGCCTGCGTGACAATTATCAAAGGAGCGTCGTGGCTCAGAGTGAAATGAACTAATGAACTGTGAATTTTACCAAGCTCTAGACAAGTTCGGGGCCTTGGCAGGACTCAATGTAAAAGCTGTTATAGCTGTAGGATTTTGATATTTTGATAAATTGATTTGAGAGAACGGTTTCTCCCTATTAATGATTTGTATTCTAAAAAAAATCGACGTAGTGGGGTAAAAAGCGGATAGTAAATCTATACTGAAAGACCCCCACGAAATTTTGAGCATGGAATATAATAGACAGCAAATCGATAATACCGAGCCCTTTATATGAATACCTTAAGTAGCCAGCTGCTTACATTGCAGTGTCATTGACAGTATACGTCGACTTTATCGTGGCTTCGTACATGACATACATACCAATTCATACAAACTAAAAGATAAGATGTGAAAAAGCAGAGAAAAAAAGGTATAATAGGTACAAGAAGAGAGAAGAGAAAAAAAAAAAGAAGCAAAAAAGCAAGAGCGAAAAACAATGTATTAAGCCCGCTATTATTGAGTCCCCGATAGACGCATACCCTGACAAAGAAAGAAAAAAAAATTTACCCAGTGACCCAGAAACAGTACCCTTTGTAATTGCCAAAAGCAAGTAGGAAAAAAAAGAGAGAGAAAAAAAAATGATAGAAAGTAGCTCCGACAAAGAAAACCTCGTCCCAAACGAATCTCGTTTAGGCGTAAACTCAAAAATTCCTTGTTCGAATAGATACCCTTCCTAGAACACCTCGGCGGCTGTTCTCATCCATTTGCGCTTCATCCGTACACCCATCTTGCCCATTAATGGTACCCTCGCACAAAGGCATCCGAGGAGAACTCCTTTTTGCTGATTTTACCTCTCCCCCTTCATCATGTCTTTGAGCTTGTTCCATTCCCTCAAGTCGTAGACGTTAGGCTTAACACCAGGACCTTCGTACCTCATCGCTGGTTGGTTGGGTTGTCTGTCCATTGTGAAACGATACATCTGGGTGGCCTCGTCGAGGATTTCGTAAGCGGTGACTACGTAGAGCCCGTCGTAACGGATACCGGCGCTTGGCGCGTAGGCAGAGTGCTTTTTGCTTTTGGTCGAGCGTAGAAGGCGGACGGGAGTTCCGTTGGCCAAAGATGTTTGTAGCAACTTCGTGCCCCCGGAGGGAACACTGGTGCCTGTTCCCTTGACAGGAACACCAACTGTTCCACAATACAACACCCTGTCGCCATAGTCTTCGTCCTTGCTGTAGCCGTGTGACATGACGACACTTATACAGCCATATTCCTTGTTGCCAGAGATGCCTATCAAGCAATTGTCAGTTGGTTTCGATGAATACAACGAGTATGGTTGGGAAAATTACCAGCTTCCATCTCTCCGTGAGCGCCATCTCGCATTGCACATATCTGCAAGGGCCACCAATCGCCAACTGTAAGCCCATTGTGACCGATGACGAGAGGCTCAACTTTGTGGAGGTAGTTTTCCTCCAGCCGCCAACCACTGGTGCGCTTTATTATCTTTCCACGGACCATATCGCGGTTAATTGTCGAGGATGATGCGATGCCTCGCATCACCGCCTTGTCGAATACGGAACGCTGCCATTTGTTACGAAGGCTCTGGGCTTCAAGAATAATATCCTGAGGAATCCTCAGTGCGTTACCAGCTCGTACCAACTTTGACAAAGCATCCAAAGTTTTTTTTGAGAGGACCATTATTGAATCTGCTGGGATGAACGGCAATTTTTGGACACATTCCCTCAAATTTGTAACATCTACTGCGGTATGGGCGTTTTCCGAAAACCTCCTCATCGCGATATTTATCGTCTCCGTACTGGTTTCAAGCGCCAGACCCTCACTCCTTGTCAAGGTTGACTTCAAGGCTGGGGCCGGTCGGACCCTCGTTTTTTTCCTTGGCTGATCAGAACTGGCAAGATTGATTTAATACATTAGCTATTGATCGTCAAAGCAAGAGGAAGGAAGAAAGGAAGAAAGAAAGAAAGAAAGAGAGAGAGAGAGAGAGAGAGAGAGAGAGAGAGAGAGAAAGGACAGGAAAATAAAATGCAAAATACTAGCAGGATGGGGGAATTAATTACTTTGCTTCCTCTTCGATTTTAAGGGCCCTTGAAAGAGCTCGTTTATTTTTTTTCTCCAGCTGCCTTTGAGCTTCATCTTTGTTCGATTGGGCCGCAATACCAAGGCCAAACATGTCCTCTAGATCTGGATCAATGTCATCATCCTCGCTCTCATTTTTAATATATGCATCATCGTTCTTTTCACTTTTGGTTAAAGCATCGTAACCTCTTTTCTTTGGGTTAGCGTTGGAGTTATTGGTATCAGCAGAGCTAATAGGGCTCCCCAGATTCTTCTTCTTTTTGGGCTTGATTGACCAAATAGATGGCGCAGGATTTCCTGACATTTCTATTATAGTAGAGAGTGTGGTGTTTTAGAGGGGTAGTGAAATGTAACTTTTTTTTTTTCTTCTGGAGATGATGTAGAGACACGGACGCGATGGAGGGAGAACGTGTTGAGGGACAGAAGGTCTTAAACTCTTGGGTGCAATCTTGGCTTGGCTATTGGATTCAGTCACAGAACTATCATTTACGTAAGCAACCCAACTGCTAGGAGTCACCTCTCTGAACTGGGGGGTCAGCATATTGTTTCGAAGGGATTTTTATGCAGTGCGGGTTGCTCGACTGACTGACAGGCTCCTAGTGCAGATCCTGGTTAACCGCCTCCTTCCTCCTTTGGCACTGTTACAAGACAGTTTTAAGAGGGCAATTGAAAAAGCATCAGCAGACATCCACCAAATCCCATTGCTCTGCTCTGTATGGAAGGAGGCATCCCCGTAACAAACGAAAATCCCAGGTTCTTGTATGTCTTCCATCCATGCCAATTGTATCCTTGAACTCGACTTGTCGCAATTTAGATTCGATTGCTAACAGCTATTCAAACGCCTGAGCAAACACAGTAAACGATAGAGTGTGCAGAACCTTCAGAATTCACCATCAGGATCCCAACAAAATCTTCCGATTGGCTGTGCTCGCATTCCCGCCCTGGCAAATAGGATGGGATGACCGAGGTACATTCCTCTCTACCATAACAAGCCTCACCGTACTAACTTTAAACTCGTTGTAGGTGCTGTATTAGATAAGTGAAGTCCGGCATGCTATTAGTTATCGAGTCACCTCCGTGGCAAAGAAATGAGAGGATCCAGCCCTCATCATCACTGCCGCGCCGTTAGCCTAGCTCTGAGGCAGGAGGAAATCGTCGTTGAATATAGACCTGGATGAGGAATTATTACAATAGCTGGATAGACAATAGGCTTTATAGAAATAAAACCACGGTACCCATGTCCGTAGTTTTACACAAAGAACCACCATCCGCAGTCCGCAAGCAATCATATCCCACAACCGATTAACAAAGAGCTCGCCCCCCGCGCCAGCCCACACAACAAACCCTCCCTTCCATATCCTTTCATACTCCCCCATACTCCATATTCCCCTACCCATATTCCCCTATCCTATCCTTCCTCCAAACCTCCCCATCCTCCACCTCATGCCCCCACCCACCTCCCCTCCGAAAAACCAACCCCCCAATCATTGTCTCCCGCGCAAATAGTAGCCACCGCCCTCCACAAAAGCAGTTAGCCCGTGCCGTCCCTACTCCCAAAATTCCTACTAAACGATCATTCCCCTCTACCTACCCGTTCCGTGGGCCGCGCGGCCCTCTCCCGCGCTCTTTCCGTAGGGCTAGGGTACATTCAAAAAAAAAAAAAAACGGCGGGCCGAATCATTGACTGTCTGTTCTACAGAATTACGTAAATCCCGTAGATAAATGCTTAGCAGCTGGATGCATGGCCGACCACCACCGCCGGAGACAGGGGAGGGACAGGGTTAGGGTTAAGATCAAGGTCAAGGTGATTATGACTTTTCAGGGCCTGTTAGTTCCTGCTAGTTCGGACAACCATGATTGTTAGACAGACTGGAGTACTATCGCATGGCGATAATAATAATTACAATGCTCACAGACGGCTTCCCTAGCTACTCGGATATCCTCCTCCTCAATCGGACCGCAGTTCACTTGGTTGCCAGATTGATCAAAGCCGCTCAAGGTAATTGATCCAAAGACTACAGGTTTAAAAAATAATATGTGGGCATTTATTGACTAGCTGCCAGCCTAACTGCTCGCCATACATACAGTGATGGGGAGAATTATTGCGAAAGTGGGTTTTTCCGTGACCCGATAGCCCTATTGGCCCTTGAAGGAATTTTTTTGCAGTGAGCACGGACTTGCAAGAAGCCCACTCTTTTAGTTCTGACTTCCGCAATAATTCTACCAGACTCTGTAGTTCCTTGAATAGCTATAGCTTTCAAACCTCTTCTCCACTAACCATCATTGGCGGTGGTCTGGGTGAGGTTTTGGGGGGGGGGGGGGGTGTCTGAGTGCCCACCAGCCACACATGTACCAGTCGTCCATAACCACTTAAATAAATCTACATGTTCGGGAAAAACGCTGCAATTAACAGGCATATCCGGTCAAACATCTCCATGGTGGTTCTGAGTTTTTCTCTTGCGATTTTTGGGAATCCAGAAATTAAAGTTGGGCTATTCAATTGCACAATCGAACCAGCATAATTCCTTGCTTGCTTGTGCGCGCGCCGAACCCACCATATATTACTTACAGTCGACAATCCGTCAGGTCATCCCCAATAACCCCGAATCATCCGATCGATCGCGAACTAGCTAGGCCCTCGACAATTACATGTATAAATCTCACGTATAATACATGTACACACACTAATGTAATTATGCACAGCTTACGGGCGAGCTAGCAAGAGGAATGTAGGTTAAATTTTTTTTTTTAAAAAAAAAGGCTTCATCTAGTATATATAAACCCAACCCCAACCCCAACCCGCACACCCAGCATTCTGCAATCTGCGGCCAACCAAGAAGGAAAAATACTGAGATATAAAGAAAAGAAAGAAGAGAGAGGATGGAAAGAAAAGAAAGAAAAAGAAAAAGAAAAAAGGATATCCCGAACATATTCCACTCCCCGCCGGCCCGGTCCCCTGGTATAAAACAACCAACAACCAACATAAAAAAAGGCACACATAAAAAAAAGATAACTACTATACAGTTTGGAAAATACGAGAGAAGGAGAAGGAGAAGGAGAAGAAGGAGAAAACACCTACAAACAGAAGAGAGAGAGAGATCACCTAGCTAACCAGCCAACCATGTAGCCAGCTACAACTTCACCTTCCCCGCCCTAATCCCCTCCCAATCCTTCTTCGTAAAGCGGACATACACCCCATCCTTCAACCACCACAACCTATCCCCCCCGCCCTCCACCATCTCCGGGTCCACGCCCTGCACCCTCAGATCATGCTTAACATGCTTCAAATTGCCCGTCGTCACCATCTCCCTCGTCACCCTCACAAACAACGGCACGGCAAACCTCGGCAGCCCCTTCACCACATGCTGCCCCAGCACCCTCATCACCTCCTCCTTCACCTCCGCCCCCTTAGGTCCCACATACGCCCCCTCCCGCAACACCACACACGCACACCCCGCCCTCCCATCATGCCCCGGCAGCTCAACCCCATACACATTCGCCTCCGCCACCTCCCCACAACCCCCCAACACCTCCGCCACCTCGGCCGTACTCACATTCTCGCTCTTCCACCGATACGTGTCGCCAATGCGGTCCACAAAGTACCAAAACAGCCCATCCACACTCGTCCGCTGCAGATCCCCCGTGCGGAACCACGCATCGCCCTTCGCAAACACGTCGCGCAGGATCTTCTCGTCCGTCGCCTTGCCGTTGCCGAAATACCCCTGGAAGTTCTTCTTGACGTTGTTGGGGTCGAGGCGCCATAGTAGCTCGCCGGCTTCGCCCGGAGGACACTCGATTGCGAAGCCGGTGGTGGGGTCGCGGAGGGGTGTGTCACCGCTGGCGTCCATGCGCACGGTGCGCGCGCTGCGGCCCATGAGTGCGTGGAGGAGCGCGCCGCTGCGGCCGATAGCGCCGACGCCGAAGGAGCCCTCTTGGTAGTTCCATGAGCCCGATGAGCCCTCCGTGGAGGCGTAGAACTCGGCGATGACGGGGATATTGAAGCGGTCCTTGAAGGCCGGCCAGATGTCTGGTCTGAGGCCGTTGCCAAATGCCATTCGGACAGCGTGCTGGGTGTCTGTGGGCTGCGGGGGCGCGGAGAGGAGGTAGCGGCAGGTCTCGCCGACGTATTGGATGACTGTGGCGTGCGAGTCGCGGACGTCGCGCCAGAAGGTTTTTGTGGAGAATTTGTGGCCGAGGGAGAGGGTGGCGCGGGCGTAGAGGACGTTGGTGAGGCCGAGGAGGACGGCAGAGCTGTGGTAGAGCGGCATGCAGGTGTAGTAGACGTCGGTGGACTTGAGGCCGATGTAGCGCGAGGCGAAGCCGGCGCCGAAGTGCAGCTTTTGGAAGGAGATGATTGCGGGTTTGGGCATGCCCGTGGTGCCGCTGTGGTGGGTTGCGTTAGTGGTTGTGGCAATCATTGGCAGGGGGGAGAGAAGGAGGGGTGATATCTCATGATGGGAGTTGTAGCTATATAGAACCAGTTCTATTACCAAAAACAAGAGAACATACCTTGTATAGATCAGCATCGCCATATCCGGCAACTTCTGCCCCCCACGCTCCTCATCCCCCGGCCTCACCGCCTTCCACGTCTCCACGACCCTCTCCGTCGCCTCATCAAACACCACCACCTGCCTCTCCCCGCCCTCCGTCTCCAGCATCCTCCTCGTGCGCTCGCCCTCCTCCCCCTCCAGCACGCCGCGCACCTCGCCGTCCACCAGCACCAGCCGCGCCGTCGACGTCCTCACACAGTGCACCAGCCGCTCGCCGCTCAGGTTATAGTTGATCATTGCGGGCTTCGCGCCAATGGCCCACAGCCCATACCACACCCAGATCAGCGCCGGCTTGTTTGTAAAGTCCAGCGCCACAATGTCGCCCTTTGCGATGGCGTAGCGCTCCTTGAGCCACGTGGCGTAGCGCAGGATCATGTCGTGCGCGGCCTTGTAGCTCCATGTCGTGCCCTCGTAGATGAGCAGGGGCCGGTCGCGCAGGGCGGCGTTGGGCGAGAGCGCGAGGTCCTCGATGAGGTAGAAGGGCGAGAGGCGGTCGCGCTTCTCGTAGATTGCTTGCTCGAGCGTGGAGGTGAGGAAGGAGCGGATGAGGCAGAGGTCGTGCGAGAGGAGGTATTTGGCGTCGAGGTAGGAGAGGAGGGGGAGGGCGGCGAGGAGGCTCTTGAGGATGGCGGCGGGGAGGGCCATGCTGGGATGTCTGGGACGTGGGGGGAGAGCTGATTGAAGGGTGTGGGTATAGTGGTATAGGAGTAGAAGTAGTAGTTTCAGTAGGTAGGTATCTAGATATCCAGGGGGGTCTGAGTGGACGCAGATATCAAGATATTTCTGTACTGAGGGCAGAGATGTGGAGAGAAGTATCGATGGGGGGGGATTTCAGAAGTACTGCTACCCAAGACTTCGCTCCGGGGGGGGGGGGGGGAACTTTCTGTCTCTGCAACAAGCCTCGGCTCTCGCTTCGCTGCGCCAATCCCGGGCCCGCTACGGTCGCACGAGAAGAGCAGCAGTGATTAGACGCCCGAGTCAACTTCAGAGACAGACAAGACAACTCAGATTGAGGACCATCTCCTCCCCTATAGACTAAATATGTGATAACCTCTCCAGAAACACACACCGACAGACTGCCCAATTATCACTCCAAGATGTTCAAACCTTCTCGGTCTCTCTCTCGGCCCTGTGCAGCCCGCGCCCGCGGCTATCTCGGAACCTTTTCTTTCCCTCAAAGCAGCCGAGGCAAGCACGTGCACCGCCCACTGGAAGTGCATGAGGGTACAATTCCCAACAGTTAAAAAAGGACCCCCCACCTCAACATCCAAGTAATCAATTGACAGCAGCAGTGGGTCAGTCTCCGATCGGGGAGCTTCTCCGTACGCAGGGTTGGTTTTGTTATCGTTTTTGACAGTTTGGTGCGCTGTAAAGTACAATACATACACAACCTTACTCTGTGCTTTCTGCTCAGAGCAGGACTGATGGATATTGCGCGTGGCTTGGCCAATAGGGGTATCGGGGCCGGGAGTAATCACTCGACATCTAGAGTGGAGTTTCTGCACTTTTCGCTGATCATGTGTCCTATTCCGGGAAACGTTATTGATCTTTTAAAGATCTTTACCTTAAAGTAGCAATAAAAAATAAAGGTTGGGTTCGGCCATTGGTAATTAATTAGGAGGAATAGTAAACCTGCAAGTCTTGGTGTCTATATACTCATGGCACGGGGCACTGCATTAAAGACTCTGGGCTACATGTACTATGCGTTTGTGATAATTATAAGTGATAAAGACACGGTAACTTTAAGGAGACGTTACAAGAGCACGATAAATCGAGCTTGGTAGCTACAGAAGCCCCCCCCCCCCCCCCCCTTTGTGACTTTAGCAGTTTGAGATCGACTTACTTTGATACCGGCCTGTAGCTAGCTATCCCTCAAATACATCCGTCTGTCCCTCATTTTCCACTCTCATAAGGCCTAGCTAGGTAGGCCAAATTGAGCCAAGTTAGGTATGTGTATAGCTATAGGCCCCGAGTATAATGTAACGGATATATATTTGAATGTAAGACAACCAGTATACTACTACCACATGTAGGTACATGCATGTTAACTACGCACGGATATTGCACCCTCCCTCAAGTAATTAGAGAAACTACAGACGTTGAATACAGACGAAGGGAAATTGCATGAATATTTGAGTAGAAGTGATGAACAGACGAGGATCAAAGATCGATCTAGAGAGTATAAGAAAGCCTCTACTCTAGCTCTTAATATACAATCTACAGTTAGATCTAGATAATAACATGTTCTAGTCTTCTAAAGACAAAACTTCAAAAGTACAGGCTTACAAGTTTGAGGCCACAGACTACATGCACAGTCGTGCACACAACAAACTATTATATTTCGAATTCCCCTCTTTATAGGATACCCGACTGCAGTTCCATAACCACTGTACAGAGCTAGAGCAGATCTTTTGAGGTGGTGCTGCTACACACATGTACAGGAAGTGCCTACATGCCTGCTCTACATGAAGTTAAACGCTGCATACATGTATATAATTTTGATATATCACGTACAAAGTATATATACGGGAACTATTATAATATAATTTGAAAAAGCTTATTACAAAGATATATCACATCCATGGACCGAGAGAATCAATGCAACAAAGTCGCAACCCGCGCAGGTTTGTATCTGAACTGTGTTGTAGAATCAAGTGTATAGTACGTGTGCGCCTGAAGACAATTAGATGCTATGGTCAGCTTGTTGGTGTTAATTGCATCTCCTTCTCTTCCATTAAAACATCCTACACTACAACAACTACATGGCGATTGTTCAAGTGCATGCACATATCATACTCAACGTCCTAGTTATTTTTGAATACCGAATTTCACCAAGTTCAAGGCCGGCAGCTTCATCCACAGTCTTCCATTCACACCAATATCTACATTCCCAATTCTCACAGTCACAGTACAGGATATTAACACTACCTCCAATCAAACATCTACCTCCACACACCCTCCCCTCCCCTCTACACCCCATTCACGCCCTCCCCCTTCCAATTCTCCATCACCATCCCCGCCACCTCCTTCCCCCTCCTCACCACAAAATCATGTCCCATACCGCCAAACACCCTCCCCACCACCCTCCTCCCCTCCCCCTCGCCCCCCGCCAACAACTCCACCATCTCCCCCACCAACCCCGGCTCAATAACCACATCCTCCCCCGCCACCACAACCAACGCCCTCTTCCCCTCCTCCCTCCACACCCTCCCCACCTCCCCCCACTCCCCCTGCCGATCAAACAACGGCCCGTTCCTAAAGCTGCTCAAAAACGCCGTCAAAAACCCCCCATGCGCCCTCCCCTGCCACTCAATGATCCCCTCCACATCCACCGCCCTGCCCCCCTCCCCGCGCACCCTCGGATCCGCCCCGCGCGCCGCCACAACCTCCGCCGACGGCGTCCCGTGCGTCCGCCGCACGGCCAGCCACCCCGCCACCGCGTTCGGGACATAGCCCGCCTGCGCGAAGCGCGCAAAGATGCCGAGGCGCGAGGAGCGCACGAGGCCTGACGGCGCGAGGAGAACGAGGTCCCGCACGAGGTGCGGGTACAGCCGCGCAAAGGCGACGGAGATGCCGCCGCCGAAGGAGTACCCGATGAGCGTGAAGTTGTGCCAGCGCTGGGCCTGCGGCGAGGAGTGCAGTGCGAAGATTAGCTCTGCGGCGTAGAGGCGGTAGTCGTGTGGGACGCCGAGGGGCGTGTCGGAGTAGCCGCGGCCGTAGAGGTCTGCATCCCATATTCCATGAGTATGAGTATATATATATCACCTAACTACAGAGAGGGGGAGAGAGAGAGAGAAAACATACCAAACACCAACACCCGACACCCCCCCTTCTCCACCAGCTCCCACAGCAGGTCGCGCGCAACCACACACGGGCTGCCAATGCCGTGCACAAACACAACCTTGCGCCCGTCCTCGGGGCCCCACTCGTACACGCGGATCGTGCCATACGGCGTCGCGACCCAGCGCGCGCCCGGAAACACATCGGGCGGGTACGGCAGCCTCTCGATCTCCTTGGGCGTGAGGCGCGGCAGCTCGACCCGCGGCGACTCGATCGTCGTGGGCAGCAGCGACCCGAGCGGCGAGCGCAGGACCGTGTACAGGAGGGTGCCGCCCGTCAGTAGGGCGAGCGCCGCCGCGGACACGAGCGGCGAGCGGCGCAGGTGCTGTTGCACGTGCGGGAGGAGGCTGAGGTACTGCTCCATCTTTCGATAGCTGGGTGGATTTGGTTGTGCGGAGAGGAGGAGGAGGGGGAGGAGGGGTTGTGTCGTTATGTAAGCTGCGGTCGGGATCTCCGGGGTGTGTTCTGAGAGCGAGTGATGGGACGTGATTGGCCTTAACTGTTGGAGGCGTGGGTAATGATCGGTTGGTGGGATTTGGATATGGTGGTGGGTGTTATGTGTGGGCTGCTGATAGACACTCACTGCAGCATAGTTGGGTCTCTGGTGTTCATATAACGGTTCCCGGATAAACATCCACACTGCAGCCAATGCATGGGGTAAAAAAACCCCCAGAGGCCAGCCAGCCAGCCAGAGGGTTATATGATATTAAAGGACTCCAACTGTGTTCCAGAGGAAGGCGTATAAGTACATGCCTTCAAAGGACCAAAATAGTTTATATATATGTAATCCATATTGACATTTTCGATATCGAAGGGAGGTTGCAAGGACATAAGGGATATAGCATCTCTCACGCTTATGGCGATAAAACCCGAAGGTTAGTTCTTCACCGCACTAAGTCTTAAGGAATCATAATCTTCCAAGATATCCCCTACTATATCAGACCGGCAGCTAGCAGCTGTCAGAACATAGAGTAGCAGTAATCCAATGTCGAAGAGAACGCATCACCCGAGTGTATCTAATCAGAAGATATGTTCCAGAGTACCATTTCCGCTCGTCCTCGCTTTACTGTACATACGCAAACAGCCGCCCTTTAGCTAGTTAGGTTGGAGAAACGGATCAACGGACCCAAACCACTGCCAGCTAGCTTGACATGGCATTAAGGTAGCAGCAGAGTCCTACGGCGAGGTTGGGTGGGTACATGACGGCGGTCGACTAAGCCCAGCTGCAGCCCGCGGATGAATAAACCGAAAGGCCGGCTCTCTCCCCTCCCCCGATGTCCTCCAACCCTCTATGAGCCGTATATAAAACTAGAGCCCTACCCAGATGTTCTGCTTGTGATTGAATAGTAACTATCCCCTCCTTGAGGCGTTTGCGAATGGGCAAGCCAGCCCAGCCAACAAACCTTCGCGGCCGGCTTACGCCTTTGAGCGAGATACCGTAGGCACTTTTGGCCGGTAAAGGTGATAGTCCCAGGCCTCTTTCTTCATCGTAGATCTATTGCTCTGGCTCAATCGAACAGCTGGCGTGTTACTCAGAGCCGGGCCGGAGAAACAAAAAAGATTCCCACTGCAGCATCACACACATGACACCTCTTGTGCTAGATCTGTCTTTTCGACCGAGAGAGACACATAGGCATATCAAATACATGGTTCCACGTAAAATCTGTTTGACTTTCAGGACCCACACGTACAAGCTTAGGTAGAAATTTAAGCTTAAACCACCAGTCGATCCCTCACTATCCATAAGTCGGCATTCGTAATGAGCTCCGTGGGCCAGTGTCATGCTTTTCGTAAGATCTAGTACGTGTAGGAAAGAAGGCTGCATTCTTTGTGCTAGAGCACTGATGCAAGAGCGGGATGGGCGGGATGAGCCAGTCCTGTCAAGACAGATGACCGCTCTGCAGATACGAGCCTTCGTAACTCGATAACCTGTCGTCCATAGGGCGGGGGTGTAGTCTCGTGAATACACCGTGGCATTGTGATGGGCTTCTAGAAAGCTGCTGAGGATGACACGGAGTAAAGACGAGCAGGACAGAGCTAACTGGGTCGGGAACCAGCTACAGATCAGGCAGGCATGGAACTTTATCTAAGCCAATTCAAGTACATGTATCTATGTACGTAGATGGATAGGGCAATGCTTCACTATGTAGACAAATCCACTGCACGAATGAATCAGTCAGGAGACATTACAGAACGAAGGAACTCGGAACGCATCACTTTTACCATTCAAGCCATATCTATAGTAAAAGTCTAGATCTACAACAGAGCACACAATTAATCGCAACCGGTAGAGACGTCGTAAAAGCCGGTCGGCGCACGTCGCACTCCTGCCTTCTACTCCCTCTCCACCGCTCGCAACCAGTCGTCTCTCTCATGCACACGCAGCTGTCCAATGCTTAAAGGAAAGGGTGGAGGAAGGAAGGGTTGGGCTTAAATAGCACTCCCGCCCTTAACCCACCGTGGGATGCCAAGGCCCAGGCCTAGCTAGCGCGAGTGACCTAGCCAGAATTGGGTTGGGGCGGGCAGGCCAAGACTCCCGAGTGATTTTGTGTGATCACAACTCCGCAGGCGCTAGGATTCGGGGTCATTGATTCCGAGTACATTTCATACTCTTTTTTTTTTTGCGGTGATGAGAACGTTTCATTCATTAAAATAGTAAACATCAAGATGAACAAAGTAAAGACAGAAACAAAACACAAAGGAAACACAAGTTTTTTTCGGGGCAAAGACATCAGAAACCGAACCAGAAGCCCCCTCCCCCAATTCTAAACCCACAACCCAAGAAGCCCCAACTCCCAACTCCTCTCCAATCCACTCCTTATATACACCCCAGCTAATCCGCCCTCTCGCCCACAAACGTCGGGAACCTCGGCGTACCACTATTCGACAGCTCCTGATACCGATAAATCACCGTCGCGCCAATCTTCGGCGGGCTCCTCCTCTGCTGATCCGTCAAGCCACTCCCAATCTTAAACAGCTTCCCCGTCGGCCTCCCCTTCGCATCCAACATCTCGACCCTCAGCGCGCCCGTACAATTCGCATTCTTCCCCGTTCCCCTCTCATGGCCCCTCACGATCGCATCCGCATCCAAAAACCTCTTCACCTTGAGCAGCGTCTTGCTGCGCCCATTGACATACGCCGACCCGGGCTCGCGCAGCATCAGCCCCTCGCCGCCCTTTGCGCAGATGTCGTCGAGCATGTCGAGCAGGTGCTTGCGGCTCTTGCACTCGGTGTGCGCGAGCACGTGTACCCAGCGGATGCGCAGCTTCTTGAATGTCTCTTGAACGAACGCGATGCGGTCCTCAAACGGCTCGTCGCCCTTGCTCGGGCAGTCGAAGATCTGGTAGCTGACGCTGAACTTCCATGCGTCCGGGTTGTTCTGCGTGCGCACGATGGAGACGCATTTCTGGAAGTCGCCGCGGGTGGTGAAGAGTTCGCCGTCGAGGCAGATCTATCCAGTCAATCCCACTATTAGCCCAATATCCTCCCCAAACACACACACACACACACACACACACACACAAAGGAAGGGAGAGACAAACATCCTTCGGCATCTTCTTCGTGAACCACTCGGGCGCATAAAACGGGTTCCCCTCGCGACTCTGGAAATTCTTCCCATTCCAGTACGCGCGCACGCCGTCCAGCTTCTCCGAGATGAGGTAGCCCTTCGGGTCCTTCCCCTTCTCAATGTCCCACTTCTCGGCCAGCAGCGGCTTGAAGCTCACGTCCTTCGCCAGCCTCTGCACGGGCTCCACCTTCCGCTTCGGCCTTGCCACACCCGCCGCACTACTACTACTACTACCCGCCGCACTCCGCGCCGGCTTCGCACCAGCACCAGCATTTGAAAGCTCCTCATCACTCACCACGCCGGTCTTCACCTTCCTCTCCCCCCTCGCCCTCTTCACCGCCGGCCTTGCCGCCTCCTCCTCTTCATCCTCCTCCTCCTCATCATCATCATCCGGACTAGCCCTCTTCGCCAGCCTCCGCCCACCCCGCGGTGCCACGTCCTCCTCCGTGGCAACCTCGTCCTCCGTCTCTTCCCCCTCCTCCTCTTCCTCGTCGGCAGTACTCTCCTCGTCCGCCGCGGCCTTGGCCTTGGCCTTCCCCTTCCCTTTGCCGCCCGCCTCGAGGTCTTCCGCTTTACGCTTCAGACTGCTATTGGGTGTGGAGGCGGAGGTGGTGCTGGGGTTGGTGAGCTCCAGCCGCGCCTCTTCGTACCCGACGCCGAAGAGGGATTGCAAATGCTTACAGGTGCGGCTGTTGACAGCGCCGGCGGCGCGGCGCCAGGCGGGGCAGGTGCAGTAGTCTGGAATAGCTTGTTAGTATATCTTCTATTGATTATATATCGGGGGTGAGTGAATGGGGTACGGACAGTGGTCGCCGGTGCGCTTCATGGTGTACAGTCTATCTGAGGACTCGGAGGTGGCATTGAGGGTGGTGCCGTCGGGGAGGATGACTTTTGGCTTTACTCCGTTCTGGGGGGGTTGATGGTGGGTTAGTTATTTGGATTTTATTTTATGACTTATGGGTTGGGCGTAATTAATTGGTAGTGAGAATTGGAGTGCTAACTCCTCGCGGGATATATTAAACATAGAGAGGAGAGAGAGGGAGCTTACAATCTCGAGCAGCTTATCCTTAGTCCTTACTTCCGTCCTCGACATTGTCTATGCTGAACTGCTATATAAGAATAGTAGTAATAAAGTAATAAAGTAATTGGTACTATAAAAAAAAAAAGGTCGTTATAAAAAAAGGCTGTTATAAAAGTCTCAAAAAAACAATACTGGACTTAAGAAGGTGAATAAAGATAAGGATAACACTGGGCTAAGAATACTACTCCGACTGCTTGTAAGTAAAATAAAATAAAAAACCTCTCGAGGACACACCAGAGGTTTTATACCAAAAACACACGCCTTCCAATGCCCCCATATCCCCTATGTCCCATATTCACCCATATTCACCCCATGCGCAGTCCCCTTCCATCTACACCGGAACAACAACACCAAAAAAAAACAGGTACCACAATAATCACTCGGAATGTAACGCTAAGATCCCACTCCCTCCACTCCCACGTTGTGTGAATCATCGGGCCCATCCCATCCCATGCACGATGGCGAAAGGCAAGACAGAAGACAGGGTCCCCCCTTCGTTACACGAGTGACTCATGCAATCTTCACCTTCCCCCTTAAAAAAATATATATATAAAAAAATCGCGCGCGCGTCCCGTCCCCACCCTGGGAAGACGCGTTCGGGGCGCGTTGGCGCGTGACCTGGCTGGGATAGGGTTGAGCTGGGCTGGGTTGGGGTTGGGCAGAGATAGGGAGGGATGGATCGACCAACGAGCGGGGCTGTGAAAGTCGGTATGACTGTTCTGCGACCGACTGCGACGTGTCGTGTCGTGTCGCGCGTTGACCGACGACGCGATCCTGAGATTCCTGACTGAGGAGTCTGAGGACAAGGCGCGAGATTGTTAATTGTCTTGTCCTCGATTCTAATTTAACATTTGCGCGGTCGGCTGGGATTGGGATTGGGATTTACGGCGATGTCATTAATCCAGGAAACTTGTTTTGTTAGTAAGTCTACATGTAACTACATGTATGTACCCACTCTTCACACTTCAGGCGCATCGAGAACAGCGACGCAATGGGCATTTTGATCGCTGGGTGAGGTGAGGCCTGCTGCCAGAGTACCTACATCTTCGCCTTCGTACTAAGGGGCGGAAAATGAGACGCTCAGAGGTGTATGCTCCAGTTTTGCGAAATGAAGATGATCACCGGAACCGACCCTACCCGTCCCCTAATTCGTAGATAGGGACCTCTGCCTGTTTACCACTCCACTCAATAACTTGCACAACAACCACTTTCTCTCGCTCTCTGCGAGAGTAAAGTGTATATTTCCATATCCTACACTTTATATTAGTAGAAGATCGAAGAAGGAGGGGAAGAAGCAAGAGTCAACCATTCGTTTCTGGACTAGCAGCTTGGAGGTTGAACGAGTGATTTCTCATGATTAGCAGTACACATCCCTGGGCCAAGACTGCACGAGACTTGGAGCTGCGTGTAGATATTTAACCAGAACGATAAGAAATACCAGTATAACAGAGATCCCTCTAGGAGGATACATTTAGTAAGTCAAGTATCAATTTTTCTTACTACCCTCGAAATGTCAATTGACCGACACGCATGTGGTACTGTATTCACTACTACATACGTTTGTAATGATATTTGGACTATGGTGGGTAGACTTCTTCTTCCTAGGGTAAATCGTCGTCTCAATTAACACAAGTATCTTGATATGAGTGACTTTCTTTATAGAAGGAGCTCGAGGATGGGTACTGCAAGGCGTTGTGACTCTCAGTCGCTACAAAAAGACCAAGTTATTGGATGAGAAGGAAGACGATTATCTGATGTATTAAGAGGACGACCAGAACTTCTAGCTTTATACGACACGATTTAGGACAGTTTGTCACGTCACCTGTTCTTTGCCGTAAGTCCACAGTTGTGATATACGTAGCTGATAGTCACGTACACCGTACGACAGCACTCTGTCCGGGGGTATATACACATAAAGGCCACGTCCTAATCTGTTCGATGACCAAAATCTACATTACTCATACGGTTTTTGCGCCATATCCTCAAATCATATGCGTGATATGGGTGGCTTTATGTTTTATTCGTAATCCTTTTTAGTAGAACAAGAACGGCCCCCAAAGCTGAAGATACCTATCAAGTATATACGCAGATATACCGAGTATGCAATATCCAGTCTAAAGAGCTTTCAATTGTCCGTGTTTAAGAATCTGCGCGCATTTCTAATATGGGCTTCTGTAGCTTGCCGATTCTGAGCCGTCCAGATTGTTGGTATCGATGATTGTAATTGCCTGTTATTGGTACAATCAGTAGTTCCGACTTCTTTTCTAGAATGTTGTTTGAGTCAGGCAAACAATAAACATCATAGCGGGTTGTTTGAGCCGTGAACTTGGAGCGCACGGGGTAGTTCAGGGCTTTATATGATTGTTGTGTTGGTACGTGATAGATACATGTACTGTGTATGTATATGCTCAGCTACAGATACTGTTCAGGCTAGAACTTGCTCCGGAATCCGGCCGGAAAGTGCTTGTACATATAATACTATTTAGATTCCGTACCGGCCCACCGAGGCAGCTAGAAGTGCATGCAGTTATGAACCCTCGCCTGTCCATCCAACAGTAAGAAGTTACATGTAGGTATATGTAGTCAAAATAATCCACCCCTTCATCATAGAATATAAAGTCGTACCGGAAACACATATCGTAATTCATCTTAGCCTGTACTTACCTCCGCAGCCTAATTACTAGTTAAGGTCTTTTTTGATCCAGACAAGATATATTCTACAAACAGATAGAAAGGGTGAGAATAGAATAATGGGAAGAAAAATAAAAGATGAAGATAGAATAATGGGAAGAAAATAAAAAATAAAAGTTAAATACCAACGATACAAAATCAAACTAAGCAAGTAAATTCAAAGATAACCAAGAGGATGAGAACAGTTCACCCTTCTACCGGGAGAAGGCTCGAACCCGTGATTCCTCCTAAAATTAGAATCGAAGAAGCCCTCTGAAGAATGGAAAGTCAATAATAAAGTGTGTAGCGAAAGAAGGCCCTATAACGACAACGCCAATCGCAAAAAAAAAAAAAAAAAAAAAAAAAAAGAGAATTCAAGCCAAAGAAAGCCGTCCTGCCCTCCATATCTATAAACAACACCCCTTCCTTTACCCATTTCCACATCTTGCCGCAACGTGTTGCTTAGTCACAAATTCACTAGGCATATCCAATTGCTGAGTCCTCATAAATCTTTACTGCTTCTTGTTGCGTGCCTCCAAATCACCTTCGGCCAGCGAAACAGCTGCCTTGACCAGCTGCACAACATTAACGATTTGCTTTGCGGCGCAAACTGGGAAGGTAATCGCCGCAACGACCCACGGCCATGAGTGAATCGTCATGAACTGGGGGAAGCTAAGGAGATACATGGCGAGAAAGAAGACCTCATTCGCTGCGCAAAAAATGAATAAGACTTTCTATGGGCAGGTTAGTTGCCTGCGAAGCAAGAAGTTGAACCAAAATAAAGTGGAGAGACAATTGCGCACATTATTGGAGTAATAAAGGTTCAAAATACGAGAGCGTGTTTTCTCAACTTTCTTGTGTGAGCCGGCACCGCGATCGAGTGATGCATACCTGCGAAGCCAATTGTTTAGCGCTCTAGATTCATGGAGAATGCTTAACCACCGGAAGGCTTACATATGCATGTAATGACTCGCCAAGTCCAAACTGATCAGAGACTGGAACAGGATGGCCCATTTTGGATACGCCGAGGACAGGAAGCAAAGCAAGCAGCTCGTCGTACATCTGTCGGTGACCATGTCCAGCACAGCACCAAACTTGGTAGATTGATTGTACTTGCGGGCAGCATAGCCATCGAGGGCATCGAGGAGACAGGAGATTGAGTAGAGGATGGTACAATAGTGGGGGTGGTAGGACATGTAGTAGAGGGAGGCACCAGCAAGTACCACACGAGCATAGCCTAAGATAAATTAGTTATTACTATTACGAAGAAACCCGTTAAAGGGTTGGATCTAGTGATAGGGCTGCATACCAATCAAATTGGGGATAAAGAGGAAGATGTTTTCCGGCCGAGGCTCTGCGGACATTGCCGCGGACTTTGATCCAGTTGATTTGGCCATTGTTGAGGTGGAGAGATGAATCAATAGGGGGTTGAGGTTTGTAATCGAGACAAGATTTGGAGATAGAGAATAATCCTCTGTCTGTAGTTCTTAAGTGTGGGCACGCGACAGTGTGTACAGCTAGACGTAGTAAAGCGTGATTAGGTGGTTGTTTCTCTCTACTCGGGGTGATTTGAGTGAGAGGGAGGGAGATGGGGGGAGACTAAGTGGTAAGACGGATTGCTTACAAAAAAGCATAGAGTGTTCAAATCATGGAGAGGAAGGATGGTTTATGGATATAAATGGAAAAAAAGAACTGATAACGGTTACCAAGACAATAAATCGTAACTTACATTAGAGCTGTTTGTTTCCAGAGTGTACCTCGGCGTAGGTAGGTGCAATTTTGTACTTACCGCGACACAGCAAGAGCAGCACTTGGGTCTATCAGCACCTGCAATTGGTGGTGGGGAGAAGGAGGGGTGATAGATAAAAGAGCGTCAGGGACCCGAGACAAGAAATATCGATATCAATATCAAGAAAGAAGAGACGGAACGGTCAAGCTGTTGTTCAGTTCACGCAACGGGAAAACAGCGCAAGATAAGTGAGCGATGGGTGTGTCTGATGTAGTGTGCGTGCGAAATCTGGCCGCATCCCGACAGCACGGGTGCTGTAGCAGCCCAGCCTGATGTGCACAGGTTGGAAATCGATGTGACTAAGCAGAGGTGAAGAGGTAAGCCCATCATGCCCAAAAGTCCCTCTAAGCAGAACTTGCAGGAACGTTAACATCTTCAACGTCTCGCCTTGTGCCGAGCTCCCTTCTCCTTACCGCCGCAACAAAAAGTAGCAGCGCAGTTCGTGCCCGCTCCTTGTATCGATTGTCGGTCACATTCGCCAATCCCCGATCGCCGGACGTGCATCTTGAGTTTTTTCTTTACGGCGGCGCACGCGCTTCTTCTTGTCTCCCTTCATCCCAGACCGTAACCTACCTCTCTACCTTACGTGATTTATTACCTACCATACATACCCAGAATCAACAAAAGAGACAGCTGCAACAAAGCTTCATGGAAAGCGACTAGCAACTTCATCGAGCTCTGTTACGCCAGCCAGCCAGCCAGCCCCCAACTCCCCCACCACTCTTTTGCTGCAGAGCCTCATCGTCATACCCAGCAATACATGTATCCACACAGCCAGATTATACATACATACAAAACCTATACTTGCACTTACGTTCGCATCTGCGCCAGTATCACTCGTCTAGTTCCGTTCTACATATAACCCATCGTACAGAAATAAGTCATCACGTTAGCCCTGCCACACCACTTAACCTTAATTCAACTACAACGTCAGGCTACCACTCACTACATCCCACCTACCACCCCTCCCCCCCTGGATTTGATCTGATCAACATCACACCCCACCCACCCGCCCGCTTGCCCACCCACCCCAACACCTCTCCTCCAACTACCTCACCCCCCCCCCCCATAGTATAAGGGCAAGATATGTCCACCTCAACTTCAACATCATCAAAGACGCCCCCCCTACATTCTCGTATCAAGCTGAATCCAGTAAACAACACCGCTCCCCGTACATATACGGGGAAGCATCTCCCTCCAGGGCAACAACGATCAGTGGGCTCTGGTACGAAAACTCGCCCGCCCCCATTACCTTCACCCACACCAAACTCGAATGGTAGCGGCGGAAATAACGGCGGGGCTGCAAATGGTGCTTCTAATGCGAATACCGGTCCAGGCACGAGGATATCCGAACGACGAAGAACAACCCACAAGCCCGGTGAATTCGCGAATCTAGCAAAGGGAAAGGGTAGGGGGGTAGTGTGGACGACAAGGGGAAAGGCATCGGGGCAGAGGAGGAGGGGGAGAGCATTGTTGTCCGTGGGGTACCGGCAAAGGTTGGTTTACGTCTTTCGGGAAAGAAGCCTTTGCCATTTGTTACGGTATGGAGTGTGGAAGAGAGGGACAGCGCACAACTATAATGGGAAACTATCATGGAAATGCAGGAACAAAGGACAACAGCTGACCTTGTAAACCCGCCGTGTACAGAAAAAGAAACTCCCGCGCGGGCCGTTCGTAACTACTACTTCATCTATCCTAGAGAAGTATCGGGGCCAGCCGCCAAGCATCATAATACATCTGCATCCCCAGCACTTCCGATTCGAAGGGCAAGACGGAAGTTTCAGCTATGGAAGTCCTATGAAGGTAAGATTGACTTTTACCCCCTGCATAATGTGGCGGCGATGATCATCGGATTCTTTGATTGGATAGGCGTTTAACATTTCGGCGCGCGGTGTCACAGGCATTCTTAGAGTACCTGAAATCTGAAATAATTCCCCATGAAGTAGTGGAAGAATTCAGAGATGCTGGAACAAAGTTCTATGACGGTATGTTTATAGTTCCCCACCCACCCCCCCCCCCCCACATCTCAAACCCTCTACCTTACTAAACAATCTCCTAGGCTGTCTTATCGTCCAGATCCATGATCACCGATCTGCAACAATTACCTCTTCTTCAAAGAAAAATGATAACAAGGATATTCCATATTCTATCCATAATCGCAGTTTATGGCTCACGCCTTCCCCCTTTGTTCCATTTAAGGAACCGCCCTGCACAAGATCTGGGGCTTCATCGGGAGAGAGTGAAAATAACAAGGAAAATCCGTCAAATACTAAAGAAGACAAGGACCCAAAGGATGTAAAGACGGAGAAGAAAACCAGGATATTCACTACAGTTCTTCACCCTTCTGCTATGACTCTCCATGGAGATATGGCTGTTCTAGCATCTACACCTGTTCCGGTAAGATCGATCAGTTTTTCTAGACAACAGCCTTTATCTGCGGCCGGTACACCGACCTCCGCTACTATGACAATACCTCCCACGCCAACCATGAATGCACGAACAAAATACACTACTGTAATAACGGAAAAGACTGCTGCGCAATTTGAAGCGAGTGTACTATTGGCCACATCACCCGCTCTTTTACTTACCCCAGCCAAAGACCCCGAGCATTGTCAAAAAATAATCAATACTCTACGGAATCCCTTGAACTCATTTCCTTTACCCCCGCCCAAATCGCGAAAAAGAACAACCGCAGAATTGGCCGCAGATGAAGCACAGGCAGCAGAGGAGGAGCGCGTGCTACTTATTATGGACGAGCGGCACTTCTCATCTTCCCATGCTCAACCGGAATCTGCAGTTGGAGATGGTGTTGGCGGGGGTGGAGGCTTTGAACCAAGCTTCAAGAGGTTCAAGGTGCTGGAGGAAATCAAGCGTAAGAGAAATGAGCAAAAGGAGAAGGAAAAGGCGGAGAATCAACGGCAAATGGAGAGACAAAAGGATATGAAGCGAAAGGAGGAGGAGAATCGACGAGCGGCAGCTAGTAGGTCATCGCAACAGGGAAGTCCGGTTTTGGCGCAAGGTCCTATGGCTATGGGTGTACCTCCAAATCCAGCCCAGATGGTGGCGCATGGGCAAATGGCAGCAGCGCAAGCACAAATGGTAGCACCTGGTCAAATGCCAATGCCATTAATGAGGGGTCTACCTCCCAATACGGCGGCCCAAGCTAACGGTGTCACTGCCACGGCCCGCCCTGGGAGCGCCGGGGCGGGCCAGGGGCAAGTCCAAGGGGCGAATAATAATCCAGCCCACGTCACGATGAGGACTCCGCATCATATGGCTCAACAAAGTCCAATGCAAGCGCTGCGCCATCAAGCTCAGCAACAAGCACATGCGCAACAAGCACAGCAGGCCCAGCAGCAGCAGCAGCAGCAGCAGCAGCAAGCCCAGCAGCAACAGCAGCAACAGCAAGCCCAGCAACAGCAACAGCAGGCCCAACAGGCTCAACAGTCTCAACAGGCTCAACAGCAGCAGGGCCACCAGAACGCGCATTTACAGCACCAACAGCAGCAAGTGCAACAGCAACAGCACCAACAGCAGCAGCAGGCCCAACAGGCCCAGCAGCAGGCCCAACAAGCCCAGCAGGCCCAGCAGGCCCAACAGGCCCAACAAGCCCAACAACAGGCCCAGCAGCAGGCCCAGCAGCAGGCCCAGCAACAGGCCCAGCAGCAGGCCCAACAACAAGCTCAGCAGCAGGCGCAACAGCAGGCGCAACAGCAGGCGCAACAGCAGGCGCAACAGCAGGCGCAACAGCAGGCGCAACAGCAGGCGCAACAGCAGGCACAACAGCAGGCCCAGCAGCAGGCCCAGCAGCAGGCCCAGCAGCAAGCACAGCAACAGGCCCAGCAGCAGGCCCATCAGCAAGCACAGCAACAGGCCCAGCAGCAGGTCCATCAGCAGGCTCAGCAGCAAGCGCAGCAACATATTCAGCAGCCTGGTCACCCTCAACTCAGCATGCAGCCACAACCGCATCCATCGCAGCACCACCAGATGACACAGGCCTCTGCCAACCCAGCGCTAGTTGCTCAAGCCCAGTACAGCCAGCTCCAACAACAACAGTTGCAACAACGCCTCGCTGCACAGACTGCTGCACAACACCAGTCCCCGCGTCCTACCCATCTTTCGCCCCATGTTGGCCATCAATCACCCCACCTGGGTCATCCCTCCCCACATATGCAGCATAATTCGCCCCGTATTGCTCAGCAGTCCCCGCACATGCAGCATGCCTCTCCACGCATTCCGGCGCAGATGACTCCACAACAGCATCAGAGTGCCATGCTTGCGCAGCAGCAGCAGCAGCAGCAGCATGCACAACAACAGCAGCAGCATGCACAACATCAGCTACTTTCACAATTAGCTCAACAGCAGCAGGCGTTAAACCAAGGCATGAACCAAAACATGAACCATGGCGCACGCGCAACCATAATTGGAAAGACATCTGGCGCAAGTCTTCGTCCTGGGAACCCAATGGTCGGCGCAAGATCACAGCCGCAGCAACACAATTTCCAGGATTTGGGGTTTGCGCTTAGCGGTGCTGGGGGTGGGGGTGGGATGATGATGGGAAACATGAATGGCATGCAACCGGGAGGTGGGATGCAAATGCCGCCTGGGATGAATAGAGAAATGATGGTGATGATGCGGAATGCCACTCAAGGCATGGGAAGAGGAGGGCGGCAGTAGACGGTATGGAAGTTTCTACGGAGGTTTCTTTCTTCCTACGACTAAGGGCTATTGATTTTATGTGCTACGGCTTTTGGACCTGTTGGATGGCGATTTCGTATTTGGTAGGGATCTTTGCTAATTCCCTGTTTTTTTTTTTTTTTTTTTCTCCAATTATATCATTGGAATGTGGGCGTGCGCGGGGGATATGGAAACTTTCTTTTCTTGTTTAATTATTTTTTCGATTGGGTTGGCGTCCTGTTCTTGATTTGAAACTATTTAAACGTTTCTCAGCCTTTTACCCTCTTTTTTTCTTTCTTTCTTTTTCCTTTGGGGTATATCATATCGACCGCAAATGCGGATGTTAATCTGTTAGAAAGCTTGGATTTGCACAGTTGTAGTTGTGGGTGTGTAGGAGGATGAATAAATGGCGCTCTTCTTGTTGGAATACGATACGGAAATTTGCAAGTACTTGATGAGAATGACCATGTTTTTCTTTGTTTTTGTTTATCTCCTTAGTTTCTTATTTTCCTAATTTCTCTCTACTTTTTTCTTTTTCTTTTCTTTTTTCTTTTTTCTTTTTTTTCAGACGAAGCGCAGGGTGGTTTATCTGAAAGACACGGATATATCTGGTGTGGAGGTCTCGATTTCTTGAGACGCTATGTACAGTTTTTCCCCAATTTTTTATTATTCACTTAGGTACATTGTTCTATAAGGGGGTTCTTTCCTTTTTTTTCCTCTTCCTTTCTATCTTGTCATTTCTATTTCCTATCACTTTTTTTTTCCTAACAGTTAGTCGAGTCGCTTTCCTAATAGAAAAAAAAAACACCATTTGCTCTTTATCGTTGTTGTTCTTTTTCATGTTTGGTGTTGGTGATAAATCGGGGGATCAAAACCATGGTTTTGGCTGCTACTGTTGCTATCAAACCCAACTGGCCTAGCTAGTCCTGTAACGGTAATAAATAAGCTTTCCACAGTGGTTTGACAGCTGCGATGTTCTGCGCTCCCTAGTGGCTTGGCAGTCTAATCCGCAAGTTTTGACCGACAGGCCCGCCCCATCTCATTCGATCGTGGGGAAAGGAGAAAAAAAAAAAAAAAAAAAAAAGGGAAGATGCAGATCCCCAACAACCATACCCCCGCCACCACCACTACTACCACCCCCGCTCAGGCTGATTTAGGGCGATGTGATATCATAGTCGATTGGGATAGCTATCGACCAGGTTAGTAGCTAGGTGTCCACAATCAGCTAGTTTGGGGGAGCCGCATGCAGCTTTGTTAGAACCCATCAGGCTCAAAGCACATCAGTACTTCTGCAAGCACAAGGTGTATCAGGGATCAAAACACCTGGAGATACGAATTCGTGGGAATCGTTATCTGGTTCCTCACAAAAAGTCGGGTTTATAATGCCATTTGTTTATCAAACCTCATACATTACACAGCATCTGCTTACGTTTTTCTTCCGTGGGCTTTGATTTCAGATACCCTCAGGAGTAAATCACTCTAGGTATTGGTGGTGCACGTGTGCTTTAATAATTTTATTCACAGCCTCCATTTTTGGCGGCAATAAGATTGATATCCAAGCCTTTCTATGCCCTCTCAACAACTTCAATGCAACTTACGGCGCTCAAAAAGCATATGCAATTGTGCTATAAACACTTTAGGGAAACAAAAAAAATTGTACTAAGAAAATATAAACAAAACCTATATACAAAAGAGATAATAAAGAATTACCGCCTTACTGCCTCACTACGCCACAACACACAGCACACTCCGTTTACCACGAATCAATCTTCATGGTGCCAGTCTTCTCGAGCTCAGTGTGCATCTTGAAGACGCTGTTCAACATGTGCGGCTGGTGGCCCCATCCCTTCTTCAAACAGATGCGCTCGGCGGTCTCGAAGTAATCCTTGAGCTGGGGCTTGTAGTCGGGGTGGGCACACTTCTCGATGATGACACGGGCACGCTCACGGGGTGACAGACCACGAACGTCGGCAAGACCCTGGTTTTCTGTTAGTATTGAAAGACATGCCTACGGTGAATAGAGGAAACAAACCTGCTCAGTGACAATGACGTCCAAGTCGTGCTCAGTCTGGTCTACATGGGAAACCATTGGCACAATGCAAGAAACACCAGTGGGGTCGGTCTTGGTGGGTCTGGTTGAAGGAGTGTGCATAATGGAGATCTTTGCGTTTCTCAAGAAATCCGCAGATCCACCCAAACCATTCAACATCCTTGAGCCGGAGACGTTGGTCGAGTTGGCGTGTGCGTACATGTCAACCTCGACGGGGGTGTTCATACCGATGACACCAAGACGTCTGATGATCTCGGGGTGGTTGGAAACGGTCTGGGGGCGGAGAATAAGCTTGTCGTAGTACCTGTCCCAGTTGTCATAGAACCTCTTGAAACCATCGGGAGAGAAACGGACGGAGGTTGCAGTGGCAAAGTTAAGGTGACCAGAATCGAAAAGGTCGAGGAAGGAGTCCTGGAGGACTTCGGTCCAGACGGTAAGATTGGAGAAACTGGCCTTGCCCTTGGCGAGACCACCAATGACGGCGTTGGCGATGTTACCGATTCCGGATTGTAGAGGAAGGAGACTAGGGGGAAGACGGCCCTAGATTCTATGTTAAAAATTTATACAATGGTCAAGGGGAAGAGTATGGAATACCATCTTGACTTCGTGCTGGAGGAACTCAATCAAGTTGTCTGCAACAGCCTGACTAGTAGCATCCTCAGGCGCATTGTCATTGGTAACATCAGGCTGTCTGCTCTCTACAATAGCCACAATCCTGTCAGGGTCAACCGGAATATGAGGGGTCCCAATTCTGTCCTCAGGGGCCATAATCAAGTACGGCTTCCTGTTAGGGGGAAGATCGGTCATGGTGATATCGTGGAGCCCTTCGAATGAGGGTAACAATGTGTTGACTTCGACAATGATCTTGTCGGCCATTTGGATGATTTCAGGAGATGCTCCGACGGAAGCACCACAGATGATACCACCCTCTTCGGTGATGGCACTGGCCTCAATGACAGCTACGTCAAGACGGTTCTTGGGGCGGTCCATAGTGTAGTATCCCTAAAAATCTATCAGAATACATACCAATGCAATTCATTTTTCAAAGATTACTCACGTAAATCAGATCGACGGGAAACATGGAAAGATGCTTGTCAAAGAACTTAATCCTGCCATTGTTGATACCCTTTGCAATTTCCTTTCCGACTTGATGGGGTGATCTTCGCTCAATCATATCGAGCCTGGCCCATCTGTTCTCAACATCTGCACCGGAGGAAGCGCCGACAAAGAGAGAGTATCTCATCTGCCCTTGGAGCTTGTTGTTCTCAATGTGGTCGGCCAATGCCATGGGTACTATCATTGCATCATTCATTAATACTCGATACCTTTACTATTGAGTCAATGGCCACATACCAATCTTGGGAGCACCAACACCGGTGAATCCAGACCATCCAATGTATGCGCCATTGGGGAAATGATGAATGAGATCCTCCGGCTTTGCGAGCTTCTTCAGCAACGCAGGACGGCGGACTCGCGCTTTGAGCGCAGCAGAAGCAACCATAGATCCAGACATGATTTATACAGTGACCAACAACCAGCCGGCTGGCAATACACAAGAAAGGTGATTGAGTGGAGAGGGAATGAGATAGATGATCTGGGGGAAGAAGAATCAAGATCAGGGCCGTTGGAGGGGTTTATGTACTTGCGGTCCCGGCCCCGCAATAGCCTTACAGAAGGCCGGCCCGGCTTTAAATTTCTCCATGGGGTGATGTTTGCTTTTTTCTTCCCCTCTGTGGAGGGGAATTTGATGAAAGTAACAGCGCTTGAGTACATAGCGAATACATATATGCCTGAAATAACCTAAGATTACTTTGCTGTGCTTCCGGCGCGGCATATGCAAGCCCTGTGGAAGCCTTTGAATGGTTGTGTTATTGTGACAGCTTCCGTTCCTCCATCGATTGTTCTCTGCTAACAAGCTTCCTTCGACCATGCACTTGGCGGAGCTGTCCCTGGTGCTGTTGGTGCTCCCATACAAATGTTCCGCGGCTTCTCACCACCTGCTGACGTCATTTCCGCCCGGCCGAAATTTATCCGAGAAGGTACCGGTTACATAAGTTTTTTTTTTTCTCCCCGGTGGGGTTCTTCCGGAAACTAAACTGCATCAGTCTGTGACAGAAAAAAGGGTACCGGGGAACGTTGAGATTGGCGGGAAGGGTGTGTGGGGATAGATGCTAGTAGCCGGAGTTGTGATCTTGGGGATCATGGAATCTCACTCGCGGGGAGTACAAGGTGTGCAGGGTGTTTTTTTTTTTTTTGTTTAATTCACTAATTAGGTGTGCAGGGTGTATCACTACTAGTGGATACAGACAGCAAGGAGATCGAAGCGTCTGCAGAATCAACTATTCATTAAGATATAAGCACGAGCACTTATTGTGTAAATCATGAGTAGGTCATATGCATAAGGAACAAAAGTCATTTCTAGATATTGGTAACCCCTGGCGTTTCTGTGTAATCTAGAGCTATGAAGGACGGGGACCCTGCATTAGTAGCAAATCGTTTGAAATCCTGAAAATACCTTATCGTTCCTAGCAGATCGAAGGCTCGATCTCCCGTTCCATTACCCCCCAAAGGGGCTCCGCTATGCACTCTGGGGGCTAGAGGTGTAAAACGTGGTACATACATGTAGTTGAGTGCTTGGTCGTATGTATTATGGGTTATCAAAATTATCCGGACGCTCGCGCCGCAACCAAATTTTGAAACTACTTTAATTGAGCTTATATTGAACCTTAAAGTAATAGAGGCACAAGAAATCACAGTAATCAAATCACTTGTACTCCCTCCTTATGGTTGTGGAGAAAGGCGACGTTGAAGTTAAAAATTTGATTGCAACAATGTTCGGATAATTTTGATAACTCGCAATACCTAATCCATCAAGGATCTATCTCTCTCACGAACAACCTGCCGTTCTCACTCACCCCAGCTCCCCATCTCCCCAGCTAGCCATGACCCTGTCCCATATCAAAAGCTTCTCCCTCTATCCCAGTTATATTGTCTACCGGGTTGATGCCATCGCCTAAATTATAAAATTACTCCTTCCGATCTCCAGGCACGTTGCGTCATTGCACACGATTCCTAACCAGAAAAATGAGCACAGGAGTGATAAAGGACTATCAATCTTCCGTGTTAAAAGGTGGTGGGAAATCCCCGTGTCTGGCTGGAATTCACAGATAAAAGATTCACAAGGACCGCTCTACCGTAAGGTTTGAAAACTTAAAGTTAGCGTTGGCCACATCTGGATGAAGTGAGTTTTAGTCGAAAAAGTCTTAGAGTGTTACAATCATAATGAAGTTCGAAACAGGCGGAAAGTGATAATGGTACCACAATTTGGAATTTCTCCCACTGTCCCCACCAACCCCGCCATGTCCTTTTCCTTTCCCTACTGACGATGCATGACTTGCACCCTTACCGCGTTTCCATACTTACAACGAACCTTCCAAATATATGCTGATGTTCCGATAGGTGTCAGGAACACATACTAATACGACGAGAAAAACAAAGATGGACGGAAATGGAGCTCTAGGAGAGGTACTGGACCCACCACTTACCGAGATCTCTAAAGCCGTCTTGACATGTCGTGTCGCACACATATATGTGTTCCGTTCATCCCACTGGCCCGGCCCCCAAACACCGTGTCATGTAAGGCTGACATTCCTCCAGTGATTTGTTCTGTTTCCATATGACATGTATGCCTTGGCCTTGTATCCCTCTATCCAACCAGATTTATCGCTATCTTGAGGCTAAGATTTCGACTCCTCATTATCCCACTTGAGTCTGGGGGATCACTTCTTCGAGGGTTGATTCACGTACGGATATAGGCGGTTACTCAAATATTTACGGCTGAAATGTCTTGGACACACCAACTCCAATCACCAAGGCTGCCCGGGGCTGAGATAAGAAGATCGCCTTGAGGTCGCTCAACTGTATCGGACTTTGGCCTTATTTGGCCTTAGAGCACAATTACGAGACCAACGTCCTTAGTAAAAACAACCTCTTGGGAAGTGATTAACACGAATCAGTCTTTAAGTTCAAGCCAGCTTGGTTTAAAGTTCGTGCCCGCTTGGCTTGTTCTAGTGCTTAAAGGAATATGCTATTCATGGGGCGTACCCCGTTTCCATCTGAAAATATATCCTGTGCTTTCGGTTGGTCAGGGATATCGCGTTCTCTGCTTTAAGGTAAGAGATCGGCTCATAGAGTGGAATAACTATTTTATTCTATCGATCTCGTACGTTTTCAATATATTGTGAACTTTATCATTAGAAATCGTAAGTCACTCGCAACTGTTTGTAGGCGCTATGTCTAATACTCACTTCATTGAGACCAAAGTATTTGTTCAACAAAAGCTACCCGAATATCTTTTAATTACTCTTCTTTCGAAGAAGATAGTACGCTGGATGTATGGCCCTTCTTATCCGCCAAATGATACTAACTATAGGTTACATTACCTGCGCGTAATATTCAATCATTTCTGGATGGATAGGTATTCTATGAATCTAGGTAGAATTAACAACCGATTACGTGGAGCCCGGCGGTCTCTACTAGTGTCAAAAAACTCACCTCTGTGCTGTTCGAGTTTTCCCCAAAATCTTTATATCATATTTCTCCTGCCGTGCACTCTTAGGACCGGGCGCTATGGGAAATATCTACCTAGCTGGCCACATAATCCTCTCTCAAACCCTCCCCTACTAAACTGAAATATAAACCCGTGAGCCTTCTAGATCTCATCTTCAAAGGCCGGATCCTCCTGTCTCTACGTACCAAGCTAGCTACGCATATAACCTTGGCGGAATTAGTATATGGATAACCACTAAAGATCGTAGGGTAAAAAAGCAGCATGAGACGCAAAGCTTTAAAAGGTAATCTCATTACTCCCTTGATATTTCATTTCTTTAATTTAGTTCAATTACTCGCTAGACCATTTCTCCGAGTGATCCCTTGTGTTCCAGATTGTTACCCGGCCTATACTGCATGCATGCAGTTAATTATGCATGCATGCATAACCACCCATAAACACCTTCATATCAATGTTAATGTCCGCAGGCGAGTAGACCAAAATTACTTTTCGCGGGTTGCACCAACAAGCCTTTTTCGGCACGCCCATAGTAAGGTACATGTACCTAGACCAGAGTACAGTACGTACTATCATACGTATGTACATGTAGTAGTACGTACACGTCGCGACAAACGCACCGGGCGAAGCTACGCAGCCACAGAAGAGGCTTGTTGAGATGCGAGCTCTGGCGAATCTGCGAATATCGCTATATATATAAGATATTAATCTATATACCGGACCGATATTTTAGGCATGACTAACATGTTAGGCAAGCGCCAATTTATATACCCGCCTTGGTATTAATGATTATCGCGTTATCCCGCCTCACTTGTGCCTATAAGGCATTTGAGGCTGAACATTAGATCGTTTATGTGTGGTTGATCATGAATTTGGACTATCTCCCGCCGGCGAAGAAAGAAAAACTGCATGGTGGGAAAGGGCTGCTGCACTAGATTTTTTTTTTTGGTGTGCATTCACGGCAGTAAACTGCTCCGTTGCATATTTAGTGCACAAAGTTTATAGAACCGTCTCAGTTTGAATATCCAACAACCCTTTTCGATGATAGGACTGGTAGACACTTTTTTAACAGCGAAATAAAGTCATGGATTATCACTCGATTCGATGTACTCTAATACACGATACTTTAGACTCAGGCGGAATGCATACCGCATAGTAGGTCAGCTTCAAAGAGCTGAAGCTTTACATGAAGCGCCATAGGAGAAGTTGATTCTTTGAACAGATACACACATAGGGGAACTAGGTGATTGAACTCCAACATCTATAATAGATTATTCCCGGACGGTAGTTATTGTCGGGCGGCGGATCTGCTTGTTTTCGTCCGACTCTGAAGCCAATTTTTGACTGGCCTTCCATGTGGCCACACCCGCTGTGTGATTGGCCTTATTGGATCTCTGACTCTGAGCTTGGTTGTGGAACTATCCGTTATGTATTTCTCGCACACTTTACGGCTACGCCAAGTCCCCCAGATAAATACGAGTGACACATCATGATTCGAAATGCCCTATTTCGATACCGGTCTCGCAGATCATCCGCTCCTGCAGTGCAGCATCGATCCCGTCCCACCAACTGAGGACAAATTCAGAACCGAAGTTTGAAAAGACAGTCGCATTCCCACCAGGTATTCCATAAAAGTGGATTCATAAGAGAATCCCGACTGACTGGATGAGTACTCTAGGTAATGTAGGAAATTAACATCATCCCCGAAAGATGGGAAGGGTTATGTGATGCATATCGTTGATTTGATTTGATTTTTTGCTGTTTTATCCGGTCTCTTATTCCGGACGAACCATCTGCAGGTAGTTCAGGAAGAGAAGAAAAAAGAACTCAACTACACGGCTAGTTGGCATGGCAGACTCTACGGGTATTTTTTCGCTACCACCTTGACGAGTGGGTACTGCAACACGTCCAAACCGAAGAAGCAGTAGTAGGAGAGGGTAGCTATGCTGTGTAAAGAAAACGAGATCTTGTCGCAAAAATGAACCCTTTCGAATGTGCCGCGGAACGAAAGATTCCCGGAAAACAATGCACTCGTTCAGTAGAGTTTATCTTAGTCTTGGTAAATCTCTGATACGACGAGGGCGCTTTTAAGCTTCCTCCCCCTTGCCAACCCTATGCCGATCGTGCATGTTTTGGTGGATGATGGACGGGACATGCACAACACAAGTCGTCAACGGAATAAAGCCTTCGCGCCCTGTACGCACAGGATCCACATAGTGAGTGCAAAGGAGGGAAAGAGGATTAATTGGGTGGTGTAAACTGGGTAGAATAAGCCTCTGGCTCCCTCTTCCGCGAGATATTTTTCTACACTATGTCGTTCTGTGCGGATTTGTAAACTATCGTGACGATACGATTTCTCTCCGGAAGTTGTTTCTCCTCATGCGACCTCCAGGGCCGACTGATGGGCGCCATGGGCTGATCTGGCAATCTGGTTGGTTGATCGTTGCAATTGTGGGGAAGGGGGAAAAGAAGAAACTTCACACCTTGTGATAGCTACATAAACTACAACTCCTCCTTACCTGCCCAGTGAGCTCCTCCAATTAAATGGGAAGCCCCGTGATTGATGTATTAAATCCACAGTTGCTTCCCCACACTAGAGAAAGGTCCCGCTCCCCCCGCCCACTCCTCTGTACTCGGCCATTTTCTCTTTATTTACTTGTCCGAGGCCGGGGAGGGGGGGGGGGTTTGTTGAGTAAAGTAAAGTACTGCTGGTCTGGCTCCCTGCATGCAGCTGTCAAGCATGAGACCACAAAGTATTGCTGATCTGATCCCTTGGCGCGCGCCGGGGAGCACGCAACGAGCGAAAAAAATAAAAAAAATAAAAAAATCCAGGAACCTTGAATTCTAAACAGGAAGTAATATATGGACAGCATTTAAAGTATCACAACATTCGATTATTGTCCCATTATCTATTTGTTCTCGCTGAAACAAAGAGAGTCGGAAAGGGAAGAAAAAAAGTGGCTCATCCTCTCACCCCATAACAGTTGTTTACTTTTTTCCTTTTCTTTCTTTCTTTTCACCTCGCACGGGAGACGCGTGCCGATCTGGACGCCCGACGACTCGCTCATCGGCCACGTAGAGCGGAACTGGGGTACAGAAGATGACGGAATATTGCGCAAGGAAGCGGATTTATGGGAACGATTTTTTTTTACAAGATGGATTTTCATACTTTGAAGGGAGAAAAAGTGCGTTCATGGAAACCTAAAAAAAAAAAAAAAATTTTGAAATTGACGATGTGCGATCGATCAATTATTAGGTATAGTAAGTGGTAGTAAGTAGATACAAGAATATCCCGAATTAGCTTTATGCGCACGTGAACGTGTCTGAAAATACTGTCCAACGTGTTCTCAGAGATAGCCTGTGAGTAAGGTATCCTCAAGCCTCAACTATGTACCCACAGATGCGTTATGTATGTATCCCCAGATGTTGAGTTTATGTACTAGGATGATGACGAGCCGGCATATGCCAAGAGTGAATCCCTAGATGAGATTTGCAATACTGATTCGGCTCTATGAAATGTCTATAAAATAGAAGGTTAAGTCCGACCAAAATATCCACTGAAATAATACCACCCATTTCTCCAGGAAATCGAAACAAACGACTGTTGAAATCCCCCGTACTTGCACGCATACGCATCTTAACTGAGCGGGACGAATTCATTTGATGATCGTCACCTATTGAGATCCATCTAGTGAGATAGGTCGTCCAGGTATAAGATATGGCGGGTATAAGATATGGCGGCTGTATGTGTGATGTAGATTCGAAGAATGCACCATACGCTAAAGCACGCATGCTCGTTGGTGAAGTGTTATGTAGAGAAATATTCTCTGCTGCCATCTTAGATATCCCACCCGATACAATGAATTCAAACCCGACAAAGGAGACCCAGTTGAGATCCAACTATACTTCAGATCGTGAGGATGGGAAGAAAAGAAAATGAAAGTGATAGGAAAAAACCCGAACATATGATAGCGACCGACTCACTCCGTAACCCCCCATTTATGTAAAACTAGAAAGAATCAAAAGGAAAATTGACTCCAGCATCCCATCCCAGACGAAATTCAAGTCTTGCGCGACTATCAGCAGCAAGGTCCATTCTGAGGATTTTCTTGAGTGATCTCAAGGTTGTAATAATATGAGACAAGCCTCAAAAACAAATGGCCATATGAAGTGATAGCGAAAAAAGGTACTCGAGGAAAAAACAAAAGAAAGAAAAAATGCACATGTCCCCCTTTCATCCATCATACAAAAAATATCCAAAGATCCAACCGACCTTGACCACCAAGAGAGAGACCGAAGAGAATTAAGACGCCTATTTTCCCCGCTAACCGAAACTACCCTATGTCCGCCGCAATGTCAGGTTTCGTTGTATGTGCGTCGTTGGCCCGTCAAACATTGCTTTCTCCCTTTTCGAGCGAATGTGAACGCGCCGTACCATTTATTCCCTCTACGAGAATATTTCTGCGCAGAATGCAAATCGAGACCTTTGAACAATCCGAGAACAAGAATGTAAAAGAATATGAATGAAAAAAAGAAAGAAAATAGAATGAAGAATCTTCAGTCGAAAAAATCTATCCCAATAAGAGATGACAAAGAATCCCCAAGATAAAACCCTTATGCTATATGGTGACGAAATCCATAGGCATTGCGAAGGGAGCCGTTATCCATGAAAAATAGCTGAGAGTCGAAAATGAGGTCCAAGGATGATACTCATCCATTAAGAGGCTCCGGCAAAGCCAGCGGATTTCCTCCAGATTGCTATACAAATCATCCTCTAAGACCATGCCTTAAGGCCAAATTACAACACTATCAGTACCCATCTAGTTCCCTTTGCGCCTGAGCGTGAGCCTGGGCTGCAGCCTTTTCGGCAAGCTTGTCATCCCGAGCTTTGGCTGCCTCAGTACCCTCGTCCGAACAAGGTTCCTTGAACCAGTCGTGTTTTAATGCCTCTTTTGCTGTGATGCGCTTGCTTGGATCATACACAAATATCCTTTTGAGTAGATCGAGAAACTGTTTGTTGAAACGAGTGTTGGGAGGAATTATATCCTATTTTGTAATTAGAGAAAGAAGTGGTAATATCGGTGAAAGATAACATACTGGTAAACTTTTCATGGCATTTACGTATTTCTTACTAGCTCTGGTGGTCTCGGTATTTGGATAATCCAGCCGTGCACCCTTGAAGTACCTATTGATATTGAGTCAGATTTTCCTTGTAATCAATCCAAAGATGTACTTTGTTATTGGATAAAAACAACACCCGATTCAGGGGCCTTTTAACGATTCAAGAAGAGCTCAGGTTAAGAGAAAAATTCAACTTACTTTCCAATGAGGGTGGACGAATGATTACTGTTACCATTTCTCCCCAAAACGGACCTCACTAATCTTGTGTCAATCTTCTGGGCACAGACGGCTTGCATCATGGCCAAGTGCTCAAGATTATCGTGGGTTTGGAACAAAGCATCCCCTGTGTAAAATTCAACTAATATGCAACCGATACTCCACAAATCACATGGGAAGCTCCATCCCAGCCCTAGTATAATCTCCGGAGCACGGTAATGGCGAGTAGAGACAACGCTTGAATGATATTCGTCATCGAAGGTTGCTGACCCAAAATCAATGAGTCGAATATCAGTATCCAGAAGAACTCTACGAGAGCGGCCTTGGCGTTGTGTAGTTGTTGAGGAAGAAGGAATTGGCCGGTTGTAGGCATAATTTATAAACGAATTGTGTACCAAGAGTATATTCTCAGGCTTGAGATCAGTGTGGATCAAGTTAAGATCGTGGAGAACTAGGACTAGTCAACTACAACATGCCAAAAAATAACAAGGGGAAAATAATAATTACTCACAAGCAACACTTGTCAATAGCTGACGGGCAAAGCTCTGAATATGGCTGTTTGGAAATGGCGCAAAAGTATTGGCCTTTAGGAAATCGAAAACACTCATTCCAAGTAGATCCGTAACAATACCTACCCAGCATAAGTATTCTACCTTACCCAAAAATCCACCAGCCCGGCGAGATAGACCTACATATATGATTCCTGTAGTCAAAGCAATCCCGTAGATGGATACACTTGTTCTTATTATCCTTATCGTTGCAGGCCAAGGTAGATAAAACTCTTAATTCGATGCGTGAGGCATCACGGTACTTTTGAACTGAGCGAATGACCTTGATGGCACACTTAGTTCTCTTGACACGATCGTACGCCTCGACAACTTTGCCAAATGTCCCTTGTCCCAGAAGTTTTGTTATGTGGTCTGCAAGCGAACGATATGGTCAATTGATTATTGCTATAAGATGGGATGCAACATGAACATACATCGTGTTGTTAAATCGGTGTCAGGTGTTATGATATAATGACCATCATCGTCGTCAACCCTTACACCTAGGTTGCGGTCATTCTACACGGGTTACGTCAGCATAGCCCCACAAAATGCGGCCCGAAAAAAGCAACATCAAATATAAAAATGGATGAAACGCCTCCTGTGAAAAGACTTTGGATGGCTCCTGAATGCGCTGTCCAAAGGGAGATAAATATAAAAAAAATACCGAGATAACACCCACATCTTGGACTTGCATAACATAGACGTCTTTAGCCTTTATCGGAGGTTTTGGAGGAGGATGATAACTAGCAAAGGCATCAAGATTGGTGTTTGCAGCTGCAGCATGACTCGCTCTAGTGACCCTTTTCCTTTTTGGGCCGACGGTTGCTGCTGCAGCAGCTTGAGGAGCGTAGGAAGGCCCGGCAGTCCCGATCCCAGTTGATCCCAATGATGTTGCAGCTGTTGAAGAATTCCCGTTGATGCTAACAGTACTCGAATGGGTAGATAACGTCGTTGGGGATCCGTAAGCGTGCGGTGTTTGAGTGGAAGAATACGAGTGATGATCTGGGTAACCAGGATCGTACTGTGTAGTCTTTCGCTTTTTATCTGTATGAAGGATCTGTCCCCCAGAACCATTTGCGAGGTTATAGTGTCCAGTCATGTGTGCTGTACGCGACACAGTACTGGGTTGCTGTCTGCTCCCGCCAGATGGGGCGGGTTGCGGAGGCGGGGAGTCATCTATCACTATAATCTCTTTAGGAGGACCATTTTTGAAGTATTCGTCCCAATCGACGGGTCGTTTAGGATTTTTCCTCGAGGCAGGTTGGGATCTGGAAGCCATAGCCGAGAGGGTTGATGAACAGTCTGAGGAAGCAGAAACTGAAGAAGTTGGAGTCGCAGAGTTCGCTGTGGCTGTTGTGGAGGCCGGAGCCACCGGAGGTTGATATTGTAGTGGACTGGGGAGAGGTGCGTGGCGGACCGGGAGAATGTGGTGAGGATGTTGGTGTTGGTGAGGATGGCGGTGGTGATTGTAGTCGTATGTGTTATTGAAATTGAGAGGTGGAAGGGCCGAAGCGGTAGAGGGTGTAGACATTTCTAGCTTGGTTGTCCTTGAGGGAGGGGGGTGTGGGTGGGTGGGATCAGGGAAACAGAGGAAGGAGATAAATTTCCACCTGTTGAGAACCCAACGAAGAGGAATGGGAGAAGTAGAAATAGACTATTACTGAGTACACTGATCAAAGGCGACAGTCGTAACGTAAGTTAAATTACCAAGATGGCGACACTGTTCAGAGTCAGAATCAGAGTGGTGAGTGAGATTGTGAGCGCGAGACTGCGAGGTGCCCGGTATAGAGTATGGCTGAGAACGAGTAGTAGGGTTAAGAATAACGACGAGTGCAGACAGCAGGAAGTCGCGTCTAAAGGGCAGACAGAAGATGAGGAGGTAAAGCGACCAAGGTACGGGCAAGTATGATGAGGTATTCGGCAGGTTCGTGCGTAGTAGGTACAAGGTAGGTATGAGATATCCACGGCAAAGGGCGAACACAAATGGGGGAAATGAAGGAACTTCGCGGTTTCGAAGCTATGTCAAGAGAATATTGAGTACTGACTAACCGAAGACAACGAGAAACGGATCCTGTTGTTCTCCTAGATCCTTCTACTCGTATCCTTTGTCGCTTTAACTCACTGTCTATCTCTATCTCTTGCACCTAGAAGAGACAGGCCCTCTATGTCGTCCCTATCGGTGGAGGTTGTTCTGTTCTGCTGCACACCACTCCTTCGTTCCTCTCACGCTCTTCTTTCACACACACACCTGCTGCGTGCTGCTTGCTGCCTTGCTCTTGGGAAAGACACACTAAACTTGCGTGGGTGTGGAGCTCGTCCCGTCGATTTTCTCAATCACATCACCTCCAATCAAGAGTCTTGAAAGGCACAGCAACAGCAGCATTACCCGTTACCTGCTGCTTGCTCTTCTCGCCTGTAGATTGCCCTTGCCTCACTTGCTCTTTTTGTTGTGCGGTCTGAAGTATCGCGAATTAATGCAATTGCAAGACTGCACAAGAGGAAAATGCTTTGAAAGAATAAAGAGTTGCTTCCTCTCCCTATTTCGGTAAACCAGATCTCGAACCCTCCCAAACAATAACTCTCAACATCCGTGAAATTTATTGACTATAAATTTTGCCTAATACAGAACTTTAGCCCCACACTCGCGCTGACCGAACGGATTACCAAAGGATCTCCAATTTCATCCTTTGGTCGCGTCGTCCCCATCCCCACTTTCTGAGCGAGCCGAAACCACCGTCATTATTGGCCCAGCAACGAACGAGAGAGCGAAGAAAAGTCTGCGAGCAAAAATACATGCTTACTGTACCCCTACCCTAGCTAGTACCGGTATTATCGACAACATGCTCCTAAATTTGTAGACGCCGTGAAACCTTGACCTGGAGCAAAATTTAGTAAGAGAATGGAGATAAAAAAACGGCGATAGTCTTTTCTCTGCTCTGCCATAATGATAACCTTAAAGTTACAACTCAATCTTAGATAGGGACTGATCAAGCTTTAAATCCCAATCATTTATAATCTGTTTCGTTAAATAACGCTATGACTATGTGCTCGAGGGTGTGCTCTTGAAAATTGTACGGACCTCTGCTACATATACCTACTGGTCAGGCGTAGTCCTACCAAGCCTGAAAGAAAAAAGCCGGGAGGTAGTTTCTCAGGAACTGTGATCGTTCTAAGACTTGGTCACGCCTCAAAACTAAAACAATAAAAAAAGTAAAAACAGATGGGAGAAGAAAAAAAAAGCCACATTTGAATTCTGAGCCTAGGTACTGGTATATATTTCCTTTAGGTAGGCTTATCATTCTCTCTGTCATCAAAGAGCTGGGACAAGATTTACCATGGATTACATACATGTAGATAATAGCAAGATACATATGTGAATGTAAATTTATATTGTAGCTCGCACGAGAATAATTCGGAGTATGAGCGAGCCTTTCGGCCCGGCCGTTCATCGGTTGCGTAGTTAATGATATATCCGAGTTGACAACTTACCGGTACTACCCAACTTAAGTACTCCTAATGTAGATGCTTGTTTACCCCTCCCTCTCCTCTCGCATTCTTTCACGAATCCTATGGCTTAGGGAAACATGAGTTAACTATTTCGCTCCCGATACGATAAGAGGTACCTTGCGGCTCCTGAGATATATTCCGCTCAGAAGTCTCTTCCTTTCAGATAGACACACATGTACTACATGAATACACACGTAAGCAAGGGGTTTACACCGGGATGCCACGATGTCTGAGTAAAAATAAAACAGAAACAGGGCCGTGAAAAAGGCTGGAGCATGCAGCAGGCTCTGTATGAATTGGTCCCGGTACATCCCTCGGAAACCGGAGAGACTTCCATCGATGGAGAACAAAAATGATCGCCCATCTTGGCTTGCCGGATATCAAAGAAGGAAACGAAATGTATCAAACGGTATCAAACGGTGCACATAAAAAAGCTTAACAGCCCGTGTGGTCTCTTCCCAAAGATATACCATAACCTTGTGATCCTCACTCCCCCTCTCAAGATTCTACATATAGACTGGCTCTTCCTTTCTTTCAGCCTTCGCTATTAAGCTCTCTCAGAATCACACTTATCATATCAGTCCTTTAAACTGACCACCGGAAACAGAAGCGCCTCCTTCCTAAAGCAACAACGTCCGGGGGACAGAAGGGAATCCATAACGAATCCTTTGCTGCGGCAGTACATAACAGACTTGCTCAAGAATGGAAGCGCGGAGGAGAGAGTGCCAACCCCCCGGTCCGATTGCTCCAATAACCTAACGCACGTGCTGCTGCGGATCGATCTGCGCGCATGCCGGAAGAAGCGAGAGGGGGGGAAATAACATAACGAAAGGTGTGACTTTTTTTTGCCTTTTGCGTGTTGAAATGCGGTTTTCACTGAACCTATGAGATTCTCTTTTGAGCCGGCAGTTTTTCCGGTGAGTGGCTGCACAAAAGTACCTACACACTCTACAGTATGGATACAAGGGGGACCACGTAGTTGTCGTAGAAGCCTTGAACAACGATGGAAACAAACGTGGAAACGAGCTTACTGGAAAACTTGATGAATCTATCACCCATATTTGGAAAGTATAGTGCCATACGATACGAATTTTCATGAAGTCTCGTGGACTTCGTTGCTAACCTTTTGTATGTACATATGTACATATGTATGTATGTGCATTTGTACTTTTACATAAAGCATGCCAAAGACGACAAGATAAATGGTTATGCGGTATGCATATTAATATAATTTTTCTGGGCCGGGGATACTACGTGAAGGCTGGCGTATGTATGTACCAAGGCAAGTACGAACGTCATGTTCGGTTTATCGTACGGTGACTGACTGTTAAAAGCAGGATAGTAATAGCCGTCTCGAAACCCGAGGGGCGTAATTAATGTCTAGGTAAAAGGTATTGGGGGCTGTTTAAAAAAACCTTCTGATATTGGATAACGCGTCGGCATATCATACACTCGGGAATACTACCGCCGGGTGTTAAACAATTCAGAGATTGCTTATCGACAACGGCCCTCCGAGATTCCGGAAATGATATGCAAGGTTTTTACGGAATTGTACATCATCACATCCAACACGCCGTGCGTTTCAATTAAGGACTCTTTATGAAAATATAACTTCTCACCTGAGCTGTTGCAGGTGTGTCTCTTAACTATAAGATCGCCATAGTGTCGCGCTTGCTGTGGAATGGGGGAGGATTGCAGGATCTTCAGATCTACCACATGCTCAGGGGGTTAAACATACTTGAGAACTAAATCTCACCGAATATCTTGGAGCAGGGGTCCCCGCAACAGATAAATACGCAGCTTCATCTCGGCTTAGTTAGATGCCCGATTTTATTCAGTTCCGACATTAATCGATTTTTGGAAGAATCCGACTTCAGAGGCTTAGACGGGAATTAAAACTCCCGTTCTACAATCATGGGACCTCAGCTGAGAGGCGCTTACTGCCAGCTCACTTTGACAACATGCAACAGGCCAAAATAAGACATTTAAATCCAGGTACCAAGCTTTGGAGACTATCAAGAACTGAAAACTCCCCGCGTTTTTAACAGCAATGTGTTAAAGACTGGAGAGCCGGAAACTGCTAAGAAGCGAAGAAAATTACCTCGTGCTTTTAATGCCTTGGAAACCCCTCGATTCAACAGAATTACCCATCTGTCCCTTGCTCTAGCTAACCGCAATTGCTGCATGACGCCATCACCGGTTTAATAGTGCGTTTTTCTACGGAATTTTCACTTCTATGAAACTTCTATGAAGAAGAAGCTATCACGGAGACGTCCTTTTAGTGGAATTAGGCTGCGGTCCACTGATCCCATCTTTCCATACAATAAGCGACTTTTAGGTCTGCCGAATTCCTTAAGCCTGTGGACAAGTGCCGAGGACCTTATTTTCATAAGCGTCCAAAGCCTAAGCCTTTGATACATGTTTAATTGAAGATGTAAAGGATTCTCGGATATGACGTCTGAAAATCGGAAATACAGGATCTGGACCAGAGAGAACATGTTGAGTACATACCTTCAGATAAGCAATGTTAACAAAAGGAGAAGGGGAATGCACGATAGTGAATCCATGTTGGTTTAGGGGCATAAATAGGGCATGGATATGGGATTCATGCTGAGATAAAGGATACTTCTACTTATCACGACAGCAAGTCTCTGCCAATTACTGTCCTAAGAACTGGTAGCGGCGGGAAACATTATGCACTAACCACATATACACGCATGCAACTGCATGTCTGGAAGACTTCAACTGAGAGGATAATATTATTTACTTGAATATGCCAATTTTCAGGGTTGTCTGGCAGAAAACTGCGCCTTCCATAGCCACCTGAACACCATTGAACGAACAGTTGAGTATGATTATTACAGAATTGGTTATAACGGAGATCCTTAATATTTACATTGACTGTTTGGGGGTGGTCAGGTTAGTAGCTATGGAAGGCATGTCCAATGTGGCTAGCAGGTATCTACCGGGTGATAGTCGGTGAGGAACCAGTGGCAGAGTTTGGATACAAGTATCTACCCATACCCATAGATGTGCTTCGGGCCATAAATCATTAATATCCCATTTGGGAGATTAATTCACATTCTATAATGCCGCGAATCGGTACACATGTACTCATCATCAGACCTCGTTTTGTGCTTTGAAGACATCTAGGGCCAGGGTTCCCAATATCGATGGAGATATAATGACGTCAGTCACGTCCCACAAATTTACGGAACATTGACGTAATCTAACCCTAATATTATTCAGCCCTATGTCTATAAATCCTTATTAAAGAGCGAGTTGCTGTTAGTATATTCCCGATATCATAAGTATTCGACCCTCTCGATTTCTATTTTTTCGCCTTTAAAAGTTATCACACAAACAATCTGGAAGTTCTCTATCAGCACGAAGCCATGTCATCATCAAGTCAGAACCGTTTACCTACCGCAGTTAAAGGCGGATCAGGCCTCACGAAGACACCCGCAAATACCTCTTCAGACCCTGATTCCTCAACCCTACACAGCGTTAATTCTGGGCTCCATGACACACATGACCAAACTGTAATTCACTAGATTCATGAAAATACTATAAGTGAAGAATACTGTTATCTAATTTTATCTTTTGGCACGCACAGAAGCCGAGTGTTGCCAAGAACGATATGAAAGCCAGCGGCACCGTTGGAGACGGAACGAAGGTTGGACGGATGGTTAAGGAGGGGGCCGCGGATTTCATTGATAATCTAGCGCACGACAGCGTCATGGACCCATCGCAATCTTAAGGAATCAATGGTATGTTTCTTCATACCGACACCCGGTGACCTGAATTCAGTCTTTAATGATCTGGAGATGTAGTAGGAAGTACATACGGCTGGCACGTTGGGTTTTTGTTTGACTGATACATGTAGTCCTACGATTGAGTGTATAACACGGTGTACAATAAATATCATACATAAGGAATTGGTCCTTGGTGGGATCTGTTTGTTGCACATACGTTACTCTTGAATTATGAAATGGAATGAGGGTTTGTGACTTCGTGGCCGCTGTGCGGCCAGCAGTTGGCGTCGGTAACACCAAACTCAGGGATGAAAATCAGAATACAACTTTGTATAAGTAACTGAGCCGTCGTGATGGCTAAATACATGTACGCACTCACGGTATCCTAACTGAAAACCAAATATCCTTGTTTGTTGCCTGACGTCATGGGGATCTTGCAAATCGACATGATCGAGTGATATCATATGATTAAAGTATCTTCTATGATTACTGCTTATGCAACTTGTTAATTATAATAGATAGATACGATAGAAAAAGAAAGGGAGGTAGGAGAATTAGAAAGGAAAGGTTTTAGCGCTTGGGTTTATAAACGAAGAAGCAAAGAATACTATACTGGGTTTTTATCTGGCGAAGTTCGTATTTCATATAGTACATGCATGTAGATGTCACACGGGTTTAAGAATTCCCATCATCCATGTATCTAATCATGTTATCTGGCCCTTGGATAATAAACACATATGAGTAAGTATCGTTTACTTGACATCTGAACGTTTGGCAGCGAAACGCGGTGGTGGGGAAACCCTGTAGTGTTAGTGTATTAACGCATTATACTTCGTTTCCGCCTGTATCTCACCTGCTTTCTTTCTTTCCTTTCCTACCGATGGTTCGCCACCCGCAAAAACTATCAATCTTTGATCACCTAGAGCCTCGAGCTTTATTTTCAACACTTCTAACCTTTATCACCGTCACCTTTATAACCCAAACTGCACACACGTACTACTATATTAACTAGAAGACTGATTGTGTCACAATGGTCTTTCAAGCTTATACGGAATCCGCTAATCCCAGTTTTTACTTTGATTCACATCTGCGATGGCCATGAGCTATTAACTAGTCGGCTAGCTCAAATATCATGAGCAAAGTATTCGTCCAAACTTACAACCTTGAAAGCTAGAGCCTCCAGATTATGGAGGAGGACCAAGTTGCGGCAGTTACGGACAGGCTATTGAAAATAACATCTACGCGGGTTGGTCACCATACTGGTCTGCCAGGCTTGAACTGGGCTTTCCTAGGCCGGTTGGGGGCCAGCAACTGGTCTTTTTGGTGGGTTCAAGCCCAATATCAGATTTGGCTTACGTTCCAAGCTCCAATATAGTGAGCACTCTTCTCGCCGTTCAAGGAACAATGGCGGTGGATGCGGGTAGCACTAGGGGCTGCGGGCGGTGGCGACTAGTTGTGGGATTGTAGTGATCATATCGATAAATGATTATGATGATGCTCATTAAAGTGTTACTGTTGAATATATATAACGAATACAAACTATAATCAACAAAATCAAGTTGCCGGAAGTGGCGGGTCTGGAAAAGGGCTCCTTATAATTAATGCCTTTTGGATATTCTATTCTAAAGTATGGGTCATCATAAGGCCGTCTAAACCGTGTCATTTGGTAGAAAAGTATTAATATGGTTTCTGGGTTGAAGATTATTGACCATACACAGTGCTGGAGGATCAGGTTGCTAAATTCATCAACTCAAATTATAGAGTATATTAGTCTCGTGCCCAGCCTGTGTTTGCCTTGATTCAGGGAACGAGACTAAGAGTATATATTCCGACGCTATTTAGCATTACGAATCGAGAGCACACTGAAATATCATCATGTGTGTCGTAAATCCCATCCATTTAATTAACTTGGATCCTTCAGCATCTCCACTAGATCATCATGGTCACCAGAGGTGAAAACTACGTAATTTACATATGCAGAGTATGGATACTGTCTACTTGCATGTGGATACTATAATGTACCCGCGTGGCGATATTTAATACTGCCTTTCGCTCTGATTTGGTCTGTAGGGATTCGGTCTACCGTATATACGTGCACTATAAGCACGGCCACCTGCTTTAGTCTATGCTCGACTACCGCGGGTTACGCATCTACCTAAGGTTGTTTATGGATCTAGGAAATGCGTGTAACTTCCGGTTCTCCGTTTCCCCATGTTATAGTGACAGATTCTAGTAGTCAGGTACATAATAGTACATGTATAAACATATAGCTATGTATTCAGAAAGTGTAGTTTGAGATCACTGTGTAACCTGAAGTAGTGATCTGCGCGCACGTTCGGTACCAAGGTTCGTCAGGGGGAAAACCACCAATAAGCCTCATGCTTACTCTACATATTATGCCGTCTTCTTGAAGCTTGACTCCATGAAATCGACAGGAAACTGTCTGGCAACGTCAAAACCACCCTGCATACACCTGCACGCAGGTTACACGAACCCTTACCCAACCCCTAGATTTCCATATCAGGCGACGATAGCTGTGGAGCGCACGGCGAGTTTATTGAAACCGTGGCGAATGTGTACTACGATACTTACATGTTTGAAGAAATTTCAGTTCAAGACTCATAGGGGAGCCAGTATCGAACGTTTCATATTCCGTATCCAAACCCGTTGGCGTAATGTTTTGGCCATCCAACTGTACCTACTCCTCGAACCTTGTAGGTACAGGAACGTGTACCTGTGCATGCGCAGGGATCAAGCCAAGGATATCAGGGCGCATTGACTGAGGATAAGGCGTGTCTGTGGAACCTAAATCAAGCCTCATTTGGAGACGGGGACTCCCTTGACATGCTTATGTTTATCCACAAGATGAGGTTTAGAAATCGGTGTTGAGGGTGCGAGATATGCGCCATCCTGGGAGGTGAGTTTATAGGATGTATTAACGGGGAGTAATGCCCCTACCAAAACTGTGTATTCGCGAAGGTACTTGCAAGACTTACTGTTTTTTTCGTCTTGCATTTTGTAAAAATGAATAGTTGTCAACGGCTGCGAAATCACATTCAAACTATTGCAACTCAACGTTTGTTGCTATCTGATCTTCCGGAGGTGGTGGGATTTTGGCTTAGAAGTTTTCCTAATAAGGTTACAGTGCCGTCTCAGCTTAGTATTGTGGCCCAGTTGTGCCAAATGCGGCCGGTAAACTCGGGGTTTGTGGTTTCGAAATAATTTTTAGCGCCGTTTTGGAGAACCCGGTGGAACCTACGCACTCCAGACGGCCATAAATGATAGATCCTACAAGATTTCTAGATATTACATAAAGTGCTTATATCTGAGTAGTCGCCCAGCAGTCTCAACGCACACTGAGTGGAAGTGTCCCAATATATCTCAATCACAACTTCAGATTTAGCTCAAACCAATCAAAAAGAAACCACCCAGAAAACGAAATCAACCACCTAACAGATGCTCGAGAGGAGCTTGAGCGCAACCGGAGGAAACATACCGGTCCCCAGCTACTATACTGGTCTAGGTATTCATCTGCCAACAGACACAAAAGACAATGGCTCGATTCACTCAAGTGACTTTCTATCATTGGAAAAAAGGCTTCCAAATTTTCCAACTGCTGCGACTTTCGATTCAATACTCCCTTCATCACAGATTTCATTACAAATAAACAGCCGAACAACAAACGAGACTCGTTCGTTGTATGTTTCTCGGTGTCGCTTTTTCATACGATTGTTTTCGACTTTTGCTTCAGTGGGGTAGTGGCTGGGATTGCGAGCGCATATGTGGAATATTATTCGACCAAAGATAGGGGCTTGCTTTATGCCGGGCAAGATATATGGCCTGAGTACTTAGATATGAGGCCGAGCGATACATTATTGGCTGTAGGTTGTGTCACATCTTTCTTTAGCGGTGGACTTCTGATAGCTGGAATTTTCCCAAAGGTTAGTTTTCTATGTGCAGTCATGAAGGAGTGTGTCATTGACTGGGGACCACTCACTTACTTAGATTCGACATATAACACGACTCAGTGATATTTTATCACTCATTGTGGCTGTAATTGGGCTACCGCTGGCGGTTTTTGGCGCCTGCTTTCTCTACTGGTATAACAACAACTACCACACCTTTTGGACATGGTCGTGCGACAACAGAAAGATAGATCATCCAGAAGCTCAATTCAGGGTGGTTTGCGGCGAAATAGTATGCTACCATACCACTTCAAACTCCAATTGATTAGTTTTATAACTTACCATGGTTTATAATAAAGGGGTTTGCATTCTCAATGAGCTGGCTAGTTGCTGCTGCGGAGTCGTTGATGATTATCAACGTTATTGTTGGCTGCATTGTAGTCAAGAGGAAAAACGGCGAAACAAGGTTAGGCGTATAATATGTTGGCTGCTGGGTTCAGCATGCTTGTATAAACTGGGGCGTTTTGGTATTTTATTTTGTCCTTTTTTTTTTTTTTTTTGGTTACTGGAAAGGCGTATTTTCTGGAGTTTTGGGGGATCGGAGTTTTTGGGTTTCGGTGTCTTAGATCTGATCTATCGGTTAGGTACATGTAGCTGCTATGTATTATAGGTCGGTACCGAACTTAACTATGCATCATAAATGCATGTAATTATGTGTTCCATGCTGTTGGGTCGATTCATCAACTGTTTGGCTGTGTGTGTGTGTGGGGCAGATGCCGGTGAGGCGGCGCAGAGCTGCGGCGTCAAAGTGCTATGCCAGCATAGCTAGATCTAACCTTGTAACCTACATGTAGTCTTATCGAATAAGTACTCTAGGGTATTTGAGAAATTGGATAATTCGAGATGAGGTAGTATTTCCGGGGGTATCTTGATGAGAATTCTTGATTCACAGCTAGGTTTTTTTTTTTTTTTTTGTTTGTTAAATTCATTAATTGCATGCAACCTTACAGTTATGGCAATGTCCCCTAAACTTCACAGCTAGGTTTCTAGATAGAATTTATCAGAGATGTGTAGCAAGAGTGAAGAGAGAGAGAGCTTCTGAGAAAAGAGAAATTTATAGTCGTCCTAAACCGAATAGTTGACCGTGGAGAGATTCGTAAAGCTCTTTGCTTACGTATTCTACGTCCATATCACATAACTGGAGCTGCGCTGCGCTTAGCAACGCCCTGAAGCTCAGGTATTAACTATCATACTTCTCTTACTCTAGAATTCAAGGGTTCGAAGTCGGGCTCTCCTTTCAAATGAAGTAGAAGCCGGCCTTCATAGTGCTTTACTGAACTTTGACCTAGAGTTAAATGATGAAGATAGCAGGATTCCTCACATATGCATACTTAACCTAGCATTTAGAAACTAAGAATAATTTACTGAAAGCAAACGGATAGCTGCTTGACGGTCCACACTCACGCTCGTTAGTATTAGTACTCCACAATAAATCTCATGATAGTTAATAGTAAATAATAAATCAAAATTAAAATAAAGAAATGCGACGTCGCTTCGCTCCTGTACTGGGCTTCGCCCCCTTTAAAATAACTAAATAATAAGTAGAAACTCCTTTTATTTGTACCTACTAGGGGCACCCCCGGGTTACTGGTATGTGTGTACATGTAGTAGAACTCAGGCTCTTCTAGCACCTGTGACTAATCTCCTACGGCCCGAGTACAGATAGCAGAACCTCCCATCAGATTTGAGGACCACCTCATCTATCCCTTTGTTAGCTATGAAATTGATATCTGCTGTATTCCATTCAATGTTGAGGGCACCAGATTCAGGGTTAGGTTTTAGCGAAACCTTTTCGGTACATATTCTTTTATAGTATAGTAGATGTACCGTAGTAGCCCATTTATCCTAATGCAACAGCCAAAACGCCAGATCCCCGCAATCTAATCCTAGTGCCTTGCTGCAAGTTACTTCTGCTTGTTAGCTGTTACTTGCGGTGGTTGGAGTTTGTCCTTCTTGAACTTGGTCTTGAGGCTGTCCTTGTTGAACTTCAACTGTTGAATGTTGACTGCCGCGGTTGAAATGATCTTGGATGAAATAGCTAAGAAGCTGAGTATGATAGAGTATTGTCAACATCAATAAACTAACGGTCTAGTAAAGATTATTGTACTCACACCGCCTCCTCCGCCAACGACTGCACTGATGATGATAAAATAGAGAACCGATGTCATGGTCTTAATTGATGCAAGATTCTTCCCCATGTTGCTAACTTCCGTCGAGATGGTATCAATCTTCGTGTTTTGTTGTGCGAAGAGCTAAAGTACCGCTGTGTAAGCGTTGCTGAATGCTAATGAGTTCACCGAGTAATGGGTCGCGTCAGCAATGCTCGCTGACATCCAAAAGTTGAGAAAACTTTAGCTCGATTTTCGTATCAAGCTTTTCAGTCTTGGTCTCAATTTTCGTATCGAGCCGTTCATACCAACGCTGGTAAGCTCAGTTAGCAGCATCCATCATAGACTGATGATATGGAAACAAACCTCCTCTCCCCCGGTGTAAAACTCCCTTCCCCGTCCGGTGTCAATCCACCTTCAGTAATGGTACGGCAAAACAATGGGGCTGCAACAAAACGCTTTCTTGCCATCCCGGGACGAAACAGTTGAAGTGTATTCAGATTTGTTGACATGCGGCTGAGACGAAAAGCCATTCGGAACATAAGTAAACAATCTTTCTCTAACGTGAACGGTTTATGGTTGTGGGGCGTTGTTGTAACGGAGATGGGGAGAAAGACCGATAGATGCTCGGTGTGGGTCTACTAGTATTTAAACGCCATGCGTTGCCAAGTGTCATTGACGGTCGACATTCACATGTTGCTGAGCACGATGATGAGTGAGCAAATGCTGAGCGACTATGCAAGTAAACTTCAGGGTACTCAGGAACGAGTGCAAGGTCAATGCAACTAACCCTAACCCTGGGAGTAAGGTGCCTAAATTGGGTGCATCATCATTTATCACTCGTTGAAACATTCAAATCGCAACTACCTGACCTAATCAAAACCTCAAAGAGCTTCGTTTGGGCGAATTCCTGGATGATCTTGTCTTCCAGTTTATGTGCCCAGAGCTCGGGCTGGCCGGGCGGGATATTGTAGTCTTATACGGGCAGTTTTAGCTAAAGATATGCGCTGGCGTTATGATTTGTGAAGAGGACTATGTATTGCTACTGATTCATGCAAGTATGTAATTTAGGGTATGAAAAATGCTGAAAGTACTTCATCAAACGAATTTAACGCCCGAAACCCACAAAAAATCCGTGGATAGAAAAATCAAGATACCCCCAACAGCTATACAGATTCCTCGCTCCCCCTTCACTCAAGACATGACTTCAATTCTATCCGCAGTCAGCCAAACCCCACCCCGCCCGCCCACGATCCGATACCGCACCGCAAACTGGCACCCATTGCACGCCACATGGGTATCCTCCCGCTCAAAACACCCCCCACCACACGACCACTTTCGCAGTGGCCTCGGCACTAGACCCTCCGACCTTTGCTCCAAGTATGTTAACACTGTCTGGCCAGGCTTATCAGAAGCAACATTGCAGTGGCCGAAGACGATCTGTGAGTAATTGCAGCGGCAGCAGATGAAGCGGTAGTCTTTGCGGATTTCTCGTAGAATGGGATCTTTGATAGAGGCTTTTATGAGTGTGATGGAATCGAAGATGCTCGTGTGAGTGCGGAGCCCTGGGGCTTTTGGGAGCTCAGTGATGGCCATTGAGCGGGCGCTTGTGGGCATTGTACTTTCCGGGTAGAAAGGCGCTGGGGGTCTAAATTGAGAATTGAGTGAGTATTCAATGGTTGAATTTATACATCTTTCATTTGATATACGGACCAGATTCGTGGGTGCCTGTTGCAATTTATGGCTGTCTGAGATTGGGACGCTGAGTTGATAGAGACTTATTGAGGCTCGAATGTTGGTGTTGTATGCCCTGTACCCTTATCGATTGATGGTTCAACTCTGCATGGACGCTGAGTCTTGGGGTGTGGCTTAAAAATATTATGAAGCTACTAAGTGGCGGGCGAGGTTGAGCCGTTTCAAGTCTCGGTTTAGGGTTACGTACAAGATTGAAACATTCTACAAATTACTCTAGGAACGTATTGACTAAACCAGATGAGATTTTCTTCTATAGTCTAGTATGGTCTAGTACTGCGGTATACGGAGAATGGGGAATTAGAAGATCTGATAAGTGAAAACTGAAGCAGAGGACAATGAGCTTATTCTACCTCTATACCTCGATATTGGAGCTTAATCTTCGAACGTTCAACATGGAAACGAGAATATCCAGATGTTTTTTTTATGTAAATCAAGTATATGTAGTTTAGTTTAGATGGTCTGTAATATAATTTTCTCAAATATTAGCCGGCCAGAGCTGGAGAAAGCTAAATGTACCTATTTTATAGTTAATACATGTATTGTCAGCTCTATCCACACGCTATTCCATCCTTTGTCATCATACCTTCCTACGAGACTGAATATAGGAAGTATATGTATGTGCATTGTGTACATCATGTATTTAGTCGGCGGTCTTTGAATCCTGATCACCTGGCTCCCCCAGCAATACAAATCTTGTGTTTCGTTTGCTGTGAATCCCCAACCCAGCTGGTGCAGTTTCAGCATCTCTTTGTTATGGGTCGGGGGATATACACATTTATCCCGATCAGCAGATCTAGACTGACCCGCACGTGCACGCTGCATTGCAACGCCCGTATCCATCAGGTAGGTCCGGAACAGACAAGGAAAAACTGGATGGAGTGAGTTTGGACACGTAAGAAAAATGCTGGCTGTGCTCTATCGTCGGGTATGTAGGCCGGTTGATATAGGTAGGTATGTCCATACTCTGCGCCTTTGAAAGCAGCCTCCCATGGAGCTGGAGCTTCCTTCAACAGCATCGGTCCCTACAAGTATTGCTTTTTCTTTTCCCTTATGTTCTTTGATAGAATGTGTAGCTGCATTCCTATATAGCTGCTAGTTACCCGTTATCAATTAAGGCCCACAGGCATGAGGTAGAACTAGGCGGGCAAGGAAGGGGTTTTAAAGACGTCCACAGTACATCATACCGGTTCCGGTACGACAGGCTTACAACCAGGTATTATCCCCCAGGGTTTCGAGTGTCAATAGCGACCTGCAGGTATGCGTCAGACTTTTCTTTCCTTCCCCGTACATACCTTTGAGGGACACGATGACACCCGCCGGCCACGCACAACACCTGTTTTTCCTTTTTTCCTTCCCTTTTTTCCCTCTTCAGCGAGTGGAGCATGACGCAGGCCCTTTGTTGTTCCTTCGCTCGTTCGTTCGTTTAGAGTAAGGGTTTCCTGGTAGAGAGTGGCTAGGTGGTGAGGGGTTCTGAAGAGGAGAGGGGGAGGATTAGGTGGTGCTTTGTAGCTATGGAGTTGAGTGATCGAGTGAGTACTTACTGCAACATGGCATGTAATATGCACAGATCTTCGGCCTTTCTCTGCGCATGAGCTGCGGCTTAAAAACTCCTACTGGCAACGAATCCATGCACTTGCCTTAGCTAGAATAACCCGCAACTCTGCTGCATATGCAGGCGTACATGCTACCATACAGAATATCTACATGTACCTTATCGGCCCAGATCTCAGCCTGCTCCTAAAATTTGGTCCGTTTGGAAAATCTACTAGGGCTCTGTTTTGAACGATGTTGAAAAATAAATAGTTCACCAGAGAACTAGGCTCCGCTCCAGCTGAAATGAAATTAGGTTCCCCTGAGCTACTTAACATGTTCCAACTTAAGCCTCCTCCACGCAAATAGAAGAAAGAAGGATGTGCGGAGCCTCATGCCTAGTGCACTGGTTAATTTGACCAAATTTGCGCCTCCTCCATTCACTGAGAGTGTATGCGCAGTCTAGTCTCCGATCCGACCTGTAATTAATCATAATCACTGATATGCCAGGGGAGCGACTGACAGTCAGAATTATGAGCACGAGTTTTTCCCGACAAGTACTTTACTTCTCTTGCATGTCTTCTCCTCCTCCTCTTCCTCTTTTAATTCAACCCTCGTTGCCGGTAACTTCTGCGTTTGCTCTTATGTGGCCAACATTAAGACACTTCATCATTCATTGCAACCCGAGCAGAACAGATAAACAAACGCAGACATCCACAACCACCGTCACCTGTACCCTGAGTGAATAAGAAGGTCCGGGAACTGAACAATAAGAAAAAAAGCAAAGCCAACAGGAATTCAAATTACACGAGCTAGAGAACTAGACGGAGAAATACCTACATCGACCTTGCTCGATATGTAGGTGCAGTTTCGAAACCGCTATCAACGAATAACTAGTTACCCGACGAGGCTAAAGATTCTTTCTTTCGAAGCAACTGCCAACAGACTATCCGCCTTGTTTATATCGACCCTCGACCAACCGGTACATAGGCTTAAGAAGGCTCTAATAATCACTCGAATTCAACTAAGCAGCAGCAATACCATTCTAAATCAACGACAACGGAAATTCAAAGTTAAATTTCTGAGAGAGAAAGTTTCTACTTTATACTTCTTACAGAACTGAGAATTATCTGCACCCTGGTATATTGAAAAAGACCAAAGCGACAAGAAATGTGTCAGTACGAGCTCTGGGTCTACCAAAGGTGCTTCTCTTCTTCGTCCCCACACCTTCCCCACCAACCACACCGTACCTACTTCCGCGTAGCAAAGTGTTTGAAATTTCCCAATTGCGAACCTCCCGCGCCTCGGGCAGACTTCAAATCTACCGCCGAGCTGCCGGTGCAGCTGCGGGACCGATACTGTACAACTTGCTATGAAGCTCTTCAGAACTCCATGGGTAGTAGTGGTGATAGCTGCTGGCCATGCGGAGAGGAAAACTGGCCTGATGAACGACTTTGCAAAGGGATGAAAGTCGTTGATCTGGAAGGATGGAATGGAATGGACCGAACAGTAGAGCTGGATAGTAATAGTGCCTTGGCGGATGCAGGCGCGAGGGCTAGAAGGCTAAAATTCCTGGCGAGAAATTGGAAAGGGTGGAGTGACTGGGGTGGGATTGATGGGAGGGTGTTTAGAGGCATCTCATGATTGAGATTGGGAACTGTGCATTTGTAACAACCGGAGTTTAAAGCCTTAAGATAGGTTGGCGTCGTGTCGATTTTTCTTCTTCTTTATTTTCTTATTCCGCTTTTCCTTATCCCCTCCTTTCGTCTGGATTTCTTTTGTACTCTGGTAGGGCTACGGATTGCCTGCTAGGTTGTCCTTAATTGCTCGTTGGCGACGAAACACTTTTCTCAATTATCCTCTTAGAATATCGTATACACCGGTAGTTAGTCTCTTTGCTATAGGTATTGTGCAGTACAGTACATACATTTTATTTCTTCTTTTGAGCAGGTCATTATATGGCCGTGGCTCTACAGGATCGAATGCGCATTGCCAAGTCTCATGGCGAGTGATGTCCCATGATTCAGTTAAACGTTTCAGGACTTGCTATCAGCGGAAAATCCGCTTCTTTGATACAACCTTGATACTATCCATGAAATCTCTGTGAATACGTCGCATAGTATACAGAATGTCCCCCCTCAAATGTTACTTTCCGGGCACCTCAATGCTACGGGTGAGGTAGTGATGAGTTCTGAGGGGAGGAGAATCATATATTATGGGCAAATTGCTCCCAATCACCGTTTAGATACTCAAGGGGAAATAACCTCATCCGGCCGTATACTAAACACAGCGTATTTGTAGGTGGAGAGACATCTCAATCCGGTCCCGAAACAAAGGGTTAGTTCGTTGTTGACCAATATCACCAATCAATCTCGCAGATACCGAACCCCTTTTTGTAACCCTAACCTAAAACATCTTTAAATTCCTAGACTCTGGAAAGCCGCAGTCGCACAATTATGACGGGAGAGAGTTTGACAGCTTTTGTATAACTATTACAATCCCAGGCTGGAGCATTGGTATTTTATTTCTTTCCGATCTTGTGATTTTTTCCCTCTCCTTTTTTTCGCAGGAGCCGGAGCTAGGAGCGTGCACGAAGACTCCGAACCGGCTTCAGGTCATTATTTCGTTCTTGGTTATCGTTTGTGCTACATAGTGGTGTGTATTACAGCAGTCAAAAAAATTTCTTTCGCAAAATGCAGTGCAGCCCAGTTCACGACAGCTGCAGACAGGGGATGCAGAGTGAAAATTCTTAACTTCATAGCGATCCGATGACTTCATACAACCCTAACCCACATGCTAGCTGTAATAGTGACTAAGCGATCGAACATTGAGGGAAATACCTTTGCTATATAAACACATAGAAATTAGAGTACTTAGATGATCGTTGAACTCTGTTAGCCTTTGTATGAAAAAGTGGATAAGTCGCTTGGAGGCCAAGGGCACAACCACATATTCATATATGGTAGATTCATGTGGAATCACTCGATCCAAAATTCTGCACAGGTTTCAGCAGGGCCTAGGTGCTGCAATTCGCGGGGTACATATACACCTCTTGGTAAATTTTTGGGCCAAAAGCTAGGAGAAACGTACGGTCAAGATCGTGTTGGTCTTTTATCGGCCCAAGGCAGCCTAATATCCGTCAACATGAGCGTCCATCAATTTCCGACAGTGGATAGACTCAGTTCAATAGGATTAAGTTGTGCCTGCATCACCGAAGTCTAGTCTTGATTTGATCTAGAACCTTGAACCAGAGACAGATTCTGTGGGTTATCGGTTATTTTCTCAAATCCTAAACTAATCAAAGATGGGATAATGCAGCAATTGGGGGGGGAAGGCGGCGGAGGATAGTGTATCAATCAAAGACTAGGAGAACTTTAGTTGCCAAATGGTTTTATACTAGTGTATTCTGACATCTTGTAATGAAACACCACACTTAATTCTGTCGCGTCATGCAGTTATACTAGTGGGAACCGCCACAGTGTCATGTAATGTTGTTAACCAATTTACGGTACAACTTCTCTCGCCTGTTCAGATGTATTGTTCTCTCAACACAAGAAAGAGACCTATGATAGCGGTGTCCGCACCTCCAAAAATTTTGGACCTGGTATATATATTCATTCTGTGCTTGAACCACTACATGCACATTCCCAATTAATTGATGACTCAGCTAGAAACAGCCTTGGGACCCTGAAACGTGCCTATCTTACTACCTAATTGGCCAGTGCGTGGTGTCCGTACGCGATGGTTGACTTCGAAATATTGCGGTTTCAGCGTCGCAGGAACTTTCAAAAGTTTATACGGCCAAAGCAAGCAGAATGACGTCTTTTTAGATTGCACATGATGTCTTCCCATGTTCCCGCGTGTTTTGGCCATACTTCGGTTATGTACCAGGCAAAAGAGAATGGTAATAGGTCGTCTACACACGGCAACATAATACTGCCGTGGCTTCAATAACGGATATAATTCAGTATGTATTTGACCTGAGCTCTGCTTCTTGCTGTTAGTTTTTCATGGTACTAGCCCTGGTGCAGACACGTGCACCATTATCTGACTTTGAATATCCCTAGAGGTCCCACAAGCCCTTTCAGATGCACGACAGAGCCCAACAGTCTCATTGCAGAAAATTCCGGGGGCGGAAGTATCTGGAAGGGAGGATTAGCACCTAAGCAGGTAGGGGCTCTAAGTGCAGCCTCTGAGAAACGTGGCCCATTACCAGGAACAAACATCCTATCAGTCGATCGCGACTAGTCATCATCACAAATAGGGTATTCCGTCTACCTCTTGGGCTAACGGCGTTATCTTTAAGAGAGCAACCACGAACCATACAGAAGCTACAGAACGTATCACCTGCCCACGCGACAACTAGATACCAGCGGTGGGTTCTTCCCAAAGAGGTTTCGATATGAATCGTGGGCCAATGTGTAGCATGATGGGGTCCTACCAGATAAGGGAAGTTTCGAGGTGAACAGTACTTTACGCTAGTACTCCACGAGCAAACACATGTGAAACCAGAGAACCCTAGGAATGCATCGATCTTGTTTTCCGGGACGGCTAGTATCCCGTACTGCAGTGGAACGAGATCTGCTATCTCATGAAAAACGCATTGGGAAACCCCTGGGTCTAGAGTACCTACCTAAGATGCATTCAACCAGGGCGCGAGATTGACGAGTGAGCCTTGACCTTAGCCATGGGCTAGCTTAGAAATGACAATTGGGAAGGGATTAAAAGTGCCACATAACGTTGGTTGACGATGGCCCGAGGATTTTCCACCATTATCATACAAGGCGTTTTATTAACGGCTGGGTTCTCCTCGGCATGCCATATCATACTCAACCCCCAACAGATCGACCGCAGGATTTAGGTGACAAGTAGTCTCAGTTGAAACCTTGTATGATTATCTACACAGCAGATCTCCAATGTTGCATGTGCTAGATGGTTTATCCCTGCTGCAAAGATTCCATAGTCAGAGAAGCAACACATCACCAAACAAGAATTGCTTGTTTGTTACGGACGAGTGATATTGCATGACCGCAATAAGGATCTACGGACAAGGCTTCAGACCATAGCACTTTGTTGATTCGCGGGTCGATCCATTAATCTAGGCTCCATAAGGTCAGAAAGATACGCCATGAGGTAGGGGGTACTGTGCCTGTGGATGTTGAGGGGCGGGCGAGGGACTCGCCGAGATCCGGGATCGTGGGAAGCGTTATTGGCTTCTCTACTCGATCTGGGATTGTGGAGAGTGTTATTGGCTCCTCTACTCGATCTTAGAAGGGGGCAGGTTGTACTGTCAATCGAAAGGCCAATATGCCTCTTCCAAACCTCAGCTACAACCTCCAGCATGTGATTTTCTCCAATATCACCACAGCTCCGACAGTGTACTGTCATAACTCACTTTTGTGAATTCGAACGTAAATTCTGCTCGGGGAAGTGGGATGTTTAATTCCCACTGGAGTATTGTTTTCTCCACTATCGGAGGAATGCCCGACAAAGGGGTTCGGGTCATGTTCCCACATTTGAAATTCTTTTTTTGATATTGATCAATAACTATACCGGCTCTTGACTCAGTGCTATGACTGATGATTGACCGCTGTAAGCTATATATCATTACTAGCTCCTGCATTGCCAAAATCGCTTGCAGCTCCGAATCAAAATAGTTGTGATAGAAGCCGGAAGACTAGGGTGGATTTGGTATTCAATGTGAGACATTGATATAGGTATCCTGTAAGTCAAGTTCAAATTCACCACTAACCAGAAGGGGTTTCTTTAGGAAGGACAGTGAGATCATAAGGAAGCCTGACATGCTATCTGTTCCTTTCTAGCATTAAGGTCAACTAGCCCGAGCCGTGATTAGATGACTTCGTGCATTGCACCTTCGAGTCAGTCATCAATCGGATTTTTGCGACTTTTTTTATTATTTTTTCGTATTTAACCCGAGTGACAAAGAGTGACCCACCACTAGCTTATTACCACGCCCACATCAGAGCTTTCTCCGGCCGTGATCCCTAGCAAAGAATTCGGCACTTATGCAGTATTGTCCGGGATTCCTGTTTTGTGTCGTTGATATCCGAGTGGAGGAATCTTCAGTTGCTGAGTATTGAGTTGGGTGTTGAGTTGAGTGTTGAGTTGAGTGCTGTGCATGCGCGTGCAGGGGCTTTGGCGGGGTGTTTACTAGCTTGCTTTTCTCGCACGGACCAAGTGCTTAATTTTCACGATAACAGATTTCGCTATCAACCTCAACCTCAACACCAACCTCGACTTCAACCCCAACTTCAACCTCAACTCCCACCAACTCCACTCCAACTCCACTCCATTCCCTCTCTCTCCCCCCTCCTCAACTCCATCATGTCTTCCTCAATTCCTGGTACCCGCGATCTCCCCGTCTCCCGCTACGACCTCAGCACATACTGGGGCCGTGTCCTCCACTCCGCAGACCTCTGCGACCCACGGTAACCCACTCCGCTGCTCCTCTCTAACCATCGCACGCCCACTCACATATCCCCCCCAGCACCCTCTTCACCAGCTCCACGACACTAGAAGCCTCCAAAATGCTTCTCATGCAATACAAGACGGGTGCCCTCCCCCCACCATGACGTCTGACCTCTGGACCGCCAAGAAGCTCTGTGACTCCACCCTCCACCCCGACACAGGCACACCTGTCTTTCTCCCCTTCCGCATGAGTTGCTTCGTGTTCAGCAATCTCATTGTCACCGCTGGCATGCTGCAGCCAAACCTCACCACGCGCGGAACTTTGGCGTGGCAGGTCGCGAATCAGACGCTCAATGTGCTCATTAATACGTCGAACGCGAACAAGTCTTCGCCGCTGGGCCCTGCCCAGCTCGCAGGAAGCTTCGCGCTCGCGGTGTCGGCGAGTTGCGGTGTGGCCGTGGGTCTAGGAAGGGCCGTTGCGAAGCTGAAGGTGGGCTCGGGGACAAAGGCCCTTTTGACCAGGCTGGTGCCGTTTGCGGCGGTTGCGTCGGCCGGTGTGCTGAATGTTGCGCTAATGCGCGGCGGGGAGATCCAGAATGGGATCGATGTGTATCCGGCCAAGGCGCCGGCCAAGGCGAAGACGGGGACTGCGGAGCTGGTCGAGGAGGAGGCGCCGAAGGAGAGTTTAGGGAAGAGTCGGAAGGCGGCGGTGATCGCCGTGGCAGAGACGGCGGTCAGTAGGGTGTTGAATGCGACGCCGATTATGGTGGTGCCGCCGTTGGTGCTCATGAGGTTACAGAGGAGTGCGTGGTTGAAGAAAAGGCCGGCGTTGGTTACGCCGGTTAATATTGGTATATTTTTAACTCTCTTCTTTTCTCTATTTTACAGATACTAACATGGCAGCAGGTCTCATCTTCGCAACTTCGATTTTTGCGCTCCCGCTTGCGCTGGGCGCATTCCCGCAGCGCCAGGCGGCGAAAGCTACAAGCCTTGAGAAGGAGTTCTGGGACAAAGGTGGCGAGAGCGGTATGCTCGAGTTTAATAGGGGGATCTAGGCTCAGCTAGGCCCCTTGATACCCAGTTCTACGGTTTTCTTGTGTTTGCGGGTGGGAAAAAGAACAGCATGGTATCATAGCATAGCGTAGATATAGATTTATACCATTTTCCCCCTTCCCTTTCTCTCTTTCTCTCTTCAGGATATATATATAGCGTGTGAATAGATGAGAATGTTTTCTGCGGGGGCGTTTTTTTCTCTTCTGTTGTATGATACTGATACATACCTACATACATACATATACAAATATGGCTTTTTTTTCTTTTTCTTTTGGTGCTGAGCTATCATTGACACCCCGTGCAGATCATGTACAGGAATGGTATGGAGAATGAAAGAACAGTACAAGTGCCTTTTCGACTTCAGGATAAATAAATATACTATGCAGTGGAGTAGAGTAAGTACGTAAAATACATCATCAGGCACAAAAGGCCTCCCAATAGGATAACGGGGATATATCGAGGAAAGAATCAATAATAGAACACAGAACACCAATGTGACCAATCCATACTTTTACAAGAGGTAAATCAAACATAGGAATACAAAATGCAGAAATAGACAGAATTGCGGGGGAATAAAGCGAAAGAAAGGAAGAAGAAAGAAAAAACCACCCATCGCAAAGCCCCCATATAAGCAGGGAGTATCCCCCATTCGCTACAGAATATCACCCACATCGACCGAAACATACTTCCCAAACACCTGATCCCATTCCTCCCAATCAAAGTCCATCATATCCTGGCCGGCGCCCTCCGCTGGCGGAGTAAACTGGCTTGCCGGCGGCGGCGGTGGTGATGCCGCCTCCTCCGTCATCCCAAAGCCCAACTCCACATCCCTCGACTGCTGCTCCTGCAAAAAGTGCGCCGCAACAGCATCCGTGAAAAACGCCTTATCTTCAGCGTCAATGATTGTATCCATCTGCAGGAGCTCCTCAAAACTACCTCCACCAGGCACATCGTCCATTTTTGGCGGCGGGGGTGTCACCGGCCTCACATGGACGGGTATAAACGGTGGTGGTATCGGCGGGACCGGTGCCGGTTGTGTGACTGCCGTGGTATGGTCCATCGCAAACTGTGGGAAATTTGGATAGTATTCCTGCTGGCTGTTGCACCCGCCGAGCGGGCTGACGCATCCGCCGAGTTGGACCCCGCACCCGCCGAGTTTGGTATCAGGGTCCTTGGTAGTCCCAGATTGTTCTTGTGGCGCCGACGGTGGTATTTTGATTCCTGCTTTTTCGTAGGCCTTTTTGCGGAGGCGCCAGAGCATGCGCCAGGCTTCACGACCGCCCTCCATTAATGGCCGGTTACCACCCTCGCCGTCGCCTGTAGAGTAGTTCCCGTGCTCGCCAAAGACGGCGAAAACTTCGTCGACAAAGCCGCGGGACTTGGGGCCTCAGGAGCGAATGGGCGCTCGTGGAGGTCCAGAATGAGGATCATGGTTGCGTGAAGGGGTTGGTAGGTGCCTGGGCAGAACCATTGGTAGGGCTGAAAGAGCTGGGTTCGTGAGAGGTGGAGGAACTTGCGGAGGAAGGAGTGGCAAAAGTGGAGGGCACTGATCAATACTCGTTAGCTAGGGAGAAGGAATGGTATAGGGAAAACTGCAAGGGAACGCTATAACGAACCAGTTACGGGCATGCTTCCACATGTTGCTTTTTGCGCTCTTCAAGAACGGTTGATAGAGTACCCCAAATGCCCTGTCGCTCAACAAACTCAACATGATCCTCGCCCACGAGTTGAAAACGACAGCTCTTTCCACCTCATTTGGTACTTCAGGCTCCCCTTTAGAACCCACGGGAGGGGTGAATCCCATTTCGGGGATTCCCCGCGCTGGTATCCTTGATATCTTCTTCTCCAGACTCATTTTAAGTTCATATATCATCTTCCCCATCTCCATCAAATCACTTCTCTTACTCCCTCGTATTGCAAATAAGCGGGTAATGATCTTCCTAAGAAGAATTGTCGATTCATATCGGCCCACTGCTAATATCATGGCAGGCGAGGAGCGTATATCAATCTTTTCTTTATGAAATTCCTGGCATCGCGAGTTATGGGGGGTCATTGGTGTGACCGGGTCTGGGGCGCCTGGAGCAAGCCCGATGTACTCATCTCTGAGCTCAGATACCATTTTTGTATCGTAAAGGTCATCACCGCTCCCACCAAGGGGCGGAAGACCTGTTGCGATGGCGCCTTGAACATCGAGATACATAATGTGCCACCAGACTCTCCGACGGACCTCGCACTCGACCTCTGAAAGTTCAAATAGTGAACCATCACGATGGAGCCCCATTGACTGCGCAACTCGCATTGCCATGCCAACAAAGGAGCATGATGTGAGCGGCTCTTCTTCACGAATAAGGCAAGTCTACACTATGAAGAAGGAAATGAGAGAGTACACGGTTGGGGAGCGGGGAAAAGCGCATGCAGCAAGCGCACTCATGGTTGCAGCATAGAGACGGGACGAAAGCGTTTCTTTCGTCCATTCACCTCCCGTTAGTTTATTTATCGTTTTGCTCGACATTGAGATAGCCCCAGCATACAGCACGGCCATCAATAACGGGAGAAAGGTTGGGTTCTCCGTAAGCTTAGAGTCGGGGAATTGATGCTGGTTGTCTGGATACCATCCCCAAAAATGCTGATAATCCTCATCAAATGTTGGTGCATGTAACAGAGGCATAACTGGATGGACTCCATGCAGAAATGACTTGTATAGATGATTTGCAAACGACTTATTTGGGAGTGATTTGAGGATTGCTGGGACTACTTCACAGGTACGAGCCTCAATCTCGCGGGGCTCGAATTGGAGAAACGAGGCTTTACTGAACATTGCTAATACAGCCTGTGGACACCCAGCCCTGTACTCTGGCTGTGGCTGTGGCTGTGGGGGCGCTAGAGTGGGTTGCGGTTTTGGTGTGTTTTTAAAGTGCTCTTCACATTCTCGCCGATTCCCGATTCTGTCAAAGTGGGTATGGGTTTTAAGGATTTGATTTAGTTCGTTGATCTATTGGTAACCGTAAGCTTATGCTGTGTGGTTTGAGGGATGTGGAGAAGAATATCCTCACTTCACTACTGAGGAGGCCCCAAAAACTAGTACCAACGTAACGGGACCTTCCTCCACCTTGAATACTTAGATGGCCGATACCTAAATCATCAACATCATCGTTTTCACTCTGTCTCGCTGCTTCAATCTTTTCGTTGAGTATTTTAATAGGGGTATTTGAAGCAGCCCACCCCGGCCCATTATTCTCTGATTCTTGACTTCGGCCTCCGATGCTACTCCCTGGTGTTATAGATATATTTGGAGATAATGTATGTGTCGGAGAAGGGGATGCTGACGACGCAGAATGGTTCAGGTCAGTAGAATTATGTCTAATTGGTCCCGTGGCTTGTTGCAGTAGATATAGATAGGCTTGACTTTGTGCGAACCCGTTTTCATCCAAGGTATTCGTTTTTGTAGCATTATCATGGCCGGTTGTCTGGAGTCCTGGCCGAGGAGCAAGGCCATCTGGGGCAGCGCCATGAGCAGAGGCATCTTTATACCATCTATCCACAATTTCTGCAAGCCTATTCATTCTTGTCTCTAGGTCTGCTTCCTTGCTTACTCCCAAGGTCGATTTCGGGGGTGAAGCTGAAGAAGTAGTGATCCTAGTAGCTGTCGGATTCATGCCGTTTCCCCCTTCCTCCCCATCTTCACTCATCGTTAGAGTGCCCTCGTTTGTCCTTCGCCGTTTCGTCCCGCCTCCAGCCTTCTGATTCTTTTCATCCTTGCCACCTTTGTTTCCATTGATCGCGTGGTCATCGTAGACACAAGATTCTACTGTCTTTGTACAGTTACTACAGATGGGATGCAAGCGATCGCATTTGACTTTCCGACGTCGGCAAGCATGGCAGGAGTAAGATATTCTATTTCTGTGGATTTGGCGGGGCTGGGCGGCTTGTTTCTGCTGCTGCTGAGGGCGTAGTGGGCTCGAAACCGGAGAAGGCTGATTGAAGTTGAAGATGTTTGGTACAGAGCTTCCCGAAGGTAGACGGAAGTGATTCATGGTGTCCATTTTATCAAGCTAGTAGGACTCTGTCAAGGACGTCCCCCCTTTGCAGCTATTCCTTCGACTTCCTCTTGTTGGAGCTTTTTCTCGTATTCGTATCGCAGTTGTGTGGAGAGCTCTAGGAGAGACTACGCTTTGAGGCTATGAGCTGCGCCGATAACAGCGGCGCTCGCGGCTATTTCCTTGAGTAACGATTCACTGACAAAGCAGGATGGTTGTGTAAAATACGCTGACAATGCCTGAATGGATTCTGGGTTGTGTCCAAAAGATGAGAGAATCTGTTATGAATGCATGTACTAAATTGTATGTGGATAAAGGATTAGAAAAAAACTAGCCCCTTACGCCCCTTACGCCCCTCATCCTCCCCCACTTTCTCCACCGTACGCGTACGTATGTAATATATGCCATGGAGCATAGAAGAAGAAGAGTTCGTATCCAGTGCTCGGCCATATCGGCTGAAGATTCTCATGGCAAGGGTTTGTCGTTCCCCCACCTGCCAGGCGCTTTACGGTAAAGCACTTAGCCGGAGAGAGAGCAAGAGATGAACATTCAGTATCGTAACCATGTAGGTAACAATAAACGGTGCTCCTTTCGACAGTAGTCGTCCTGACCACGTTTCCCTAGTGACCTGCCGCTTAATCAAGAGAGTACCCGAAGTTCTGTTTCTCGCCCGCTCAATCACTCACTCACTTTGAGTTTGAGAAACTTCAATCGATCCCCTCAACTCCCGATAAACATACAATGTTAGGGCTTCAGCTAGCGAACTGAAAGAACGATAGGGTTTCCATTGTCCCGGGATAGAAAAGAAAGGGATCGCCGTGTGATCATCCCCCGCACCTCATCGGTTGCTGGCTGTGACGTCGACCAATTCCTTTTTTCAGGGAAACGCCAAAACGTGGAGTACGGGTTTGGGTCAATCAACTTTTGTCTATTGTCATAAAGCCCGCGGTATACATTTATCCATACTCTGAACATCTCCTCTATAGAGGCCATGAGGAGGTCATTCCATGTCACGAGCCGCGGGTGTTGGGGATTACAGGACAGTTATTGTGGGTCACTTCGATTACTGCTAGGTGAGAGCTATGTTTTAACGACATTGCCGAATTCAGTTTTCATATCTAGATTCTTTGACACGCCTGATCTATTTCCAAGGGTATTTCGTGGAGATGTACCTAGAGCGTATTCCACAATCAGTAACTATGAGGGCGGAATTGATAGACGTGTGGTAAATGATAACGAGAGAGTACGCGGCAAGAGGGGCTTTCACGATTACTTTACCTCACATCTGCCTGGGAGTTCGGTTTTTCCAGACTCTGTACCACCAAAGTATGTCAACCTCGTCTCTATTTCCAGCCCAGGGTTTGGTTTGGCGTTGGATGGCACCTACTAGCTGTTGTCGTCCAGCCTTCATATGCAAATTGAGAGCTCCAGGTCACTTCACAACTAACCCGCACCTAGCAAACAGATCTCTCCGGAAACACGTGCAACAACCGTGGTTCGCATTCCCCTTAGATCCGCAAAACATCATTTTGGTGTAACTCGCTCTCGAGGCAACCGTCCCTACAATGAAGATTGGTACCAGGCTGGTGTAGTTGATATCCCAACCTTTGCAGCACCATCCCCGATCAAACCCAAGGTCCCGCCACCACCAGGAGATCCCTCGGTCTTTTATTTTGGCGTCTTTGATGGGCATGGAGGTGAAGACTGTAGTAGATTTTTGAAGGAAAATTTACACACTTACATAGAAGAGGGCGCAAAGAACTTTGGATTAGGTAAACAGGAAGAACCAGATGAATGCGAAAAAATAAGGCATGATACACAAGAAGAGCTAGTGGCACAATGGAGAGATACGGTTGGAGGGTACTTTAGACGGTTTAAGCCAGACTTTGGGCCAATTGCGGACGTTGAAGGAGTTTTAATGTATGCTTTCCTCAGGGCAGATATGGATTTCATTACCAAAGTTGGGACGGGAGAGGAGGGAGAATCTGCATCGACTACTGTCGACAATGGAAATAAAACGAAAGCCAACCCATTCAAAGGTGGATCCACGGCTTCAATTGCACTAATTTCTACAGCGTAAATATTCCACAACTTCCGTAAACACTGGCATTGCTAATCTTCATTACCCCATCTTGCAGAACTGCGACACCATTCTGGAACCCATCTACCTCAGCAACCCTCATAACTGCTCATCTTGGTGACACACGTATTATCCTTTGCTCGACCGAAACGGGCTTAGCAGTTCCCGTGACCACTAACCATCATCCATCTTCGCCCGCCGAAACTCGGCGTCTTCGCCGTTATGCAACTGCTTTCGTCTCGGACTCCTTCGGCGAAGAACGTTTCGGTGTTCTTGCTAATACAAGGTCCTTCGGTGACGTTTCCCAAAAACGCCTCGGGGTTTCCGCGGAACCAGAGATAACACGACGCGAGATACACCCGGCCGAGTTCTCTTTTATGGCTCTTGTTTCGGACGGTGTGAGCGCCACACTGACGGATCAAGAGATTTGTGACATTGTAAAGGAATGCAAAACGCCCGACGAGGCCAGTAAGGAATTAGTAGAATTTGCAGAGGAAGTGACAACTGAGGGTGACAATGCCACTGCCGTTGTTGTCCGGTTAGGAGGCTGGGAAAAGAGGGGAGTAGGAGGAGAAGGCTACATGGGAACCAAGGATTTACGGGCGTGGAGGAGAGACGAGGCCCTAGTAGGGAGTAGGGGTAGGAGAATGTGAATTAGGGATTTTGGTTATTTTAGTCTAAGAGCCATTTTTCCTTTCTATTTGCTATTAGCGGCATTGCCCTAAAGCATGTTTTTCACATAAAAGGGATAGATATTCCATTAGAGTCAGCTAGCGATATCAATATCTAGTGTTAATTGTGTCTAGTTCCAGTCAATGTTGATAAAATGATTTCTTTTCTTTTTGTAAGGCTTTATACACTTACACGAAGCTATTGTTGATACTGCATACACCAATGAACTACCAATCAATCAATCAAGTCATTGTTGTAATTAATGAATTAAACAAAAACAAACAAAAAATCATTGTTGTTAGATATCAATGAATTAAACAAAAAAAAAATTTTGTTAGACAGAAAGCGAACCGAGTGATATCTAGTGACCCGCATATATAGATCATGACTGTAATGTAAATAGGTATCGAAGCATCCCAGCATCGCTATTCGCTCGGGCTATTTCTAAGAGGGTGTCTTATAATTTATATAATTATGGAGGAGCTCCCTATCATGATCAGAGAATTTTTTACCACGCGTAACAAACGGACTCATTATGTACTGGAATGATGTTGCTATTATTGATGAGTGAAAGTATTCGATCAAACACCAATAGATCTAGATATATGATGAGACTACCTTACCGTCGAAACGCATACAATTTTGAGCCTTATTCAGTCGGCTTATCCAGAACGTAGGCTCACAATAGCTTTATCAGTACAAAAATCCTTTTTTAAGCCTTATTTCATCCTTAAAACATGCTTAAATAATACTTATTTGAACCTTATTGGATTCATAAGGCTATTATGAGCCTACGATCTGGATAAGCCAACTGAATAAGGCTCAAAATTGTATGCGTTTCGACGGTAAGGTATACACCAATATATTTCCATGGTAACTATATATAGAGCCAGCTATAAATCGTATTGACCCTCATACCATCCAACCATACCATCACATGCAGAGAAACCTATCATAATATAATCCCATCCTCTCCAAATTCCATCCCTACCATACCTCCAGCATAATACGGCCGCCGTGGGGGAGAACTATAGTAGGTCTTGCTATATTCTAGTCAGTACGAATACACATATATCAATTTCATGATTGAACTAGTATACAACTTACTCATATGTCAATGGGTATTGTGTGTTGGACAAGCCCCCGGGGCTTGTAGATTTTGTTCTACAGGAGACTCGCCGTTTTCTCCAGTAGTTTCGCAATTAGGATAATTGCTGCAATGTACGATCTCCATGGACGTCTCCGGCTCGTAGGTACAACCGCATGTCCACTTTGAAATTGTTATAAAGCACATTTTATAGTTTGATGCTACTAGCTTACTGAGTGGTGGTAATGTCGGTGGCTTACTTGTACTGAGCTGATCAGCTGAATGATGATAATGGTGGATTACTGAACTGTGGGAATCAGTAGCCTACTTATACCTCCCAAACCTCTTATATCATATTAATTTATATTAGCATCTTCGTAAGCGTATTCGAACATTCTAGGACCCCAATCCCTACGAGATAGCAAATATACCCAATATACGAAAAGACAAATAAGTTTTGGTGGAGGAAGCAGTCCTGTAGGTCCGTACGAGACAGCTGACCATGTTGAAAGTTTTCTCGAAGCACATGTTACGAGACATATTTTCATTTTTAAAACTGGCCCAAAAATACCGTGCTAATCTACTGGCCTAGCTCCTGGCCACCCCGTCGGATAATCCCGCGCTGTTCATGGCCGCCGGCGTTTAGTGTAGCCGACGAGTTGTCAAGTCCTCGGCTTGAACTTTCCTCTCGAGCCCTACGAGCTTAGGTAGATCACCATGAGACGAATTGGCTCGAGCCCCCCGATCATCAAGCCCGAGCAGACGTTTTCAATTTTTGCGGTATGTACTAGTGCTTCAAGATACTGTGTTCTACTCCATGACTGACTAGTGACTTATGGCTCGGCTTGGGCCGGTTCGTCAACCACACTACCGGCGTTTCAAGCGTTTAATGTTGCTCGTATTTCCTCCGGATTCAAGTTGAAGTTCGATACGTACCTAGTCTATGACAGTAAGGATTTACGCCTCATTTATGCACAACAACTGCCGCGCGGGACACGCGCATATAGCTATACCTATGTACCCACCGCAAAGAATGGGGGTAGCTGTCACCTATTATCCTGCTCCTCCGAATATGCTGCCCACCATCATACTACTCGTGCGTCTTCGCCAAGGATTTTAACGTGACTGAGAGATCAAAGCATTTGACCGAGTCAGGTGAAAATTCTTAGCGAAGACGCGCGAGTAGAGGATCGTCGCCCCAAAATTCGATAGGGCAGCTTATTAGGGTGGCAATACTCGATGGCTCGGGCTCAGTGTGATAGTTTATGGGCAGAACCCCTCCTGTAATTAGGACTTATCTTTTCACAAAGGAATACATCATTTTAGCTTGAGAGCTTGAGCTTGAGATTTTTCCCACGAGTACGAGCCCAACCTTCTACGAGACAAGTTGGCTCGAGCTATGGCTAGGGATCAGCTATGTAAGGCCAATACGACCACCAGCTCGAACGTCCGTTTGCCGCTGTTATTGATATCCCTTATGATCTTGGTACTCTTTGGCTTGAGATCGATATCGGGTTCGTGTTGCTGATCTACGCCCCATTCTACGCCCCGCTTACATCTGCCTACTCGTTAATTCATGACGTTTCCAGACTGGACTGGGTCTGCATATATAACGTGACAACCAAAATTTGGTATGTGGTATATGCAGATCTAGCCTGAGTATACTCCTTGGGCAATCAGCCCAAGTCACAATCAGTGATCGAACCAGGTATGCTGCTGAACACTGACTTTCAAATGCGCAGGTACTACTCTACTGCTCTGCATTAGCTACTAGCCTGTCGTAGTCTCATGATCGTACGTACTCTTCAATCATTGCAACCAATCAACGCTGGACAATTTCTACTCATGACGCGCGGTACTCAGTTTTATGACTGATCATTTGACAGCAAAGAAGGCAGACAGGTGGTACTGGTGGAGTGCTAGTTTTCAGGCCGAAAGTTTGTTTTAGTATTTTGTGGTCGGTAGTATCCCCGAGGCCAGTAACACTCCCCGAGGATCTAAGACGAGGAGGGGGACATCAGTCATAGAATATCACTCGATTATGATGACATATGGCTACATGTATCCCCTAAGCTGCCAATCGCTAAGGGCCGGTTTGGAGGAACGCTAGTGTGGCAACCGCAATCCTCGCCGATTGTATTTTGGGTGAAGGAAACCACAACCTACCCAAATCATGATTTGACACTTTTAATTAATATTTTTATATTGATGCCTTGACTGTATACTACGAATCATGATTCCCGGGTCCTTGAAAGAGTGTATCCAAACAGCTACCACCCTCCCCAAATCACAATTGGTTTCCAAACTGGCCCTAACCCTTCCTGTTCCGGTACCAGTCGACTTTTGAGAAACTAATTCACCAATCGATAAGGAAAGCAAGACAGCTTATTTAATTAAGGATAGCCAATATATCATGGATTTTTCTGGTGATGAAAGATACAAATATTTGTGCATGTATATATCGAAAAAGAAAAAGAAAAAGAAAAAGAAAAAAAAACGAGAAAGAAAAATCAATAAAATTGAATTAAAAACCACGAGTGTTTGTTAAATACCTAATTGATTCAACAGTTCGAGTGATAAAAGAACATCGCTTTACCTGTATTTAACAAGATTCGAAACAGCATCCAGTTACTTATCAATATGTGCGCGAACCTAGATCTCCCTACACATAGACGTATACACGTAGCGCGTATCCATTTAATTTAGCCCCAACAACATTTACAGTCACATTAGTAGCTCTGGCGAAATCAATATCTTTCTCTCAACCTCTCTCCTCAATTCTTCTTCTCCAATCCTCCGTCAAAACCCATCCTTCAACAACTTGTACTCTTCCCCCAAACCTCGCTCTGATCCCCTCAAGGCTATTATCACCCCACCATTTCCCTTCCCCCTTCGACTTTCTCATCTCTACAGGACTTTCCTCCTCGTCATCACTATCTATCAACCCTGCAAACTGATCTTCTTCGCCGATCAGTACAATGACTACACTCCCGACCCATCCGCCTTCAAGAAGACCAGCGACAATGGCACCGTTGGAAGGGATTGTGATTGGCTCTTCGATGTATACAATCTCAGGAGCCAGTGCACGGAGGAGCGGTGTAATTGAGTTGGGGTCTGTGAACGGAAGAATGTGCTCGAGGGGGTAGGAAGCTGGGAGGACGGAGGTAGCGATGTTATATGTTGAGGTGTTGCTAGCTAGAACACTGGGTGCTCGACGGAGAACCGGTTGTGATGTCGAGTCTTTGCGTGCAAGGCGCGCAGATTGAGTTTCCGCAAAATGGGTTAATGGGTGTGTGCTTAGATGCGGGGAGTAAATGAGGATATTCAGCTCAGTCATCGACAAATCCAGGGGGTACGGAAGGTGGGAGAGAAGAGACTATGTTTATTAGTTTCGGATTCTACAACGTATTTAGTAGAGCGCCGCTCTACTTGACGCGTGGAGACATACCGCTGGTAACCCGGTTTCCTCAAAATCAGAGTCTGAATCATGGCCTTCGAGTGCTTTCCGCTCAGACACCACAACCGCAACAGTCTTCTTTTTTGCAGGAGGGGGTACGTATTGTGGCCTCTCCATTGAAGCTTCTTTCTTCAGCTCTATAACGGCTTCTGGCTTCTTCTTTGCGGGTAAGACGTCAAAAGCCAATTCTTTGGCCTTCTCGACAACATCTACAACTGCGTGCTCGACTTTCTTCTCGGCAGTTATGGCACTGGCGACCACTGCACCGACGGCGCTGGTATGTTTGCCTTTCAACCTCAAGCGCTCTTCATCGCGTCTCCGGTCCTCCTCGAGATCGTCCGTGTCTTCCTCCGTTATATGATCATATTCGCGGAATCTTCGGCGCGATGATTTATGTCGACGGCGCCTTCTCAGCTTTTTGCGGTCTTCGTCGGAGCTAGAAGAGTAGTTCGACTCAGTGTCGGGCCAGAGATAGAGCCCAACGGACGCGATTGCCGCCGTGAGGCCGAGAGCTATAGGGATCAGTATCTCACTGCTAGGATGTCGTCGACGACCTGCAGGCATCGGTCGTTTATGTTTTATAATTTATACCGAGGGGATGCTTGCGAAACCACAGAGAGGCCTGAGAATTTGTTTTCGTGTGGTTGATATGTATGTACAGGAGGAGGAGGCTGACAGGACTGGAAATCTCTGGCAGACGGAGCATCTGCTGCACCTGCACAACAATTGGTCCATTCAGCAGGGTTGGTGTGCTGTATATGCCACGGCCACCGGACAGGGATTTTGCGTGTTTTGATTCCTTATTCGGAAGTCACCAAACACCTAGAGTATATAGCTATTTATTGCAGTGCCGACTTCCTAGATCCTCGGTACACCAAAGATTTCGACCTAGGTAGAGTACTGATATTGAGCTTTGATTTGGTTTTCGTTTGTAGAGTGGTAATGATCATTAGGTATGCCTAACTTCTGTATCAGTAACAGATTTCTGGCCAGGACCAGGACGTAACAAAATCTGCCATGGCTCAAACGAGAACAATAATCGCATAAACTAGACTCAAAGTGGGCTCATTTGCGCTGATTTCACTAGATACCCAATGCCGCTTCAAAAGGGGGAGCTGTTATGTACCAAGCCACGACACTCCAAACCATTCACCACTGAAGAGTGGAAAACGCTGTGGAATTTGGTCATCGTGCTGTGTATCTTACTGATCACGGATCTCGACATTCATACTGCGGTACCATTTTATAAACTGTCTAATCGCATCTATAGCGCTCTTATATATTTATTTATATCTGCACTGTACTGGTTGACAGGCTTTACACTGTCCACCTCATCCTTTCCTTTCCCGTTCACTAAGATCTACACAGATTAGTTGTTTGAATTACTCTCCCAGGTTTGGTTATGATCAGAATCATAATCGGATCAAGGGTTTCATCATGAACAAAACCTAAAAGCTTATGTATTCCTTGCTGATAAGTGCACGTGGTATGTACAGCGACTGGAATGATCTATGGAAAAACAGGGGGGGTAAAATTGTATGGCGAAATATCTGTGCACCATATCATTCCTGTCGCTGTACATGCCATGCCGTAGTGGCTACTAGCTACGTATATAATATTTACCTGGATAACAAAGCAGGGACATGGCACAAACTGGAATCAACCCAACCAAAAGCCCCCAGAATCTAGAGTACGATGTGGAAATTGCTATGTATGTACCTGCATACACTACCAGATGGCATGATGTTATAATGTGAGTTTACTTTTTTTTGTGCCGCCGTAAGCCCATTTTTTTTTTTTTTGATTTTGACTCCATGTCTTCTGAGTCGCCAGATCAAGTATCGACAATTATTGACCATGGTACGATGTCGATCGCCATTCATCAAAAGCGGCAGCCTACTAATTGGCGCTACAAATCAATTGCATCACTTTGAGTGCTGGTGAATTCACAGTGCACCTGGATCAGGGTAGAAAAAGAACTCGGGCATAAACAACGCAAAAGTACTGCCGATATAACGAACTCGAAGGTATCACGCGGGGCCTCTATATACGCCCGAAAATACTTGATATAGGCAAATACCTAATTATTACAGGACTCATTGCATCATCCTATGGTTAAATGATCATGAAGTTGTATCACCATATCCTACGCATTGAACTTACCTTTATCTCTCGCCAAAAATCATATATGGATTGGAAATTAATTATAAGGTGCTGTGAGAACTAGATCGAACCTGTGCAATAGGGCTGAGCTAAGTCTTAAGCCGCTATGAAATTTCTACATTCCAATCCACCATCTGGATACTGAGTGTAACAGCAACTAGATGTAGATACAACTGTTTCGGAGGTCAAGCTTGACAGGCATCGGTAAAATGCCGTAGGTATTCCAGTGTGTCAATCTCGAGCTTGGTGATCTTCATACGGACCGGGGAAGACAACCCCCACCTGCCTTTAATTGAACCTCGTGGTAGTTCTTTGGCCTGTGTAAAGGCACATACAGTTGATGGTTACAATAATCGGGACTTAAGCCGGGAGAGTACCTATGTACAATTATACACAAAGTATCAATCCGAAGTTGCGAATTTTGCGTAAAAACCGCCACAGGATTCTACATGTTTCTCATTTCAATACAATCTTAAGGTTAATACGCTCTCTATGTATGTACAACTGTTTTCACTTTGGAAGGATTGTCCACAAGAGTCATCATGCAAGCTCACGGCTGAGACAGGAATGTGTGTATGTCGTGCTTTATGTGATTCTCTATCAAGCTAGACTTACTGCCCATGTCTGTACAAAAATAGGCGCTCAGGTGGTTCATGTTACACATGATTCCAGCCTTAAACCTCCTAAAGGTAGCGCCAAGTGGTGAACAGGGCGTTCGGGGGTAGGTATAATAGCCTCTGTTTGTTTGAACTTGCCTACAAGGAGTATTAGTTGACTGAGAGATTTCCAGCCTTGTAGCGCAAACAGATGACAAGCCTTTTCGCGATACCACTAGCTGCACGCCGCAACTTTGGTATGCTTGATCCCTAGCGAGTCTTAATAATTAATTCCATCATGCTTAAACCGGGCCGGGTCAGTTGGTGTAAATGATTAACTGGGACTTTGTAGGACCCTTTCCCGTGCCTCTTACCGGGCAGTGCACCGTTTTTTGGGTATTTATGTATACGGTTATACCCTTAATTCTTTGTGTGGACCTCTATCCCAGTATAATACTGCCCAACCTTTTTCACAAGAGGTGACTATCTAGTTAGCAACAACCATGGGCGAACAAAAGTCGAATTCGTGGCCGAAACATATCTGGGGACTTTTCTTACTCTCGTTGGTGTTCAGCTGCGCGGTTTTGACCAGCCTTGGATGGTATGGACTAAACGGCGGTGGATTCTCTACAGGATTTCCTGCGTGGTTGCCTGGTGTCGCAGTAAGTTTTAGCGTGACATGAGATCTGCAACTTCAAAGCTAATTATTGACTATGTAGGCAGCATTGACACTCGTCTGTACCATCATCAATATAACATCAACCAACCCAAACGCGTGCGAGATTTTTGTGCATGATACTATTCAGATTTTATTGTGGAGTGCTACCACCATCAAAATCTCATTATTCATTACCAATCAAGATGCCTTTGGGAGTTGCGAAAAGACGTCTGTCCGAAGCACCTGCATTAGCGCGCAGCTCGCTCTCTGGTTCGGCGTGGTTCTTTTGTACGTAAAATTCACCGAAAGATAAAGATTTAGGGACCTCTAGCTAATATATATATTACAGACATATCTCATTTGCGAAACTCATCACGGCATTCTACGTTCACAGAAACACGCAGAACCCAAAGAGTCAAACAACTGATTGCGAGAAACAGCTTGGTCCAGTACAATGAACTAAGACCCCCGAGTCACAGTAATAGGGCTTTCTATAGAGTGGGACACAAATCTGGGAATTATTTTATCGGCTGTGACGGATTTCAATTCTTTTTACATATTTATCTTACCTTCTTTAATAATTCTTTATATTTGGAGTATGCACTGGAAAGGATATCGGGATATCATACACACTTTATTCACTTCTTTATTCACTATTCTTCTTTTCACGTCTTCGGTTTTTCTTTGGGTTATCTCGGGTGGAATCCGCGGCTTCAGATTAGGCAGCACTAGAGCTCTTATGTGTATATACTTTGAACCACTCGGGGCGTTCGAAATGTGGAGTAAGAGTACGTCGACATCCACATCAGATCCGTGCTTGCTTGTCACGGGCTTGGATAGCGTAGCACGTGTTTTTGAGATTCATTGGCAGAATATGGCTAGTGGTGACCTATCCCTTAAGCTGTTGATTCTGACCCCCCTATAATAGAGGAAGTAAATTTGTATGAGAGATCTATTGTTTGATAAGAGAGATAACGGGATCTGTTAGTAAAGTCACACCAAACTTGCTTTTTTTTTGGGGGGGGGGCGTGGGGGGTCAGCACTTTCGCAACAGCTTAAGGGATAGTCCGACTGGCGGCCAGGTAAGAACCTTGTCACAAATTTAGATGTCCCTACGTATGCTTCAGCCCATAGTTTGCAATTGCAGGAAGCTTGACAGGCTACGTGCATCCAGTTGACCAATCTATACATAAACGCGGGTCAGGAGAAAGCTTGACTTATGGGCTCAAACCTAACAAGCCCAAACCAGCCAACAAATCTACCCGAAAGCTTCCCCTACTGATACAGAATATTCTAAAGGTTGTATATTATATTTCTCAGAAGTCTCTTTAGCCAGTAGGAGGCTCTATGCCAGGTTGGTTGAAACATCCTGTTTTAAGATACTAGAAAAATATTAAATGAATACTCTTAAACCTTTTATATTAACAGCACCATAAGAATCTTTACCCTTAATATAGTCTACCTACATATTCCTACTTATTTTCCATATCTATTAGTTGTATAGAAATTAATGTTTGTTAGATTTCCGGTTGTTGCGTTGCGTTCTGGCCTTATAAGTCAAGTCTCTCAGACCTGCGTTCACATGTCATGATGCTTGATTCTATTAGCCAAACAACTCCACGTATTTGTTGATGGAGGCTGGTTTACTAAAAAAGTATTTATTTACGATTACTTATATAGTACTTGGTACTAACTCAAAAAGATAACTCGGCGTGTTATCGAGTGATAATTGATGACCAACTATAACGACCGACCCAACCAAACGCGTACATGTAGCCCCCTGGCTATGATGCTCGCACTTAGGCCTTCTTAATATCGTTAGGTACTTAACCCCGCATAGTAAGAAAACAATAAAGGCTTGGTATTTATAGCTTTGTATGATAAGAAATTCCTAATCCTTTCTTTTCCGGTGACCGATAATACTAGGTCTATGTACTCATAATTAAGAACATAGTCTTGATCTTAAAGCTTAAGTCTAGTTATCCTTTTTAATATGGAGCCAGTAGATTAGGTTAATATTGGCCTTCACTGAATACTAAATGTTGATTACAGCTCCGCGCAGCCTGCAATAGCTAGCATTATTATTAATAATAATATGTAGTTAATCCGTCGGCTACTATACCATCAGCTAGCGCGCCTATAGCGCTAATTATCGATACGTTGGAATTTGAGATTACTTGTGGATTCATAATGACGAATCTAGAGTAGTACAGATCATGTGTGCGACGCGAGGGTTAAGTAGTATGCGCGTAGCAACACCCGCGCGCGGCAACGCGTTTGCTTCAGAGTGTGTTATTGCATTTTATAATTTACTACACGTCATCCTTCTTGAAATGTGCATGTATGTACTTCCTTGTATCATTAAGACAATATTAATATTACAAATCTTAAGTACAGCTGTAGGAACCTAGGACGGCGCACATGACCCTATAGGTATATCATTAAGCCCAGGGAGTCTCCTTACGCCCGTGATGTACGGAGCTCGTCCCAAGATCCAGTCGGCAGCCGAAAAGTCTACTGGCGATATTCATCTATCTACTTATACAAGTAAAGATTTTCAACGCTGAAATATCTAGGGTATCAGATAAACCTTTAGGATAAAACTAATGTTGTAGTTTTATTTGTCCAGCGGCCACTATAGAGTTTGTTTCACTTCGTAGGATTTATTTTATCTAGAAATATATATATCCAAAGATTTTTGCCCCACACATTGGATTAATAGTCAATAACTCACCGCTATATACGTTGAGGGGACTTAGTCTTAGTCTTAGATAGTGTACAATAAAAATTCGACGAAAAGTGTCGAGTAAGGACTATCCGAGGCTCAGTTGGAAAGCTGGTAACGTACCTCGCGTGGTAATTAGTATGGGTAAAATGTAACGAAAAGTAACAAATGCGCACGCACACCTTATAATTCCTTTAATGATTCTTTTCTACACTATAAATTGGTTCAGTCCCGCCGGTTTTCTTTCTTTCTTTCTTTCTTTCTTTTGCGGGCATTACAAAGCGCATTTCCTACGATGAGATACACAGCGAAAAGTTAAAGTGTAAAATTGATTCATTAACTAATTCATTTCCATATAGGCTGTAGAGATTTGAAAGCCATTTGAAGGTCATATGGGTAATATTGGTACTTGATGTGACTCGAGATACTTATATGGCCTGATATTAAGTGTTTGGACATTCCTTGGGATTTAAAACTCAAAGTAGCCGTTTGGCTTAAGCTTGATTACAGGTCGGCTAGCGCGGCTTATTGGCTATTGGTTATTGTTGTGTAGAAGTTTGATGGCTGTTATTATGCATTTTAGCATTAGCTAATCAGGTATTGCAGCGATTATTCTACAATAGAGAATCTCACAGCCTAGTTGAGACACATACAATCTGTTTTCCCTTTCTAATTAAGTGTCATTTTAACTAGGTTCTCATACCATTAATTAACATTACCTATCTGTTCGACATTGAGTTGGTGTACCACACAACTGAAACCGCGCGAAGTTTTCGTATGAGATACAAATGCTCTAAACTACTTCAATTGAGTCACTTGTCCAGTTAACCCGCTGGTAAACGCACCATGCCTCGTTTTGTAAATACAAAGGAAACTATAAACGAGCGAGTGATATTCTGTGATCACGTATACGTACTAACACTGTCTTTTCTACATACTCAATTTGAATCCTTCATTGAAATTGATCAACATTTATATTACGCTCTATAATTATAAAATCACATCGAGCTGCAAGAATATGACTACAGATACCATACTATGTACGCAAGGGGAGCTAGGGGTTCCAGCTAGTATTATTGAGATATTTCATCACATCATAAAACATCATATTATAGGTACCTAGATCTGGGTTGAACACAGCGAATGAACCGGTTAACGTCTGAAATGCATACCTTTCCACGTTTATGATGTAGGTTGAGGGATGTATTAGATCTCCAGGATGATGTCAATTAATTCCTTTTTGTGGGTCTTATACAGAAAATGACCAATAAGCGACGATTATTCCGATCATATCAATAGTTCGGGAGCTAGAATCTGTAGATCTCGAACTTTAGGTCTAGAGCCATCCTTGTTTTTAGAGCGACGTATTCTTTTATGAGAAACTAGTGTGATTCACACTGCCTTTCGCGTCGGACGTGATGTTCTTCACTCGTAGTTTCAAATAAATCGCGCTGGATATAGTAACCTACTTCCGTGGCGTATCCCGAAGCAGTGGCCATTGGGTCAATATATTGATTGAGAAATTTTGTGTAATAAGCTAAATTCAAGGGGAGGGGGGGTAAAAATCTCGGTATGACCCGGAGATCATATGCAGTGGAAGTAGGTATCCTCATGACCGCTGTAAAATCTCCGACAGATCAACACAGTTTTCTGTTAAAAGGTTAAGTGGTAAGGATTTCAGAGACCTCTTTTTACATCGTCAATTGAGAGGGCACTCTAAGTTTGAAAGTAAACGCTTGAACAAGTAACAAACGCTATGAGCCTTTTCTAGATGTAATAACGGGGGTGTCATAACCAGGTACCCAGAGTAATCGAAACATTATCGTTGGAATCTAGATGACATGTACGAGCCTTCTAAATTGTACATGTTCAACTGGCAATGCAAGGGGTTTCTTCTGGCCACGCATTCCATGTTTCCACGCCTTTGGAATGAAGCTCTCCGTTCATTCTTTAGTTTTGCGCTGTCTCAATCAATGGGGGGTCGGTATACTATTATCAACAGAGGACCATTGTGCCATTTCATCCAGGAGATCTAGAGTTCGGACCTAAAATATAGAAACGGCTTTCGGGGAATTGCCTATTGGTGGGCCTGATAGGGCATCTCAATGTGATTAGAGTGTCACGTGGCTGTTTCCTCTTTCGATATTATAAGCAGATCTTAAGCATGGGATCTAGGGATATCAAACAAGTTCATATCGTCTACACATATAGTTGTTTGCGTTGACTAGTTGATCATGGGTTTACCATAAATTGAGAGAAATCTCTAACCCAACAGAACTTAGAGGAGTTTCGTTGCATCATATTTAGTCTAATCTGAAGCTAGGAGATCAATCTGAATACCAGGAACACAAGCTCCGACCCCGAGATATGTGATTAGGCCGGCCGATCTATAAAGCGTGAGACTTTTGACACGAAACCCTTTTCTTTTTCCTACTGTAAAGTCCAAGCCTCACCTATATATAGCCAGCCTTTCCTCAAATGTGATATTTACGACAGAAAATGCATACTTTACATGCACAATAGTGGCATATGGGATACTAAGTACATATTGAAGTTAGATCAATGATCATTAGACGTTTCCTTCGCACGCACCTCTTTACAAGGCGAATCGATATTAACGGCTGGCCAGGCGTGCATTTTAATTTGATTAGCTTCGAGAGTACGAGTCCTTGGAGCTCGTATTGTTATCCTCTAACCGGTACGGCCGTACTGTGTTACCTTGTAAAAACGCGAAGAGAAAAAGGATATTGGAGTTAAAGGTGTAAATTTTGGTGATTTTCTACTTTCAGCTAACGCTTGGTAAATCAAGAGATAGAGATAGATCCCAGGTTTCTCGGGGCGTGCGGTCCTGGTGACCACCCAGTTAAAAAACGCTTTGCCAGCTGCTATCCGTGTTTTCTTTTCCCACACACAGCTGCTTAGAAAATGCTTTTGGTTAGTCTGCATTTTTCCTTGTTTCAGATCCTAGCCGGGAGCCCAACGAGAGGCCGGATTGGTTGATGCCCGCGATAGGCTAGTGAGAGACTATCTATACTCGTTGTGGTAGACGCTGAGTAAAGCATGGGCATGTTAATTCATGAACAGCACCAACAGCAAGTGTGATCATGCCGCCGTTTTCAAGTCGCATCAATCAATATTACATGCTGGTAAGTGATCAGTGATCGGCCTGGACTGCAAACTTACTTGCAGCAAATCGACCCTAGGTCTCGAATGCCAGATAGATACCAAAGATATTGGCTGTAAAAGGCTCCAAGACCATCTCTATAGGTTCCCTGATCGTTGCCTTTTATGTCAACTCGGTTTTAAAACGGCAGCATGATAATATTGTTATCGAATTTCTCCGTGATGGTCATTACCTTGCAATTCAAAGAAAGATCGGCTTGGTTCCATATATCGTGGCCCTGGCTTCTAGCAAGATATTACGTCTTCGACTGCTAAATTTTGATTCAGAATGTGCCCCAGAGTCTTGGATGATGAAGCAGGAATATTGTATTGTCAATAGACACTCAAACATGTCTATAGCTATTACTAGCTAACTAATCCATCATTCCCAAAGTTAACTTATCCTAGAGACGTTGTGGACTACAAAGGACCAGCATATCTTTTGCACTTCCTTCATTTTTGCGGGCGGGGAAACATTTCACCTTCTGCCGTTAGGTGTCATCATCTTTTCACTACGCAGAATACGTAGAGTACGTACGTACAGACAGTGCAAAGTTCTCCAGCTGGCCAGCCCCAGAAAAGTATTCTCATCTCCTATACCTACCCGGAGATGCAGCCGGCATTGCAACTATATGCACAGTCCAAACCTCATAATGCAAGTTACACGTGCCTGAACATCGATTGCTCAAGCATCTTCCTGTTTCGCCGACTGGTAACGCGTTTGTAATGCTGCCGAAAACTAGTGAGAGGCCTCAATACTATATAGCCCTTGCAGCTTTGTTTACGATTGGGATCAGCGGAAATTTATTAGGATCTTAATCCAGCCACAGTTCACTTTACTGCGCCCATGGGCGGCCCAGTACGTGAATTTATCACATTGAAGCAGGTTGAGAAAAAGTTGGCGCACTTATTCGAAATATTCATCATTCTGGCCGAGTACTGGCCCCCTCCCCGCCCCCGATCGTATCACGAGTCTTTGGAGCATATCAGCCTCCTTTTCTATACTTATATATGATCTCTCATTCGGTTATATAAGTAGTAAGGTTCTCGCAAGTAGTTTTCCAACAGTCCGCCTTGATATCACGCAACACACCACACGACTGCGGTATACTTCCGACTTATCTTATCTAAGAAACTTAAGCATACATATCATTCAAATCACAGTTAAATAAAGCTTCACAGAAACCAAGCAGCACTATCTATATCCGCTCATCGTCATTTTGTCTTTCGGAATTTCTTCGGTAACACAAATCAACCTCAGCTACTGCAGCAGAATTTATCTATCCTTCGAATACTTAATTGGCTTTGGTGCTTGGATTAATTATATTAGATAGTAAAAGTAAGTTCAGAGCATCATAGCTAGTGTCAGGTTCATACCATCCCTCAGCTTCCAAAATTATCACATAATTTTATACCTGTGGCCAACTTCAATACCCTATCTTCGAAATTCGATCTAGCTTTGCTACTTTACAAATATCCTTCTACCAACCCCGTCCCCTCCACCTCACTAGTATATAGGTTTAAAATGTTTTATTGAACCTTTGTTTGTATTGTCAATGCTTAAAGATTATTTATTGCCCTGCTGTATTCGATAAATCAGTATATTTGCAACTGCTGTAATATTGACGTGTGAGAGGATTCATTTATTGTGCATGAACAAAGTTGACCATTTCTAGTGCACTACAGATACTCACACACCCACGATATGGCATCGACCATGATGCCTTTAAGCCAAATCGACGAAAACCTATTTACTAGCCCACTGAGCCTTCGTCGACACTCTATTTCGTCAGCTAATTCTTGTGCGACTCCGAATTCTCCTGGAGATCCTCATACACCGAACACGACTTCACCCCGTACACCAAAGTCAGAGGCTGGAAGCTCGCCGGTATATAACGATAACGAGTTTGGGAACTTCATGATGAGATTTCAGGGACTGAAATCACAATATGGGTCGCAATCGATTGCCCCTAATCTACTTACTATGAGTAATTCTCATTGCGATAACCACGACGCAAGCTCATTGTATGATCCACATGAGGACCTCCTTCAGCCACATCAATTGGAACAAATCGGTCAGGTTTTCCCCCAACCGCTCCATAGTCAACAACCGCAGTGCAATAATCAATTACAGTCGATGCCATATATAAACGGCTGTTCACCACCATATCAATGGGGTCACGAAAATAACCCTGGGGCCGCTGCAATGACTGCCCTGCAATGTGCGAGAGAAAAGTACGAGGAGGATGACGAAGAAATGCTGGATGAAGATTCGCAACAGTCTTCACCTCCACCTACTGTCAACTATTTACCGTCGTTGCAGCGAGCTCCTAGCAAGATTAGAGGACAACGACGCCGCCGCAGTACCATGCGTCGAACAGATCAAGACGAAGATGACGAGAACGGTCAGGAAGGGGATGGTTATCTTGTACTCGTATCATCTGCAAATATGCCTCACATGTGTAAAGAGAAGGGGTGTCTAAGAAAATTTAAACGCCCAGAACACCTTCGTCGTCACGCACGGACCCATACTCAGGAACGGCCTTATAAGTGCGGTGTCTGTGGTCGGCCTTTCTCGCGGAGTGACAACCTCAAAGCCCACCTAAGAACCCACATGAAGCCCGGAGGTAGGAACCAGTACGTTGCGGGTCTGCAAATGTTGTAATGGGCATAGTACTGCGGTTTGTTTATATGTTTGTGTTTTTTGTTATATATACCACTTCCGTTTCATTAGTACTCCATTCATGTGGATCATATTTTTGTATGTAACTCTAAGATATGAGTTTTTATTTGACGCTTTTCTGGCTGGTTTAGTGGATCTTCTATATTTTCACATGTACTTTTTTTCTTTCTTTTTGTTCTTCTAATTAGGAAGATTTACTATCTGCGGTGTCTGGGTGGCCTACATGTTTTGGGATCGAGCTTTTTTTTCTTTATGTTTACGTTCTCTTATTTTTGGGGGTTAAAAGAGCGGATAAGAGTCGATTTCTCTAGCAGCCGTGGAAATGCATCAATTTTGACGTTTCCCATACAAAAAGTTGCGAGGTACACATTATTTGATGCAATAATCGACCTACTGTGTGTTAAAGGCATTCCTGTCCCACTACCGACAATTTACCAACACCTTTACTGATGTATTTACCTGTTAAAGGCAATAAGTTACGACTTTACTGACGACATTCCCGTTAAAGGCATGTTAAAGGCATGTTAAAGGCAAAAGAAATGATGGTTTCCGGTGTTTCCCGTTTTCCGCCGGAAAATCAATGAAGCCCCTCCTCTATATCTCGAGATAGTTGAGTCCACAAATAGAATATTTCGGTGGGGTCATCAAATGGTATCTGGCATCAATGGACTTGTAACAGTTGGGGAATACAATTTCATTTTGGTGGATCTATTGTTTGGCATGTACATGCAGGGTATTCTGACTTGATGCTTCAGGTATAATAGTAGGATACTCTGTGATGATTCGTCTCATTGGCGGTGGCATTGGTCCATCATGTGAAGCATCACCGGTGGGCAAATTAAAGCTTATCCCCCTTTGATACACCCAAAATGAGTGACAAAATCGTGACAGGTAAAGGTGTCAGTAAAGTCGTCAGTTAAATCGTCTGTAAAGTCGTCCGATTTCCCTTAAAACGACTTTCCCTCCACCAAAATATTGACATTTCCCAGCGAGAATTAGGACCCCAGAAACGGCTTTCCCGACGACTTTACTAAATTATTCTAGGTACACATTTCCACGGCGTCTAGAGTTTTCCTGTGGTAATCATCGGATTAACATGTAGTTCGCAATACACAATGTCCTTAGTTTACATACAAGCTTAAGTTACAAGAGTACATGTATATAGGTATATCTCTGTAGCGGATTGCTGAGATTGGTTCAGTGGTCCAGCCGGCCGGCCTTGACAGCTTTACCAATTCCGAGTCAGCCACCATACGGCTCATCTTGTTAATTGAGATGTTACCGCCATAAGTCAATCGGGATGGCTCCACCCGCTGAACTACCCTAAATTCTGCGCCGGCTTGGATTACCTAAATTCCTCGCCGGTCAAAGTCAATGATATGAGGGTCTCTTTTAGATGGGCATGGGATGTAGTACTTGATAGTTAATCGCTCAACTATTCAACCTAAATGGATCAACCAACATGTGGCACGTGCTGTAGGAGGGGCAGAGTCTACTGGGGATCGAAATTCAGAGTGTGAGAAAGAAGCAAAAAAAAGAAAACTTCTGGCGGTTGAGTATGGATCTCTGGAGTGCAGTATGTACAGATGTGTTATTTTGACATCCCATCAACTGATAATGATTGTCTCGGGAGATCGGTGTCTATGTATCGAGAGAGCTCTACATCCAATCAATATTGGAGAATTGCTCGAACACTGCATCAAGGCGTGCCACACCATATAACATTAGGGGGCTTTCTTTGAGATTCCAACCACATATGTGCAATTAACTTCTCTCGAGGTACGCTTTTTTCTCCCGCCGATCAACTCCATTTGTTCAAGAGATAAGTGTTGACATGTACGTGGCAGAAAACGAATTCAGTACACATGTTTATTCTTTTGTCGATTCTTGGGGTCTAGACCTGGCCAGGGGGTTATGTAATCCGATCAGGCCCCCACCATGAGATGAACCATCAACAGTATTAGATCGCGCGTCTTGTAAACGAGGCAAAAAAAAAACGCCCTGACCGATTGCATGATTTTGCCGCGACACGCGGGACCCGCCATAGATTAGCTTGGTCCCTTTTGTCATTCAGCCTTTGGTCGTTTTTTTTATGCGCCATTCGGATCACATGACATCACTCGTCCGACCTATCGTCAGTCTTGGCACAAAAAATGCTTGACATTTGTAAATTGTGCGAAAGGAGGCCAGTCGTTTTAACAGGAAGAAGTTTAGTCGCTTAGAACTCTTCCCAGTCGCAAGAGAGTTTTTCTTTTATTTCTAGTCTTGGTCCTTCTGCTATTTTCATAAGCCAATCAATCAATTTAATCGTGCCTACATAATATTGTACCGGCTGAAATACATTAAAAATGTCGTGTAAAAATGTCGTGTAAAATCAGAAGATTTCATATACATGTATGTTGCTCAACTCCCAGGAATCAATCAGCCACAACCTAACTCACCAGCGATACCAAGATTATTACTTCTCATTTTCGACTCTCAGTTCTTTTACGATCTCTCCTGCAATATGGTGTGCTATGGCCATCACAGTAATCATCGGGTTGACTCCACTTGCGCTGGGGAAAACACTCGAATCTGCCAGAAATAGCCCCTCTGATCCCCACACCTTACCTTTATCATTGACCACGGAATCAACTTCATCACTCCCCATCCTGCAACTCCCCATTTGATGTGCGCTTATAAAACTAGATTGCGGCAATGGCAATCCATAATCTTCTAGTTTTTTAAGCCACCGTTGAAACCGCTTGTCGTTGATACCGGGATCGTCAAACTTTCTTTCCTCCTCTTCGACAGGTGTTTGTAGGCTATCGTTACAAAAGAGTATCTCGAGTACTTTTTCAAGCTCTTCATTTTCCTCTTCTTTCTCTAATGCAAGCTCTTCGGCAGTAGGATTTCGTTTGAATGTAGGCATTCCCGAGTGGTAAGGAACAATTTCCTCTGCACCTTCGATGAACAAGAGCTTTGATAGTGCAACAACGCCCTTTAACAGCATCGCCCGATCATCCGCACTGGGGGTGTAACTAATTCGCGGCATTCCAGTTGCTGGATCACAGTAAACTCTACCTGGATCCTTTTCTTTGAGTAATACCAGGAAACACCCTGCCCGATGGTGGTTCAAGATATGCCTCTTGAGCTGCACGTGATCGTTGAAAGGGAACGTGCGCATCCATATCAAAGGCGGCATAACGGAGGTTTCTAGCTTAACGCCATGTCCGAGACCATCGAGATTTTCAAACTCGGTACAAGCGCTTGTCAGGATAGAGCCAGACATAGGGTTTGTAGGGGTAGGGAAGAAACCAGTCATGAGGCAGACGGGATGGGCGTGGAAATTTTTCCCAATATTTGGGTTCTACAAATATTGTTAGAAAGACTCCCTGAACTCTGCATAGGGAATTACTTGCAGTTAACCCACTCCTTATCAAGATGGCGGGAGAATGTATGCTCCCGCCACTGATAATAACCTTTTTGGCTTTGATGATTACTTTTACCGTCCTACCTCCCTGAATCTTAGCACCCCATGTACCCTCCACGCCTATTGCTTTTGTCTTCTTTTCGTCTGAGAAGATGATTTTATCGATGTAAAAGTCTTGTATAAATTTGGTGCCGGCTTTTGCTGCGTCTGGAAGCCACGTTTGGGTTCTACATCGATGTTTCAGGCTCATAAGAGACATCCTCTCAAAATATCCAAATAAAATTGCAGAAACTTACGTCCCCATCTTTCTTCCTTCGCTTGCCCCCCTCCCTCCACAACCGAAACAGCAGAACCCGTCATCATGAGTTCTGTGCCGCTTAACCTCCCCATCCAGCGGAGCCCCAATATTCTGCGGTACGGTGATTGCTCTCCAACCAAGTTTTCGAGAACCTTCGAGAATAACTCTGTTCCGATGGTTATGCTCAATTTCATCAGTGACACCCATACGATTACAGACGTAATCCATGCATTTCTGGTAGTCTTGTGACATAAAGAACGGTAGGCCGTTTTTGGTTGCCCATTCTTCCCTAACGTAACCTTGAGTCTAGAATTGATATCAGTATCATTTTTTTTCTAGAGAATTTCTATGGTTAGTACTTGTAAACTTGCCGCCCAATTAACCATGCCGCCGCCCCCAAAAGTAGTACCTGCAGCAAAGGCGATACTGCCATCATCGGAAGTCAATGTCATTCCTGCCTCGAATATCTCTTCAAGGGCTTGGAGCTCAGGCAGTGGGAGTTGATCCGTTGGATACCTGTTTTTTGGTCACATCAGCGGGAGAAACCCTAAACGAAGCTATCGAATATACCAAATGCCCTTTTCTACCACCACAACTTTGTATCCCTCTTTTGCTAACCTCGCTGCTGCCACAGCTCCACCACAGCCAGATCCGACAATTACCACGTCATATTCAATCTCTTTTAAATCTTCTACACCTTGGTTTCCTGTGCTTGATGAAAAGTCGAGGAATTCGAATTGATGGAATGGTCGATATTTTTCATTTACTTGGTCAGAGTAAATCTCTCCAGCTATCCTTCCGATTCTCGCTTTGTGCCCAAGAGCACCATGAAGTACATCTTTGGATATGGATCTAGACCATACAGTCTTGGTGATCGCGACTATCGCTTTGGCAAATGCTCGTATAGGTGGGAATAGAACAATCGAGGCAGGGTTGAGCCAGAAACGAATAAGCCCTCCCCGTTTATCAAGGGACTGTAAGTGGAAAAGTGTTGATGAGTATGTCAACAGAACGCACCCCGGAACAGAACTACGATTGATAGATCAGTAATTTGTACACAGCTAGGACATGGAAGAATAATACTTGAGCAAATCTAGCACCGCAGCAAATTGATCGACCGTTTTTCGTGGAAGCCTGGTGCTTAGGAAAACATCCAGACATTTCCGAAACTCTATGTTTGAATAATTGCTCTCACTTGCTGCAACGGCTTTGATAGACTCCGGGTCGGCCCCAGCCGGGGCTTCAGCTAAAATAGACTGAATCTCTTTTTGGTCGAGAGTCTGAAAGACCACTGATGTAAGGGCGTATAATGTGATCCATTGTGAGGGTTTCAAGAGAGGAGAGAAGTCGTGTGGGTGATCTAGTGGTGATGGCATTATAAGTTTGGGTACGCGATGAGGGGGTCGTTTGGCGACAGGAGGTGACGTTGATATAAGCTATTATTCTCTAAGCTTGTGATACCTAGGTCTAACTACATGTATTCACTTCGGGAGTAGATTTCGGTATGCAGGACGAATGAAAAGTCTACGTCTACGGCGATCGCCGTGGGGATAATCAACGGTTCGGGAAGACTGCGCGGCCAAGGAAAATCCTCCTAACAATTGCTGACTAGGGGTTGGCCCGGCGTTACCACCGCGATGATTGACGACTTAGATGTTATAACGTTTTTAACCTGGCACCATTTGGCTGTGAGCAAATTTGGTTGTGGTTATGTTGCCGAGCCTTTCGTCCCCAAAGTTTATATGTAGGCTTGCCATTCACACAGTACGTTACCGGTATACGGTAATTGAAGATAAACATCTTGGCACAAATAATCATCATTCCATGATCCAGTCGATTCGTCTGGGACCGTATATACATGTAAACTGACATGCATGTTCTTTGAAAAGCGGCCCTGAGCTGGTCTCCTTATAGCTACATGTATTCTACAAATTTTCTGAGAAGCAGAAATCATTGACCCTTGAGTATATACTTAGTCTTTCATGATCGCGGAGGATGTTCACTGTGCAATTCCTTAAGTTTATGATCAAATTCATAGGTCACATTTCCCCACAAAGTTATATCGATTACACACACGAAGTAAAGCGTATAATATAATTATTAACCGAATTTCCTGGTGAGAAGACATAGTTTTGTGTTGGGATGAATGATCTCCCCTGAAGATTGACCATGTTAAATTTTCCGATAGTAATTTTTTAATAATACCAGGTGTTTTGAGAAGCCAGGACTTTACAGTTCAAAATGCACGATTCCGTCACTCTGATATATAATTGAGACACGAGCTTTTCAGACTTGAGTTTCCATGTAGTATTGTAAACTCCATCCCTCTAGAGTTTGATTAACCATCCCTTCGCTATACAGGCCGTATCAAATTGTTCCCTGAGCAGGTTTTCTATCGGGATAAGGATCAAAAATATATGCTTAGTTTCATCTCAGTACTATCTTCTCTCGAGTATCGCTGCCTTGGGCCAAGGCTATCCCTATACACGTACGACTACATATTAAGAGAGTACTTAAGTATCGATTAAGTGAAGGGAAGTGTATATATTAAGATTAGAAAATACTTTCATGAGCGTTTCGCTAATATAGATAGGCAAATGTGGAAAAGCGGCAGTACCAGTTTGGATCTTATATGTATATTGGATCTTTATAGAATCTCGCTCCTCCTACTATATATGTATAGTTCTCGTTCAAGAATCATGGGACAACGCAACCGCGAGTTGCTACAGGGGCTTGTCCCAGGATTTTTGACATGGAGTTATACATGTAGTTGTGGTAACAGCTTTTCTGCTTTGAAGGGGACTGATGCTTTTTAAATGCCAATGTAGCCACCAAGGTTCCCTCCGAGACCATGGTTCCATCAATCTCGGAAGTTCCCTTAATTAAATAGAGAGTCGATGACGCATCTCTACGTACATGTATCTATACATGTAGTCTCGTACCCATCCCCTACTTCTTAGCAGCCAGTATACATGTATTCTATTGCGATAACAGGTGCCGCGATCGAACCAGGTTGGCCACGTACAAGGTGCCACGCTAGTTAAATAGGCTATGCCCTTGGAAACCTTATTTTGACGTCCAAATATTGTTACGTCCCGATCAGCACACCCATGGCTCAGCCCGCTCTGGCATACTATGTACGTATTCACACGCCAGTGCCGTAACAATGCGCTAGGAGTACAGTCCAATATTTCCTGGGGTCATCGATCTCAACCAGCGCACCAGGTTCGTCTTTCCAGACCTAGAAAGCGCTGCATCTTTGGAGGGCGCTGACATTTAAATTTATCCTGACAGGCCTCACAGATAGATAAAGCAGCGCTAGCACGATGAATACATATAACAAGTTGCTCGTAGGAGAAAAGTACGATACTACAGTGCAATGTATCTATTGATCACCTGCTTACTCAAAAAATGATGCCGAGAACCGACAATGACCAAGGACTAACTAAACTTCCTAGTACTATAGCTATATAGTGCGACTGGAGTAACGGAACTCAGGGACAACGACAATTATACTCAATTTAACGTTTATAATTGTCTAGAAGTGGTACATAGTTGATATATGGTTTTGAAACTGCTAGATCTATATATATACACAAGTAGTTTCCAGCCTTCGGCCGGTACTATATGTATATCAATCAGTCCAATATACAGGCAAGCCGCTTTGCGGCTTATTTCTCTTTTGCCTGGCAGGCAAAGTCCATCACTATATCTAGATCTGCTCTGGTTAACATGTGCCTTTTCTGATATCCCCGATATATCAACGGATAGGTCAGACCATTTCTCCAGTTAAAACTACAGGTATATCCCTTTAGCAGCCACCAAGCTGCTAAAATCGAACTACTAACCGATTCCCAGAACCAGTAGAAACCTTATTGACACTCTGACAACACTCAGCACAATACCCTATGTTAATATCCAACACAACATGTTTCAAGTGGAACAAAAACAGCTCTCAATGGACCAATCAGAAGACTATAAAAGCGCATTGCATATGCAGGTTATAATTATATACTTATTAGATATAGATGAGCCACATTCTAATCTCGTGCACTCCGAATTTTCATCATGTAAAGCCTTTATTACTAATGATTGATAATTCATTAATTCTTTGCAGCCCGGGGCATTTACCACTAACTGTAACGTGTAATAGAACATCACAATTAGAAGATATTCAGCACTAACCAAAGAGTTACTCGATTGAGTAATCAACTTTACTGTAGCATTTACGGGTATAGAGTACCCGATCTGCAGATCAATCTAAACCGACTGACCCGGAAAGTCTTGAAATTAATATATCCTTACTGAAAATAGGTAGGTGTTCGATCAATGATAAGAAAAATCCTTATATATACGCAGCATTGAACAGTCAAACGTCTTACGTCAAGGAAGTCAACCTCGGGATATATTCAACACGATAAGTAGCATGCATGTGTGTGTGCGTACCGCCTTTGCGCTCCCTATTCACAGAGAATCAATCATATCAAACAAAATATTTAAATCAAGCACTTTCCGAAAAACTAGTATTAAAAGAACCTAGACCCCCTTCTAAAGGAAGGTGAATGCCAGAAATAGGGATCACTTCGTCCCCTTCATCTTCAATGGAAGATCTTGCAATCTACAGGTACGCTCATGTAGAATTGATGGCTCGACTAAACAATAATAAGTCTGTTAAAATTAGCAATGATCTGGCGGACTTGAGTGAGATCATGTCCCCCACAGTGTGACCTGACGAAGACCGCCCGAATGCATACCGTGTGATGGCTCCTACTCTCGGCTCTTGCTTAATCCGCCCCCGATCTAGCTTATATTAGCAGAGACTACTAATATGCATAACTCTCTTCGGAGATTGATCCATGCGTATAAATGCAGTTACCTGCATCATTGATCTATCCAAATCTGGAAGGTTTCCGGGCGAATTCGGACTTCTATGCTAAGTACAAGCTTCATATATATATCGAGTGAGAATAAGTATTCAGAATCGCTTGAAATTGCTACATGAATTGTTAACTACCTACGCGCTAGTATTTCTAGTTTCGAGATCTAAGACGCCCGCGCGCAGTGTAGGGCCAAAGCTATGCAAGTATACATAGTGTACTGGTGAACCCAGCTACAGGCTTTTTGCAATACACTGCTATCGCATAGGCCTAGGTCCGGAGTCGAATAATAGATCTTCATAGACAAGGTTGATGACCGTTAAAGTTGAGATCTGAGCCGGTGCGGGAAATTAATCTTATCAGTATACAAACACTTTATGGGTTCCTATCTCATTCACTTGACCAACTTTATCCACTAAAGAACGAGCATAATAGATTGACTTCTGCAGGGATTAATCCAACGCGTTATTTGCCAAATTTCTGAAAGCCACTGGATACAGGTAATGGCGAGGTAAGTTTGGAAGCTAGAAACAATCGTGTAGGTAGGTAGTCTACTTGGCTGTCCCCAAAGAAGTAAGGCCTTAGAGTTGTCGTGCGTCATTGAATCATACAAGCCACTGCCGATCCCAGGAATGAAGGACGGGATTGGTTGGCCGTTGAACGCCTCTAATCAAATTAGATTGTGTGGCGTAGTTTATCACACCCAAAACGCCCAACGTTGCAACTCTCTTTAGATAGAGTTGGGCAGGGAACCGTTTGCGGGGAAGGTACATACATTAAGCACACCTCGGCCGGGACCGAGGACATTTTTTGGCAGGTAAATAGATTAAGGGCCGTTGATACCTACATGTACTTAACTACTAACTACATGTACTTGAGAGGGCCGGTGGTTATAGGTAAGCGCTTGCAATGTCTTGCGGTCGCCGTATTTATTACAGTGAAAGCTATGACCGAGGGAGCAACAGGCTCGATCAAAGGTACATGGTGAGCTATTACCACATGTACGTATAGTCATTATAATTGGATGAAAGAGTATAACGCTAGCCAACTCTTGAGAATCTTTAACAGTTACCGCAGGTGGTACTACATTCTCCCCTAGGAACGTCGTGGGGCAGAGCCAATAAACGCTTATCCAGACAGATCATGAGATTTAGTGATTTCTTGGGACCTCCCTAAAGAAATCCCCTGAAGAGAACTTACTAGTTCAACTGTAGTCTCGTGCATAGTTTTCAAAGCTTGGTTCCGGATCGACAGACCAGATTGCTAGCCGCGGATACTCCAGATAGTATTTGGATGGTAACTACATCTACATGTACATGTATGACCATGAAGACTTTGATACTCCTCTCGCTCTCAGGAGATATGGGTTTGGGGGATCTTTAGTTTTGAGCTTTTAAGTTAGTATTACCAAAATCTTTATATTCACTTTCCGCATCTCACAAATATGACCACTGGATGACGTGAGAGCTCGCCCTCATTTTATGATAGGTTAATATAATACTGTACTGAAATGGTTAGAGTGGCCAAGTATCGCGGGTGCTGGTATTGGGCCCGTTTCGGAGTGCAAGCCGAGTACAAATACGATATCTCAAACATTTCAGGTTCTCCGGGTTACGCATGTCAAAGTTTGGATCGTAGCCCAAGGAGAATTATCGCCCCTGCCGTTTAGTAGTGGTGCATGTATCTAGGTTTATAGCTAGGTGCCACACTAAAAGGAAGCCTCTGCAACGGGATGCCCACCAGGACCCAACCTTCCGGATTGGTGAGAACAAACTTTCAAATGATAACGGCCTCATCCGAAAAGAGTTTCCTTTCTTTAATCAATTTGAAAGGGTTTTTGATGGGCCTCGCCGCTACCTTACTTTGGCCACACCTACTACACCTACTACACCTTCTGCCAACCATTCCAATGATATCGTGGGGTACGATAGAGATAGTACCAAACTAACCGGCCTGTTCCGCTTCTTATTGTCTCTGGCAGGTATCATGCTTGTCGATGATGGTACTGGAGATAATAAGTTTTCTCCGCTTCAAACTAGATTCGGCATGTGGGATTCACCAAACCTCAGCTACAAAATCGTATAAATACTGACGCTCCTCCAGTTACATGTACCACATCCACAGCTCAAGCATCCAATCTTGTCTCTGCCATTCGATCTGTCTATAGCACTCCAAAATGAAATTCGGATTCTCGGTCGTTTTTTCCCTGCTCGCGGTGGTGTCCGCACGTAAGTGCGGCACCCCGGAGCCAACTAAGGAGCAGCTCCAGGTCAGCGCACAGATGGCTATTGAGGCGTTGGAAAGTCCAAACTCATTCTCAGCTGCTGCGGTTGTCACTATTCCGACATACTTCCACGTTCTGAGATCCGGCACCAGCGTATCCCAAGGAAACATCCCTGATTCTGCGCTCCAGGAGCAGGTATGTATTGCATTTGGGGCCAAATTTTAATAGTATTTTTGGGGGTTAATTCTTTATTTACTGTGTAGTTGAATGTCTTGAACGAGGATTACGCTTCTACTGGCTTCCAGTTCAGCCTTCTTGGAATAACCCGCACAACCAACTCTGCCTGGTACAATGACCAGAACGAAGCCGCAATGAAGCAGTCTCTTCGCAAGGGAGATTACAAGACTCTCAATGTCTACTTCCAGAACCTAGGAGATGGTCTTCTCGGGTACTGCTACTTCCCTGAGACCGAGACTTCCAGCTCCCTCTTGTATGATGGTTGTTCCATCTTGTCTACTTCTGTTCCGGGAGGAAGTGCCACTGGTTATGATTTGGGACGTACGGCTACACACGAAATTGGGCATTGGTTTGGTAAGTAGATTGGTACCTTGCTTGCAATGGATTGTACCGACATAAGATCCACTGACCGTTTGTGCGTGGTCTACATGTAGGTCTTTACCACACTTTCCAGGGTGGATGCTCTGGCGGTGACTCTGTCTCCGACACTGCTGCTGAAGCTTCTGCTACGAGCGGATGCCCGACCTCCAAGGACACTTGCACAGGTTCTTCCTACCCTGGTGTCGATCCTATCCACAACTACATGGACTACGTAAGTTATCATCCCCATTGTATAATCTTCGGGGACATTTTACTTACACATTCATTCATGCAGTCTACCGATGTCTGCATGTACGAATTCACACCTGGACAGGCCACTAGAATGCTGCAACAGTACAACAGGTACAGAGCTTAGAGGGAATTTTTTTGTCTTTCGGCTTATGATGGATGATGGTGATGCGAGCGGGGTTGAATGTATGCTTCAGCATTGAGTGTTGAATTGGTTATTGATGTATCTGAGGGAAAATGCAATGAGCTTTATGTTTCAAACATTCTTGCGCTTCTGATGGTGGTTATGATTTTTATTACGCCACATAAATGGGAAACATAAAACAGTGAAAGTATTCAAAACTCATCTGTAAAGTTGCTCAACAGGTAGTGCGATTGCGCAACCTCATAAAAATGTTTGAACGGACGACCGCCCTCAGCCTATCCCAACGGGTAGTGTCATCATGTAGTGTCATCCAGTAACTAATACGCCTCGCCAACCTTTCTACCAGAAAAACCCAAGGTTCAGTGTATATGTAAACAAAATGAAGGAATATGACGTAGGTTTGGTGGGGGATTGTTGCTAGACTGGCTTGGCGCACGGCTCGTCACTCGCTGTCTTGACATGAGACAACTACAAACAAAGCTGGCCCACCCATGCACTTTCACGAGACTAGATAAGAGATTTGGCCATGTGGATCCGAGGGCACTACATGAAATTAACCGGGCCACGTAACATACTTTAAAAATACATGTAGTTTCACGGAAGGCGGGGCGCTGGGGGGATACATCCAATACGATGACCCCAACTTTTCAATCTTTTCTAAAGCCCCATGGCCAGATCGGGAGAGGATCTGAGGTTTATTGGGAGCTATATCAAGTGTTAGCAAACCTCGAATTAGCAACACTCTACTTAGATCATACAATATCACTCGCGGGGATGATCCGTTGGTAATGACTTCCGATGATGGTGCCCGTACTATGGGCCATGCCCGAGTATAGTTTTGAAGGCTTAGGAGAGCACAGAACGTTTGGAGTTATTTGTATCATTCATATAAATGTATGGCTAGAGGCTAACTATAACATAAAGTGATACTCAATCTTCTTCTCTCAAAACACTATAAAAAGATACGCGTACAGCGATCAACCCAAACCCCCCACTATCAATATCTCCGACGTGGCTTATTCTTTTCCAAACCCAACTGGAAAAAACCTTTATCATCAATCTCCATCCCCCTCTGTCTAGCGGAAGCAACCGACTTTTCCATCGTTATAGCTTGAAGCTTGGTCGTGGTCTTGTTGAGCTGCTGTTGCATGTTGACCTTGGCACTGTCATAGTTGGGTTCCGCTTTGAGCTCCTCGGTCTCAGGGGCTACTTCTATCTTGGTACGCTGTTGACACGGGTTATCAGTGGATGTGGAATTGGCACTACTGACCTTCTTGAGGGAAATTTCCTTGTCGGATTGGGTCGGTGCTGTCATGATCATCCTGATGCCAGTTGTACCCTTCGGCTTCATCGGCATATCTACTGCTGGGGCCACCTTCACCATGGTGGTTTCAAGTACCTTCTTGCGGAGGGGAATGACAGGTCGCTTTGTGAGCATCATTACCTCCATATTAGCTTGGATATTCTCGTCCTCGTCCTCGTCATCGTTATCGTCATCAGGTTCAACACATCTTTTGTTGCTGGTCTTTTCAGTAACTTGGAGTGCGAAAATGAAAGGAAACGTGTTTATGACGGAGTCAAGGGACTTTTGAGGGATATCGAGCTCCGTTCCATCGATAGTGGTTGAAGACAGATTAGCGGTGCTAAAGATAGGGTGTGGAATCACGGCCTGGGAAATTTGATGTTCTTGTGTTGATTGTGTTGTATCCTCTAGCGGCGCCGCTGGGGGTGACTGCTCGATATCAAACTCGGAAACCGACTGCTTAATGGTTATCTGGCGGCTAGGTTCCTGCGTTGTGGCCAACGAAATAGGCTGATCAACAGGCAAATAGGGAATAATGGTTCCTTGAAACAACTCCACAGAAGTAGAGGGTTCTGAAATATTTTTTTCTGTCGGTTTTTGAGAGGTCCGTCCAATCTCTACCTGGGGGACAAAGGTTTGTTGTGCCAAATCCACTGGTTGTGCCAACTCAACTGGAGTAGACTGCTGCTCGGTCACCAACTGGGAGTTAAAAACCTCCTGCGATATGGCCATTGGAGACTTCTCGGTATAGGATTGGGGGGCAAAGGCTTCCTGGGTTGGTCTTAATAATAATAGAGCGGCATTCTCGATACTCAGTTCAGGATGAATAGTTTCCTGGTACGATACTTGCTCGGTAGTTAACTGGGAGACAAGGATACTAGATTCTGGGGATACTGGAGTGAATTGCTCAATGGAACGTGATGCGGTAAGGCTTGTATCCAACTGAGGAATAAATTTCTCCTGCGGCATCTCGAATTGAAATTCATTGTCGGCCCCGTTCTGTTGACCTTCGAATTCGTTATTCGCTGGGATAGCTACGGTAGCTTCTGGTACCATTTGAGTCTGGTTAAGTAAGCTCTCATCGATGCTTGCTGCCAGTATTTCCTGTCGAAATAGGTCATTTTCGCTGAACTCGAGTTGGTCAATTTCCACCCCATCGACAGTCGGGATATGCTCAGAAGACATCACTTCAGTCATTATATGATCCGCAACATCCGTTTGGCCATTCGCATCCATGTTTGCGAGTTGGCAAACATTCATCTGGTCTTCAGATAATAGTTCGCCCTGATCAAGTATCTCGTTGAAGATAGCCTCTATGTCTATATTCTCATCACATCGATAGTTTAGATCAAAGTCTGCATCAAACGGTCGAGTAGTCTCTTCCATATCGTTTGAGAGCTCTAGGACCTCGTTAGGCGCGGCAGTAGGCTCCAGGTCGTTATAAGAGACGACTCCGAGGGAACTATCGTCAAAGTTCTTTAGAAATTCTAAGATATCATCTCCACCAGTCTGCCAATCATGGGCCGTGAGCAACTTTGCTATCCCCAGAGCTTGGCTAGAGGAAGATTCTAGTGGACCTTGAGTATCCATGTCTTCTATAATATTGCCCCCCAATTCGATGTTAATCCTCATCATCTTACCAATAGGAACAGCCTCATCTGCGGTCAGTTCAACTGCAGGGGCGATTATCTCTGTGCATTCCTGGATTTTCTGAGGTTCGAGAGCTCCCTGAATAGCAGATGTGATGGTAATCTGGGGGACTTCAGGACCAGTAGGAGAAACTTCCTCAGGAATTTGAGGCTCTTCCTGCACCTGGGATGAATCTTCGGGCTGAAGGTTCGGCTCAGGCGCACTTTGCGAGAGCAGTTCCTCTAGTTCCTGGACGAGATAATCACATTCCCCGAAGTAAACCTCATCTTGTTTTTTCAATTGATCGTGCCCGACGATTGATGGAATCGTACCCTCAGTTGAAGATACAACCTCGAGTTCAATTAGGGCCGTTAGAGGTTCATCAGCAGGAGTTGGCGACCCGACGGTTGATGGAATCATAACCTCAGCTGAAGATGCACCCTCGAGTTTGATTGGGGCTGTCGAAAGTTCATCAACAAGAGTTGGTGACTCGATCCCAGATGCCTCAAGCTCATTGAGCTCTGGAATGCTCTCACTTTCCAGAACTTTGGGTGGCAGAATTTCAAGCTCCTCGAACTCTTTGGTTTCAGAGACTACAAAGGCTGGTACCACAACCGTCTCTACAGATTGGATCCCTGCTTTGGTTGGTCCCTGATTGATTACCTGGGTTGTATCCGTCGATACAGTCTCATCGACCTGAGATTCTTCGGCTCCATCAGGAATAAGCAGGGGGACAGTAGACTCGGTGACCTTGGTGGATTCAGGCTGTCCGTTCTCTGCTAACCACGCTTTTATCTTGTCTGCTCTTGTCTCCGGGATCCTGGGCGTTGCTACCGCCCTAGTCTTGACCACTTTGGTTTCACTTGGGACGACCGGCGGAAAAAGCTTCTCGAGCCCCCAAACCTCTTTGACATCATTGACAACAGGAGTTGGTGCTGTAATCTTGGGGGTCTCTTTTATTTCTTCACCGGAAACTGGCGCCACAGCCTCTGTAGACGGTTTTGGTGACGCTTGGCTTGTCTCGATCTCCTTAAATTTTTCCTGCTGAGTGTTCTTGTAATCAGGCTTTTCAATAGACTCAACAGTGAACTGGGAAGTTTTAACAGGTGCTTGAGAGATCATTTCGGAAGTCTTATCATCCTTGGTTAGGATTTCGAATTTCAAGGTAGGGGATACAGCCTTCTTCTACTCATATCACTATGCGTAAGTAAGGGATCCCCAAAAATCTAACGCATGAGTATTTTTATTTGATGAACGTGAATTACTTACCAATTCTCCCATTTGGTACTCCTTTTCAACGGATGCAGAGCTAACTTTCGAATCTATGGGTAAACATTTTTTTACACCTTTCATGACACCTTTTGGACTTTTCCACTCGATTGTTGATCCCAATCGGAGACTCGGCTTAGTCTCAACAGCGTGAGCTTTTATTTCCTCATTTCTCACAATTTCTGAGCACTTCTATGCAAATTATTAGGTTTGCTCAAACACTCGCCTCATAGTTCAATTTAATGATTGGCTTACTAGTTCTCCTCTACGTATCATTTTCGTGAATCTCTCGATAGCAAACCGGGTGTTTCTGATAAATGTAGCATCACCCTCTATGCTTGCCTAATCAAAGGTTAGTTTGGTTCAACATGTGATTTCAATGCATTCCCTCCACTCACCAAATATTTATAAAGAATTTTCAGTTCCGCACAGGATAGTAAACTTTCATCATCATTTTTGTACCTATTCGGAAGCGCTGAATTAAGCTAGTAAAACGTCAGTTTTATTCAAGAGGATAATCTAGAGACGGGAAAACTTACATTAAGCTCATCATCACTTAAGATTTCCTCATATAGAACGAGCTGATTCTCTTCGTTACGCGTGTCTTCGCCGCTGGACTGGCTCTCGCTGACTGATTGCTTTTTCAAATTCTTTTTCTCCTTTCGAGCCTTATTTTTCCGCTGCTTTTTAAGCCTTTTAGCCTCTGCTGCAGACGCTGTCTTTTCTGCTGCAGCTGCTGTCTTTTCCTCGAGCTCGGCCTTTGCCTTGTCCTCTGATTTCCAGCGCCCAATTATTGGGCTGAGGACACTCGGCACAAGCACCGGTGATTGAGGAATCAAAAGGGGCGCTGCCTCCCTTGGTACAACTCTAGAAACAGCCCCAGGAGTAACTTCAAGAGCAGCCCGAGGTCCATCTTCTTGGTTGATTATTTTAACTTGGTTGATTATTCTGACGTTTTCATCAAATTGATCCTCAGCAGGTTTTGCGGTATCAAAGAGCATGGTAAGAGAGATGAGAAATGTGAAAAATGAGATTATGCTCAATTTGATAGATTCCCATAGTGAAATTTGGTTTTCTTTGATAATGAGACCGACAAAAACCACGAGGATGATGAAGAGGGGGAAGATGGCTTTTTTGGAGAGGGTGACTGAGAAACCCATAGTGACGGATTCTTTAACTCAGGAGAGGAAACACTTGTGGTGGGGACGTTTAAAGTGTTTGGTTCAAAGGAAGTAATTAAAAGAAGTAAAAGATTTTTCCGGAAAATCTAGGTTGAATTTAGATTGTGGGGAAGTTTAAAGGGCCTGGCCCAAAGGAAGTAATTGAAGAAGGTAAAGATTTTCCAGAAAATCTATGATGAATTTAGATGGAGGGGGTTGGTTGATGATGAGAAGTGGTGCGAGAAGATGGGAAGGAGAGGGAAGATAAGGAAAGTGTGAAGGTGGTAAGGATGGGAGGGGTAGAAGAAGGGAAGAGGTGATGTTGGGCTGGTAGGTGGAAGCTGCAACGGTTGACAAGTTGTCGTGTGTGAGAGAAAGGTGCGCATTCACAAAACAGTGAAGATGAAACAATCCCACTTGTGGCCCCCCTTCTTTTTCACACGGAAACCTTTCTATAGTACTACATGCACCTCCAGGCCTACACTAGTACTACACCCATTCACTAAGTGTTTTTTCTCACGGTACTACGTCACAGCAACACAAACTTATAGCAAACAATCGCTATTCTGAAAAACAAACTAATTCATTCACGATCCGCCATTTAATTAGCACTTCGTTGATAGGCCCGTGTGTGTGATTCGATTCGAATTCTCCATTCAGATCGAGTGCCAAGATCATCGAGTGATGGGTCATGTCCCAGGCGCACTTATAAACAACGACACAGCAACCTCATCAAGTTTGATGCCAGCGTTGTGCTGGGATAGATAAACTTGTTTTTTTGACGGTCTATGACGCAATGGTCTGTTCGATAAACTTCGCACAAAAGTTTGACTGCATGCCACGCATGGTGGCTGATGGCTGTAATGTCCGTTCTCGGCGGGATACATCCGCTTCGCCCATTTTAGCTGCTTCATCTCTTCTTTTTCTTCTTCTTCTTCTTTGCCTTTTTACCCCTTCTTCTTCCTCTTCCTCGTCTTCTCCTTCTTCTCCTACATTTATGTAACAGGGGTCGACTACAGACCTGTTCTACATATCACGCTTCTAGCTAGTAAGTAACTCTGGGCCGCCCTGACACTCAACCTCTCAAGATGGCCATCCACCGGCCCTCCGCCGCCTGCACTTTAAGACAGCGGGAACGAGATGGCCTGTTTTCCTTGGCGTTGAGAATGGGGGGGTGGGTCGGCGGCGCCATCAAACATTTCCTCGTGGAAGCCCGTTGTCACCATTTCAGCAACGACTTGTCCTACATGGAAAGCCACCCCCCCCCCAGGATGTGCGCGTGCAGGGCCGGCCGGCATAGCGAGTGTCATCCGAGTCTTAACCTCACTCTGTAGGCTCACATCTCCCAAGTTTGTACGTAAGGGGGGGAGGGGGAGGGGGGCCAAACGAGGCTAAGGCTGTATTCGCTTCTAGCTCCCAATACCGCGTTCTGAAAATCTCTCTAAAATGTTGAAACATGCCGTCCCTGGCACCCATGGCCATCGAGTGATCTATGGTGATCCACACCCCCCCCCCCCCCCGGGGCGGGGCATTTACCGCAACTCAAGCCCGCGACGCATCTCTCCTTCCTCTATCCCAACACACAACGGGGGCTCCATAGTGGCTATGGTGCAAAGCGTTGTGGTGATGTATTTATAGTTGGTATTTGTGGAGGCGGGATCGGGGCTGGGCTCTGGTAGTGAACGCGCTGGTGGGGGGGGCGGGCAACAGAATCAAGACCGGCGCGAGAGCTAGTGGCATGGCGTGCGTGTGTAAAAAAGGGAAGTTTGTTGTTCTTATATTCACATCTAGACGCAAGAGCGGGAGGGGAGGAGCATATCTACCTATCTGCATCGCATATCTACCTACCCGCATCCTCAGCCTAACACGCCCCGGCCCGGGTAGTTGCCAGTTACCGTTCAGCCCGGGTTTACCCCCCCAAAATCGGCCTGACCTGACATCGGCAATCGTACTCTACCTCCTACATGTAGAGTACAGTGCTGCAAGATTTGTGTGCGTAGTCTTCTTTGTCTTGAGGCTCTGTGTTTTTTTTTTTTTTTTCCCCCCCCGCGGTTTTGGTTTCCATAAACGTACATATACGTAAAAAAAGCGAAAGGGGGCGGTGTTAATTGATCAGCGCCCGGATCGGATTCTGATTCGGCCCGACGATGACGATGACGGATCGGGTTTTGGAAATGGTGCGCGCTCTCGCTGACTGCATATTGTATTGTAGAGTAATGAGTTGTCCGTGGTGGAGCTGAGGAAAGGGGGGTTTTTTTTTTTTTGCGTGTCTCTTTTTTTTTTCTTCGCTGCGCGTGGCATATTAGGCGGTAGTAAGGGAAGGGGATCGTCTCGCACGTGATCGAGTGATATGGCGTGATGGGGCGGTGGTTTCACGGCTGTTGCGATCATTGCCTGTGCGGTGTTTCGGTTTTCTAGAGTTTTATTTCGGTGCATTTACTTAAAGATGTTGTTTGTACGTGCTAAGCTCATAATTTATTAAGACTACCTACTCTCTACCTACTCTATACCTACTTTCTACCTATTAATAAAAGAGCATTTACCGCCAACTACCACTTGCCCCTGTTTATGTATACTTCGGCCTCCTCCTGCCCACATCTCTCCTCACGGGTCTCGCCACGGGCGCCAAAAACCCGTCCCTCGCAATCCCTTCATACCGCTCCTCGCTCCCCTCGCTCCCCTCCTCCCCTCCACTCCCACTCCCACTCCCTTCCCCCTTCCCCTTCCCCCCGCCACTGCCACTGCCGCTCCCCCCTCCGCCTCCACCCTAGCACCAACCCACTCCTCCCCGCCCCTCCGATCCTTCAGATGATCATCCCTCCCAACGTTCCTCCACCCCATCGTCTCTCCAAACAGTCCCCCACACCGCCCCGCCGTCCGCTGCACAACCCCACCCTCAAACCCCGTCAGCGCCGCAACCCCAACAACATTACTCCAATCCCGCAGCCGCAGCCGCGTCATCCGCTTCTTCGCCCACTGCCGCGCAATCGGTGACGGCGCCCGCTTCCGCTTCCGCACGGGCTGCGAGTCTGCCTCTTCTGCTTCCTCGGCTTCGGCTTCGGCTTCATCTTCGGTGTCGGTCATGGGCGTGACGGCCCTGCGCCGCTCCCTTGCTGCCTCCGCAGAGGAAACGGTCTCTTTCCGCCGTACTTGCTGGCGCTTGTGGGGGCGACGCGGTGCGCGTGCGGCGGCGGCGGTGGCGGTGGCGGTGGCGGTGGCCGCATCTTCGGCGACAAGCGCCTTGGTGTACGAGCGCTCGTGGTGAAGCCCCACAAGCAGCTTATCCAAGCGGCTGATGACGCTGCGCACCACGGGCCGTAGCAGGTGGTTGCTCACGTCCTCGTCCAGCACGGGAATCAGCGCGCCTGCTGCCTCCCCGCGCGCCAGCAGCTTCTCCTTCCCCGCGCGGAGGAACGCGGCCGTGAGGACCTCCTCGAGCATGTGACTTGGTGCCGCCTCTGCCGCTGCAGTCGGGGCAGAGTAGGTGGACGGGTCGATGTGCGAGCGCCGCGGCTGCGACTTGAGTGTGTGGGGCTCGTGCTCGTAGCCGCGCGGGACGTGGTCTGCCGGGTGTGGCCAGGAGGTCCAGCTGTTGGTGATGAAGCGCTTTGAGCGCGGGAGCAGAGCGTCGGACGCGAGCTGCGTGGGCGAGTAGGCGCGGTTCTCGCGGCGCTCGGGCTCAGTCTCGGAGGTGGAGGTGGAGGTGTTGGAGGGGGTGGGGAGCGGCGCGGCGAGGTTGTACCGCTTTATGAGGTGCGCGGAGTAGAGGTGCGCGGAGAGGGAGGAGTTGTGCGCGCGGTCGAGGGCCGCGATGACGCCGTAGAAGGGCTGCACGGTGCGGCGCGTGTCGTGGTGTGTGCCCCAGCGGTAGGAGGAGTCCGGGTCGCTGTCGGAGTCGGAGTCGTCGGGGTCGTGGTCTGCGCGGGCATTTTGGGCGTCTTGGGGGAGGTCTTCTTCTCCGTCTTCTTCGTCGGAGGGAGCTTCGTCGTCGTCGTCGGAGGGGGGGGGCTGGTCGGATTCGGACCCGGGGTCAGAAACGCTGAGGTCTGAGGGCTGGTGCTCGGGGAGTTCTTGGTCTTCGTTGTCGGAGGAGGGCACGTTGAAGATGGAGCGGCGGGCGGACATGGTTTTTTTGAAGCTGCGGGCGGTGGGAGAAAAAGATGTTTTTTGAGGGTGCCAAGAAGGCGGTGGGGGTGGGTGCGTTGCGTTGCGTTGCCGTTTTGGGATTTTAGTAGAGTGCTAGTTGGATTGAGGGTCCAATCATCTCCGGGAATTGGGTATTTTGAGGGGTTTTGTAGATGGCTGCTGTGCGAGCTTTATCAATTGACTCTGTAGATAGTTGTTGTCTAAGCTTGATCAATTGAGTTGGTAGGTATTGAGAAGGAGTTTATTTGAGGTCAATCCGTACAGTCGTTTATCGCGTGAGGACGAGCTGGTGTAGACGAAAGGGATTGTTGGATAAATAAGAGACGATGGGAAAGATCGTTTTGGTAGCTTAATTTAATACTGGGAATTCTGGTTTGTCTGCCTCTAGTGTGGACCGTCTTCCCCCGTGGATGACTTCAGACTTTCGTGGTGATAGAAATATTGCGTTGATAGAAGATCAATATAATGATCATGAATGCTTCTACTAAAAAAGAGACCAAAGTGCTGATGTCCCTTCGAGAGTATAAGTATTCATGTACCTATACGTATGCCAGATGATAAAGATCAGACCCAGGTCTAGTATCTGGTCGTTATGCTACTCTCGTGAGAGCAGCTCGGGGGTGAGTTCGTGAAAGTCCTGGTGTAGATATCTAATATATATCGATGTACTCTGTACGTAACATGACTAGATAACTGGTAGTCCCGTTCCTAGAACTTTTGTCGTTCTTCGTCAGCACAGTTTGAGTACGAGATTGATAGCTGAATGAAAAGAGCTATGAGCTATGGGTTCTCTATGTCGTTAATGTCGTCCCCAATATCCATCCAGATAGCCAGGATAGAAGGGAGCCTCAGTCACGCTGTTTAAACTTGCTGCAGTGTGAGATAGGAGCAAGATTCGCTGGGTCGTAGTATACGTACAAGACAACAGTTCGACTTTCTCAATTGAAAGACGGAACAGACGACGCTAGGACTTGATAGCAGCAGTACATGTAGGTCCCATCTACCCTCCATGACTACATGTACCCGCTGCCCAAATCTTGCTGCAGATGCATAAATGTAAGGCTGCAGCTGGTAAAGTCTCCACTAATTTCCCAGGTATACGTATATGTCGTCGACACGGCACAGAGGACAGCACAAAAAAAGTGGCACATTGACTGCTTCCCTTTCCTAATAACACGTTTCCCACTTTCCCGTCCCTCACTCTGTCCCTCTTATTCCTTCTCGTAATTTTCCTTACACCTCCTCATCCTCTTCATAGTCCTCCTCCATCCATCCATCTCGTAATTTTTCTGCTGGAAAGACATCTTCCATCTCACCCAAGTTTTTCCTGTCATAAATCTAAATAACTATGGCTCCTCCATCTCCTCAATTCTCTGCTCATCCAGAGAATGAAATTCTCTGTTCTTCCCCTCCTCCACTTTTAACAATCTCTAATCAATTTCCATCTGCTTCATCCCCACGCTTTAGAGATTCATCTTTGAAAGATATCCCAACTGCTTCAAGAATCTCATCAGATAATGTTTCTGCTCCTGATATGGATAATTCTCTGGTTCAACTACCTAGGATGCGTCCCCCTCCAGTTACTGCTGAGGAAACTCCTGTTAGACCTTCTACCTCTGAGTCCAATGATGAAGACGGATTCAGTATCATTACACCTGATCAATACAGTGGTTAGTTTACTCTCCCTCAGTATTTTTTTATTTCCTTTCTTTTTTTCTTCCTTTTTTTTGATGATAGAAATAATTATAATTAAACTAATATTATTTATATGAAAAGGATATGTTGATGATGGCTCTGGCTACACAATCAGGAGCTTGATGGACATTGTTGAGGACTCATTTAGACCATCACTCGACGGCCATCGATACTCCCCCGAAGCCTCAGAGTTCGAGGCTAATCATCAAGATGATGAAGATGACGAAGCTCTTCTTTCTTCGCCGATTCTGAGCCAGATTAGTGATCTCACTTCCACTGATCTCGCTGCGTCTTTTTTTATTACTCCTATCGATGGTGATGATGAACCGCCAATTCCGCGGACTCATCCTCTCAAAGATGAGTTTTGGAAGGATTTTAGAAGGAGTGCTCAGCTTGTACCTGTGCTAAACTATGCTCCGCAGGATAATATCGAAGAGGGTTCCTGTGAGGGCTTTAGAAGCAATTCTGTACTTAAGCCTGCTTTTCAGCGTTCTCCCCCACCAGAAATGGTTGAAGATGAGTATGGCGAGGCTAGTACCATTACTCAGACCACGGTACTTGGGACTAAAGAGGATGCTGCTTCAGCATTTGCTATTGATGGTAGTGGCGAGCACAAGTCGAGAGCTTCCACTGTTGAATATGCATCCGAATCTGAGTCCGAATCTGGGTCTTCTTCTAAAGCTCATTCAGAGTTTGAAGATCAATCTATTCAAGAAACTCAGAATACCGATAATGCCACTCAGTCAAAAGAAACACCACCTCTTCCACCTCATTTGAGGGTGAAGCCTGGACAACCCTCTGCACGCCCCACTTCTGAGTCGGGGGAGTCCGGCGTGAGTTCCAAGTCAATTGAAAGCGCCAGTGAAATTGACAGAGAAGCCTCAATCCGGGATCTGATCGATTCCATCTATATCGATGAGATTGCTCTACTCGCAACCGTTCTATATTCGGTATATGCGAAGATCCCCGAACATCGGGTGGATTGTTCCGTGGACCCAAACCCCAGAATCGGCTCGAAAAACTTGTTATATACGGTCAAGTTGTCTGGCAATGCGCGCTTTGGTGAGGTTATACCAGCCAAATGGCTCGTTAGGATTCCCCTTTCCGCTAGAAACTTTAGCGCGATAGATAGATATTGGCTCGAGTCTGATATTAAGGCAATGACCTTCATCAAAGAGAAGACTGATATCCCAGTTCCGTACATTTATTCGTATGACTTGTACGAAGATAACTGTCTCAGAGTTCCATTCGTCTTCATGGACTGTATGAAGGGCGGTAAGGTAGATGACCTTTGGGGTGCCTGGAACGACGAGGAAAAAATGCGTTGTCTTTCTCAATGTGCTGAGCATATGCTCAAATTAAGGAAGTTTCCTTTTGACAGGATTGGAGTTATCGCTGTCGATTACGTACAGGAAAGGCTTGTAATCAATGGTAAACCGCATCAACTCAATGGTGGAGGGGCCGTCATCACCGGACCCTTTACCTCTAGTAAATCGTACCTAGAGGATATCTGGGTAAGAAGTATTAAGCAGGTGCGAGGCAGCACCGAGACTGAGGAGGTCAAGGCCAAGAATCTTCTTGTTTTACTGAAACTCCTAACTGGAGCCCTTGTCGAGCCTGTCACAGAAATGTTCTATCTTTCTCCACCTGAGCTTGGAGGTGGAAATGTTCTTGTCGACTTTGAAGGAAACATCACTGGGTTCGTAGGCTGGGAGGAGATTGGCATTCTTCCCAAGGGTATGGGCTATGCTAGATATCCAGAATGGATTACCGAAGATTGGATCCCTTTGATGAAAAAAAAACCTATTTCGGGTGAATCTCTCAATAATTCAAGACGTTTCAGGCCGGTAGAGACTTCTTCGGCCAATGGAAACGCGCCTCACTTTATTTCCAGGGGAAATCTTGATCGGCTCCGCAACTTTGTCTACCTTGAGTATCAAGATCCTCCAGCTTATTTCTCGGGCGAGCAAACCTATTCATCAGAGGAAGTCGGTGATGGTGCTGCTGATCCTAGAGATGAATCAACTACGAAATCCACTGATGATAAAGCCATCCCGAATCTGGTTGGCGGAGTTTCTGATCCATCTGAAGCTTCTGGTCCGTCTGGGGAGACTACTCCTAATAATACTAGTGTCGAATATAACGGTGCTTCCCTCGAGTATGAGAAGTGGAAATATAGGAAGACGGAGAACGGAGGTAACAGACGTTATGAAGGCATGGGATACCGTAAGCGTGGATACACAACACGTCAGCATAATCACAATCGTCAAAGTTTCGACGAAGCTACCGAGCTGGAAAAAGCTACAACCAGTGAAGAGAAAGCCAAGGTCCATACAGTATCTAAGTGGAATTCGTTATCTGGCCAACTTGAAAACGAGGAGGCCCACCAGAGGGCGGACCGAAACAAGAAATGGCACTCCAAGGAAGAGTCAGAGAAAAAAGAAGCAATCGAGCAAGCTAGTGTCATGCCACCGATGGTTGAAACCTTTAAGAAGGTTATCGTAGGTCCAGACCAGACGAGGAAACTCGTTGAGGTTACCAAGACTTACAGGGGCGAGCAGGCCGTGACCTTTTCCGACGAGATGGCCCGCTACCGGGCCATGTACGATGACTTTGTCTTGGAACTATCCCCTGAAGATTTGCAAGCTACAAAATCATCACTCATATCTACAGCTCTTTATGTAGCCCTGAAAAACGATTCCATTAGACCACATATCGTCCCGAAGTTGGCCAAGGAAGTCTTTGGAAATAGTGTTGGTCCTAATATCTTGACTATGGTTGGAAACAGCCCATGGGCACAAAGACTACTAGCGAAACCCGACGACCACAGCTTTGCCAGCGGAAACCCCGAACCTGACGATACAAAGCCGCAAGCGGGAATGACAATTCGTATTTCCTATGTTAAGCTGGCAGCAACGCTTATGATTGTAGCCATCTTTTCCCTGGCCTCTTGGGTGAGTGTCTTTCCTCAAGGTTTTCATTAGGTAAACATCGTAACTAATCATTCGAGTAGGTGTTTGGTTTGAAAAACCTCAACCCTGACAAGCATACTGAATTGGAAAAATTTCTCTTGTTCACATTGGGTTTGTCCCTCATGATGATCGCATCCCTATTTCTGACCTTATTCTGTTGGCTCTTCTCTGAGGAATTGGAGAGGGATTATGAAGAAGAAGAAGAGGAGGAAGAATAGGGGTGAGATGAGCTAGTCACGTCTCGTAAGTTGGTTTCAAGTCCAACTTCTATCTGCTACTTTTCTTTTCATTTCATTGCAATCTATTTCTTTCTTGGCACAATATCATTCACACTCTTTGAACGTTTTTTCTTTTTTTCTTCTTTTTTACTTGGCTAGAACATACTACTGCGATACCATTCCTAGCTTTCAAAGTTTCTTTTCTTTTTTCTTTCTATATCACTGCTTGTTTTTCAGTTGGGGGCGGCTATGTGGGATATCGCTTTCATATCACTAGTTCTTTTTTAGGCGGGGTCGTTTCTTGTGTGAGTCAGTTGCTTGGGGGGAGATTTGTCGAGTGATTTTTCATGTTTGACGCAGCAATCATTTTTTTCAAGCTAGTCATGTACTCAGCTACGTATACAAGATAAGGGATAGGGGGGGGGGCAATGATGCAAATGGGCGGAAAGGGAAAGGACTGCGAAAGTAACACGGGGGAAAATTAGTACGGAGGAAAAGGAAATAAGGTGCAAAAGGCATTCACGGAGGGGAAAAAAAATCGGTGTGAAGGGGAATATGGGTATAAAGCTAGGAAATCAAAAAAAGATTCTCCCCTTCGTCTGTTTTACCAATGTAGGTGTGATAGCGCGATGATGTTCAGGTAGTTGGTTCGACTGTGAGCTTTATCCATCGCGAGGTCTTCGTAGTGAAGTTTATATGCCCACTAAACACATAGTAAGAGCTCTCTTTACAACCTACATGTACTTACCCCCTGCAGCAAGTCCGCTAAAGCATATATAGCTAAGAGAGTGAAATAATACTGTCCAATCACTTTTGAAACCTCTCTGGATACTTATTGCAATGTCCAATCTACTTACAAAGTAAATTATCGATGATATCCACATATCCAAACTCGAGTGTGGTTCTTTGTCCAGTATGTATTATGTTTTGTCTTATACGCTGTCTATATATCGGGTCGTCATCGGTGATTGGGATGTCCCAAATACTGGAAGTCTAGTCTTTCAGTTAACCCATCCATCAATGGGGCAAGACGCGTCCATGTATAGAATGGCCCATACGCTGCAATTACAATGGATGGGTCAGCAAATACAAAAAGTTACATGTATGTACTGTTAATATTACATGATAGCACCTCAGTTCGAACAGCTAAGCCCCCCTTACAGAACTCACGGGCACTATACTATGGCCTTGACATCTCTCCCAGAAGAAAGAAAACGAAAGGAAAAAAATATTGAATGTGATCCGGACTGAGATTCGAACTCATACTTCTCCGAGTTCTAACGTTTTTACATGTTATTACTGAGAGCGTGCGCCATTACACTGCCAGGACTCGTAGTGCTTTGTACTTCAATTGAGCGGTATATAACCAAAGTAAACAGTGAATATATGCTTAATCATTCCAGCAAAAACTTGCGATAACAGTACACTCACCCACGAGGTGAAAGCAGATCCTGTCTCATAGCAGTCAAGGATTTGAGGCCAATAAAAGAGTTAGGTTATGGACGCCAAGGACAAGTTACTGCAAACTGAACCATCAGACAGGATCCGCCGTCAGTAGGTGAGCGACTGTACCTTCTATCGGGGTAATCTCTCTATAACGGTAGCACTTCTCGGTCCTTTTTTGCCTGGCGTTCAGCACCAGCACCTCTTATATAAGGGTAATCTCTCTATAACGGTACCAAATTCCGGTCCCGAGCGTACCGTTATAACAAGCTTTCGCTGTAATTAAACGGAAAAGGTCTAAAATGACACACTTTGGTTGTTTTTGCCAGCAGAACTATAACAATAGTTCGTTAACGAGTACGTACATGTACTCCTAGCAGTGCCGATCAAAAGGCCCTCTAGTTCAGAATTTTAGTAACAGTCCGCCAACAGGTTCTTCTAAAAGAGCCCGAAGTTTTGAACTGTGTCATTTTTGCATTATGTGTTATTCCACATCAAGCGTACCGGAAAGTGTGTCATTTTAGACCTTTTTCTGTCAATTAAAACATGTCCGACAAGTACATACATGTAATTATTTTGGAAACCGTCCGCAGGCAACCCAAAGGCTGGTCACGTCCCATTGACCGGCGGCGGCCCGATAGGCAGGGTTTGCGAATGGGACAGTACAGAAGTCCCGGAAGAACAAATCAACCAATGATATAATTAGACAAGACGCCTTAATAATAGAAACAAATGACGGGGAAAAACCAGGAGAGAAGACCCCTCTCAACCCTTCGAACAGAGCCCAAAGATCAATAGGAGACTTTACCCCCCACCCCCCCAAGGGAGATTGAGCACAGGACGAAAGGATGGTGGGTTAGGGGTGGTTTACACAGAGAGCCTCCTCATGGCCCAAGAGCCGGTAGGGGAGCAGGAGGTAGTGCCGGGGGCCGGGGGGAGGAGAGAGAGGGGCGTGCTTGCGCTCGAGTTTCTACCACTGCAGGGGGGATGTGATGTGATCGGATGGAAGAAACTCGGGCACTGGCCAGAGTCTACTTCTTCATAAGGAGAAAACAAAGGGAGGGAATACGTGATAATAATCCTCTTTCCAATGAGGGAGGGAAAACAAAGCATACCTAGGGGAGGGTGGGAGAAAAAAAGGAAGGGGAAGGGGAAATTCGGCGAGAAATAAAAGTGGAGGTATAGGTGAAAGCTTCGTCATCAATATCGGGTACTTGCATGTAATCAGGATACAAAAACAGCTCTCTTAGCGGGGGGTTGGTGCGGCGTTCTTACACCGCACTACCTAGGTTTCTTGGCGCGCCCACATCGAATATATCGTGTGTAAATTACACGCATTCGCCGTATTGATGGCGCCCAGGGAGTCTTGTATATATATACCACTTGTAGTGAAAAGTAAAGATTTTCTTTCCTGGCACTGGCCTGACGCTTCAGTCTTGTTTATCAGGCTTCAACTGACCATCTCCCAGTCGAACATACAGACACTAGGCAAACCCCGCTGCACCTGCTCGGTGCGGTTTATTGTCCCACCAATGTCTTGGGCCGCGCAAGCGAGCCTTTCCGCGTACGTACGTACCATCGAACATTTCTTTTGATGATCTTCGACTTCAGTGTTTCGTATGCGACAAACATCGTAGGACTACATGCTCGTACGTTGTCTCCCTAGTAATAATGGATAGTCAATGGCCCATCACATAGGTACCCGTGCAACTGAGTTATCCCTCCAGATACCACTAACTCTTCTCTCACAAGTTACATACCTCCCTACATCGACCCCCCATCCCATCCCATCCCATCCCATCCCATCTCATCCCCTTTAAATTTCTATTCCTGTCATGATATACCCCACAAGCAAGTGCAGCTCAGGTAGGTAGGTACTTAGGTCAGTTACTCCAACAACACACCCCTGCAAGCTATGTAGTAATACCCAAGGAACAGAATTCTGGAACACCACAAGCCTTTTTAGTGTACCAGGATCTCTGGAGACCGGGGGGGGTGAAACACGATTGTAGTAGCTTAGCGCCCTATTTCGATCCGGACTGTGACGGATTCCAAACGGTGCTGTGGGTAACCTTAAACATGACGGAGGCGCTTAGTGTGAGAAGATCTAGAGGTCCATGTAGGTATGTAGGTGGTTGAGTTGCAAGCCCATCCATCCCATCGCGATTGCAGATGGATGCGATGAATAAGTGAGAACATGGCGGCCAGTAGAGTGCGGTTTATTTACATAACGCAAGCGCAGTTAATTATTTTCGTACGTAGGCGTCTATGTGGTTAGTTAGTACTCTAGGACTCAGTCGTGTAGGTAATACATGTAGTCTGGTTCCAAATACTTAAACGCTCTCGTTATTGTGGTACTCCTAGCTTCACGACGGTACCAGAGGGTGTGTTCTTCCAATCCCCCCCCCGGGCCTTTCTATGGAGGATTGTTCTAGAGTTACACTTGCACACACAAAAAAAACGGCCTGCATTGAAGTGCAAGCCAACTGCATAGATCATGTATCTACCCGCCTTGGGCATATTCGATCAGAAGCATGTTTCTTCTTCCTAGTCCCCCTGAGATCAGCGTGTGTATTGGTGATGTTGGAATACTGTTTCGTCCATCATCCCCTAGCTAGATCCGTATGGCTGGCAGTTTCCCTCTTCACGCCAGATCAGATAATTCTATAGAGGACCCTTTGGCAGCTATAAGTCGTACTCATTGCCTCTCGCTGTTCTGCTTTTCTGTTCAGTATTCCAACATTCTCATTCTCCTCAGTCATCCTCCCCCCCTTACCTTGTAAAACCTGTTTCTTTGTTCCTCGAGACTTTACTTTTTTTTCTCTTTACATAAAATCACCTCACCTCATTAATTCATCCTACTTACAAACAGCGCCAGTCGCCTTTTGTTTGCTTCATTCCCTCATATATTTCTATTCCCAAAAAAACCCAGTTAGTTGCACTCATCTAATATCACCACCACCCCTCCCTCCCCACTACTCAACTCCTCCAGACAAAAAAATGCGTTTCTCCCTCCTCGCCGCCGCCGCCGCCACCCTCCTCGGGCTCACCACCGCCCAAAGCGGCACCGCTACCTCCTCCGCCGCCGCCCCCTCCGGCTCCGTGAAAGCACATGTAGTGATGGCCAGCAACATCAACGGGTCCCTCACCTTCTCCCCCGAGACCATAACCGCCGCCGTCGGCGAGCTTGTGCAGTTCCACTTCTACCCAAGGAACCACAGTCTTGCGCAGTCGACGTTCGACAACCCATGCCAGCCCATGCCGCAGACCAATGGAACCGCCGGCTTCTGGTCGGGCTTCATGCCCGTTACTTCTGAGAGCACCACTGTATGTTTCCTCCCTCACTCGTGTGGTAGCTGTATAGTATAATAAGCCCCCCGACTAACATATCCTTTCTAGATGCCGGTGTTCTCGGTGGTGGTGAAGGATACGGCGCCAATGTGGTTCTACTGCGCGACGGGAAAGCACTGTCAGGCCGGGATGGCCGGCGTGATCAACCCGCCCGCAAACCCGGCGAGGACGATCGAGGCGTACAAAGCTGCTGCTGCGCTGGTTGCCCAGGCCGGTGTTCCTAACACTGCTGGTGGTACCGGAGGAAGCACTACTGGTGGATCCACGCCCACTACGGGTGATGGTGCGTCCCCTACTAATGGCTCGGCCAGTGCCTCGGGCACCGGTGCTAATGCGGCGAATGGGCTCGTGGTGTCGTATTGGTACTCGGCGATGGGTATGGCGGTGGGTGCGTTGGTGGTTGCGGTGGCTTTCTAGGCGGTGGGTTCGGGTTCTTCTTGTATTGGGTTGGGTTGTTTCTCGTTCCTTTCTGTTTCTTTGGGTTCTGGGTTTGTTCTTGCGGGATGTTCCTCCTTTTTTTTCTTTTTTCTTTTCTTTCCATACTCTTTCTGTTTGGTTTATCGTCAATGGGGCAATGCACAAAAGATACATATTTCATATAACTTCATGTGATCAGTTGGTCAGTTAGTGGCTAGTTTGGGAGCAAGTGGTGGGATGTAGCTACTCACTTATTATGGAACAGCTCAAGTAGCTACATACCATGACCTTTAATACTATACTAGACCGAGACGCTGGTCGGATCGGTTGAATCGATCCCACCCTGTCCATTATTCGTAATTTTCATGGCACGGTATAGGTTGTGGCATGACTTGGCACCGTCTGGCTAAACTTTTTCATAACTTCTCTGATTAATATGGCTTTCAATTGACTCAATTGAGTATGTTGATCCACATGTGCCACCCAACTCTTTTGACGTGCGTGACGTCCCAAACGGCGGCCAGGAATTAGACGGCTGGTGCTCATTCTAGATGCCTAAAATCCAGGTGATGGAATATTGGTCGAACTGATAGAGCGGTGATGTAAGTGGTGTGAATATTGCCTACAGCCCCAATTGTGCATGTGGAGAGTGTTAATGACCGGCTCTACCATCTGCATTCATCCTTTTGAAACCAAACGACCAACAAGCTAGGCAAGCCTATCCTGAAGTTTCAACTCTTCCTACTGAATGTCGGTGAACAGTAGCTATAGAGGATATGCACGAGACTGCCATTAAACCATTATGTAAACTTTAACGTCCTCGGGATGTGCACAGTTGGCCTCTAGCTCTGGCGGTGCGCCACCACCGACCTCGCTCGAGAACGTCAATCTGTTTGGGAGCGCGTGCCGGTTTATAGTCATCTCTATACTTACTTGTAGCTGGTGGAGTGTGGTTGTGGGGTTAACGTTCCGGAAGCACATGCATGCACATAACTCACCGGCAGAGGGGCATTAGACTTCGATCCCATTCCCACATGTAATTAAGAAATCACAACACCCAGCAGCAGAGCTTCCATACGCGTGATTAGGTTAGGTCGAGGATCTGTAGCTTCCTGTCCAAAAGCACTCGGTCTCTGCAGGGGTTTGAATGGATAGTTTTCTCCATTCTCCGTCATCGATATCAATGGGGGCAGACAGTAAGAAACATTGTAGAGCTTGATCAATTCCAGTCAATACATCTGGAACGAGGACTGTCTGTCGGACTGTATGCACGATAGATCATACGTATCTTGTGTGTATTTCCCTATACTACGGGTAAGCCAGATGGATCACCTGGGTTCTCAAGACCTTCACGTGTGGAGTGAGATGGGACTACATGCAGCCAGACCGGAGTATGTATACCCAAAGTATACGTAGAGTAGTAGAGTACATGTCTATATTGCGTGGAGTAGGCCAACCCCGCCCACCCGCCCCTCCTCCCCACACAACTACATACTCCGCAAACCCAGCCTGTTCTGCCCCCAGATCAGAGATTGATCAATATCATAACTGACAGAGAGTCACAGCATATCACTCGCACCCTCCGCCCTGCCCCTCGTTAGCGCGGAACATGCCGGCGCTGTGTTTCTGCGGGCGAATCACATGCTGGCGGCGACGTGTCTCCACTGTGAAACCGCGGTGAGACAACTGTTAACAGCAACAGCACAAGCTTTCTTTGGACGAGATAAGGATCGGCAGGACACAGCCAGATTCGCTCTTTGCATGCCTGAGAAGAAAACCCCGTTAAGGCTGATTGATACAAGGACCACACAGCTCAGATAACTCTCTCATCCTTACTCTTTCTGCTGCTCATACTCCCATACTCATCATCATCGTCATCATCATCATCATCATCATCATCATCATCATCACTGCTTTCATCACTACTTTCAGCACCATCATCACTACTACCATCACCATTCTCGCTGCCAGTCATCGAAATGCCAAACGGTTTCTCAGCTACCTCACAGGGTATCAACTATCCTGCAGCCATTGAGGCTCCAGTAACGCCGTACACCAATCCTCCAGACACAAACCCCGTACTAGCAGGATTTCCATTACGGCTATTGAGTGAAGCGTAAACAAATGCCTGCTCCCTTCATGGTCCATATGACCATTTCTAACAGCTACAAAACAGAGTTGCAAACATCACACCTCTCCAATCACTCCTCTGGAGCAACGCAGGCTTCGGCTCCCTACGCTCTCTTGAAGCCACTGGGATCCTTGATCCCTACCCGCCCCGCTTCGACCCCACCGTGATCCCTCACAGTGCCCCTATAGCGCCCACCTCTGTCCCGCACCTTCCCAAGGAGAATCCAGCCTTTCACTGCGCCAGCGAGTACATAGATGCCTACAGAGAGAAAAAGCTCACTCCCACCGCCGTCACCACCAAAGTTACCAGCCTCCTCGCTTCTCCCCAACACTCGGCATGTATTATCACGCCCATGACCCCTTCCGCTTCACTCAGCGACCGCCGCTATGCCAACAACGCCGAAGCCCCGAGAATGAAGCTTGACGGTGTCCCGATCCTTGTCAAGGACGAGCTCGCTGTCGCCGGCACTCCCAAGACCCTCGGCCTCACTTTCGCGGAGATGTCGCGCCGCGGCACAAGTAAGCTCGACGACGGAGAGACATCATGGTGCGTGCAGAAGCTGATTGACGCCGGCGCGCTCGTTGTCGGGAAAACCAACATGCACGAGATTGGCTTCGATACGACGAACAACAACCCGAACCATGGGACTCCGCGAAACCCCTACAATCCCAACTACTATACCGGCGGGAGCTCCGGCGGGAGCGCCTACGCCGTTGCGGCAGGTCTGGTTCCTATTGCGGTTGGCGCGGACGGCGGGGGCTCCATCAGGCTCCCTGCGGGCTACTGCGGCGTCTACGGGCTGAAGCCAACTCATGGGCGGATCTCACAGGCACCAACGCGATCAATTGCGCCGTCCAACGGTGTCATCGGGCCCATCGCCGCAACAATGGACGACCTCGAGCGTGCCTACGAGATCATGGCGCAACCCGATCCCAGCAACGCATCCTCCCGCCTGTTCCCACCCCCGCAATGGAACCCCTCGGACAGCAAGAAGCGCCTCATCGGTGTCTACAAGCCCTGGCTCGAAGACTGCAGCCCCGACGTCCACGCCGCGACCCAAGCGGCGATCCAGCACCTACAGACCAGCGCCGGCTACGAAGTAATCGACATCGAGCTGCCGCTCCTCTCCGAAGGCCGCAAAGCGCACGCACTCACAATCATGACCGAGATTGGCCAGGGTTTCTGCAAAGGCGACACGCACGGGCTCACGCCCGCCAATAAGGTCGTCGTCGCCATCTCCGGGCAGACGCCGGCGCGCGACTTTGTCCTCGCGCAGCGGGTGCGGGCGCTGCTGATGTCGCATCTGGCGTGGCTGTGGGAGAAGTATGGTGACACGCTGGTCATTGTGAGTCCTGTGACGCCAACGGCAGGAGCGAAGATTGGTGCGGATGGACATGTGCAAAAGGGAGGTGCGGGGGTGAGCGATACGAACGCGAGTTTGAAGAGCATGCAGTGAGTTTTTTGCCCCACCCTACCCCCTTAATAGTAGTAGTAGTAGCATGGCTAATTGGTGCAAGATATGTGTTCCTGGCAAACTTCACAGGCACGCCGAGTATTTCCATGCCGGTCGGGTACTCTGCAGACGGGGTGCCAATCGGTATGATGGGGCTTGCGGCGTGGGGCGCGGAGGAGACGCTCCTCAGTCTGGGAAGGGCGTGTGAGCACTACCTTGAGAACGAGGTGGGGAGACGGAGGCCTGCGGGCGAGGGGTGCTGGGCGGATGTGCTGGGGGGCGAGACAATGTGATGTGATGTGATTTGGGGGGGGGGGGGGGTAAGTAGGGTTTGATTTTTGATTTTTGTTTATTTTTTTCTGTTTTTGGTTTCGGAGAAGCTTATACCTGTAAACTAAACCTTAATAACACTTAACCATACACACATGACTGGTCGCGTGTGGATGGGGCATGCATTGATCTTTGATTTTTACCACGGGTATGTTTGAAGGTTGTGTGTGTATATAACGGGCTCGAGTATACATACAGGTACGTATGTGCGATCACCGATTGGCTCCGGCCGCACTTATATACCTGCTATACATGGAAAACAAGCAAAGAAAAAGGAACGGGTGCAGCCTCTCCCGTCTCTATCCCCGTCCCCTGTGCAGCTGCACTCAGGCCAGTACGGGTACGGTTGTCCGGTTGGAGTTGGATTGGGCTGGGTTGGGTTGGGTTGGCAACTATCATGAGATATATTGTATTATAGACCTCCCTCCTGATATCAGCCACCAGCTGAGAAACGCGTGCACACTCCACTCCACGCATGCTGCTATCCATTCGGGGTTTCAGAGAGTGGGAGAGTGGGAGGAGTGTCTCAGTGGACACCACTTGGTGTGTATTAGGGATTGGGAATATAGGGAGATATATTGGGGAGGGAGGGATATTGTGGTGTGCGGGTGCGGGTGCGTCATGGGGTATCACTCGTTGGTCTTTTTTCGACCGGGGTTCGTTGGTTTGGTTTGGTTTAGGGTATTGGCTACTCATGACGAATGCATACAAGGCTGAGTTAAGTAGATACGTAGTAATGACGGAGAAGGGTCTGAGGGTGCTCGACGTCACTTCACTTTGTTTCTCACCCCCCCCCCGGTCCAAAAGTGCTGTTCTCCGCTTTTGAGACAGACACTCAGGCACCACCACCATGGCCACCACCACTACCACCGTGTTTTGTCTTAGACAGCAGTGCAGTGGTAGCTCTGGCTAATTACTACTTGTGCAGTATACTGAGTAATATACATGTATGTATGTAGAGTATGTAGTCTTGCACTGTGCACTGTAAGGATATGTCATGGTTCAGAGTGGTGGATTTTGATTAGTAGGAACATAGCCTTGGAGTGGGTTGACGCTGTAGATAGATATAGAAGATGTACTAGTAGTTTAGAGGAGTGGTTTTTATAGGTATATACATGTACAGTCAGATCTCCCTATAAGGACACGACTTCACGGTCCTTGTTGAGCACAAATTGACCCTTGCTATAAGGGTACACGCCCCTATATATTCTTATAGATGATACTCTTATCTCTTAAGTTATCTGGCATGCTAACCCCCTTTATAATAGAGGAATTAAATTTTTTATGTGAGATCTACTATTTGATAAGAGGATCTATTAGTAAAGTCACATAAAATTTGCTTTTTTGAGAGAGAGAGAGAGAGGGTCAGCATTTTTTGCCAGCTTAAGGGATAGCGAGGGACTGCTGTGTTCTTATGTGACCCCATATATCATTATATATTATATACCAACGGGACGGTTTTTTGACTTTAGTGTGGGGTTGGTTGGTGCCTTAAGGTTCGACGACTAAATAAGGTTTCCTATCCTCGAGCGAGCGCGTGCCTGCGCCATCCAGCCAATTTCCAACCACAACTTCGCACGAGGAGGGCTCGTTTCATTTGTCGCTTATGCTTAAATTTAAGACACAGGCTCTCTTTCATTTACCAGGCCAAGCCAGAACTCAAACCGGTACGTCATCTCTTCGCACACGGACCACCCTCCCGGGTCCGCCTGAGGCGGAGAGGAAACCCAGGACAAAAAACAAACAGAGTTCTGAATAGAGTGAGACTCGAACTCACGCGGGTTGCCCCACTAGCACCTGAAGCTAGCGCCTTAACCGCTCGGCCATCTATCCATGCTCATGGTAATCGCGGGAATTGTTTACCGCGCCCTGGTCACGTTTTATCACTCGATACGTGTTTAGGTTAATGGTTTTGTTAACGGGAAAGTTTTGAGAAGACCGCAGAAACAACGCTGAATCTTTGTTCTGAGATATAGGATGCGTGACCTGGACTGTTTAAGGAATTTTGAAGGTTATGATATTTCATTGGTAGGTCAATGACCAGAGTCACAGCTGCAGCTGTGCACTACGTCTAGATCCAAACCCAGAGCTTGGATCTCTAGGGAGCCGGGAAGATCTCTCTGATTAGATCGTATCCGAATATTTGTAGAGTTGTAAAATATTTTTTCAGGGCTAGGGATCTACCTACATCATATCAGCCATGCCGCATATGTGTTAGAATAAATGTTTCCCTTAACTACCCTCGGCGAGTCCATCCGCGCACGTTCAAAAACCCATAGCTCTAGAGCGCTCGAGCTTCATCGTACGATCCGGTCCTACCTAGAACATGATTAGAACATGTCAAGTTGTGCACGGATTACTGATGGAACCCCCCCCCCCCCCGCCGCCCCGCTTCCCACCTCTCCTCTATCGATATGCGGGATTTCAAGCCGTCTTATCCAAATAACCCTAACCCACGACGGTACAATCGGGTCACAGGTAGTCCATCTACGGGGGGCGATCAGGCCCAATATAACCTGCATATCCTCCCCCCAAACCTACTGTAGGCTTGTTTGTTACGCAGGGCCCCCCCCCCCCAGTTTCGGTCGTTCCTGAAATCGCAACAGTATGTGGCGGTATGCGGTCGACGAAGAAAAAAATTGCATGCATATCAACCGGATGGTAGGTACATATGTACCATGTTCGCCCACAGGAAAAAAATTCCTCCTCAAACCGTCACGTCACGGTCCAATGAACGATCTTCACGCCCCCCGGCTGTGAGATTAGATTGGCGAAGCCGTGGGCTTCTGAGAGAGATCAGTCTCAGATCTGGGGCTATCGATTCGAAAATGGCATCATTCAGCAGGAAAGAAGCAGGACCAAAGCACTGAAATGCCCAACAACCTGGTACCCTACTGATTACGGGCTCTGTTGCTATCCAGGTTCTCGGAATTCCTTGGTAGGTTTCTTCTGTATGTACCGGATGATCTACTCTATCAGAATCGAAGGTTCCCCCAATTGAGCCCATAGCGGCATGGATTGCGCATAGCATATTGGGGGTTCCCTCCCCCCCCCCTTCAGTTGATAACAAATCATTCTATATAGCAGGTCAAGTTTAGTGGGGTGAAGCAAAGGAGGGGAAATATTCCTTACACCGAGGTTTCCTTATAGCCAGACACGACGCTCTATTTGGTCAGGTTTTGTCTTGCAGCGATCTGTTTCGCCAGATAGGGTCTGGCGGAGAATTAATAGTCCGGCAAATATGGATGGGCGCTTTGTACTAAGATAACATCGATGCTTTCCCTTATCTGAGCCCTTTTCACAATGGATCGTGAAAATTGATTGCTATCGCGAAATCATGCAAAACATCCGTTGTCACGGACAAGGATTGGAACGCATGAGCACGTGATCGCCCGGTTCTCATGTGCCATCACTCGGATCCAGATAGCCAAACGATTCTCCACAAGGGGAGTTTCGTCGGTGAAGATTATCGTCATGCCCTCGGGGGTACCTGGGTGTGAGAAAACAACGTAGAGTACGAGGGCTGACATATTTCCTGGATAAATTGAAACCTCTTGTTGTCTTGTCTTGTTGGGACGGAGCGAGTAAAGGTAGTACGTACGGCAGATGCCTGAACTGCGCTACATGCATGCAGGCTCGATGGAAACGTATTCAAATATGCCACGATACTCGAAGAACACAGCATCTAAGCTCACGATCTATGTGGCCGTATGTATTGGTTGATTTGTTCTGCGGTTATCTGTCACGCTCTTTACTGCTAGATACAAATCGGTTCTAGAAGAGGGGAAATCCACTGCTGCAATATGGTTAGCACGTGCTCTCATGCATTTGCATTCGAAATTTATGTAATATAGGACGTCAAAATGAAAAATCAAAGCACAACCATCCAAAAAATAAAAATTAGGGAAAGCGCTTCAACTGCAAAACGACGTAATTGTACGTGGAGAGAAATTGAGAAATCCTACTTCATGCGCATGTGGCTCTCCAGGGTTTAAACTTCGAGAAGCCGAAACCTTTGTTTTTCCCCGCAGTAATTTTGAACCCCTCAATTTTTTTTATACCCTTAATAGTTTTCAAAAGGAGACCCCGCCTTTGTGAACGGCGAAAACAAGATTCGCAACACGGTAAACGACCCCACTCGATCCTACAGTAATTATATAAAACACGTAGTTAATAGGCTTATAGGTTTTTAAGAAAATCCATGGGTAATTATTGTGACCCCACTTTGCGACATTGCATTGGCGGCGGCGGGGCCGTTGCGTGACAGTGAAATTAACTGCCGGTGACTCCGAGACGTGAAATGCCCAACGACATTCATGTCACGGTAATATAAAGAAAATAAAAATTAATAAAAAGTGAAACAGTTCGATACTGTACCTACATTACTCAAATTTTTTTTTTTTTTTTTTGCCTATCCTTAACCCAGAGGGGGGTAGTTGCGAGCGTGCAGCGGGAGGTTTGACGAGCGCGCAAAGACGGTTTTGTTATATTGGAGGCTGAGATGGTAGTTGCCGACCCTCTATCAGAACTCCACCAGACTAATTATTACGGCTTCCCGAAACTCGCTTCGGCACAAGTAGCCCCTAGTAGATCCTACTTGCCGTTTTAAGCTCGCATGAAATTGAGATGTGCGAGACGGTGAACACTGACCACCACGCGTGACTGAAGGGATCCTGTCTTGACATGCTATTGCAAACCTCGGTACCGGTTCGTCGGGGAATCCCAAATTTTGCCTAGGTATTTCAAGCTTGCCTGAGGTTGCCTGATGTTAATTCACAAACAGGACAGATATACGGGGAATTAAGCATGTGTAGGTAGGTACATGCCCATGGCTTGATATCTGGATACTCGGTTGATTGACTGAATTCCAAAGATTCCACATCGATTCGCTATGCACGTTTGTGGAGGGATGACTTTCACGGCGGCCCAAGGTTCTCATGCCTGTCACTCAGGCTTTGTGTCTGTGCCGTCATCCTTCTTTTCTTTTTCGTATCTTCTGCCACAGTAACGTGCCATACTTGATTGAGTTGTGTATTTCCTCTTAATTATGCAAAATGATATATCACTTCACTTTTCACGATAGGTATTCCTCTCCAGTGGTCTCGTGGCCTTCGACTGTAAGTATCGAGGCACGGAATAGCGTAGTCCTTGATGTCGTTTCTCTCCTCTCAGTAACCCCGGACCCTTGTCAGGCCTTGTCAAAAAAAAAAACGGTCGCGTCTTCAAAACCGTCCTGGGCTCCGTAGGGCATCTCAATGCGATGGAAGTTGCAAAAGGAAAGGTACGCGGGGACGGCGGCATCACAGGTTACCCTGTAGAAAAATGCCCTAAAGCGGCATTCCCCGCCACCATTGGGGGACTTCTGGTCTGCAAGCCTCCCCCCATGGGTAAAGGACATCATGTAAAGGCGGAATTGAAAAAGTAAACAAGAACGATCTCCAAGAAAAAGAAGCAACTTATGTACGGAGAGTGGGGGGTTTAGAATGCTCCATTCTCAGGAGAGGACTCGTGAACCTTGCATACTTCATTGAGGGTGCTGGACCTGCGATGCAAAATCTCGTAATTTGGATAAATGGGGATGTTTCCTGGCCCCGGATGCCGGAACACTGAGCATCGAACCGTGTTTTATGTAAGGTCCGATGGAATCGCAGTTACCGAAATATAAATCTTTGGTTGATCGTGACAGAAGACAGAATTGTAGATAAAGTGCGTGGAGGAGGTCACGCAATTCTGGGTACATCAACCAGGGTGTTGTGCTGGGTGCATCTGTGCAGGGAAGCAGAAAGAGGAATGGCGCGAAGCTCTGAAGCAGGGTGTTTCAGATGACCTAATGAAGATCGTATTCTAGCGAGTTGACCCCCGTCCTGTGGGTTAGGGGTGCTTCTAGTTGGGCGGGTGCCCAGGGTCCACTCCAACGGTCGCTTTTCCTTCACGACAATCCTTGTACGGAACAACGTGGAGTTATGCTGTGCGCCCACCATGAACGATATTCGTGTGTTTCAGGATGTTCATGTTATTCCTAACAATCTGTTTGGCTTGAATTCCAAGCAGTGGCTTTGAAGGTCGTGGGTAGGTCGTGGACTCGTGGTAGGTCGTTGGCAAGGGAGGCTGAGCTATCAGTCGTTCTTAGCAGATACAGCACCCTGGAAAACACAACTATGCAGCTCAGAGAAATTGCGAATACCGCCACAGGTGCCGAATTAAAGTTTAGTACAGACTTTAGAATGTTCCTCTGAAGTGAAAGAGCGCGCGGGTGCAGTTACTATTCACGAATCAGGATGGCCCTAAGAACCTAGTCGAGTTTCAGCAAATCCACCACTCTAGACTGGATCACGACTCTCAGCCGTTGCTGCCGCTGCTTCCTCCGAGTCCTTTTTTTGTTCTCCGAAGAACTCCGCGGACCGATATCACATGACTTAGCACGCCATCTTTATATTGACAGCGGCCTGCTTAAGGGAGTTCAAATTCTAGACGGCCATGGGAGACTGAAGTGCCCCCTCCCGCCAGCCATCCAGCCATCCACTACTATGGGCCCATACATACATGCTAGAAGTGCGGCTAGTAGCTGCAGTAAACATCGCTCCCATACACAAACCACCTCGGCGAATTTGTTTAGTAGATGCAGTTAACATGCTTCTGGGCCTTTCGGAAAGTCTTCCTTCGAGAATCAAGGGAAATGATTGGTTGGTAACGATTCAAGGCTTATTCACAAACGATCGTTGGCGCACGGAATTTAGGTCGGATTGATAATTAGCTTATTCCGGAAGGGGGATCTCTCCTTAACTAGTAACTACAGTAGTCTATGGCTTGCGGACCGCCCTACGCACGCTTAGTCACTTGTGGGTCGTCCTCACTCTATTCAGAATCCTGGGATCATGAACCCCATCAGCTACTGTCGTAATTTGACGCGTAACATCTTTGCATGATTCCCGATGGTGGCTATGGACGGAGTGGCGGTGGGGGAACGTGCTCATAGAAACACTTGGACTTACCGACTCACAATTGCAAATCATCAAACTTGCATTTTTGATCATTGACGCCTTTTTTTCCGTTGGGAGATTTTGGTCATACCTATTGCAATCGGTACATCTGGTGCTGCAGCCTGACCGTTGCGACATATGTACCTACATCGAGCCCGCAGGGGATTTTGCGCAACCATAAATCTCTAGTTCTACTCAACTCTACCGTATGCACTTAGGCCATATGTATTGGAGTTTATTTGGTTAAAGAAAATGATAGTGCAAAATCCCTTCACCCGGAATTAAAGAACTTGAAAAACATCATGAATTGGAAACATATTGCCTCGGTTATTCACATCGGCCCGGACCGAAAGGACGTCGGCAATCAGCAGCAGCAGATTAAATCTTGGAGTTCTAGAGAGTATCTGGATCCGGCTTGGAAGTACAACTTACTTGCGCTGAGTAAATTATCAGGGTTAGGGACATAATCTTGCCCTCAGATCCACGCTACTCGTACTGGTGTAAGTTTCAGGACCAGACTAAAGTCAAATCTTGCATAAAGTGCCAGATTGATTTCTGTTATATGCAGATCTAGGTACTTCAGCATGGAAACGTGAGAGCAGGTACACATAGTACCATGTTTTCAACAGAATAGGCTTTTTACCAAACCACGTTAGCTGAGCTGGGCACGAGGGTTAGGGGTGGAAACCACCGTAATTTGATGATGACTGCATCCGTCCTAAAGTTCGTGAGTTTGGGCATGCATGTGGGTAGCCGATTTGGGAAAATGGGGGTGGGGAGATATATCCTGGTTTGTGCTTGGGAGCAGAGAAGCGAGCGGGGGGGGAGGATTTCGTTGCTTTTTGGAGGTAGCATGTTATTCTGAGGATCCTAGGAAGAGGAGGTGGAGGAGGTGGTGGTTTCTAGGTGGTTGTCCACGCGCGGCGAGAGAGTTGGGAAATTGGTATACGTACTATCATCATAATCATAATCACGGCCTTGAAGTGTTGGGAAACCTTCCGTCAATTCCGGGAAGGATAACTGTTCAACGAAGGAATTGTATGTTCCCTGGAGGACCTAGTTTGATTTATGTATTTCGAAATTATTTCCCAGCTTGGGTGACGCTGGCTCGGAATGCGTGGTACTAATCGCCAAGCCGGATATCCTAGAAATTTATCACAGGCAACATGAGCAACAACGAGGCCATGACCGTCAACGACCCAAAGCTTTTAGATAGGACGTCATTTCACTTGTCTCAGCGCCCATAGGCTTGAATTATAGCCGTAACAGATTACCTGGGCGTAATCACCTGAATGGTTTCATGTGTGTTAACCGTAGAGTAGACATACCATTTTGGATCGGATCTTGCTTAACGTAGGGTGGAGATGACAGCAGCTCCGAGAGGTGCAGACCCGGTCATAAGAATCGATGTAGAGTAGGTAGAGCAGATACTCTACTCCATAGTAGAGCAGAGTACCTAGTCAAGAGTGCACCACATGGTGCATAGAGTACCATGCTGTACTGCATATTCGTAACTGGATCTCATTTGCTACCGTATAGTTTCCATCTTGGCTGAGGGGTGTCGTCGGGCTGGTCCGAATCAATAAAGCAATAAGAACGGGTAAGTACAGACCAGAGACACAATTTTCTGACAGCAGGAAAGTCAGACCAAACACAAATTCTTGAAGCAGCGCTTTCTTGTCGTGCACGTCGTTCTCACTTCTCTCGACTCTTCTGTAAGGACATACATTGATCTTTTTTTACCTCTGGATTCAACCCCTGTTATCCGGGTTCGAAGAGAGAAAGCAGCTCCCCGCCCAGTCACATAGTCACCCAGTCACCCACCCAGTCACTCGACAGTCACTCGGTCAGTCACTCGTTGGCTCGCCTGGTCTAACACTTCAGTTAGAACCCGATTAGAACCCCTCATGCTGCTGTTTTCCGGTGCTGGCAGTGGTGTTTTTGACCCTTCCTCTTCTACTTGATCTTCTTATTCTTATTCTTCTTCCTCTGCTGCTGCTGCTTCCCTTCTACCATTTGCACCTTTGAATTTACTCGTCTCTTCTCTCCCCTCCCTCATCACTATTATCGCTATCGCCAGTAGTGAGATATTACCGGCGCCTTCATCTCCTTCGTTGCCGGGCTTGATCAAACACGCGCTTGTGTGTGCGACACCACCAACCCAACCCAGCCAGCCAGCCAACGCTCAAAATAATTTACACCACTGTCTAACAAGAGTGTCTCAATAACAGAGGCAACTGCGATCCATCTGCCCGCCCCACCCCCCACCCACCATCACAGCAGCAGCAGTTAAACACCGCCCAGCTTCTCTCTCCCACTTTAACATACTGCTTCCCCGTTCTCCTCCTCCTTCTACTTCTGTTCCTGTATCCTCCTTTATTTTGAGCCACATTAGCTGTACACTGTACACCTTTTCCGGCTACCACCCCGCCGACCGATCTTGCCTAGACATCCCCGAGCCCTCATCCTAGCCCGCCGCACTAGTGGGACTGCTTGTTAATAACGTCAACCGGACGTCCACCTTCTTACAAACATATCTTGATACGAGTAGCCAAAGTAGCCCCCCCCCCCCCCACATCCCTCCCAGTACTTAGTACGCCACCACCTGAACCCTCTCCTGTCCCTCTCCTCCTCTTATTCTTATTCATTAACCCCTCACACCCCCCAGGGTTAAAGATAATTCTCTTTAAACCCCTTTGCCCTTCTCATCCTCTTTCAAAATTACAGTCATCTTTCTAACATATCGAAGTCTTGTTGCTCTGTCTCACATTTGTGCGTCAGTAATACATCAGCTTTCAACGCAAATACCCCATAATATCGCCCATCACGGATTTCTTTAGAACGCCGTCATTGAGCCCTTCCCGCTCCAACGAGAGCTATAACACAACTCCTCTTTCTACCCCATATCCTCGCCACGCACAACCTACGCCTCCGAGGACAGTTACATCAACACCAGACCCAAATTTTGACAAGATGCCCGCCCCAATTGATATTACCTCCCGGCCTCGCCCGCACCAGCCCAAATCAAATCTTACTAGTCAGCTTCGGGCTGCTGGGGAAGCTTATGCAGGCTACACAATGGAGCCTGTCGGGGCTCGAAGTGGAAGTATTTCACAAAACAATGCACTCGCTATGTCTAGTAAATTGCGGCGGGAAAGTATGGTAAATGGTGATATGGCACGAAGTTTAATGGGTGGCGGAATGAGCTGGGGAGGCGTTAGTGTTGGGAGTTGGATACGCGATGAGTACGTATATATTTATTTTTGCCCCGCCAGGAGTTCCCCGGAGAAATTGCGATCGTATTACACGTTACCGCCGGGATTGCCCTAATCTGGTCGCGTAATTATGAATATTATACCAGTGCTGTCCTCAATGATTCTGCATGACAACTATGACAAGCATACCCCCTATACATATTTATTTTGAAGCATTCAATTTCAATTTTCTGTTTCAATTCCTTTAAATCATAATATCTAATTTTATAGTGTCTAAACTTCTAACACGTCTCTTCTATAGTATTATCATGGCTGGAACATCACCCTTTACATTCGGATCCCCATCATTCCACTCTTCGTCATACCTTCCAAAGCTCGAGGCCGATTTCTGCCGGGATTTCTCTTGCTGCGGCCTTCCGCTCCCATCTCTCCATGACCTTCTCAGGCATTACGAGGAGCACCACGCCCAACAATCTGGAACGGTATGTCGCGATGAAAATGGACCCACAGGCAGTGACTTACCTCAACAGCAGCAACAGCAGCACCCGAGACCACAACAGCAAAATGCTGCCGGAATGACTAGCCCTATCAGTGGAATGGGTGGGATTCAATTAGGATTGATGCAACGGATACAGCAGCGCCAGCAGGAGGAACATGATGCGAAAGAAGAAGACGAGGAGCAAGATGGTGAAGTTGCCGGTGACATGGAAATGGATGATGACGATATGACTCCTCCACCTGCCCCGCTCACCCCCCAAAACCACAATCAGCATACTTCGTACCCCCCGACTCCTACCACCCACAGCCAGCCGTCTTACCAGAGCACTCCAAACCTCGTGCATGCCCAGCCTTCAGGCCTTGGGCAGAAGCCATCACATTTCTCGCCGGAGTCTTCTGTACCCGGTACCCCGCATGCCATGGATCAGCACGAATATGGCTTTCCACAAAATAATACTGTCCAGGGAAACCAGCAGAATCTCCACATTCCTACAACGGACTACTACGAGCTTGCCACCGGCAACATTGAATTATGCATCAATGAGCCAGCCAAGACCCTCTTCAGCCCCGGGGGGGTTGCAATGGGTGGTTACACCTCACAGTATCAACACATGATTAGTGCTGCGAATGGTGAGTGGCACCATACTCCACAAAGGCGATACTGCATACTGACAAATTACAGGCAACATCCTACCTCAAGAAGATAAGCCTTTCAAGTGCCCAGTAATTGGATGCGAAAAGGCATACAAGAACCAGAACGGGTTGAAGTATCACAAAGCGGTATTTATTGCCTTACCCTTGTTTTACATTGCAAGGATTTACTGACACTTCTTTTAGCACGGACACGCTAATCAGCAGCTCCATGACAACGCTGATGGAACTTTCTCGATTCTCAACCCAGAAACATCTACCCCCTACCCAGGCACTGTGGGCATGGAGAAGCAAAAGCCCTACAGATGCGAATACTGCGGGAAACGTTACAAGAATTTGAACGGCTTGAAGTACCACAGATCCCACACCACCCATGGGGGTTGACACAGACCAGTATTCAGCCAGTCGTGGCTGTTGCCGGTGTGATCAATCCAGACGACCCGATGAACCTGGGAATGGTATGATCTACAACGCCCATTGATCTTTGGTGTTAATCTTTCTACTTCTCCGGGAGAAGCTTTCTTACTTGTCTTGGCTTCCACTTAATTTCTTTATATGGGTGGTAGTATTTCTAGGTTCAGTTATCCTTTTTCATTTCGGTACTTTGGGGTTTAAATTTCTTCTCTTGTATTTCTTCCTTTGGGGATTATCGGTTTAGTGTTTGGGATCCTTCGTTTTCACGGAAATGGTAGCCTCACCCCATAGGGTGTAGTCCATATATTTCCTTGTTTCTCTTGAGCATGGGATGACTTCGTTTCATGGAAAACGACACCAGGTCACATTATGGGGCAAAAAAAAAAAAAATGGCAAAAGGAATATTCGGAAAATTAGTTTTCTTTTTAAACGTCGGCTTTTGTTATCTTTTGCGCTCTTTGGATTATATTTTTTTTTATTTTTTGGTTACGGTTGCGTTTCTGCAGGAGGGGGTTATTGTTTCTGGCGCCTTTTGGTTTTTTGGTTCGTTTCAGTTAAGTTAAATATTGGGGTGACAGTTCATGATAGGCTTATGATGATGTGTGCATCCACGGGAAGTTGAATTGTGTCTTCTATCAACATAAAAGTTATTTTGTTTTTTCGGGTTTACTTTTATCTTGTACTATTCTCTTTTTTTTGTTTATTTTTATGCTCCCCTCTCACCCTCATCACCAGTTAAGAGCTTGGTTTCAACCAATCCGTACCTATCCCAGAGTTTTCAGATATACCATCCCTGTGGTGATCGATTATCTCTCTTTCACGAGTTTCTTTGAGTTTATCCTTTGATTCATACTTTTATCGATCATTAGCGGATTGCTTTATCCATCATTGCTATCTCTATATATGGGTTATTATTCCTTCTATCAATTTCCTTGTTCATACAGTATGCGTGTGTGGGCTGCCTTTTCTATTGGTTGATTTATATATACACGGTTGGTTCATAGCGTTTATAGGTAATTCCTCTCTGGATAGACTACCAGTATAATAAACTACATTGAGGATACTGTATTGTACCTACCATAATTGGAGATCTCCGTTCACGGACGTTGGCTATTTTCGAATGGCGCAACCTTTGCCTCTTATGTACGATGATGATGATGCATGACTAACCCTACCCTAGGGGGGGTGAGGATCCCTTCTCTGTTTTGAGAGTTCTTTCGTTCTAGAGCCGTTTACCGTCGTCGACGCCTGACTAGGGTCGCTGTTGTTTTGACCGCCTCCCAATGATCTCGGGGAATCGACGAGCCAGTAGATGGCGGTAGATAGAGTAGGTACTTCTGGCGTACTCTAGGGAGAGTAGTTGCTATGCAATGCACAGGCATGCTGGCAGCATATGTATCATGTACGTGGTTGTGGTTGTGGTGGTTGTGGTTTGTCGGTGTGTCGGTGGTTGCTGCAGCAGCTAACTACTCTAAACTTTAGAAGCAGAACGCCAGAGCGGGGTGTGTGGTGTTCACTATTTACCAACCAGTACATACTCTACTCCAAGACGGTCACCACACACTCACCTTCCCACCCCCTAATTCTACTGTCACTCGGCCCCCATCACCCCCTTCCAGGACTGAAACCAACCTACTCTAGAGTACGCTGCCTGCTGTCACTCACCGTTTATTTTTGGTGGCTTATCGATAATATACGTGTGCCTGACCTTAGATAACTGTACTTTATCCCACCTCTCACCCTGCTGGCTGGATGATCAGATACCGTCCGTGCCTAGCTACTCTAGCTATAGATAATTAATTATCTACTTGTTTGTTTTCAAACTTCCCTTTGGTGCTCGATCGGCAAGAGAAGGGTTTGGTGACGCTCACCATCCGTCATTACGGGACGATCGTTCTACATCGCGTCCGGGAGGGAACGGACAGACGAAAAAAGAAATTCTATCAGGGGACTTTGTCGTCGGCGAAGATGGTCTTGGTAGACTCCCGGAACTATGTAAGCTGCGGCCGACAGTTGGGGGGGGGGGGCGGACTCCGGATCTATAATCCGGAGTTGATGTTGAGGGTTGGAGAGAGGTGGTCGGGGATGATTTGCCCGCGGCTCTACTCATATAAGTAACGGTTCCCTGAGGTAACTGTGTAGTAAGCAGAACAGGGCACCTGGGTGTTCTTTGAGACTCGTGGTCGGGCACAAACAAAGCCAATCGAACCCTTTCAGCTTGCACCTGTACCAGAGCTATAGATGTCAGATGTCAGATGTCAGGAAGGGTGGGAAACCTTCTGAGTATTTGGTCGGGACTTGCCGGGGCCCCCTCTCCATCATGATGATGAAACGTTACCCCGGAAAAGCCTATCTCACACGCGCCCAAAAAAGCAACGCAGCTTGACAACGGCCACCAAGTTTCTGCGCGCGTCGCATGGAAGGTGATGATGATGGGGAGGGGGGTACGGTAACGGGTAATGATCACAACTATCTCGCCGTTCCTCTCACTCTTTCTTGCAGATGAGAAAGCTGGCAGGTTTCAGGACGTGACCTCGCGAGATATGTGATATCTACAAAAAGTTACCCGACTGCTCAGTGACAACAAGAGTAGTTAGGCTGATATATCTCTTCTCGGACGGTTCTCGGACAGAACAGCGAGTGATATTTTGTGATATGTTCCTGTCATGGCAATGTATGATGCTAATGCTAAGTAAAAAAGAAAAAACACTTCCGAGGAGGATATGAAACGGCGCGCCCCCCCTCCCCTTCCCCTCCACGACAACAATAAAAATAATGTTATTTTGAACAGATCTGGATGAGGATGGATTGGATGGATGGAGGGGCCTTTTTTTTTTTTTGTTATCATAGATAACGATAAGGCATTGGCATGCGTTGCGTCGCGCACGGATGAAAATCTGTACGTGTAACTCTAAATGCGCGGCTCTACATATGCGGCTCTAAACTTTATGTAAGCCACTTAAGAAATAGCAACTGGGGACTGTGCGCAATTATTCTGGTTGAGTACTAAATTGGCCTAGTTAATTAAGGGTGGAGAGGAATTTTTCCGGAAGCATTATCATTTCCCATGTGTCGAGTGGTTGATGGTGATGGCGATGCCATTTGACATCTCTTCATGAAAACGACAACGCCGCACCCGTTAACGTTGCGGAAGTAAGGGTATCAACGCCTAAGGGTCCGGCCCCCGCCCCCCCCATCTCTAACTAGGCAGGCAGGGCAATTGGCAGTTGAACCCTCGTTTCGAGTCCATCCAGGTTCTGAACCTAAACGGTCCCTCAATCCCTTATCCAGGGAAAAGCTGTCCCTGCTTAATTGTCGTTGCACCCGTCATCATCAGATCTTCAGGAAACCCGGGATCTATTCCTGTTTTTTTCCCCCTGTTTGGCTTATCTAACCCCATACAGCGACACTTGATGAGATCGCGCGGATTGCCAAATAGAGTGCGGCGATCAAGGGATAGATAACGTTTTAGACCGGGTACTGTGTCAGACATAGAAGAGTGTCAATCCCATACAAATTTGTATGGGGATTTCTGTTGCCAAAGCTATCTCCACCATCTCTTGAGATATTTACTGCCAGATTTTTAACAAATGAATTCCATTTAAAAGCACACGGATTAGGATTGTTTCCAGATGGATTATCCTCTATTATGGTGTTATGGGGTCTTCTTTCTTTTTGGGGGCTTTGTGTCTGGTTTTGGTGCCGTTGCCATGCGACACACTTCTAGGTCTGACACAGTACTGGGTCGAAAACGTTAGTGGGGGTTTTGGGGTTTTGGGTTGGCGGTTGGGGGCGGACATCAATAAACATATGTTTCTAGTAAGTTACATTACGTGCGTTATTAATATATGTCTGACTGTGTTATTTGTCGTTTATTTATTACCCTGGTTTGCGGATATGCTCTGCGCTACTACTAAACTAATAATCTACTATTGTAGTTGGGATTGCGGTTGGTAACTATTACGGCCCGTAGTGGGCCTAGCTCCTTGCGATTGTGGTATGGGGCTTTATTAATTTATACGTTTGGTATGGATCCCATCAATAACTAACGTTGCACAATTCATCTATCAAGTGTTTACGCTTCTATAATTCGATTGATTGAAATCCAAGCAGTTATTCCCGGGAGAGAAATGTCGCTTTGGACTATCCTTAGGCCCGTCAGCGAGTCATTCATAGACGTTGTCATCGTTGCCACAAGTCTTGCAATTGCTCAAGGGACACATATTCTTTATTACTCACCGCGCCGACTCTGACTGTTTGATACCATACATCTGCGCTGATCTTTCTAGACAAAATTCACGTTTCACACCCTCTAGCCATGCGAACTCCCTCCGAGGTCGTCACCGTCGGCAGGAAGAAGTAGCAGTCTCAGAATGGAAAAATTGCATGAATAGTCCAAGGCAAACCAATAGGCTCAAAGCGGATGATTATAAAATCTTTCATGATCTAGAAGGGATGCTGGACCTAATTTAGACGGCCGTCCAAAAAGGTAGGAGGTTTTTTCTAGTACTTTGCTCACATATATATATCTACTCTATCCGAGGAACATGAAATCTAACATCTCAGGCCTGCCCATGTCAAAGAAGAGAGGAGGGATAGAATAGAAACAAAAATGGAGAGGAAAAAAAAAAAAAAAAGGAAAAGAAGAGAGAGGAATAAAAAAAAAGGTTGAAACTAAACGAGAGGAAGGTGGGTAAAATAATCCCAAAGCCATAAGCACCATAATACTCCAAAAAATGAAAGAAGGAAAAAAAACAGAAAGAAAAGACCCAAATCCCAGTATAATAAATGTTTGCCGCTGTCATCCAAAGCATAAAAAAGTAAAAAAATAAAACAAGAGAATATCAAACTAAATCTTCGCACCCTCCAAAGCTGCCATCCTCTGCATGAGTGCAGCACGGTTCCTCTTCACAATACCCATAGCAGCTAAGTCAAACTTCTCAGTCTCAGGCGTCGACTCGGCTTTATCCATAATCTCGTTCCTGACAATGTCCGCCAGTGTCTTCTTGCCCTCATTTTGCTTGCTATTGAGCGCGGGAGTGTCAGCAATAGTAGCTGTACAAGCTTCTGTTGTTTCCACAACCCCGGCATGCTCAACGACAGCAACCGCCGATTTAAGGACAGGCATATTGACAGTACTGGGGGCCGAATTCCTATATGCCAAGGGGATCTTTGGGAGTTCCGGGATCTGATCCGCGACATCGTCCACCTTGAAAGACTGAACGGCGTGGAAAGAACGATGCTTGGATGCGCTCAGCTGAATCTTCCTTTGTTGTCCGCCGGAAACTTTCATAACAGGGGCCGGCCCTGTAGAAGGAACCGGCTTAATGAGAGAGTCTAACATAACCTCTTTCTTGGAGTCTATCACAGTCTTATCGGCGGAGACGGGATAAATCTGGCGCTGCTTCTGTTCGAGCTGCTGCTTTTGCTCAGGCTGCTCCTGCTCAGCGACGGGGTTAATGATCGAAAGTGGTTTTTGTTGAAGCTCCAACTTCACCACCTCCGGTATTTCCGGCTCCAATGCTGGCGAGGCAACAAGCTTATCAAGACTCTCTTGCACTCCTTTTGGTAGCATCTGAGAGTGGCGGCGGAACTCAGGGAACTCCTTGTGCAACATCTCCTTGAAAACCGTATCCTCAATCTTAGAAACCTCGACGTTCTGCGTAGGCTCCAAGATATCTGGGAATTCTTGACAGCATGTCGACTTGATCTCTTCTGCGAGCTGTTCTGCAAATTGAAGAGCGGCCGAATGTGCCCTTGCTGCAAGCCAGAGACGGAGGATATTAGAGTCACGTTTATTGTTGCTATTGCCTGTAGTGTCCAGATAGTCGGAGAAGGATTTGCGTGAAGTAGGTGATGAAAGGACTGCCCGCAAGGACTCTTCTGGACCTTCAGCGGTGCAGGTAAATGGCGGCCTTCTCGCAGGCTCTGCCGTTTGGAGGGGTTCAGGCTTGGTAAGACCTGTCTTCTGTCCGTACCCTGTTTGAGCTTTGATCTTGACAATCATGTCTTCGGTCCTACTTATCGCCTTCTCCATACTCTCAATTGTATCGGCGCTCTTGCCCATGTTGTTCCGTGCAACCTCAATGCGCTTGATAATATTCAACGTCGGGCAATGACCCAACGTCGGTGATTCATCGTCATATCGGGAATTTGAACTGGAGGCTCTCGTATTATCTTGGAGGTCTTCACGAGACTCCGTAAATCGAGACTTTAGACTGCCATTCCTCACTGGCAGCATCAGCCCTTGTTGGCTCGTCGAGCTTTGGGCGAAGGATGCGGTTATGCTTCCGAGTAGGTTCTCAACAGACTCCAGTTCTCGTCGCATCTCCTTTACATCCTCGCCCTCAGAACTGTCGTCCGAGAATTCTGCCTCTTCATCGATTACTCCCATCTCTTCGATTGCTTCCCTCTCTTCAACTGTTTCTCTCTCTTCGGCTGCTTCCCTCACTTCAACTTCTTCCTTCTCTTTGACTGGCTCCTTCTCTTCGGCTACTTTCAGGCACAGAGTATCCTGCTTCACCATAATCGACGGGGCTAAAAAGCTCCACCGTATCGAGTCAACAGGGTCTGCCTCGTGTGCACAGCTGCTACTAACAGGGCTTTCTTGCCCACTCATATTATCCTCATCTTCCTCGTCATCATTCTCCTCCTCATCTGCGTCCTCGTCCTCCTCCTCAACATTATGGAGCTTCCAATCCATAACATGCGGAGGCGGCCTCGGGACCTCAGTCTCTTCTTCCTCCAACCCATAATAGACAAACCCTCGCCGCTTGTCCCGCCTCGTTGTAAGATTCGAATTCTTACACTCTTCATCACTGACCGACTCCACCTCTGGCTCTGGCTCCTCAGCTATCGTCTCCTCCACGATGACCGGCTCCTTCGGCAGCGCCGAATGCCGTGGCACCGGTTTCCGCTGAATCGTTAACGTTTTCCTCAGTGCCGGTGGTTGTGCAGCAGCAGCAGCTTCGCCGCCCGCTGGCACCGCAGCTCCAGCTCCAGCAGGTATGAGTCCGAAGTCGTCATCAAGGTGGACGCCCATCTTGGCCAGTGTTTTTAGGGTCTTTCCTTCCTCGTCTTGGTGCAGTACGGGATTCCCTATCATCTCTATACGGGCGCTCTGGGAGCGCTTTCGGCGCTCAGCGGACTGTGGGCTGCTGCGGCGGGTGGTGAAGGCCCGGCGGATGGACTTGCCCGTGCGGAAGATGAGGGTTGGTTGTTCGGGGGCATCTGAGGATGTTGGTATAGGTGGGGGTGGGCCCGTTGGGAGTGGCTTGGGGTGGAGAGTGGATGCGCGGGCGAGCGTCATGGTGGATGGGTATATATGTGATGGTTCTTTAAGAGTAGGTATATTGGAGGTGTGTGTGAAAGGTAGATATTAGAGGAAGGCAGTTGGCGGGAGTGCCTTAAGAGAACAAAAGGAAATAATAGAAAATAAATGAACAAAGGGACACAAAAAGAATTCGCTAGGAATTCACTCAAGAGGATCCTGTCCTCTTATACAATAAACAACCGGTACGGTAGAAGAGAACCTAAGGAGGAGTCGACAGAGTTGTGAAGTCAAATCCGAGAAAACTCCATAAAAAAGAAGAAGGGCCCAGACGATAATGAGGGACTGCAGTGAAGCGGTGGGGCAAAAAGAAGGTACGGTATGGTTGGGAAAAAGGAAGGGGAGAGAAGGGGAGAGATAAACTGTGTTCCCCCTCGGTATGCATGACCATTGATATAAACCGAAAAAAAAAAAATGCAAATACAGCAACCACGCCTCTCAACCGGAAGCGGCGAGGCTGTGGGTCAGTCAGTAGTGCTACAACAGCCCATGTCTTTTCTCGACTGGTTCAATTTCTATCGTGGTGTGTAAGGATCACTTGATTCGTTGTATTTGGTCCATCGTGTAGTTTTTTTTCACTTCTGTTCGGCAGCTGGCGGCGGCGGTGAAGCTCCATGGCGGTGGTGTTGGGTTCACCGGCCCGGAAAAAGGACGCTCTTCACCGGCTCTCACTCACACAAAGTCTCACGGGCCACAGCAACCACCACAAAGGATCCCATATTATTCCAATACACACAACCATACCCTTAATAGAAGCAGGGAGTCCGGTGCCATTATGGTTTAGTCGACGCTAGGAATGTCGACATATGTAATCGTTGAAGTATGTTCGTAAATTTGAATTACGCTTGAGGCTTAGTAACATGACCACAAGTGTACCGGTATCGCCTTATTTAGGCATATTATTTAGAGAATATAAGAAAATATCCTGATCAGAAATCATCTCTCATGACTCTAGATATTATTCCTCAAGTGGCTATTTAGTGAACGGGGTAGTATGTTGACCTCCGTTTTACTAGTACGAACCGACTCCTTCACCGGCACCGAGGTTTACAGGCTGCCTAACAGATAACGAAGGCTTGCGACTGAAGATAAGAAGACCCACACAAATATAGCGATGAGATCATAGCAAAATGTAGTTTTTCTGAAAGGTTAGTCGAGGGTTCGTGATGGTGATACCGGAACATGGTGCTATTTATGGAACGCCAAGCCAAGTATAGGAACGTTACCCCAGATATTTCCCTGACAATAAAGTTGGGGAAATGGCCCTCAACGAAGATCCAGGAGTAAAAATCTCTTCAGAGGAATAGTCACATGCAGCAACGGCTCCAGAAACGATCACAATCAAACTCGGTCAGTCGTTAGAATAGAGTAGAGGGGTATATTCGATACCAGGTATTGATTGTAGTGATTATTGCCTTGGCCTTGGCACCTCGACCCGACAATTGCGACTGCGAGAACTATTATTGGCCAACATACCACTGACGCACTGTGGAATCCATGTTCCTGTAAATAGTCAAGTGTTATCCGCAATTGTCTAATTTGGGAGTATTTCCAGGCTAATTTGACGTCACGGGAAGCGGCATTCCCAGCGATGCCTTGGGCACTCACGAACCCGGAGGTGTCCCTGGAGAAGATGTGCACTTTTCGATACCTACTAGAGATGGACGTACACCGTGATAGTTCGGACAGATGGCAATTGGGTTATATTTATGATAGAAATGGCGGTTGAAAAAACTGCAGCACAAACCAGCAGGTGATGGGACCAAACCTAGTTCGAGACGGCCATGAAACGAAGGATGCAGATAGATATGCGATGAAGCTTTTTCTAGGTAGGGTGGCAGAAGATAAAAATGGGATAGACAGATGAAGTTGAGTTGATTCAGTACTTTTGAGGAGTGAGAATCCTAGCGTGCTATTAAGGTTAGGCACTAGTAGAAAATAGAGCTAGTGAGTGAGCTGCCCTAGCTTCGACCAGTAACCAGCTCTCTTAATTCAGCTCTCTATGCAACGTATGTGAGTCATTCCACAAGCTGGCACAGTTAACTACATGCAATTTCCTCGTAGGTTTAATTATCTGTCTCATAGATCTATATCATCTCTCTTATAAGACCTTATATGCACACCCCCCCACAACCGAACTACATGTACTCTACATTCCCCACGAAATGACTGACTGCCATCCGGGCCCCATCCCAGCGCCACATCTCCCCCGCAGTACTATCTCTATCGATTATCTCCCGATCAAGTGACTAACTGGTCGAATGGCATCGATCTGCATCACAAGTTCCCCCATACATACAAGTAGCGTCTCTGGTTTCACAAGAGCTAGCTTATCAGCCAGCCTTAAGCCTTGCTGCAAAACCCCACGTTTTTTCTTCTTTTCTTTTTTCGGAAAAAATAGCTTTCGGAAAAGTAATATTTACACTTTCGTCACCGCAATCTTCATCCTAATCTCTCTCTCTTTTGAAATTCCCCAGATAGCTGTCTTGAGAGGGGGGGACCTACTTGTTTGCCAGCATATGAACCCGAAAATGCGAGTTCGAAAGTCAAGGATTATTTGTATGGGGTGGCGCCGATCTGCCATACAAAATAGACATTTGCATTTTCGGGTTCATATGCTTGTAAACAAGTACACTTCACTCACCCACTCACTCACTCGCAGGGTAAAGGCAGAGCCAATGGTATAGGTGGCTTTAATCTCTGACGTTAATGCCAAAGACTGCAAATGCCATCAACGTCACTGGGCGAGCGAGTGTACTGTTTAACACCGCAGATAAGAAACAAATGGCGTCCAGGCCTCAAACCGGCACAGACATCCCGATGCAGACCCTCGCACAGATCCGTTTGCAGCGCCGCTGCAAACAACAGTGCCTCCCCAACTTAAGCGGGGAGCCGTTTTTTTTCCCTTTCGTCTCTTTGTACGCGGCCGGGATGCTGCAGGAGTCTGTGGTACTCTCATTTAACGTATAGGTAGACGGGAGTGAGAGGAGAAAAAGTATGAATAAGGTCTAGATAGAGATAGAGATAGAGAGAAATCAGAGTAGAGAGAGAGAGAGAGAGAGGTGGTGAATAGGTGTTAGGTTTACTATTAACTAGAACTAGAACTAGAACTACTGTTACAGTTACTGTTACCGTTGCTGTTACTGTTACTGGTGTTGAGACTTTAGGCGTGGAGGCCGGCTGTGTGTGTCGATGTAGATAGGCAGAGTGTGCATGTGGGCATAACATGAGGTACGGTATAGCAGTGAAAGAGGAGAACGAAGAAGAGAGGAAGAGAGGGAGAGAGAAAGAAGGAAGAGAGAGAGAAGGAAGAGAGAAAGAAGGAATAGACAATAACTAGCCAGCATAATCATGCCAAAAACCCCAAGTTAAACAACCAAGAAATGCACCATAAAAAAAGGAAGGAAAACACCATCCCATCCCATCCCATACCCTAACCCACACCCAACGCACTAGAAAGCCCAAAATAACAAAGCGAAAGTGGGAATAGAGGGTTTTTAACTACACAACTTGGACAGAAACTCAGGTAGTTTGACAGCTCGAGTTTCTGTCCAAACCGTGCAGCTAAAATACTCCCATAAAACGAAAAGAGCAGAAGCAAATCTTCAAACCCACCCCCTCCTCTCCACCCTACCTCCCAAACCCACCCCAAGCCCTCCTGACATCAACATTAAACAGCCCTCCTCTACCAGGCGCTGGAGCTGGTGCTGCTGCTGCAACCGGCACACTCACCGGCGCCTGTCCCGGCCCCGGCCCCGGCCCACTCTGAGGCGTGTACCCTGGGGGCGGCACCGCCGATGCCGATGCCGATGCCGATGACTCGCCAATGTCCCCACTCCCACTCCCACGTCCACTGCGCGCCCCACCATCTCCACGCTCAAGATCGACATATTTTGGAACCATGTCGTAGTCGGGCGGCGGCGCTTCATACAGCGGCAGCTGCTCGTCGTGGGGGCGGCGGTAGGCGCGGAGGTGGGGGGTTGTAACCGCCGGTTCGGGACTAGTTGCCGCTCTGGTGGTTAGTCTTCCCGAGAAGGTGTGGTGGGGCGGGGGTGGGGGGATGGGGGGATGGGTGGGCTTACCGGACGAGGTCCATTCCTGCGTCTGGGACGGGAGGTGGTGGTCGGGAGTGATGCGGGGGGTGGGAGAGTGTTGCGATGGCGAGACGCTGGCGGCGGAGGAGCACGGAGCGGAGGAAGATCAGGAGGAGGAGAATGGCGATTATGATGCCTAGTCTGTTTTGGGGGGGGGGGGGGTATTAGTCAGGGATAAAGGGATAAAGGAAGGAAAGGGGGGGGGGGGGTTGTTGCAGTATGTTACGTACGTGTAGATGATTCCTTGAGCCATTATGGGATGTTTGATACTAACTGCTTAGCTAGAGCTAGCTATCGCTGTGTGAATGGGGGAGTAAGGAGAGCTTTGGCCTGAGCATGAGCTTTACTCTACTCTAGGTTGGGTTGGTGGGGTATGATGTAGGTAATAGGTAGTAGTAGTAGTAGCAGCACTATAGTATGGATTGATGATGTATGATGTAAAGCAGAAACAATATGATGATGTCTAAGGATGGGCGATGAGCGATGAGTCGAGGGCTCCTTCTTGTTCCAGGGTCATACATGTAAGTCCAAGAATTGCACATTCTTGGCCGTTGCGACTTTTTGCCTTTCGCGCGCCGGTTTCTTTTCTTTGATAATTGATCGTGTGACATCCCGACCCGACGACGACGACGACGACGCATGCGGTGGGGGTGAGCGAGTGAGGGAGTGTGTGGGGGGAGGGATATGATGGGAGAGCAAAAGCCTGCTTTCTGCTTGATAAAGCTGTGGCGCCGACAGCTTTGTGCGGCGGACAGCAGCTGCAACAGTCTGGTGATTGCTTGCGGTGGAGGTGGAGTGGCGGTGGGCTAGGGTTGCTTTCATGAGGTATCACTCACTGCTACAAGTCAAGTGCATGTCGTAGCACTCGGCCCGCTACTACATGTACTCTACTCTACGCATGCATACATGCATATATGCATCCTCTGCTATGCACCCTTCTAGAGCACACGTCTACTGCTAGACCAGAGTAAAGACGGTGCGGTGAGCATGAGTGAGCCAGCCAACCAGGTTAGTGCATTTCTCATCCCAAGACAGCAGCTGACACCTCCCCTGCCTTTGTAAACCAATATATAATTGAAATATAGCACCCCCTCTGACCTTCGTATTTCGTTTCGTTTTCGATTTTTCGTTTGACAGCGCTCTATAGTACTAGCTACATCTCAACGTCCGGTCTCTCCACCCCTACTCATCCAGGATCTTGCACTTTATGACCCGGCGCGCTGTAACATGCTCGGCTGCGGTTGACACCCAATGTATCGCTAACTATATAGACTACGGGCCCTAGCTAGCATGGTTTTTCCGGGGCGTCCCAGAGATGGGGTTAACTGAGGATGCTGAAGCGTGAGTTTATCCGCAGGCACGTGGATGCATGTTCTACATGTAGATGACAAGGCGTTCTCGGGAATCGAGATGGGGGAGAAGGTATTCGCACTAATTCATTCCGCTTAGCTAGATGGACGGACGGATGAGCTGTGGATGGATGGATGGATGGATGGATTCTAAATCTGCGGGTGCTTTGGAATAGTAGCAGACGAATACCATATGCTCTGTCACACATATCCCGATACTCCCTCCCAAATAGTGCTGCTTGCTATGTTGATTTGTGGAACCAGAGAAGGCCAGAAGAGGCATACTTGTCTGTACCTGCTCAGTAGAGCTTTAGGGAACATATGTGTCACAAAGCATCCGTTCTGATAAAGATACTCCAATCGGAATCCTCCCTTCCTTTCACTTGTTTATATCGTCCTTCAACGTCCGCTCCGAGATCTCAGTTACCTACAACAGCAAGTGATCCACGCCTGAGCTAACTGGGCTCATTGCAGTATTGATTACTGATCTGAAATTGTGTAGTGACTATTACTACCACCACCACTGCTGCTGCTACGATAAGGGATCCATAACGTTTCAACCAAGTTTGATAGGCGTACACCTAGCTACTTACATAGCTAGGTGTATCTAGCTACAATATCTACCGACAACCTGAAACCGCGAATTCCAAACCCAACTCTTAGATTTGGCTAAATGGAAAACCTTCAATCGATCTGAAAGAGAAAAATACCACATTGTGGAAATCATAATCATCCGTTCGAAACTGCCGCCCTCGGTCAAGGAAAGTGAAAGAGAGTGAGAGGGAAAGATCGTGATATCCTTTTTAGTTAGGCCGATAATAGCCCGGGCCCCATACATAGTAGGTATCTGGCGGTTGAATTCAACAAAAGCTTAGCGGAAAGGTGGAGTTTCAATTACAATCGCATCGACATCTCATCGCGCTGGATAAATTCAACCTGAAGCTTAAAGAGATTAAAAAAAGCTTTTGCTAGCAGTAGCATAGTATACCATGAAGCTAGCTAGTCCCTCGGCTTAACAGCTGATCATTGGCTTTTAACGGAAAATCTCCACACTCGGAATCGCCAAGCGAAAAACTTCAGAAAAAAACTCCAATTACCCGGGTACTTCTTAAAACCTCGTGGCTCAACTCAATATCAATTCAGCCGCCACTTCCTTTGGTCATCCTTAGGAGAATTGGTAGCTCCGGGGTTGGGTTCGGGGTTCGGGGGGTGCAAGCATCGCTGCTGCCATTTAGCCTAATCGAGACCCTGAACGACCAACCATCTAAACACCCCGCTTAGTCCCATAATGTGGGGTTTCCCATAGGCATAGCATACAGACAGTAGTTGAGAAAAAAAAAATGCATCTCGACTCGGAGATGGCGCAGAGATGCTATCGTCAGAGTGGATAAAGCTTTACCGAATGCTGGATGTTTTTTTAATCTGAAATTTCCCGGGGACAGTTCCAATGCTTGCGGTAATCCTAGTTAGCTCTGCTTCACTTTTTTTTCGTTCCCTCGTTTTGATTCTCTCCCAATTGATGTCGGGATATGGGAAAATTATTTACCGTTGGAGTGGGGGGGTCAGAAGGAGCGGAGTAATGGAGGGGAAATAGACCGAGCATAAAAGGGCTACTATCTCTCCGATATTGAGGTAGATATTCATTGTGAAGCTCTTTTTTCCTGTGGGATATAACGACTTGATATTTCTGAGAAATCTTCAGCCTGGCTTGCATACTCAAAACCTTTGCGGACTTTGTGGTACGAGTCTTTCCTTTCTTTTTTTCTCTTTCCCCTCATTACCGGTGGCCGTGTGACCATAGGTAATAGTTATATATATTCTGACGTCGTTGCAGAATAGATTCAAACCACAACCTCCAAACAAATCCTCACCCACAGAAACAGAAACCACATCAAATATGGTCGCCGCAACACAAGCTGCTACTCAGGCCGTCAAGTCGAGCCTTAAGCCGAATATCGGTGTGTACACTGATCCCCAGCACAATCTCTACATTGCAGAAGCAACACCTTCTGTAGAGGAGATTCAGAAAGGCGACACTCTCGAGCCCGGCGAAGTCGTCATCCAGGTCCGAAGCACCGGTATTTGCGGGTGAGTAATCTTATTCCTGATTGTGAATTGAAGTTATATTGACACCCCCCGAAGCTCTGATGTCCACTTCTGGCATGCAGGATGCATCGGCCCTATGATCGTCGAAGATAAGCACATTCTCGGCCACGAATCCGCCGGCGAGGTAAGATATACCGGATACTATTCCTGCCCCCCCCCCCCCCCCCTCTCATGGAATTAGCATGTTAACCCGATATCGCCGCTTCAGATCATTGCCGCCCACCCCTCCGTCAAGCACCTCAAGCCTGGTGACCGAGTCGCCGTTGAGCCCAACATTCCCTGCCACTCTTGCGAACCCTGTCTTACCGGCCGCTATAATGGATGCGAGCACGTTCTTTTCCTCAGTACTCCTCCGGTCCCTGGTCTCCTCCGCCGCTACGTCAACCACCCCGCCAAATGGTGCCACAAGCTCCCCGAGACTATGTCCTACGAAGACGGCGCACTGCTCGAGCCTCTCTCTGTCGCGCTCGCCGCTATCGACCGCGCCCAGGTCAAGCTCGGTGACTCGGTCCTCATCTGCGGCGCCGGTCCCATTGGTCTTATCACTTTGTTGTGCGCGAGGGCTGCCGGTGCGGAGCCCATCGTCATCACCGATATCGACCAGGGGCGATTGGACTTTGCAAAGACACTTGTCGCAGACAGCCCCGGCGTGCTTCAGACATACCTTGTGACCCGCGGGAAGACCGAGGAGGAGCTGGCCGAGGGGGTGAAGCAGGCGCTTGGGGTGGAGCCGGACGTTGCGCTGGAGTGCACGGGTGTGGAGTCGTCGATTGGCGCGGCGATCCACGCGGTGCGGTTTGGCGGGACGGTGTTTGTCGTCGGCGTGGGCAAGAACGAGATGAAGTTCCCGTTCATGAGATTGAGCACGCGCGAGGTGGACCTCAAGTTCCAGTACAGGTACTGCAACACTTGGCCGCGCGCAATCAGGCTGGTGAATAGTGGCGTGCTGGCCAATATTAGGAAGTTGGTGACGCACAGGTTTTCGATTGAGGATGCGGTCGAGGCGTTTAAGACTAGTGCGGACATGAAGAGCGGGGCCATCAAGGTCCAGATTGTGAATAAGGATTAGTTTTTTTTGTGTTTTATTTTTTATTTTCTTTTTTGGATGTGTTTTTTTGTGTGTTGGTGTATGATGATGTATTGTTAGAAATTTGAGAAATCAATGGAGTTTGTGGAAGAAAAATGCCATGCGCTGCGGCTGGTTGGGGCCGAGAAGTGTTTGAGTGAGCGATTGATGTTTGGATTTGATTTGATTTGATTCAATTCTGTGCGCACTCACTCGATCACTCTCCCTTGAACAAAACCCTGTAGATACTACATAGCATCGTAGCACAGGATATCTATCCCTCCGCGGGTTTGGGTTTGACACAGGCCACCTTCTTAGTACCTAGGTAGAGTACTCTATCTATGACACCATCCAGGTTTCAGCGAGAATACTCTGTGCCTTCCTACTCTAGCTTGTCTTGTCTAGTTGTCTAGGGTGTATTGTAGTGTGGTGTTGTGTGTGTGTGTGCGTGTGTGTGCTGTGGTACCTACATACATGCTATACATGACATATTATTCCTATCTATGAAACCTGCGCCAGATAGATCGAGAGCGCCGCGGCCGCACCGCACCCTTCTCTTAATTCTGGACTTGTGCCTAATTAAGCAATCTACGTTCTCTTTTCTTCTTCTTCTTTTTCTTCTTCCATAAATACCCGATCGATCAACTGCCCTACTCTAGCTCGGCACATTATACATGACGGGTGAATCGAATCTCAACGTGTATGTGCGCGCCCAATAGGACGCGAGTGACATCTCATGACTGCAATTTCTGGCCGGGCCCAATCGGAAAATCCTGCGGAATATATTTTTGCCGTGGGGGTGGGCTCCCGGGGAGGAGGAGAAGTGAGACAGTTTCCAAGAGTTTTACAGCTCATACCTACCTACTTTAGCTACCTACTTTAGTTGCACGTTGCCTCTGGATCAAGTATCGTCATTGAGCGAGTGGAGGTGAGATGGGGAGAGAGAGAGAGAGAGCCTGGAGAGGTGAGGACCAGGTAGGTACAGATGCACGTGGGATCTAGTGGTACTCTAACTAGAGTAGTGGATGGATGGATGGGCCAATTGGGTGGTGGCTTGGGAGCCCGGGTTGGGGACTTGGGGGTTCGGTGATAGCCGTCAGTACTCTACTGTTGACGAGAGTAGAGTAGAGTGTCTGGGGCTTCGCTTGTTTTCTATGCAGAGTGCTACTCTAGTACTCTAGGTACTTTACCTTGGGGGGCTCTGGGTATGTACATGTACATGTAGGTACTCTGGGTACTCTAGCACAGTAGCTGTCTCAATGCTTCCGATTTGGTGGATGGGCGTGCCGTGCCGGTGGGTTTGGTTTTTGTATCTACGATCGTGAGGACTAGTAGTACTAGTATTTTTTGTTCTACAGATGGAGCTAATTAATGAAGCTAGAGGGTACATAGTACATACATCGTGGAGGAGGTGGAGGAGGTGGAGGAGGAGGGCTTTGGAGGTTAGGGTACATGTAGATACATTGAGAGGGTCGGCGGTGCAGAAAGTCCTGTCTGTCTGTTCTGTTCTGTTCTGTTCTGTTCTGTTCTACGAGAATCTCCGGGCGACAGGAACACTTCCACTGTAAAGTGGCCAGTCCATTCTCGGCAAACGCGGCCAGCAGCCACTCACAGCCCACTATTACTGACACGTAGTTACATGTCGATAGGTACCTGTGGTGGTGGTGGTTGTACTCAAACTGGTTTTTTTTTTCCCCCACGGTCCGTCGCCGCCTGCCTGCCCCAGTGGAGTGCCAGTACCAGTGGCCAGGCACACAAACAAGTGTTTTTTAGCGGCAGCGGCATTGGCCCGTGCTATTTATAAATAAGGTGGTGGATGGATCGCACACACGTGCATGGCGCGATGTTCCACCTGCATGCAGACGGTCAGATCCGGACTAGCTAGCTGGGGTTGTTGAGGTGAGTGGTGAGTGGTGAGTGAGTGAGTTAGAGAGCAAGTAAGAGAGAGATCGCGTCTTGTTGCCAGGTTTGGGGGGGGGGGGGGGGGCTGTTGTTGCAGATTTGGACATCGGACGGTGGGAGGGGAGATTCGTTATCTTGTGTCTGTAGATGGTGATGATGGTGAGGTTGGGCTGGGGGGGGGGGCGGTGGTGGAGGTTATCTATCTGAAGGCGAGGGAGGGGAGGAACATGGCGAATTCGAGATGCAGTGTGGTGCGGTGGTAGGGTACATGTAATCACGAGAAGGACGATAAACGATTGCCGGGACCAGATCGGGGGAAAGAGGACGCTCGATGTGGCCAATGGGGCTCTTTAGTGGGGGGGGGGGTACATACGAGGAGTGGAGTGGTACTTTGGTGTAGGTACATGTAGTCACTCTACTCTAGGTAGTAGTACTCTGCTCTGCTCTGGAGTATTCTAGCTACATGTACCAACATGTACTTACACTACCCAGAGCAGATGTAGAGGCATGATGACGCTGTACTGGGGAAACGAAGGCGAGAGGCAGGGGTGCACTGTGGTACGAGACTCTAAGTACCTCCTCTGGCGAAGGCGCCTCTAGGAACACACAAACCCAATTAACCCCTTCAACCCCCCGGGTGTCAGCCAATCAGGCAGACCGCTGCCGCCCTCAAGTAGGTACAAGTACAAGTATCCTGTACCCAAGACACGGGAAATTTCAATGTATAATCGTACCGTCATATAGCCCGAGTGCTACATGAGGCATGCAACCGCCCAGAGGTAGAGTAGAGGTTACCCACAGTGCCAGGCCGCCAGATCAGATAGAGTTCAGGTACGGTGTTGGGTAGAGTAGAAGCAGCTGCCCAAACAGTGTATGTAGGTAGAACTGATCCATACCGCGGATCACCTGCCCAGGGCAGGACAGGTGCTATATTTACTTAAATCAATTCTATTACTATATACATGTAGCAGCTACATATGTGCATAGTTGGTTAATTAGGCGGGGAAGCGAAGTTGCGTTACTCAGACCAGGCAAGGCAGGAGAAACTACATGTTTGGAGGGGGAGAGGCCGAGGCCGGAGAAGAAGGACGAGGAGAGGGTGATAATAGTAGGTACATGTAGACGTTAGTTGATGGGAAGAGACATACTTATAAACCCTGTGCTGCTGCTGCTGCGTGCCTACATGACAGCATCCTCCCCAGCTAATAGTGCTTCTTCTTTCCTTGACGCTTCAGTCATTCCATTCAAGCAAGGCTAGGATTGATTCCTGACTTATCCTTACATACCACAGCAATACTACAGCACTACTTGTACCTACTTTACCCCGTTACCTTACTACGTCCTACTACTGCAGCGCGGAAAGGAAAAGGAAAAGGAAAAAAAAAAAGAAGAAAAAAGTCAGGATAACCTGTCCATATTTCAATCGTTACACTGCACTGGCTGCTGTTGTTGTGTTGTACAATTGTACATACCTAAACTGCTGCTGCTCCTGCTCGTGTTGCTGCTTGCTTCCTTAATTAATCAACCAACAGCTGTACCGGCCGGAACCATTCCCTATTCTTCCCTTCACTTTGCATTGTACTCTAGAGTGGCCATCTTATCCCTCCCTTCACCGCTTCTTTTTTCTTTTCCGTCTTTTTTTCGCGTTTCTCTCTCCTCTCCCCCGTCTTTCTTCCCACTTCCAAATCATATCTCAGCTGCCCAGCCCTCTCACAACTAAAAGTGAAATTTATTTTTGCACTTTCTGCTTCACTTCCAAAGTTCCCATAGGTACACACTAGCCTCTGTGGGGTTTCTTTCTTGTGCTTGGACTGCTAGTAGTTTACTGGCCGCCGTCACACCCTCTCGCTCGACTCGCTCGCTCGTTCGCTCCACTGATTTATCCCGCCACCCACTTCATTGTTGCATATGCACGACATCTGAATCCTTAACCTTCATCCCGCTTGTTTTTCTCTTTTCTCTCACGCTCACCTACTCTGGAAAGTATCCATCTAGAGTAACTCTACCACTAGAGAGAGCACCACGCTCCCGACAGACAGACAGACACCTTTCCATTCCCGGCTGTGCTGGCCCAGCTTTTTTCTTTTCAAGGTTTCTTACTCGATTGCCACGGACGAACGGGGGATTATTTTAGAGAGCCATTGTTGGGCGTGTTTGATTGATTGGGTTGTTCTGGAACGGAGAGAGAAAAAAAAACGTACGTATGTATGCACGCTTTGTCTCTTCTTTTTTTTTTTTGTTGCATGTCCTGTCTTGTCTGGTTTGGGGAGACGAAAGATTGGTACTGTACTGCAGCTACATAAGTAGATGGAATGAGTGAAGTGGGCATGCTGCTCTACATATATACTAACTAATCCGCTTGCTCAGAAAGTTCCCTCTCTTGAGCTAATCGAACGGATTACAATTATATTTTTTGGGGCCTCGCACCACACCCCCAAAAAATTAATTACTACTACCTGCCACATTCTATCTGCTGGAATTAAATTGGAATACGTTTTATCCAGGACAAACAAGCAAGGCATCTACGTATCATATCCCACCACTGTCACTATCACTTTCAATCCGTTTCCCACAACCACTACTATCATCCTCACCACCGATCAGCAGCAGGATCAGTATCCTTAACAGCAACAGCAGCCAGTGCAAACCGTGCACCCATTATTAAAAACGGCCAAGTAATAACTGCATCTCATCCAAACAAGCCCTAAAAAAAGGAACAATGCCCTCCGTAACCCTACCGCTTCTTTCCCCCACCACAACCACCACCGACACCCCGCCCCCCACGCCCAAAAAGGCGCCCAAAAAGCTCCGACGCAAGAATCCCCCGCCATCGCTCACCACCACCGGTGCGCACCAGCGCCTTCCCTCATCCGCCGGCTCATCAACATATTCACGGCCCTCGTCGAGCAAATCCAACCCCCCGGACCACCAAACATGGACAGCGTCTCACCCAGCCTCCCACCAGCAGGGAAGGAGAGGTAGCGAACCGCGCGCTGGCGATTGGTCGGCGCGGACGGCAGAATTCCCTGTTGGGCCTCTACCTGCCCTCCCGGCGCCGGTAGCGGCAGCTCTGTACTCGGGACTGGTGACGCCCCCGCCCGAATCGGAGCTTCGGCAGGGGGGCAGGCAGATTCAGGTGGAGGTTCAGGTCCAGATGCAGGGTCAGCAGAGTCAGAGTCAGAATCAGAATCAGAATCCTGGGGCATCACCGAGATCGGTATCCTCCGTGTACAGCTCACCACCTGCGTCGTCGAACCAGGAACACTTCCCAGTGAATGTCCAACAGCAGCCCCCGCAGACACCGAAGACACCGCAGCCCCCACAGGTTATAATAAGGGGCAAGGGCAGGGACGCGTTCAAGGCCTTCTCGTACGACTCGTACAATAGCCCGTCGGCCCTTCCCTCGACCTCATTACCAGCTTCACACGACCTTCCTCCTCCTCCACCGCTTCCTCAGGTATCGTACGTCCCCAACGCGCAGCATCCGAATACTCTGTTTGCATCAGCGTCGACGCCGCCGCCGGCTAACAACCATAATACTACCACCACCACCACCACCACCACTACTACTACTAATAATATGCACTCGCGATCCAAGACGCTCCCGTCGAACCTGGACCTGACAGATCTGGCGCCGCCGCCAAGAATCCAGGCGCGTACGCCCGGCGGGACGCCGATCCTGCCACCGCTACCGTCGTTCCAGTCTGGCGGGTTTGGATTCGATCTGCCGGGCGCCGCTGCCGCCGCCGCTACTAACAATGCTATTAATAAGAACGGCAACACCGCGCACCACCAACAGCCAAAGGCACCGCCGACATCTTCTGGGCGCCAAAAGTACCGCCCCACGTCGCTCCCGTCCCCGACGGCGCCGCCAGTCCCGGATCGGAAGCGCCCGTCAATGTACTTCCACCCCGAGCCAGCGCCAGCACCAGGGGGGGAGCCGGCAGAGCAGGGAGAGTACATCTGCCACGCGATAACGGCGGAGGAGCCGATCCCGCTGCCGTCATCGTCGACGGAGCACACGCCGTCGCCGTCGCCGCCGACGGCGAGCGAGGAGTTTGGGCAGCAGCAGCACCAGGCGCCGGCGAAGGGGCGGGTGAGGAGGAAGTCGGACGCGGTGAGCTCGTTCCTGGGCGGGTGGAAGCTGACGATGATGGGCGGCGGGAACTCATCGTCGACGGCGCGGAACGAGAAGGCGCTGAGTAGCGGGAGCGAGAGCGATGTGTCGCCGGTGGGCGTGGGCGATGGTGGCGGGTGGATTCATAGGAGGAAGGGCAGCTTTTCGAGTACGAGGCCGCCGAGTAGGGAGAAGTCGAAGCACGGTGCGTATGCGCAGGAGTATAGGGAGCTTAGGGCGCAGAAGGCGGCGGAGAGTGCTACGGCGACAACAACGACGCCGACGTCGTTAAAGAGGGCGTCGCATGTTGCGTCGAGGGAGGGGAGTGCGCCAGCTAGTCCGGTGGAGGGTACGGGGGTCAGTGGGATTCTAGGAGGGATGGCGGCAAGGGAGCGGGCTGCGGAGAAGGCAAAAGAGGGGAGGAGGGCAAGAAGGGAGAGTGCTGGGTATGTGTCGTCGTCCTCGGACAACAGCACGCTGCCACCAGTGCCGGTGGTGGACCCGAGTAAGATTGCGTCGGCGGCCAGTGAGGTTGTGAGTTTGGATGTTGCGGTAAGACAGATGCAGCTGCTGGAGAGCCAATTAAAGAAAGGGCGCCCATTGAGTCCGCCAGACTCAAGAGACGGTGAGAAGTCGGAGAGCGATAGAGGATACCAGGCGAGCTCTGAATATAGCCAGACCACCACCGCTGCTACAAACTCACGCCAGGGATCCGCAGACAGCTCGCAGCAGAACTCGGGCTCGTCGTCGCCGGCGGGGAGCATCGACCAGAAGTTTCAGGTTCTCCCTGCACCACCACAGGCATCGTCCTCAAAGCAGCAACAGATCTCAGACTCAACAGGGAAAGGCAAGTCGCGCTCCCCGCTCCGCAACGAAATCGACTCTGAGAGCGTTTCAAGCGACGAGAAGAAGAAGCTGGAGCGGCCAAAGAGCATGGGCAAGCACTCGTCGGGCGGGTCGACAATCGGGCAGCACCAGGACTACTTTTCGAGGCCCAAGAGCTCCGGTGCCGCGCTGGGGTCCGGGTCGGGGTCGGCGGGGTCGGGGTCGGCGGGGTCGGGGTCGGGGTCGGGGTCGAGGCCAACGACGCCCCCGAAGCCGATTGCGAAGCTGTTTGTCATCTGCTGTAGGTGCAAGTATTGGCATGATCTGCCGAGCGTCATGTATAGGGGCATGGTGGAGAATGGAGGTGCGACGAGGTGCCCGTATTGTTTGCATGGGATGGAGGTGGCGTGTTGTGCTGGGTGAGTTGATCTTTTCGGGCTGGTATGCGTGATGGATGGAATGCTGACTGTGTGTGGTACGTAGGTACACTTGTGTGGTTTATATGCACCAGAAGCATCATTGATGACATTGATGGTCATGATGATGGATTGATCGATTTTTCTCGTTTGTTTGTTTGATAGTAATGTGGTTGGCTTTTTAATGGATTGATTTAGGAGTGTGAGCGGGCGTTTGCTTTTTTCTTCCTTTTTTACCCCATTGATGTGTTTTTTTATAGTATCTTTTTTTTGTTTGGAGTTTTGTTGCGAGGTGTGGTGTTTTTTTGTTCGTGTTTTTTCCATGGTTGGTTGGTTGATTCTTTGCTACCATTTCTTTTCTACTTCGTTCATGATCTGGATTTTTTTTTTACAGCATGATATATTACACTCATTGCATTTTTCTTTTTCTTTTTCTTTTCTGTCATCTCGCGGAGCATGTCGGTCATAAAGATACAGCAGATACAGCAGATACAGATACAGATACAGCTCAAGGAGTTAGTTACGTGGTCTGTGGAAGGTTTGGGGGGGGGGGGTATGCGCGGCCGGATAGCTGGTATATATATAATGGCATACGCGTACGCAGGGCAAGGCAGGGCAGGGTAGTATAGTTACGATTAGTTACGAATTAGTTACGTTAGTTACGTAGAGCGAAGAAACGGAATGAATATCAGGAATGTAGTTGGCATATCTAAAAAAGTTTAAAAAAAATCCAGCCAGCGCAGCCAAGCGGGATCGGGAATTGATGTGACGTGTAGGACGTTGGTGTAGATGGTTAGTGCGGAGAGCTATTTATTTAAGCTTTTTTTTCCCTTGAGGTGATGGTCATGATGATCGTGGCGTCTGTAGGTACACATGCGATGAGTGCCCGATCACTGCGCGTGCGTTGTGGGATGTGCGATGGCAATCATTAGTTCAGACATTCAGACTCAGATCCAGATTGCGAAGTGGGCCAGTACGTGCATTGGGCGGTGTTGGTGTTGGTGTTGGTGTCGTGATGTGATGCGATGTGATGGTCAGGTCTTATTTCTTAATACATCGTGTGCTCCGGGCCAATGGCGTGCGGTGTTTCGGATGTTTTGTTTGGCGATGTGGAGTAGACTAGGTAGATTAGTAGGTTAGGTTAGTAGGATAATTAGTAGGGGAGAGCCGGGTAGGTTGCGGCTTGGCGTGGATTAGGAGTGGGTGGTGGGCAGTGGTGGAATGAGAGTCACGGCTGCTCACTCGGCGTGCTTACTGGGGGCGGACCCATTCTTGTTCGCGGGTGAGGTGGGCAGAGGTGGAGTGTACTTGGGGAATACCAGATGTGGTACCGCAATGGTCGATTTGTCTTAAACGAAGCCACTAATATATCCTTGCGATAGAAATCGAAAGACCTACGTGCTCTCGGAATCCGGTAATTGGCCGCGATCGCAGGATATTCTACATGTGTAGCTTTTTGGGATGTTTCTATTATTTAGATCTAGAGTGTGCAAGTATTTAATGTACACACTTAATCGATAGCGTGAAGTCTTCCATCTACACGGGTATATAGGTACTTGTAAGGGGCCCGGGTACCTGTACTCGGGCCGCGCTGTAAGGGATCAATCACGGTCACAGGCCTACTTGTACGTGAGCGGGACAAGCGAAAAAGTGCTGACCACCCTAACGCAGATGCTCACCCTAAAGTAGACCCCCGAGACGGAGTGGCCTTGGTTCATAGATGACTTTATCTCTCTGGATCTTATCTGCAATTAATAGCGGGAGAGCTAGAGGGGATATTCGGAATTCGCTCCATGTATATGCAGAAAGCCCGGTAGCATAGTTGAATAATGCGCACGATCGGGTACCAGTAGGACGTTTGCCAGAAGAGTAGTAGTAAAGCACTCCCTTGTATCGAAATATTGGCCAGCTTGCACAGTTTATTCACGTGTTTGGTTAAATAAATACTCAAAGCAAAGCTTGCGAAAAAAAAAAAAAAAAAAAAAAAAACTCAATTCATTACGCTACGCTACTCTATCAGTACCCCACCGCTTTTCCTCAAAACACGCAATCTAAACACGCATAAAAGCAACTTCCCCTCTAGCTCCGCCCTTTAATTCCCCTCCTCCCCCCTCCCCATACAAACTTACAACGCCAACCCCAACACCTCCTTCTCCCTCTCCTTCAGCTCCTCACGCACCGCAACGATATTCTCCATCCTCTTGACAAGCTGTCTCTTCTTCGCCTGGATGCCCTCCCACTCTTTAAGGTCCGAGATCTGTTTCTCGGCGCTGACGGCGTAGCTAAAGAAGGTGCCAAGGGTGCCGCCGGTGTAGATGTAGGAGCAGAGCAAGAGGTGCTCGCTTTCGAGGGTCTCGTGCTGCGTGGTGAGGGTGTGGATTTGGGTGCGGAGGTCAGCGAGGCGGGTGCTGGGGTTGGTGGACATGGTGGTGGTATTGTTGGGGGTTGTGGTGTTGGTTGTGGTTGTGGTGGTTGTGGTGGAATTGATGAAATTAATGAGATCGGTATATCTGGCTTGATTGTTAAGAATCTAGATAGTGTTATGTTGGTATGCTGGCTTACTTTTATTGTGGATAGAATGTGTGATTTAGATAAATCCTTTTCGGCGTAGAAAGCCTTTAAATACAGAGAGGGTGATTAATGCATTTCAATCCTACAATGATTTCTACGCCCGCTTTCAAGTGTTTTTTTCTTTTTCTATTTACTTCATATTCCTCGTTTATTCAAAGATCTAGTTATATGGACAGTTTGAAATGGACCTTTCGCTTGAGCTTTTAGGAAAAAAGAGAATCCGTGCGTTAACGGTTCGATGGTGACGATCACCAAATATCACTCGGTTTCAGTCACCCAGCCAAGCCAGTCTTTCCCAGAAAACCCGCACGATACCGTGCTTGGGTCAAAAGAAACCCCACAGTGGAAACCCTAATCCCCGGGAAAAAAATTATCATTACGTATAGTGGTGTACCTACATCCGTAGTACATGTAGCTGGCTGACGCTCTTATCCAATTGCAGAACCCTTTGCTTGTTGATCAACCAATTAACCCAAAAGCACAATGCATCCGTCACCGGTGTCCAAGACCTAACCCACTACCGTATCCTTCCCCTCCATCCCCCTCGGCCTCCACACCAAAGCTGGAAAGTGCAGCCCCTCCCTTGGTGTATGGAACCTCCCAATCTCCTCAAACCCCAACTTCAAGTACATCGGAGCCCCCGGATCGCTCGCCTCCAGCCCTACACACACACCCTCTTTCTGCGCCCTATCGAGTCCCCATCGTACCAGCATCTGCCCGATCCCCCTCCGCTGCCACTTCGGGTCAACGACGAGCATGAGAACGTGCCAGTGCTCGGCGTATATCCCTGAAAACGTCTCCGCCAGAAACGTTGGATGACGAGCCTCCATCTTCGCTAGCGCAGCGGCGTCGGCGGAGCGGTCCGGGGGTGTGCGCAGGACAAAACGGATGAGCGGGGAGACGTAGGTGTTCGTGAGTGTCAATAGTTTATGCTCCAGTCCTACGGAAAGAGAAGTTAGCACAGGGACTGCTGAACTATAGAGGGTGTATATTATATATCATATGTATGCGTAGCGTTTCAGAAGACATACGTTTCAGTACTCCTTGCCCCTCAGCCCGGATCCTCTCGGCTTCCGCAGATGTCCCCATGCGCTGCCATGCGATCCAGCCTACGATTTCCTTCCTGGATCGCCCTGTGGATTCGTCGGCTACGTCGGTCTCAGCAACAAGATAGACGGCATCAGAGAGGATCCCCTTCTGCAGCTTGAGCCTCCATGTGTGGAGGTAATCGTCGTAGAACTCGCGGCGGCGCGGGTAGAGTACATCGTAGAAGCCATCGTCCATAAGTGCGGGGGCGCTGATGGATGCAAGGCGAGGCACGTCGGCGAGTGTCGCGGTGCGTATCGAGAACTTTCTAGCGGGGGTGGCCATGGTTGTCTTGATGCCGTTTCCTGTAGCGGCCATGATCAATTGGTTCAGTTATTTTGGTGTTGGTGATGGAGTGCTAAGGACCTAGGAGTGCAGTTAAAATTGGGGCCCGGGAATGCGAGTTATATAGCTAACTTTTTTTTTTATGAGGCTCTCCACTGATCGTGCTTCCGGAGATGTAGCTTTTTTCGTTCCAACTAAGTACCTATCTGTGCGGATTGAGTGATGTACGTAGAGTAGGTACATTTCTCTTTGCGGGTTTGGAATGTTATTCAGCTCTTGGCATGCTCGGCCAATCATTGGGCTTTGGTGGATAAGTTACCGCCGGTACTAATTCTGTATCCGGAAGGTCGGTAGCAATAATCCGTGGTTGCCAAGAAATACGTTGAATACCATACGCCGGAGGCCGAGCATTGATCAATGATGTGGGTTGATTGATGATAGTCGCGTGAGCTCGTATCGATATATAGGTATGTGTGTTCATTCTCTAAGCTTGAGTAGGTGTGATGTGATGTGATACACCGAGTAAGGACTTCCAGTCCTGTATTAATACATATAACCAATGAACGGATAGATGATGAGTGATGCATGTGTATTGTCTTGAAGTCTGAATCAAAGAATTGAGGTTCGTGAGGTTCCTGGCTACATGACGCATATGTGTCTTAATAGAAGAGGCCACAAGGGTGTATCTACGAAAGAAGCCACAAAGGCGTATGAATCGAAACCCTAACCCTATGTCAATACAACAGGACAACCATCTGCAGGTGATTGATTTGTGCATTATTTTATTATATAGTGTACATCCTAGAATTTAAATACTTTATATATACTTGCGGTGAAACTAAATATTATTCCAATTTCGCTGGTAACAATCCAATCCCACCATACTCGAGACCCTACAAAACCACAACCAATAGCTAAAACCAAGTGTACTAAAGTCAGAAGTAATTCCCTCTGACGTTTCCCATTGGTTACTGCGATGGTTGGTGGGCTTAAGGAGGTGGTGAAGTTGATGGTTGCTATTACGAGAGGCAATACTTAACTCCACCGCAAGTACACGAGCTATTGGTTCAGGTATTAGAAAATCCTGGGGTCCTAACAAGGACGAGTTGGAGCTATTTTCACAAAGAGAATAAGATAATACCTTTCGGACTAATAGAGAATTGATCAATGGCGAACTGTTTTTGCATATTTATCTCATTTATTGTGAGTTTCGAATTTCTTGACATAAAAAATTGAAGCTTAAATAATTTATCCTCCACTCTTGCCTTACTAAGGTTCCAACGACTTGCCAACCAGGTGCCCACAAGGCCTCCTAAGGCTGAAGCCTACCCTCTCAACAATTCCATGACCTTGATCACTTTAGCCCTTGCGATTTCCATCCTTGGTCTTAACGGGGAGATAATCGTTCAAATTCGCTCCACGTGGAATGTGGATGTAGGACTCCTGGGAAGCATCAGTATTTCTCATAAAGCAAAAAGTGGTGGACTGGATTTATACCGCAGCGTTTCCTTTGGAGCGGGGAGGGGCGCTTTGTCCAGTTTGGATTGTTTGGACGATGTCGATTTGATCATCGGATTCGGCCTCGTCAGGGTGGCGGGCGTACTGGACAGAGACTTGAAGATCAGTGTCGGTGGTGGAAACGTGCATCTTCATGGCGGAAAGGTTGTTTGTGGTGTGGGTGGATGTTTGGTAATGGTGGATGCGAGATGATGGGTTGGTTGTTGGCTGCAGTTGTACAGGCGCGCGGGATATATATGGTAAGTGGCTGTTATGGAAACTGGATAGAATGAGATAGTAGCCACTTAGCTTGACTTGTTTATCTTTTGGGGTTGTAGTTGGGTCTTCAGGGTATTCTAGAAGTGACATGAACTCTGGTTGAAACACGTGATATACGCAATTCTCTGCTTGAAAGTTGAAAGCGATGAGCCGAGGACGAAAGTTACGTACATGTAGGTGGTTTCGAAATATGTATTCGAAATAAATCCACCGTTATTTTTAAAAAAAATGGTCGGCACGGAACGGCATCAATGCTTATTACGATCAATGTGTATCACCGGTTATCACTCGGTTGAATTGAGATTCACTTGGAATGTAGACACGCTCAATTAATCGATTGGTAATTCGTTGGTTGTTTGTTAGGCACGCTCGAGCACATGTATATGTGTTTTGTACATCGCGCATGTCACGTTTGGAACACCTGCAATTGTACACGTAAGGTAGAAATGGTGAAGCACGTAATGGCAATGAACTATGGGAGCTGTTACACGTATACGTATACCTAACGGGTCTCAATCGACTACATGTATATGTACTTATGGGCCCTTCTTCTTCTTCTTCTTCTTCTTCCTCACCCTGATCTCCTCTCTTTCTCCTCATCCCCAATCCTGTCCATTATCCACACATATATCGGTCAACCTTCCTTAACAACGATTGTTGCTGTGATCTATAACATATATTTGTTTACATAAGAAGATCTACGATTATAAACATACACTCTTCCACGTACGTGGCAAGACTATATGATGAATGAAAATATATATCGTCCTTGTAGTTGGGTAACCACTGTTACCGAGTGATAGCTTATGACTCTGTCCATTTTGAGGATACGTGGAATACTGAGATATAGCTCGGCTGACACAGAGTATAAGAGTGTAAGTCTGATTTCCATATGTTTCGATACGTCTTGGCTCCAGGTACCTAAATTGTATTCACGCATATCCAATGATGATTATATTAGTCTAGGCTTAATGTACAGTGGTATTTCTGTGCGTAAATTAAACCGCTTTGGGTTAAAATGGTTAATACATTGTAGATTAGGTATGCATAATATACTACCATCACAATGGTGATCATGACCGATCACAGTTAGTAAGCTAAGTTGTTTATAGGAATCCGTCACTGAGGTTACAAGACCGGCTGAACTAACATTGGCGCTGAATGCTGCCAATACCACTGGGACATAACCAATGCTATAATTTCCAAGAAACGGATGACCGCTTCATCTTCAGCGCTAAAAAGACTTGGGTTTTGCAAGTCATTAATTTATGAGGTCCAAGCCTCCCCGCAAAAGTTAAAACAATTGTTCCAGTAATGGCTAATTGACAATACATATGATAAAACGCATCTCACTGCGCCTTCGCTCTTTAAAGAACCAGAGTTATGATAATTTCCTCAGAAGTAACGCGATATGCGTGATCGCGGTTGCGCCAAGAGGACCGGAACCCTGAGCCAGATTATTATGGCACCATATTGAAGATCACAAGCGCACGCGTTTGTTGGATAACACAGCGATACAATACTCCTGCCTATTATCTTATTATGAAAGGTGGCTTCATGCACATAACTCACTATCTTCCCGGTCCCAGAGTCTCAAGAGACCTCTACGCAGCACGATCATGATCATATTTGCAGACCCTTGGCTTTTGGGCCGCATAAAGACTCCTTAGATCTTCGGTATTGGAACCAGTGAGAATGTAACATCCCGCCAGTATCCTCATCTGAGTGGTGGCTTTATAAGGTCATCTTTCTGTGTTGCCCTTATCACCTGGAGTTTCGGAAATGTCCGCATATGCATGGCGCTCGAACTTTCATATGCTGTGTGGTTGGTTGTTCAGGTACAAACTGGGCTGCAGATCATGAATATGCAAGAACACCCATGGAATAAGTCATTATTAGAGAAGGGTTTGAAGCACCTTGGTTTTTGCGCTGAATAACAGAGCTTTTTTGCGAAAGACTTTACTCCGTCCTAGCACTAAATGTAAAATCCCAAGGCCATTGTGCATGCGTTAGAAGGACTTGACCTATGTAGTCTAAGAGATCCTTAGACAATAGTTCTAAGCATCGGGACACTAATGTATTTCAGAGTACGTTCCTAGAGTACATGCAACCTACATGTAGCTAGGCTGCATACCCCATGGCTAGGACTCAACACGGTCGTTGGTAAAAATTCCAATATTCACGGTAATATCACTATATTATCTGCGTTATATATATCACGACGAGATTGAAGGTTGAAGTCAAAAATAATTGTCCGGGAACGATAGCCATGCCCAGCTAGCTATGGAGTAAAGACCCGTCTTGGAGCACTCCATCTAGGTTAACACCGGAGAAAAATGTCAGCTCCTCGGTTTTCTCACTCAAAGAAGGGAGTAAGCACGAGGGTACAAGGGACACTAGTATTATACCTTGCCTCGGAAGAACCTATTAGGCCGGGATGGAGTTCCGAAAACACCATGTCGCTTCTTGCATGCATAACATTCAAACCGACTTCTTCTGTGACCGGTGTCACATTTTGGGAGAGAATTCGATATAAAATCAGAGGACTGACGTCAGGGTAGGTTGCGATCGAGTTTCTTCCATAAGTTTGATGAAATTCAAGTAATCATGATGTTATCCATTGGAGATCATTACGAGTATGATATCAGGCCTCAGTTATTTAATTCTAACAAAAGCCCGCATGAACCTGGATATCGACGGCTTGTGTTTTGCCGCTTCTTGATGTGCTTCCTAAATTTCAGCATTCTTGAGGCTTGGGAAATATTAGTGACCTGCATCTTCCGATTCCCTGCTACTGGGATCGAGGGGGGCCTAGGATAGGCCTTAAACATAATTGCCAGTCCTTAGGGACTCGGATATTCCAACAGAGTGTTATTGCGCCCTGGTGTCTTTGATGAACCAGATATTTTTGGTCTCAGGTTACTAGCGACAGAACTACCTATCGATAAATCCCGCTGAAAGTGCTCAGATTGTGGGTCACGGAATTTTTGTGGGGAACACAAGGGAAAGGGGCTGTAGGTATGGCAAATCTCAGTTGGCAAAACATGGAGTACCGTGCGTTACTGGCTTGATATGGTACTCCCAGCCTTGATCAATTAATCATTTAGGTGCTCTACTCAATTTCTTTAATGCATGTCCCTATAGTTAATCCAGGTTTTTTTATACCTCGCCGGAAGATTCAATCAAATGTGATGCCAGGATGTTTTTTTTCTCGCTATCAGGCCGGCGAACCGTACGGGGCAGATCAAAAACTTGGACGCAAAGAATCATATGCAGCAAGTACGGTACGGGTTCGGCAACTATTGATGGTGCAGTGGGTGACATGCTTAGAGTCAAGGCTTGTTCAGCTGTCACTTGGTAGGTGAAAACCTCTTCATGTGTCGCCCTGCAACGCACATAATATTGATGTCAATTGACGACTGGTATCTACTTACATACCTATGCGCCACATAATATGGATATGTTGAGACAGCGCGTATCTTTCCCCGCCTAGGTGATTAAAGATATGTATGGTATGTGCTAGACTCTTTCTTGAGGCAGGGATGCTGCTTCTGATTCCAGTATCTTTGTCAAGACCATTTCCCCATCCAATTAGCTATCGGAAGTTGATTGAGTGAATTTCTTGGGACTCATTGAATCGTATCCAAAGAGAGTCATTGTTTTTGCGGCTGTAATGGTCGTGAAAAGGCATTGTGTATTGGTTGCTAAGTATGCGAGTGAAGCCGTTGGATGTGTAGGTTGTGGTTTCTGGCTGGGGTTCGCCCCTCAGTTCAGGTTTGGGTAGAGGGCACGCGACACATTTCCCACCATGTCGAATTGTTACACGGTTGCACAGATCCCAAGATTTCTTCCCCTGGGTTTGGCGTGACTCGTCACAAACACGGTTAGGCCGGGCTCGCCAAACCCTGCGGAATATCGGGTGGGGCGTGGAAAGTAAACCGGAACAACTGTGCCATCAAAAAAATTCGGCAAGGAAGGAAGCCATGCATCATGATTCGGGGGGTTTTGCCCAAGTTATTTGCCTATGATTTTGGATGAGACATTTGGAAAGGATTGACGACTCTCAAAGTCAACCCCTGCCATGGTGAAACTCTATCAAATTTCTATGAGAAGTTGGGGGGGGGGGTTCTCGAAGAAGATCAACTTGCTAGCATGGCAGAGTTCTTATTATGAACTCCAAGGGCATGGTTCATCCGTACTCAATTGTGGAATTCCCAACAAACACAGTCGAGTGCATTTTCCATCTGATGTAACGGCCAGAGGTGGGATTGAGCTGCACATAGGCGGTGCGCAGAGCGCAGAGGATACGAGCGAGAGGAATTGAAGACAGCAGGTAGGTACCAGCTAGTGGGGGAGGCTGAATCGGGGGTTGTTATCTCACTCGCATAATCTCTCAATCACTCGACCTGCAGCCCATCTGCCAGTGGGAGTCCTTTAGAGAAAATGTCGTCACCCCTTTCAAGCACAATCTGAAGGTCAACGAAGCTTGAGTCTTCCTCGCCTCTCGGGTATTTGCCGGAGCCAGAACAGCCCTCCTCCTCCTTTGTTGGGTCATCCCTGATTTTAGATCACGGTCCAGGTCTTACCCTCTTCTCTCTTCTCTCCGTGCCTGCCTGGGGTGATTTCTAGCAAGGAGAAATTTTTCTTCCATTATCGAGTCACATCACAAGCCACATTTTCCCATCTTACCAAACACACCAGGTATACTTACCGTCATCCCATCCAAAGCCCTCAAGCTAGCGCCAAGGGCCAGGGCTTATATACTCAACGGCATCCCCCCGACGTTCACTTCGTCGTTCACATCACATATCAATATTTACATATTCATCCATCTCAACTTACTCTAACCTGCCTAGGTGCACCATTTCGACAGAACATTCTAATGAGATATTGCTTCAACACCTGCCGCTACACACCAAGAGTTGCTGTAAACTCACGACGAACTGTACGATAGTTGAATCGCCAAATAAACAGAATATAAACCCATCTCGAATTCTTCACTTGAGCAAAAAATACAATGTTCCAACAATCGATCATGGCTTTCACAGCCTTTCTCATGCTTGTGATTTTTGTCACACTACCTGCCTCATCTGCGCACCCCATTTCTAGAAGAGAGTATGGAACTGAATCTGCAGTTTCAGTCCCTATCATAAGGTTCGTCTATGACATTAAGCTTTTCCATAGCTTGTGATGAACCTCCTTCCATCTTTGGCAGAAGCTAATTTTTTTTTTCTCTCACTAGTGATATTAAAGGATCTGCGCCTACTCCCACGCCTACTCCTACTCCCGCCACCACTACAATCATCCTTCCCCGCGACCACGAGACAGTACCTTCCGAAACCCCATCTGAGACTAGCTCCTCCTCGTCTCCCGAAGAAACTAAAAGCGAAGAGGAGGAAGATGATGATGGCCACAGCGGCCTCCACCCCAATGCCATTGCCGGCATTGCCGTAGGTGCCGGTTTCGGCATTCTCCTTCTCATCGCCGCATTCATGTATGCCTTCCGTGTAGGCTGGGAAAAGGGCCAACACCAGAAGGAGAAAGAGAAGGAGAAGGAGATGGCCGAGACAAAGCTCCAAAGACCACCAGCACCACCAGTAGCTACAGCGCCTCAACGATCATGGCAGCTAGTAGACGAGTGCATCACCAGCAGACCACCTTCTGTTCTGGTCGTGAACACAACCGGGAGCAGCTGTTGGGATAGCGGCAGCTGGGATTGCTGCGACGAGCACGCCGAGAATCACAGAATTCTCGGTGAGCGCTATAGCTTTCGTCCGGGCATGGGCGTTTACGAAATTACCGACTCTGGAGCGAACAAGCCCCACGATGCTGTCAGAACTGATAGTGGGTTAGGGTTGGAAACACCGCCGAAGGCGAAGGGCAAGGAGCCTGAGAGACCAGACAGCCCATCAGCGAATGTATAATTGGGTGCATGTGGGCTGGATCACACTACAGTCATTACTAAAAGTTTTTTTTTTTTTGTTCTACTCCATTCATTAATCCAGACTCGTTCCTTCTTCCCTTTTGTTTTTTCTTTTTTTTGTTTCATTGGGGGTTCTATTAAAGGTTAAGGCGTATTATTGTGTTTTTTGTTTTCTAGCTTGGCAGGGTTGGGGGAAACGGTACATGGAAAGGCTTAACGATTTGGTTGGGCTGGCTGGGGGTATTTCTTTGACGTCCAAAAGTTTTCGAAAGAGTATTTTTAGTTTCTAGTCTCTGTTATGATTTGTTGTCTGTAAATAGGTCTCTCTCTTCTTTTCCCACTCTAGTAGTAATAGTTTTTTAGCTTAGTCAATGAATTGTATGGGATGAGCTATGTATATCACGTACAAGTAGCTGGAGTACAGTAGTCTGGTGCGCATGCGTGGGCGGAGTAAACTCCGCTGACGGGAAAATAAAAAGAGTTGATAATTGATAGGTACATATTGCCAAGCTCGAACACATCACTGAGCCAAGAGAAATTATTCCGAATACATAGATTTGCCTTATTACTGGTTGGGCATATATGGCATGTTACTATTGCCCAGAATCCTGGTAATTTCTTTGAATCGGTTTATTGGTGGAGAGTATTATAAACAATTTGATGTCTGTGGCTAAGGCATCAAAGGTTTTTCTGCCTACCAGGTTTCTACAAATCTAGTGAAAGCCCCGGGAGCGCCTTGGTCTCAATAAATAGCCGGCTTGAAGGGAAAAGCACAAGGTCAAGCCCATCATCGCCTACACTATGTAGGGTGTGTATCAGAGCCACGTTATTCTCATACTTTGATATGTTTCATATACCTAGCCACTTAGTACGTGCATTATGGGGGTATATTGAAGATTGGGAGGTCCCTGTATCTAAGCATAATGGTTCATAGATACCCGAAAGAAAAATCCGAATCAGATGGCGGGGGGTTAAGAACCAGCATGCATATGGTTATTTAGACTTAAATGCGACATTCCGAAGATCTACCTATCGGCGGAATGAGATTGATTTAGGAATTCACGACCGAAAGCTTGGGCTCCTCCACGTTGTTGTCAGTAAGAAGCATTGGGACCAATCGCAATATAAAGCCAAGAGTTGTTGTCTAGGGATCTGCAAATCTTGGTAGTCTTGGTAAAACCTGGATTTGCAAGTGGCTGAGTATGACTTCTTAATAGAGACCCTGACCTTGGTACTGGCCTTAGTATTTCTGCACTGCCTTAAGAATGTTACTCGAAATAGTAATTGTCTTGGTTAATAATGTCAATCAAGAATAAGGCTTACAGTGAGAAAGGATTGATGGATGACATACCTCATAGCCTAGTAAGGACAAAGAATCTGCCAAGGTGCGAAACAGATCAGATAACCCTCAATTCCAACGGAGTTCAATTGGCTCCAGCCCCCTGTATATGCTCATCCATGACCCGTACACGACTGTACCTAAACCTTGGGGGAGGGTTGATCGATCGACCTAAACCCGTCTCAGCTCGTACCGTCCTTATACGAGGCTTTCTCGCATGTACCCGGGGCAGGGGCAGAGAATAAGAATGTGCAACTCTTTAAGGCAGTGATTCAGTAGCGGGATTTCTACATCAAGACAAATCAGAACAAAAAGATCATTTTCGGGTTCTCGTTGACCGCTCCGAGCAAGCGAGTGATTTCCCATGAGTTTCTATTGGGTGGCAACCTAGAAAACAGCCACATTGCCAAGACCGTATCTAGAACTCTTGTCTTGTCAAAGCCCGGTTATATTTGACATCATGACATCAAGTAACCCAAAGCCCCCGAAGAAGTCCCCGAAGGAAACACTGCCTGCTAATAAGGGAGTCAACAATCAGCAAGTTGATACGAACTGCACCCCATTCCCCCCAGAGTAACTTGCATAAACAACCAGGGATGGTAGAAATGGAGATATCTCCGATATTTGATGAGGGGTTCCAAGAGATCTTGGTACGGCGAGAGGCATTATCGTGTATGCATGATAATGTTCTCGTGATATATTTTTGATATCTCCGATAGTGGTTGAATTCAAGGGTACGGCAGACACGATCCGATAGCGAGGATTCAGCTGTGTTTGAGCTCATGATAGTAGTGATACATCGATCGATGTACCTAATGGGTTGACTCCGAAAGTGGGGTTGAGACAGGAAGGGTGGCTTGATTGGTCTTGATGGGGGTAAGGGGACGATGGTTTTCGCAGATATATAATTGTGACCTTGACTGTACTAGCCACCTGTCATGACCTCGTGTCAACATAGCTACCTATAGATCCAGCTAAGTCAATGGTACTGGCAGAAATGATTGTACATACTGCGGGGAATGAACTGCCCATAGGGCAATAAAAATATAAATTCTTGGCTGACGACAGGACTTAATTTGCCGTGTTATGGGAATGAACACGTTTATCAAGGAAACCCGTCAGGCGTGCAAGTGCAATTCCAACGACGCTGGTCTCAAATTAGCAACACCGTTCCATCAGTTAAAACTGCAGGATTAACCTTATTTCGATCCCTTCACAGGACTTGAGGCCCGGATATTCGGAGCGGTAAGCCCGAGAAATCATATCAGTATACTTCTCGAGATTATCACTACATACATTCCATGCACACATAAGTATATGCACACGATGATGTATCTAAGGGCAGTTTCTACCGAGTGATACTTGATTTGTGTTTCCCGAGAATCTTCTGGAAATAAGTAGTGTACGTGTACCTGCAGAAGCCAAACCTCAGGCCTTTAGTTTCAAGGTTTAACCACAAACACGGGCCATCACTCACATGTCAGAGCTTACATCTACTGGGGGCGTATGACCTGAAAGTAAGCTCAGAATGGTTAGGAACTTGTATAGATCCCCGAAATACACATATTTGATTAGTCAAAGTCAAAGCGCTGATAAAGAATCTGACCCGAATATGTGGGTCCCAAAGCCCTAGGGGGTCCGTCATGGCCTGATAGAAGCCCAATAAAACTACTCTTGTCTTGTTTGATTCTTCTAATTTCAGTAACTAAAAGTAAACGCATGTAGTGCTCAGACATCTGAGGTACATGTGCTGTCCGTGATAAATTAATCATGAGTTATCACTCGATTAAAGTAACGGTTCATCGAAAACTGTAACGTGAACATGATGGCCTCTGTCACGCGTCACGGTAGTCCCTTCTATGTTAGTAACTTAACCAAAAGTAACGCAACTCGAAGGAGCTGTCGCCTGATAAAATCGAATTCTTCCACTATGACGTTGACAAAATTCTTTTCCTAACTATATGCTTAATTAATATCTAGTTGGTCAGGGTCAGTGACAATTTACCTCAAAGTCCAAGAAACGCAAAGCAATAGCTTAAATTAGTGCCCCAAATAAGGTAAATCTTTGCAATGGAAATTTTTACATCCCGGGTCCCTTGGGCAGCACTTCGTTCCGGATGTCGCTAGGGTCCAAAAGTTGCGCTGTGACCTCCATTAGTTAGCTATTGCTCGGTTCAGTATAGGGGACAGAAGGCGCAGGATATGAGTTATTTTCCAAGCGTTACGATCAATTGATAAAAGCACCAGCTGATTATAAAGGTTTTATTGTTGTAGGTCCGAATTCAAACTATCTCTTTGTTCAAATGCGCTAACCAGGTGTTTTAAGGATTGTAAAGACCAAGGATGGTTTTTTCCTAATCGCTATTCAACATTATTCCATTTTATTGATTCAGGCTCACAATATTTTCAAGTACATGTAAATGGGCCACACACACTCAATGTTAACAATAACAGGCTAATTTATGCTAACTCGATAATGGTGTTTCCTGAATTAATGACGAACCTAATGAGTAGTCAATTGAAAACTACTACTCAGTTTAGTAGACTCGGTGCTATTTTATGGGTTCGATGAGCCAGTAAGTGCGTATTTGCCATTGAATCAGGTTCGCCATTGACCCGGAAGAGACTATAATTAATGTGTTATGGTTCTCAAATTGCCAGCCTTATTTGGCTATGGGTGATGTTTCATACAAATAGTATATTTGTCTGTTTAGAACTTGCTGCTCCCGACTTAATCCAAAGAGGGGAAGACTTGAAATTAAGATATATTTCGAGTGAGAATATATGATCAAGAATATTATGTAAGAACTCTTATCAAGCGAGTGTTTTACATGGTTCATAAATTACCTAGACCACTGCACAAACATGATTCAGTGGTGTAGGGGTATCACGGGCGCTTGCCATTCTTATGAATTGCGCCCGACCCGGGTTCGATTCCCGGCTGATTCACTCAAGCAACATGGCGCAGCGGAAGCGCGCCGGGCTCATAACCCGGAGGTCCCCCGATCGAAACGGGGTGTTGCTAAAACTTTTCTTTTCGATATTTTTTCGCTCTTTGTGTAGGACACAATTGGTGGACTTACAGGCGCTGTGAGAGGAGAAATTTTTTTCAGATGCCACTGCTCTGCATGTATCTAATTACTACTGCGCGCAATAACGTAGGTACTGGTGCGCAGTCGGGGGACTGATCGCGTATCATTTCCTCCGGGACCAATCGTAAGAATAAACGCGCTACCTAATACAAACGCGATAACAGACAAATATTAACGCGTGTTTTGTTTGAGCTGCATGCAGGGGGGTTTGGGGCTTTCTAGATCAGTAACAGCTGAAACTCGGTAATGAGAAAACCCTATATAAAAACAAACTTTCTCGAAACGAGATTTGGATCCCGCCCTTTGATGGTACAGGCCGGTGATTGTATGGTATAGCTACATGCGGATTTGATAGCTTTGTTTTGATGAGCTGCAAACGGGGACGACGTAAGGGATTGGGACGATGGGATATTGCAGGGGCAATATTGGATATTGGAAGGAGTAGATGGGTTTGTGTGTATGGGATATTGGATATTGGGTATTGGTGATATTGATATTGATATTGGAAGGAGTAGATTCGATTGTATGAGGTGCAATTGTCGGATCTCCATATCGGACAGTGATTGGACTGCGAGACTGATATCGATGTCTAATCAATAAGATACTCTAGGTACATCACACGTACCGTGGCTTCACGAGGTCTCACCCACCTATCGACGACACGTCAGGACAGCTGATCGTGATGTTGAAGCAAAGCAAAGCAATGCAACGTTAACCGCCTCGCTGCTGCAAAAATCTCCTTGTCAGTGCAATGCAAGTCTTACATCTCTCCACGTACGTACGTCGGGTTCCAAATGTTTTGTCTTGAACCTTCCAATGCCCGACACCCCATATCCCGACGAGGCAGCATCATATAAACTCCACGATCCATATCCATCCCAGCTTCAGCAATGGGTGACCCTGCAACATCCAATCAATCGGCCCAACCTCTAATCGTAAGGTACGATTAGAAGAAGAGAAGCCTCGATAAACCTGGTAGCTCTCATCTAGATCTGTCAAAGAAAAAAGATTTGCCGGATCGAGGTATCACTGACGGGTCGATGCTACATCGTTGGACCCGGCCTTCTTGGAGACTTCTTTGTTCCTTGTGTGCGCGCCGCATGGTGCCTACCGGCGCCTACCCAATGTAACCCGGGCCCTTATTTAACCTTGCTTGACTTTCAGTATCTATCGGGATTTCTGCACACCTATCCGCCCATTTGTGGCAGATATGGCAATCATACTCGGCTCAGCCAATTGTGCTTTTAGCATAGCCAACTACAGATGAAAGAACCAAACACAACCGTGTTAGTTATCGGAAAAAACAAACACCCGTTCGTTTGACCTCCCGCTCGCGGCGGCAGCAGTTCCGGGGAACGACATCGACATCGGGACGGGCAGATGCAGATTGAGCCTCCCGGCCAAGTGCACGACGCAAACGGGGAGTTGAACAAACAAACAAAAGTTCGGCTACTGTATGCTTCTTGCACGGAACCGGAGATTTTCTAGAATCTTTCCTCTTTTGTTTTTGGGAAGGGAAAGATGTAGAGCAGGGTTCGATCCTAAAAATGTAGAGCATGGAGAATCCCGGTAGATATGGGATGGTATGCAGACGTGTTTGTAATCATCACCATCATGGATGGTTTACTTGCAGTCTGCAGTTTTGGAAGAGACTGCAGCAGCAGAAGCAGCAGAATAAACCCGGCCCAGTCCAGAAGCCAAGGTATATGCCCGCAAGCCGCAGAGTAAAGCTCGGCAGGCAGATATATAGCGGGGGGTACGGAAGGAAGGAGAAAGCAACTGAGTTTAAATTTATTTTAGAAAGGGGCCGTTGCCGCCGCTATAAGTTAATTCTAAGGTTTCTCCATCTCCATAGGGAAGGAAGATTTGTGATATTCATGGCTTCATCAAACCCAGCCCTCGCATAATCAAGACCATCTGACACACCTGTTTCGGATTGAGGGAGTCAGCCGGGCATGGGATGGATGTTGGTCTGGTCTTCAAGTGCAATTGAGGTGTGGTGTGAATAAACATTTGGATACGAGTAGGGTGCAATTTGAAAAACTCGATAGACATCCTATGAGACATATGGGGAAGAGATGAGCGGAAGGGAAGGGAAGGGAGGGGGTTGAAGTTGTTTCTCTGCTTTCTACCTCTAGAGGACATGTGTGCACTACTAAAAATTACATGAAAAGCCTCTTATATCATGTATTGAGGCGGCGGCCGGGATCAATTCCGCTTAAACGGTGTCGCAGTGAGGCCAGTATGTACATTAGCCGTGGATCCGAAATTTAAATTCCTTGCCGAAGGGCCAAGCAAGGGACTACTGTATGCACGATAGTCGAATTGCATAACAAGGCTGTTAGAGACTTAGAGTAGTAGTACCTAGCCTGGCTTTTCCTAGTTTTACGGTTTTTCTTTCCTCCCTCTGGTCTGGTTTGGTCTAGCTGAGGCCAGGATTAAGATGTTTCAAGAAAGGGAAATAATTTTTACGTGCTAATTTTCTCGTTTATATCACAAGTTTTTCGATGAGATGTGGTTAAAAAGGGCTGAGGGAGGTTTGGCAGCTTTAGCGAGACGCGGGCATTGCATTGCATTAAGCATTAACTGTGGGGATATGGAGGGCGAGCATGTGGCGGCATTAGTGAATATATAGTCTATTCCATTGGACGTACTCGCGGTGATAATACCGGTAGGGCATGTACAGCAGTATGTGAATGCAGCATCATGCGCGTACGGCTGGGGGCCCTTAACGGTGGGGGGTGAGGAGGGAGAGGGAAGAGGGGTGTGAAGAAAAAAAAGTTGTAGCGAGGGAGGGGAAAGGAAAAAAAAAGAGGAAACAATTGATATGCATATGGTGGGTATCATGAAGTCGATAGGCGTTGGCAGTGGTGCTAGTCGTGAATCGTGGTGGTGGTGGTGATGCTGTCAATGTTGTTGAGAAGTGTCTTCTTCTTTTGGACTCTTTTGGGCTCTCAACACTCGGGGTTTTCCACTCAGGTCAGTTGCAGTCAAAGAGATCCAGTCAAGTCAGTCACGTTCTTTCGCCGGCGAGTGGTTTGATCAATTTGGATGGGCTTAGGAAATTGAACACAAGCAAAAGGAAAACGGCCGGCGTCATCGGCCGAAGAAGTTCAGTCCCCTCAAGGTGTCTCAGAGGACTGAAGGGGGTATCGGCTGTCTCATCGTTTCCGCTTGCACTAATAGGTCGCGCTAGTGGTGTCCCTTTAATTTTGTATTAGGCCATCTGGGCCCTCGAGACGACCAACCCCAGAATCATCGTGAATGGAGGCCGAGAGGTTCACAGCTATATTGTACCTACATACATACTTTCACACACACTATCTCAATTGGGGGCGTGTATTATCTTGCGCGTGCATCTGCTCAAAATGTGAGTGGAGAAAGAAAGAAAGAAAAAACAGCACTGCTTTCTCTTTCTCAGTTTTGCTGTGCGACGAAGTGTTTGCTGGCGATTGGGGGATCGGAAACGCGGTGGCCGTGCTGCAGCACCAATCCCCGAGCAGCAACCCGACCCTTAAGCCGCAACAGCAGGGCAACCAAGATCACAGCGAGTCAGTGGTGTGCGTGGTGTGTTTTGGGAACGCGCGTGTGTGTGTGGGACATGAGAATCGAGTTGAGTGGGCGAGTGAGTGAGCGAGTGTGAGTGAGTGAAAGGGAAAGAGTGAGAATTAAGAGTTGAAGATCAGATTAAGAGCAGAGAGCAGCAACAGTAGTGGCATTGGCATCATCATCATCGAGCAACCATCGGCGCCATAATCGACAGTGGTGCTACTCCAGCACAGCACTGGAACCCAGCAAGAGAGTTGGTGAGTGGGTGAGGGAGTGAGTGAGGTAAAAATAAAGAAACGGGGTGGGGGGGGGGGGGGGGTAGCTGGCTATTCTTATTCTTCCTTACTGTTTCTCCACTGCATCCTACTAGCATGTACCGCCTGCCATCATACTACATGTTTTATTACCACTCTACATACTACACATCCACCACCAATTAATCCATTCAAGTGAGAAAACAAAGGTGAGAAATTAGAAAGAGAATTCATGAAACCCGGGAGAGTATTCTAAACGGGAACCCTGGGGGGGATCTGAACCTGAGGAAGGACGAAGAAGAAGAAGCAGAAGAAGAAGTAGCAAGGCTTAGAAGAGAAAAGGGTCGGCCATCAATCCATCTTCGGAGGTCTGCGTTTTCTATCAACCGCCGCCCGCCCTGCCCTTCCTTAATCCTACCTACCTTCCTCTCCCTCTAAGCACCACTGCACCCCCCCCCCCCCCCCAAACCCGAAAACGAAGCCGGGAGAGCGCGTTTTTTGCAGCAAGCCACACCCCCTTCCCCTTTTCCTACCTGCTCCTCCGTCCTCCTCCTACACTTCTCCACACCAACCACTATCTCTCTTTCTCTCAGCCCGTACCCCCACGACACACTGTCGACGGCTGTTCATTGTAAACATCACCGAACAGTCTCTCTCCAACTTGACCCCGTCGACGTACTCCTCCATTCTCTTCAATTTCTATCGCACTTTTTCCCGCTTTTCTTCTTCTGTGTCGCTCGGTGCACCCCTTCTTTTTTACGGCAATAGGAGTCGGTTAATCCGCTCGAGGCGTCGCGTATCGATCGTCCCGCTGTCGTCCTGTGCTCCGTTGTCCAGCAACCGCTCAGTGAGTAAACAACCATTCATTCACGAACAGACCCGCGCAACCAAACCAAACCCAACCCAACCCAACTTCTTCCTTTAAGAATTTCTTCCCGTAAAGGAAATTTGCCAAGGTAACTGGATTGTCTATCAACCGTTGCTGTCCCTCTTCCCTTTCCATCTTCATACCTACCTACCCTCCTCACATTCCCTCCCACTACATTACATCTTCTTCCTTCACCGGCTCTCAGTCCCTCCCTCCCTCCCCCCCCCCCTCTTCCCCACCCCGGTCGAAGGGCAAGGCCGGGCCAACCATCATCGCTGTCACCCAATCCTCCGATACTCAATCTCCTGTAAATATAATTCCCCACTCGACCTCCGTCGTCAGCGGCGGTGATACAAAACTCCTAAAACATGTCATCCGTTGCAACGGCTTCCCCATCTGCCGCTCCTGCACCACCAAACCCTTCACCTCCTAGAGCTGGAAGACCTCCACATCCCCGGCCCACAACGTACACTGGTCCTTCACCCACAGCTGCTGCAACATCTAACGACGCCCAACCTGGCCCTTCTACTTCGCAGAGCTACCCCAACAACTCAATGAGCCAACAAGGCCCACCTATTGCTCCTCCTCCAAGGACTAGCAGCCAGCGTCAAGCAACTACTGCACCTTCAGCGGCGCCTGGAGGTTCTACTGAACGCAGTAGATCACAGTCAGGACGTACTCGCGGCCAGAGCACCGACGGTCGAGAAAGAGAAAAGTCGGATAGGGATAGAGATCGTCGACGAGCCGACGAGACCAGCAAGCCCCGCAAGGATCAACCTGTGGGCAGGTCAAACTCTGCCAGGGACCCAACTAGGAACGGTACCTCTAGTAACTCTCAACAGCAGGCAGAATCTACAAACAGCAGCGGCAGAAGGCGCCAGGAAGGGGCTGATGGAGCAAGTGGAAGCGCTGGTAGCGGCAGCGGCAGCAGGAGTAGGGGAGGCAGAGATGCTACTGGTGGGAGTTCAGGGCTGGCAGTTGTCAACACACCGGATGGGCCTGGAAGAAGTACTGGATCCACCCGAAAGGAAACAAGATTTGGGGAGTATATCTTAGGTCAAACTCTAGGAGAGGGAGAATTTGGAAAGGTCAAGTTAGGATGGAGAAGAGATGGCGGTGTACAGGTATCTATTCCCTACCTCCTACCTTTCAGACCTTTCACCCCCCAATCCGGTAGAACACGATAGTTGAGATACTAATTATGCTTAAAGGTTGCCATTAAACTCATCCGACGAGACTCACTTTCTCCTCACCCTAACCGTCTTTCCAAGATTCATCGTGAGATTTCCATCCTACGGACACTTTCACATCCCAACATTGTCCGTCTCCATGAGATGGTTGAAACCGAACGCCATATTGGTATCATTCTTGAGTATGCTTCTGGTGGTGAGCTATTTGACTTCATTCTCAACCATCGCTTCCTGAAAGATCCCCCAGCCTGTCGTCTATTTGCGCAGTTGGTATCTGGTGTGGGGTATCTACACAAGAAAGGAATTGTCCATCGTGATCTCAAACTTGAGAATTTGCTATTGGATAGAAACCGGAACATAATCATCACTGATTTTGGGTTTGCAAATGTGTTTGATCCGAACGATGAACTTGGAGAGCTGGAGGATCGGTTGGAAGAGCCCGAACTACTGAAGGAATTGGAAAAGGGCGTGCCGAATACGCCTGACCGAAGAGTCGGGCCGGAGGCGAGCTTGCTAAACATTCTTGGCCCTGGACAAGTCAGGAGGCGAGGTGATTTGATGGCCACAAGTTGTGGAAGTCCTTGTTATGCGGCGCCGGAGTTGGTAGTAAGCGACGGTTTGTATACTGGAAGGAAGGTTGACGTGTGGTCATGTGGTGTTATTTTGGTTTGTTCTTTCAACTATTTATTTGGGCTCTCACGAACGGTTGCTGATTAGACTTATAGTACGCTATGCTGGCTGGGTATCTTCCATTTGACGATGATCCGGCTAATCCTGAGGGGGACAATATCAACTTGCTCTATAAATATATTGTCTCAACACCATTGACTTTCCCAGAGTACGTTAGTCCACATGCGAGGGATCTCCTTAGAAGGATCTTGGTACCGGACCCAAGGAAGCGTGCAGATCTTTTCGAAGTTGCGAGACATAGTTGGCTGAGTCCATTCTCCAACGTCGTGAGCATGATTACAAGCTCCACGATCAATTCGAAACAGGCGGAAACCGTCACAATTAATGGTTCGCAAAACTCTCATTATCATAAATCTTTACCCATCCTTTTTCTTGGAAGCTAATATAGTATCTTACGTAAAGAACCTACCCCTGGTGATGGCCGACCCGCACTTGCACGTGCAGCTTCTGTACGAGAACCCTCCTCAACAACTAGTCATCCTCACACAATTGCCACTGGAGCTATGGGTCAAAGGCATCATGCTCATGAATTTGTGCCTCAGACTACCCAACCAAAATCACGTGTTGATCAGAAGAGGCAAACGGTCCAAGTTGAATACGTCGAACCCAGACAACAAACCAAGCGAGGATCCTCAGTGGACCCCGATCAGCAAGGTCCTAACGATACTCCAGAGGCGGACGAAGCAGATGCGGCAGCTCCCGCACCTATTGTTCCGACTAGTAAGCATCATGATAATCTTGTTAGGGCAGCAACCACAGCCGGCACACCGTCTAGACACGCTAGAACAACATCTTCAACAGAACAACAGAAAGGTAAAGAGCGAGAAGTCCTGCAAGTTGGTGAGAGTAAGTCTTCGAGGAACAGGCCGGCAAGTTATGCGTACCAGACACCATCTCGAGCGCCTGCCTCGAGCGATGGAACAACCTCCAAACAGCCATCAAGAAGAACCAGCAAGGATAAATCTGGCCCACCTGTCACTGGAAAGCCATTTACTACAGGGGAAGCCGGGACAACATCCGCAAGACCCACAACCGCAAGCTCTCTGGGGAATTCAAATCGTATGCCATCACGTGGATCCAGTTATTCGAGGCCTGTACCTGTAGCGCCGAGTCTCGCAGCTAACAATGTTCAAGGGAAAATTATTGCGACGCCGAAAGGCGGAAAACCGTACACCATCAGCAACCCGATACCCCATCCGGACAACAGCGAGGCTATCGGATCCTCAGAAATGGGAAAACCAAGCACAGCGGTCTTACCAGCCAAATATACAACCAGACCGTCGACTCAACCCGAGGCTCCCGTCAAAGGCCACAAACGAGCGAATACTGTTGGAGGTGGGGCTGGTGGTGAGCCAGGAAGGTTTTTGGGCAAGTTTATGGGCAGCTCTGAAAAACCAGAGATTTCTCCTCGACCCGTGATGACTGCCGCAGGCGAACCTCGTCAATCTCTAGACCAGGGTGCACGTCCATCCAAGCACGACAAAACCAATGGTAAATCAAGGCGATTCAGCTTGTTGCCCACAAGCTTCTCACTCAAGAGTATATCTGGCTCAGGCCATATGCGCCGTCCCTCAAGGACATCTGGGCTCTCAGGAAACCGGTTCGCGCCAGCAGAACCCCAAACCTCATCGCAACCTCAACTTGGCGTACCGCATACCGCTGGTAGAGACGAATCGATTCAAACTGGCTCAGAAACTTCACTGGCAGTTGAATCTGCACCGGCGTCTGCTGCTGGTGGCAGATTCGAACGAGAGAGCGTCGATATCGAAGGTGGCAATGGCGTTAGCCGACGGCCTACTGTTCTACAGAAGAATAGGAAATTCACGGAGGGAGAAGTCAGCGGAACGGGCGGAAGTACTGGTCCAGCCAGAAGGGTCATGGATTTCTTCAGGAGGCGGGGTGTCGTCAGGAGTAAAGGAGAGGTGTGAAAACAGCTTTTACCGTCTCCTCTAGATCCTTCAGTTACACCCTTGGGGGATTTGGTGTCATTAGCCAGTCTGATGAGATTGTAATGTCCTGTGGGGAGTGGAATAGTTCGGGGGATCTTAAAAGTCAAGCCACTAGGTGGTTAATGCAACGTGGATTGGAAAACACAGGGAAATGCGGAACGAGTTGCTGGAGTAATCTACTATCGACAGTAGGGAATAAAAGGAATAATGCTGAGGGTATCTGGAAAGGTGCCTTTTGTCTTCTTTCCCTCTCTGATTGATATCAATGTCTTCTAGTTTCTGCTTATCTTTATCTTCCTTTTTGTGTTTTGTGTCCCTGTTCTTTGATTTCTGAGGGGAAAATCCTTCGATTTAGAGGAGTGTTTTTCTTTTAATTTTTAGTTCGTTTTATTAGTAGTTCTCGAATTTTCTCTTCTACCACTCTGGTTGATTGTATTGTGTATTTGCATTCAGCCTAAAGCGGAGTTTCTTTATTTTTCTTGGGGTACTCTTTTTACGGGAAGGGCTTTTCTTTATTGTCTTTTTGTGCTCTCGGTACATTTTTGAAGATAAATTGGGGATTTGTATCTTGGTTTTACTTTCAGCAGCATTCTCCTCTTTTCTCTCTTGTTATCAGCATGGGGTCCGTGGATTTCTTCAATGTTATTTTTTTCCCCCCCCTTTCCTTGTTTTTGTTTTCTCTCTCTCTCTTTTTTGGTGTTTCCCTTTATTCCTTCGATCCCTACTATTATATTTGTGAGGGACATGTTGGGCGGGGGTTGATATATGCATATATTCATCGTGATGAAAATTCTAGTAGTAGTACGTAGTAGTCATTGGGTGGTAGTTTTGAGGGTATGGCGGCGGCGGTTGTTTTTTTCTTGTTTATCACTTCCCTTAACTTCCGTCACGCCTCCTTTCATCATTTATCTGTTTCTGTTTTTTGGTTTCTTTCTCTCTAAAAGCCCAAGTTCCAACTTTTTTTTTTTATACCCATAGGGCTTTCTGAATCCCAACATCTCCGATCGATCCAGCTTTGCATTATTTTTTCATCTTCCTTCTCATAAGCTTTCTTACTAAATGCCTATTATATGCACTGTTTAACGCATGGTCTCGTCTTCAAAAATTAATGGACCTCCCCCCCTTGGTTTTTCTCTTCAGTTTTGATATCCGGTTACATCGTTTAGTTTTGAGTAGCTAGAAAGCGAGAGGTATCATTCATAGTTGGTATTATAATCACATGTAGTATTTGGTATAGGGACAGACGAACGTTTTTTATAGATGGAACTGCAACGTTCTCGATGTTATCGATATTCTGTGCCGCAAAAAGGTCATTGTAACTTTATTCTTCTTACTCTCTTTAACTTACGATGGCCGGCTGGGTTGGGCGGTTTATTAGGATTACTATGTATGCACTATCATGTAGGGCAGTGGTTAATGTGGACAGAGTAGTAGGCGGAGGGGTTAATAATCATGATAAAGCGCTATAGATAGACGTTCAAGTGCTCCTTTTGTATGTATGTACATTAATAAATAAACAATCTCCTCGGACCCTGTATGTTCTTCTGTCATGTCTCGTGCTCATGCATCACTTGAAGCCGCGGTAGGTGCGCACGCCACGAATAAGACATCCGAACATCCAGATCTGGTCTCATCTTGTGATTTTAGCGTAAAGATCTCTGCTGCCAGGAGCTAGATCCGGCTCCTAAAACATTTGCTCCGGGTTCCAGTGCACCGCACGCACTGCTGATAGGTTGTTTTGAGCAGGGTGCCATTAACTTCATGTGTTTGTCCTGGTGGTGAAAAGAGCCGCTGCTTTATGTAGTTATTCAGCACATTCAAAGAGCGGTCATCTTATTAGGCCCTCAAGGCACGGCCTTCCCGGCCTTGTCTTGAGGCGTTCGCCCTTCAGTTGGGCTAGCTAGGTCTCGAAGAAATGTCTGGATAACACCTTGCCTTGTGCCCATTATCAGGATTTCTCCATGTATATCACCAAGGCTCTTAGTGAGGTACCATCACCATACCTCTTCTGTGTTTCGTCGATAGCGTTGAGTAGAGAATTTCAAATAACTATCTCACCTAAATGTTCCACTCTGCGGAACTCACAGGGCACCGGATTATAATATCTATACTGAATGGGATATAGTCGTATGTTGCCTTTTGCACTGTATGTGCGGTGGGTTCCGGCTCCCTCTTCTAGAGAAACCAAAAACCAAAAATCAAAAATAGCTCTTTGAGTAGGTATTATTTCTCTCTGAGTTTACTACGGAGTAAAAAAAAAAGAACAAAAGGTACTGCAACGGCGGCCCGTTACTACCCCCACTCCTCGAAGGTTCGAACCCAGGACCTCGCGGTCCTGAGCAAACACACAGTGTCTCACCCGACGCCGGGGTCTAAACCGTTAGACCGCTCGCCCTTGTTGGTATTGCGTGGGAAGTGATATTTAACCTTGGATACTAAGATGAAGTGGAAACCCTAGCCCTTGGATTTCAAGACTGGTGCAATGAGACTGTTTTATTCAGATTTTACTGTTATTAGCGGTTTGTAAGATTTCACCAATTAATAGGGCAACCGATATCAGCTATGAAGTTGACTTAACCCCGGATCGACCTATGAAAACCAGCCCTGGATAATCCTGGTCCTATTGACAGCCTGGTAACTCTGTTCGAGTGATGGTCCATGCTTTAAAGGCGGGGGAGGGCAGTAATCAACGGCTCTCCCCGATTGAAGTGCTCCAATCAAATTCATAGCCAAGGGCAGGGCCTTCCACGTGTTAGGCCTGAAAGGCTCATCATTAGATCTTGTACCATCGAAAAATGTTACCTGGGGAGTACAAGGGTCCTGTGGAACCATATCACACCCCTCTATGAATATAAGGAGTGCTAGAACCAGTAAGATGAGCAGATCATCGGGTCGAAATCTCACTTCATTGTGTAACTATAAGACGTTGGGATAGATGTTGTCGAAATATACCACGTTAGGGTCGCCTTAAAGGATGCGAACGTCAAGATTGAGTTGAAAAGAAGAAATATACTCAGCCTCATGCTCATTGCTAGGCGCACACGCCATGAGAACCAGACAGCAACCCAAATTTCCGTAGTGGCGACTGCAACTTAAATGGGCTTTGTATGCATAGGTCGGGCGCCGATATCAAAGAGAGTCCTGTCGCCGTCATAGGTAGCTCAAGCATTTTTTTCTTTTTTCGGGTTTTGATACTATTGTACAGCGCCATGTCGTAAATGATCGTACGGCGTGAGGTCGCAACGCCGCAACGCCTGACTGCCTGCAATGCCTGACCACAAATTTTTTTCCACAACCACCGATGGCGCCCAGAGACAGTGTACCCCGTGCTCTTACAACTATTAAGTTTGTAAAGGTATACACCACAACCCTTATAACTCAGCGGTTAGAGGAGTGTGGGGTAGATGTTCTGGAGGACTAGCTTGCCTATTCCCCTGACTTAAATCGCATTGAACATGTTTGAGTACATCTCAAGAAGCTTTACCATCAACACTACCCCCATTTGGGATATGATACTAGATTACCTTAAGTATTGAAGCCCCTCGTGGAGGAAGGTCTAATTCATTGCTGGGAACTGTTACCTGATGATTTATTCTCTAGAGATTTGGTAGCTAGTTGAGAGCATGCCTAGGAGAATAGAACTGTTATAAAGGCAAGGGGTTGGTATACAAGATATTAAATGTCTAATTATCTTTATTTAGCTACTACTGAACAACTATACAAAAAAACAGCTCTCCAAAGGGTCAATTGTGGTTGCTAGGTGGTAGTCATGATGGGGCGGGAGGTGTCGAAACCCGTTGCTACGCCGCCCCCGTACGACCCAGAACTATACCTATGTACGCCGAGGCCGGAAATCGGCAACGTGTGTCATGATGCCTACCTAGATCGATTGCGCTGACCGCGTCGATCTTTGAGATTATACATTCGAGACTGAAAAACGCCTCGCGATATTCCTTGACCTCATATCGGGAGTTTCTGACGCATGTTATTTTCGGACATGCCTTAATTTTTGTTATAAGATGAATCACAATTTGTCACTCGACGATTAGTCTTGACAATATGAGGGAATTTCCATCGCCGTGTCATTCATTTAGTTCCAGGGCTTATTTGCGACCCAAAACAGTGCATACGGCCTGTGTTTAAAATTGAAACAAAGAGCCGAGAGACCTGTGATTACTTCCCCAGTAATATAAATACTAGACAGTGAAAATACTGTGATCCTGGATATTAAGCCATGTTTCGTAAAGCCAATGGATGGGGAAACCTAAATTAAGTGTTGATAGTTCTCTAATAAGAAACTTATCAATAGAGTGACTAGAGTCAGTTAACCAAGTTCAATTTGAAGTCACAAGTGGCTTTGGCAAAGCCATAACTATAGGATATACTAGGTTCTCCCTAGTATCTAGTGAGTCTATGCACTAGTATAATCCTGTAGAATGAGAAATCGGCTGAGTACAGGTGTATAATTATTAGCGCTTGACTATATTTTAAAACTAACATCGGGGGGGAGTAGAATTAAGAAGGAGATGAAAGCTTAAGTTACAGCATCATTTATGAGGTCAATGGCGAGGAATGATATCTGTATAGAGTCCTCTTCAGTGCGTAGAAACTAGACAGGCCTCCTATCACTCGTAGACCTAAACGGCGACCTCAGAAGTGGTGGTTTTCCATCATAATTTCTTGTCTGACGCCTGTTGTCTCCCTAATGGCCACTAGTTTCTTTGAGAGATTTATCAAAGCTGAGTGTAATCTGATAGATATTAATAATCTTTATGTATGACCTTTAAATTGTGCACGCGTAGATCGCCTGTCATAACAATACCTATACCACGAGAGCTTACTTTAGTTCTCGATAGGTATCGAAAGGCTATCCTGAGCTAAGCAAAGTTGTTCGAAGGAGTCGTTTAGTGATCCTCGAATGACACGCTTTGTGGCTTCATGATATCTTTTTGATGCGCATGTTTTTCCTAGGAATGAAATTGTTATGTAGTGTTGAAGGCAACCTTCATTATTTTCCTAGGTTCAGAGACACAGTTTTGTTATTTCTTCAATTTAGAGTCCACGACTCATAATCCAAGAAAGGCGATGATACGTCGGCCCAGCTTGATGGGGTAGGCCTTCCTATATCCGATAAAAGTTGGGCCATACTTCATTCGTGAGGAAGGCTATTCGAACTATATAATCATTTTGGTTTTCGAGTTAATGCCAAAGTATCAATGCATATGGATGGATCTTGAGTAGAATCGTGCGCAGAAATTTCGTACTAACATTGGTGATGGCGCTATCGGACATTTGTATTCCGTGAATATAGTTTTCAATCCAACAAATAACATCCTGTACAAGCCATATGGCATCTGATTGGTACTTAGTTACGCTCTTCTTTAGCATCAGTTCCTAAGGGGGATGATGCGAGTTTCTGCGCAAGAATTGCGTCAAGCATTGGAAATATAATTGCCGATATTTATGAAAGCGAATAATTGGAAGGCTAGAGGTACTATCAGCCTTTGTATTCGAAGTGGTGGTGCGTTCTCATTCAGAATTGTGAAACATTGCGCACACAACGTCTACGAAATAAAAGAGAAAACATATATTTAGATCTCATGACGTAAAACGTGAGTTTCCCCGCAATTTTGAAAGGAGAATTGGACTGCGCATGGGCACATCGCCTTCACTGCCCGGGTGAGATTTGGTACTCGCTTGGAGGTCAAATCGCTTGCCTGACCGCTTGTGCTTCGGTCTTCGGATGCATCTCCATGACTCAGTGTAGCCTTAAATGAGATTGTGAGGGGAAGTACTAGTGATGGAGGTAGCTGGTACATACATGGTGTTTACCTAGAGTATGTTCGGGCATCTCAGCCTCAGGGCGCAATCTCATCTTGCTATTGGTGGATGTCGTACCCATGCTCACCATTATATAAGCAATTATTTGGAAATACCTAGCAGCTGAAGCAGTAAAGCGGGTTCGCGGGAAGATTCTTCCAAAGTGGCAAAAACCGGCCAGGCCAGACTGGATGGCAAACGAATCCATTAGGTAAGATTAGCTTTGAGGGGGGCCTCGAACCGATGTCTAAACGTTTGATTTCATGGAGTTTTACTGTCCCCAGGCGTGAGCAGCAATTTGGCAGTAAAGGGCATGTAGGTTAAACAAGTAGGTCCATGGTAGATTGGTAAAGAGAGATGTAGACACGTTTCTGGGTCAACTGCCGTTCCGCGAAGGGTTCAAGGTCCTTCAAGGACCCTTTATTTCTTCCTTTACCCTTGTCGTTATTGACATGCATCAGGTACATATGTACGTAGATACCCTACATATCGAACCCGGAAGACTTGTACTCTACGAGAAGTAGGTACTTTATCGCACGCATCTGTGCATGCGGCTGACTGGGTAGCGTAACAGCACCTCGAACCTGCAGAAGCAAGCGGTGTGTCCGTTTGATAGAAGCTGACATGTGTTATGCATCGATAGGGGAACAAATCACAGTAAACATCCCTCCACTTCAAAATCCGTAACCCGACCGGGAACCGGACCCTGAAAGGGTGGAGATGTACTAAAATCTAGCTCATCGAAGTGTACTCGTTCCGAAGAGGCTCTGTTCCACTACTGCAGTTCCAGCCCCCGGATTCGACCTTTACTTGCTTTTAGTGTTACTAGATACTCGGCTACCACTGCACAGAGCCTCCAAAGCCGTGACCCAGGCCCATTTGCCATTGTAGCTTCACCTAGCTTCGGACCGATCTTTTTTGATTTTTGGGAACAGAAAATTATTCCGAGCTTCCCCGCACTGCTCATGCGGGAGAGAGTGTGGTAAGTTAATGGAAGGATAATAAGAAGCTCTTAAGAAGGTAAGGGATTGGCTGGGGCGGTTGAGGGGTCGCTGTATGTATGATAAGGTATTGCAGGTATGGCTTGCGAATATCGTTTCTCAATGGATTCTTCTCAACCCCTCCTTTTCACAATGGAGGTTGTTTGTTCGTTCGTGGGGAATAGCGATAGGCAGACCACCGGGATATTCAGGAGGCGAAGTTTCGCAAGAAAAAAAAGAAAAAGAAAAAAAAAAACCTGAGCACACCATCAGTTGCAAGATAGAGCTAAAATGATCTAGAAGGAATAGAAGCAGCTCAATTGGGCAAGAATCATCGGGACCCTGCATCTAGCTTATCACTGTTGGTCTTGAGTCTCAACGGGAGGCGGAAGGTTGGGGTATCCTCCTTACCAACCGTAGTCTGCTGTGCTAGCACGAGTGAGGTGTCTCTGGGGCCATAGAATTTGAAGGTGAACAAGAACAAAGAGATTGGAGAAAGGAAAAGAGAAAGAATATGGTTTCAAATTCACGAGGACTTGGAGATAATAGAATGAGTCTACAACGTAGGCTTATCCATCATGCGCAATATTAGCATAAATTATTTTTCACACAAGGCCTGATCAGCTCTACCAGCTGACATCTGTGATAGCGGCTTTATCATCTTCGAAGATCTGACATATTGTAAGACCCACCCCCCCCCCCCCCTTCGAAATAGAAAAAGAAAAAAAATCTGTGGGTCCAACAGTCTTCGAGTACGAGTACTGTGATTTTCCCCGGATTAAGACAACCCCCCTACTGAGCCAGAGTTTACACTGGGTCCCAGCAGTAGGTGTACCTGAGTCACTAAATGCAGTCCTGTGGGTCGCTCAGTTGAACGCCTGCCGGCCCCTAATAAGTATAAGTCGTATCTAATGTACACATATACCAGACGATAAATAGAGAGCAGCTTCCCTCCCAATCCAAAAGCTCTCTCTCTTATCTTCCTTTCGTTCAGTTTAAAAGGACTCTACTACCATCTCCCCTATCTGTCCTTCACTTTCTTTCTATTACCATCTATCACCATAGCTCACCGGTGTTTCATTCATTCGCTTTTGAAGCACCGAGCTTCACTCTCTAAGCGTTGCCATCATCCCCATCGTTTCCGTAACATTCGCACCCAGTCTATATTGGCCAATATGGAAGACTCAAATACAGCCAATACTCGGTCCTCACATCTCCAGGTAGCTCCAGCTGAGAATATCGTTAAAACTCCCCAAGTTCCCATTCCCGACTCAGCTCTACGACACCATCAATCCCGCGACGATGGCTCCTATTTCCCTCTGCAAGTCGGCGGCGAGCTGGCAATTTCAACGTCCCCAACCCACTCTAATAGCCTTGGTATACCTAGAGTTGAGCTTAAGCAGGTCTTGAAGAAAGAACAGAGGAAGAGAGTCTCCTTGCCAGCGCAGAAGGATGAATCCGAAATTGAAAAAGAGACGCCAGTCGAGGAGGAAAAATCAACAGTTGAGGTTCAAACGCCAAAAATTGAACAACCAATGCCAGAAATCAAGAAGATGCCAGTCCACTCGATGCCTACGCCGCCGTTGTCGAGAAGTGTGTCGGCGCTGAGCTTTACCTCCAATCACAGTGCCATGTCAACAACATCCCAATCTGATAAGGAGACCTGGGATAGGACAATCGCTCGCGTGATCAACGGTATTGTCTCAATTAAGGCGACAACCACCAGACCCTTTGATACCGAATCTGCAGGGGACTACACAGCGACAGGATTCGTTATCTCGAAAAAGCATGGATTGATCCTGTCGAACAGACATGTTGTTTCGCCTGCGCCCATCACTTCTGTTGCCGTTTTTGTCAATTACGAAGAGATTCCCTGCTATCCTGTGTATCGCGACCCGATCCATGATTTCGGGGTATTTCGGTACGACCCAGCCAAGCTAAAGCATATCAATGTTGAGGAAATTGAGCTTCGCCCAGACTTGGCAAGGGTAGGTGAGGACATCAAGGTTGTTGGTAACGATGCAGGCGAGAAGCTCTCGATCCTTGGCTCTACCCTCGCTAGGCTGGACCGACATGCTCCTAGCTATGGTGTAGACTCCTACAACGATTTTAATACATTTTACATGCAAGCCGCCTCTGGGACTTCCGGTGGGTCTTCTGGCTCACCGGTCCTGAATATCCACGGTCAAGCGATAGCTTTAAACGCTGGTGGAAGCAACTCTTCCCAGAGTTCGTTCTATCTACCACTAGACCGTGTGGTTCGCGCAGTCGAAAAAATCAAGAAAGGAGAGCTAGTGAGCCGCGGTACGCTTCAGACAGAGTTTCTTCATACCAGCTACGATGAACTGCGAAGGCTTGGGTTGAAGGAGGAGGTTGAAGAAGAATGCAGAGCCAGAAATGCCAGCGCCACTGGACTACTCAGTGTGATCCGAGTGCTCAAGGGCGGCCCTGCAAGCTCAGAAAGAAAGCGCGCCGAGCCGAAGGAGGAAGTTGTTCCCGAGGGTGTTACCAGGGTCGCAGGACTGGAACCTGGTGATATTCTTTTTGCATGCAATGACCAATACATCACAAACTTCATTGCCTTGTGGAGTATTATTGACGATAGTGTTGGGCAGGATATCGTACTTGATATCTTCAGATCTGGGAAGGAAGGGAAGGAAGGTCCTAGAGGCAAACTGCAAGTCGTTTGCACTGTTCAAGACCTTCACGCGATTACTCCCAATAGGTTTTTGGAGATTGGAGGTGCTGTGATTCATGACTTGAGTTACCAGGTCGGAAGGAGTCATAATGTAGAGCTGGGAACTGGTGTCTTCTGCGCAGGTTTGTACTTCATTCCCGGTCGATTATTTCAAATCACTAACCTTCTGAGTAGCTTCTGGGTTTCTTCTGTGGTCATCATGGAGTCGAGACTTCCTCATCACGCACGTTGCCGGAAAGCCAACAAAGAATCTTGATCAATTCATCGAGGTGTTCAAGACCCTTCCCGATTATGAACGGGTTCCATTCATGACAAGATCTATGGGAAGGAATGAGGACCAGATGTTGATGGTTGATATCGACCGTCATTTCTTCCTTGGCGCTTTGTTTGAGAGGAACGATACTGCAGGAACCTGGATCAGACGTGAATTGGAACCTGCACCACTCAAACAAATCGAACCAGTGAAAGAGGAGAAGGAAGAGGAGACTGCTTTCGAGGAGGATGAAGAGGAGGATGCCGAAGACGTCGGCTTGGACAAGATCAAATCCGCCCTTGTCAATGTTGTCTGCCGCCTCCCATACTCAATCTATGGCCACACCTCCGCCTCCAATTATTCTGGTGTTGGCATGATCGTATCTCTTTCCCCTATTCCTCTTGTGCTCTTCGATCGATCGTCTGTTCCAACTGAGATGCTCGATATCCGTCTCACCGTCTCCAACAAGAACATTCCAGGTCGTGTCGTCTACATGGGTCAGTTCGCACTGGTTACCTTCGACATCGAGCTTTTGCCCAAGAACGTTACCGTGCCTGAGTGGGATGAAAAGCCACTCAAAGTGCGTGACGAGGTTAGAGTCGTCGGTTTAACTAGTGATCAGCTGTTGGTCCAGAAAGAGACCTCAATTGCTTCGATCGGTGTCAACTTCAACACTTGGCAATGCAATCCACCGCGTCATAGGTTGATCAACATTGAGAACATCAATGTTGCCGAGTCCTCTGGCTGCTGGGGCGGTGTCATTGTCCGTAAGCCTTTAAAGGATGCTTCAGACGATGAGAAGAAGAGCTTGAAAGTAGCTGCGTACTACATGGCGGTTTCTTCCCAGAACAAGACCGGGGACGATTCATACTGGACTCAGGGTCTCGACATTAGACGATACGTCCTTCCAGTCGTCGCTCGTATCAATGCAGAAAACGGCCAAGGCCAAATTGAACCTCCTCGCCGCGATCTTGGGATTGAGTTTTCTGATATGCCCCTCGCAACCGTTTTCACTATGGGCTTGTCCCAAAAGCGTTTCGACGCATATGTCAAGGCTGCAAAGAAGATCCGTGGTGTACCTCGACCTTTGATCGTCGAATCGCGACTCCGACCAGCCCCAGCCGGGGATGAGGAGAAGGCACTCAAAATCGCGGATATTGTTTTAGAGATTGACGGGAAGCCTATTCATCGTGTATCCCAGCTCGCCGAGCTTGACCTCGATACAAAGGAATTTGTTGAGATGGTCGTTCTCAGAGGCAGATCTGAAATCACGTTAACTGTGCCCACAACCCGTGCATACCCCACTACTGGAACCAACGTGGTTCAGTTCTTTGGTGCCATCGTCCATGCTACACATGCAGCTGTATTGGAGCAGGTCGATACTAAGAATCCATCGCCTCTTATTCCCTTGTCAACTCCCGGTGTCTATGTCGGTGGTGTTTCATACGGATCACCAGCTTTGGATAACATCAGACCAACACACTGGATTCTGGAGGTTGATGGTGTTCTAACTGGCAGCATTGAAGACCTCACCAATGTCGTTAGGACTAAGCAGTGGAAAACGGGTGAATACATTCGTATCAAGCAGGTCAATCGCAAGGGCATTACCAGCGTTGTGAGTGTCAAGGTTGACGAGAGATTTTGGCCTGTCCTTTCATGGAAGCGCGAGGAGAGCGGCGCGAGAAAGTGGACTCAGGAGAGAATCAGTGGAATGGAGTTTGTAGAGGGAAGCATTTAAATGGTTTTGGTTCATGTTCATGTTCATGTTTGGGTTGGGTTGGTACTTGGTTGGGGTATATACTTGCTATCGTTTAGGCTATGGTTTGGGGAGCACGGTTCTACAGCTTTAATTACGGGTTTTTTCGTTTCTAATGTTTTGATTGTATGTTTTTACGTTAGATGTTATACTTTATATGTTTTGTTTCTCTCTTTTACGAGTTATGGTTTTGGTAACGCTTCTATTAGATACTAGATCTAAGTTTATTGTTACGGTCAGATCTATTTCTATACATGTCTTTGTAGACGAGATGAATGATAAGAAGTCGTCTACATACTCTTTCAAACCTGAAGATTCTTATTGCCATCCATTGTCTTTGAAGTGTGTGCGGCTTTCCAGAGATATCCATGGTTCCTATATGTATTTCTGGGTGCAGTGATCCCCAATGACAGTCCATGCATGTATCGTATCGAACCGCCGAGTCCGATATTTGCTTTATGTTAGAGGCAATCCTTCCTTCTGCTTGTAATTACCTCCGAGGTTTAGGTACCCATACTAGTACCTCTAATTCTATACTGATACGAATTTATTTAAATCGATAATCTTCTCCATGACTACCTAATCTACAGAGAGGTGTCTCAAAAGCATAGATGACTTCGAACTCCATACCGTATTACATAACTTGAATGAACGGCCGGTCACACAAGACGTTGAAATTCCTGTATTCGGTTATTTGTCTTGAATAGGTGTGCCCCTATGTAATATTTCATCATACTGGCTTGGAAAGGTAAATTCGACGTCTTGTGTGACCGGCCGTCTACATATAGCTATTCGAATTAATGCGGGATTCTAGACCTATCTACGAAAAAAAAAAAAAGAAGAAAAAAAACATAAATGCAACGATATACCCTTTCCCCGTGTCTGTACAATGCTACAGTAGTAGTTACAGTCATTCTCTAGGGCGAGACGTACGTTTACCTCGAATGTTTAATGGATCTTGGCGTTTGACTCAAGTGGCGAACTGTAGAAGACTAGTCTAGGTAGGTCTTACCCAAACCTTGGGGCTGTGTACTAGGGATTCCTCTATAATTGCGGTGCCACTAAGGGGTGTTGATATAGGTGCTCTCTACAATTGCAAAGAGAGAGATTACTAGAACAGTCTTGTGCCCGCTCTTAAGTATAGCTTACTTCATATATTAGGTGGATACACGTAAGATCCATTTAGGACTCATAGTGGCGAGTGTTTAGACTTATTAGCCCTGCTCAATGAAAATGTGAGTCGATCTAGCTACTAATACTCTCCAAGTTACTCGGCCACTATTAGTTATTGTGTCTCTATAGCTATAGTTAGTGCTGGTATACTCATGATCACTTAGCCGTTAATTGTGCGCATATAATTCAATTGAGCATGTGACACTTCTAGCAATTTCGTTAGTTGCGTCATAGACAATCACTCACCCCACATATATGCCTCCTATTGCATACATGCAGTGAAACGGTGCTAGTACTACAGTGCGAGCCCGGTCTCCCCCCCCAAAAAAAAAACTGAACACTGCAGACGTACATAAAACCCTGCAGAATCAAACAAAAAGTATCCCGACGTTGCCAATAGCCTTCCACACCATCAATGGCCACATAGCTAGGCGGTGCCACTGTTGACCGGGTTTCAATTTTCGTATATACGTGGGATTGTTTCAAGGGATGTTGCACTCCTGGCTAGTCTCGAAGTATAAAATCAATGCGAGTTCCCTTGCAAGGCGAATTGAGGTTTATAACCGTGGGAAGTATAATATACATATACATGCAGTATATCTGGCCTTGAGCACCGTGGCCCTAGAAAGGCGCTAGTGATAACGTTAGAGGTCCAGGCAGCTCATGGCTAAATAGCCTAGCTACCAAGACCACAGCCATAGCTACATGTAGCTACGGATTTGGGGGTTCAGCATCATAATCCAATGGTCTCGTCTTCACAGTCACCTGTCTACCCGACTATCATGAGAGCAGCGCAGCCTCAATCTTCCAGAACTTGCATACCGATCCACAGATATCGTTTTAGCCCTCAATGGGAGTCGAGTCATTATATTAATCAACGAGGTATTACGCACTAATCTGTCGGCGTCCCAGCGGGAGAAGCATCCTATAAGGATGCGATCTTTGTCGTTTATCGTCCATTGGTTGACTTGTGGTATTCTTTGGTGATTCGGATCACAAAGCTGTGGCCATGCATTCCGGACTACATGTATGTAATGTATGTACGTGTTGTTTTATAAACCCGTCGGGTTCGAACGTTCGCTCGCTCGTTACTTACTGCAGCAATCTTTCTTCTTGGTATCTTTAACAAAGACTGGGCCAATAAACAAATAAGTCTCTTGTTATTGTTGCACAGACAATGCATAAGGTTTTAGGGATACAGCATAATCGATTATAGTGCCAGAGGCGCTGTTTAGATCTATATCATAAACGACTCGAAAGGCCTTACAAAGCAGGCCGAAGGAGGCTACTTGTAACTATTTTAACTATTTAACTATTTTCTGATTGGTGCAATCATTCAGCCTGTGTGCTTTTCAATTGGCCTAGTCCCTATTCGGAATTAATATTACTGTTTGATTTTCTTGGCAGGTACTACGTGCAATGTGCAAACGAGATCTGGGGATCGATAATCAGGAATGTGGATTCCTGGAGAAAATGTTTGCATTGCAAGAATATCCCGATCAATCCTAATTGATCACTACATGTACTTGTCTACATACGTAGCTCAGCATTTGAGGGAGGGCTCCTCAACCGGTTTCTCGAATGGCCGAACATCCGTTGCCTGTCGACTTAAAAAAGCTTCAGGCTTGCTTGTCATATCTCTCAAGTTGAGGCATTTCCGGTGTGTGTGTGAAAAGGCCAAAGTAAGTAATCTTCCACATCAGACGAAACCAACCAACCACCCGCGTTCCGGACACCCGCGCACACTGTTCATTATTTAATTATAAGGCAACGTTCGTTTGTTTCTTCTCCTCCAACATTCTTGCACTTTTTTGTGCTTTGCTTTGTTCACGAATACAGAAATCACGACGCATGATGATTACCGGCTCTGTCATACCACTTATCCTCCTGGCTGCTGCATCAGCTTCCCGGGTCGCCGCATTCCCCAACGACAATCTCGCTCGCCGTGCGGATGCAGCTACTCCTACTACTGCTACTACTACTGAAGCACCCACACCCTGGGTCAGCATCTACCCCGACGGCAGCGCCTCGACCTTCACCGAGCACGTAACCACAAACACCCGCGGGCAGTCCACGACGGTGGACACACAGCCCACAGGCTCCTCCATCCCCGACACCTCTCGGTCCCAGGATGTGTTTGCGCAGTGCGACAGTGACAGGTACGAGCTCACGCCAAAGGGGAACACCCAGCCGTGGATCCCGTTCTGCGCGCCCCTCAATGGCACGGAGTGGTGGTACACGGGCAAGTATTATGTTACGTGGAACCCAAACTTTTGGCAGAGGAACTCGACGGTGACGGTCATGCTGCATTACATCAACTACGGAGGCGCGGGGGAGCTGGCGGACTCGGTATGTTGTTGGTTCATGACGTATCCCATCATGATTAGTTATAATTAAACGGCCGCGGTGGTGCATGAGAGGAAAACCCGCGCTAACGAGAACACACAAAAACCCTTAGTGGGAAGTTGCAAACTACCTCGGGTTCCACCCCATCGTGCCCTCCAAGGACTGGCTCAAGAACCAGACGGCGCTCAACGAGGGCGTGAAAAAGGACCTCACGGAGCAGCCCATGGCCTTCTCCATCGTGGGCTCCGACACCTCGTCTGGCAACGGTGTCCAGGAGGGGCCCACCATCATACTTACGTCAGACCCGAAGGCCGCCCCCGTGGACACATCGCCGAACAACCGGCCGCCGGTTAGCACGCTGGGTTTGGCGATTGGGCTGCCCCTCATGGTGGTGTTTGTGGCGGGGACACTGTGCTGCCTCCATTTCTGCATGAGCAGTAAGCGCAAGGTGGGGCCCGTATCGATTGGTGGTGGACGTAGGCACCTGGTGGGGCGTGGATACAGCGGCCGGGCGGAGAGGAGGAGGAAGGCGGCGGCGATGGGGGGGCAGGCGGCGTATAGGGATGATGTGGCCGATGTTGACCCAGCCGACGGGAGGGGAGCGGAGTGGGAGCTGGCAAATGTCAAGGGGGGGAATTAAGGCGCGGATAAGGAAAAAAAAATTAAGAACAGAACAAAAGATGAATGAATTTCTTTTTTAGGACTGAGCCCTGATGTGTCTGATATAAGTACATGTAGTTGTGAGGAAACAAGGCTCCATGCACGGCGCAAGTGCCGGAGCTTAAGCTTAATTGTGCACAGACACAGAAGATCAGGATGGTCGCTAGGTGGCCCGTGAGCTGACAAACATCGATGGTGGGTGAAACAAAACGAAACATAAGTGCAAGAGGGTGGGTGTTCGAGCCCAATTCTTATCTAACGGAGTCCTCTCAAGCCAGAGAACTATGAGTGTCTTCCGTTCAGACACAACATGTACTTCCCTTGATGTAGCTACATCTACTATTCTACAAAAGAATATAAATCGGAAGTTTAGCTAAACCATAACCCCCTATATCCGGCCTGGCGTCTACCACTCACTAGACCACGCTCGCCCGCACGCACAATGTTCAGTGGCCCAGAAAAGTAATACTTAACGGAGCGGGACAAATTGAGCTAGGGCGACACATAACCCTGAAATTTACCACAATCTACATCCTCCACGACGTACACCTGGATACATGTATGTAGGCACATCTATGCCTTGACACACGCACACGCACACGCCACCTACAGCCAGCCACTAGCTCTAGTGATATTGAGGCGACTTTTAGAGAAAAAGTGCACACAAATGTAAACCCCCCACTCCTGGATCCAAAGCTGGAGCCTTTGGGACAACGTGGTGCTGAGTATACTAGTGTGCACGCCGGTTACATCACTCACAGTTCTCTTGCGGGGGCCTGAAAGTGATACCTCGGGGCGTTATGTAGTTTTAATCACAGCCTATCACTCGAAGAACCACGCACCACTGATAAAAATCCCTGTATGCACTAAAGACAACCCGGCCCAGCTAGCAATGTAAATCGTTAAATAATTTATCAATATCATTTTTAAATATACAGTAACGGCATCTCAGTAATTCTACATCTCTCTGTATTACACCCGTACCCTACCACTCCCTCCCCCCCCCCCCCAACCTACAACCCCCCCAACCTACAACCCCGCAACCTACAACCCCCCTCCGCCCCACTCCCACACTCACCCCTCCACCTCTCCACCGCAGCCCCCAGCCTCCTCACACCCTCCACCGCCTCCTCCTCCTCACAATAACTCACCGTAATCCTCACCCACCGATCCCCCCAGCCCATCCTATTCCTCTCCCCGGGGCACTCTGTCATATCCCCACTCATCACCCTCACCCCCCGCCCTCCTCCCCTGCTCCTCGGCCATGCGCACAATCTTGCGGGCGTCGTAGCCCGGAGGTAGACCGACCCACATGAAGAAGCCGCCGTGGCCCCCACAGATCTCGGTCCCCGCTGGGAGGTGCGCGCGGATTGCGGCGGCGATGGCGCCGCTGCGCGAGGTGTAGGTCTGCCGGAGCGTGGTGATGATGGCGTCGATGGCGCGTGTTTTGACGACGTGGTGGATCAGTGTGGAGACGAAGTGGGAGGAGTTGCCGCCCTGTGGTGGGTGTGGGGTGAGTATATGGAGGATTCACGGTTGGGGGGGGGGGGGGGCTTTGGGAGGAGGGTGAATGGTGAAAATAACTTACACTGATGTTGGCGCCCCCATGGCCGATCTGCTCCGCCAGTACACTCGTCGCAGTCTCGATCCAGCCACACCTCAACCCCGGCCCCAACAGCTTCGAAAACGAGCAGTTACTGACCGTAAACCCCGCCCCCTGCTCTAGCTCCCCCTCCTCCTCCATGATCTCCCGATCAACAGTGACCAGCCTGGGTAACAGCTTCCCGTCCTCCCCAAGCGCACACTTGTCGCCCTCGTTCCCGAGAAAGTCGTACACATCGTCCGACACCAGCAGCACGTCGAATTCCCGCGCGAGCTGTACCAGCTCCCGGCGCGTCGCAAGGTCCCAGGTCTGCCCCGTGGGGTTGGAGTATGTGGGGACGCAGTACAGGACGTACTTGTAGATGCGTTTTGGGGCGGCGCCGTCGTGGGAGATTGGAGCGAGGCCGGCGGAGAGGGGGATGTCGGGGGTGGTGGCGTTGAGGTGGTGTAGGTGACGGCACAGGGAGGGAGGTCGATGCTGGTGGCGGTCGAGGAGATGGCGGTTAATTTGTTGGTGAAACCGGCATCTGCGATCATTAGCCCACCTCTACACCATGGTTACACTACTACTGGAGGACTCAGAACAGGCGGAATAGAAGAATTAACCTTCGAATACTTTGGCGGCCAGGAAGTAGGCAGGGCTGATCAGGAACGCCTGCTTGGTGTAGCCAGTCACAGGGCTGGTGCAGTGCATCAGCACATTCATAAGCCCGAACGAGGCGCCGGATGTCATCAGGATTCGCTCTCTACAGCAGTCCACACCCACCCACATAAGGTCATCTTCTTCTTAACTACCACAAAGAAAAACTCACAACCCAATCTCCTCCCTCAGCCCATACCGCTCACCCGCCCACCGCGCAATCTCGCCACGGACGTCCCTGTTCCCCATCTCACTGGCATAATGCAGCGGATGCCGAATCACCGTGTAGCTGTCGACCGGGAGCGAGGGCGCATTCAGGACTACTGCGGCGGCATCTGCGATCTGTGAGGTTGCTAGAAGCCGCGTTGAGGGGTGGCCCCGTAGGAGGTCGATATTGCCGCTTACTAGCGGGGCATGTCACGCATCGTGGTTGTGGTTGTGGTTGTGGTTGTGGATTGTGCAGTGCTGGAAACGGGGACGGGAACGGGAACTTTGACAAGCCTTTTATTATTTATTTTTGAGAGGGTCAATTGCGGACGTAGCCTTTTGTTTAAGGATTGGAGGGAGGGGGGGTTACATCTTGGTAGTAATTAATTAATTGGAGCGGTTCACTCGCTGATGGAAAGATGCAACATCAACTCTCCCCGTGCTGTACCCCAGGAAAAGGTGGGGTGGGCACGTTAATTACTCGCATATGATTGGCCCGCGAATGGGCAGGATGTGTTAGTAACGGGATATGATAGCTATGGCTGTTCAATGAACAGTACAAGACGACCAACAAACAGCGAGGCTTTGAAGGCCTTGAGCTAAACCCACACCGGTGTTTTAAATATGACCCGTGTGTTATCCCCCAATCTGTCGTGCCAATTCTCGGAGTTGGGGGTGCAGATTGATACTGAACTCCATAGGGTTAGGGATCACCACTTATCTTGGCGCCTACGGAGCTAATCTTGCAAATATCAACTCGGGACACTGCAAATTATGGGTGAGTGGTCTAGTTGGTAGTACACCTAGACTGCCCCCCGCAAAAATACCATGTGTTCTGAAGGGTAGGAGTAGTATCGGTGGTCCCGATGCAGCACTTTTTGTGCTTTTTTTAATTGCTGAACATCTTGCTCTCACTATGAACTGAAGTTGTAGGCCCGTCGATCGTCCAACTTTGCTAAAAATTGAAGGGGTTGAAGACAGCGGAAGGGATAGGTTACTGCAGTTTCTTTCTACCCGTTTAAACCATTCTATAGGTTAGTTGGAGGTGTTGAAACAAATGATATCACTCAATAAACGGAACTATATCAATCAAAAGCATCAATTCTTGCAAATATCAGATTAGAACAGAAAAAGAAAAAAAAAAGAACCCAAACATGCACCACGCAATAATCCCCAAACCCAATTTCAGTCTTTCTTAGACCCTGATATCATTCGTCAACAATCGCCATTCACCACTATTATCCGACTAAAAGCCAACATAACGTTTTCGCCCCCACTTATCGGCCTCTATGCCTGTTTACAAATCTTTTCTTGGAACGAAGTCTGGGGATTGCTTCTTCTCCATGGCAGTGTAGCGGTCGCTAAGCTCGCCATACTCTCTGGTCAAACCCTCAGCCTGCTTCTTGACGATTTCCAATTCCCTCTCCTTGGCCTCGTATTTCTTTTCCAACTCGCTCTCGGCACCGGAACGGACACGCTCGTTGCTTTCAGCGCGAAGCTCCTTGACAGTCTGCTCAAGCTTCAGAACGTCCAAGATCAAGACGTACGTGCGGTTAAGAATGAGCGAGAGGAAGAGGGTGAAGCCGCAAAGGTACCTTTATTGCATCTCAATTAGTACAAGGAGCCAAGTAGGGGAGGCGGGCAAGGGATAACAAACATGTTGCGCTGCGAGTAAAACTTCCTCGCCTGAACCTCCATCCTTTCGTGACCCAATACGGTCTGCTGGCCACCATTACGGTCGGTGTTTCGGGAGAGCTCGTTGGTGACGCTATATACACGGTTTACGGAATCGATGAACAAGATTAATATAAACACGAACGTTATCTAAACACCGATAGTAATTAGAAACATTAATTCCTTCTCTTCGATATCAAGAAGGGAACTACGAGCGTACCTTCATGCCATATTGTAACTTCGCCACGAACGCATTTTCCGATATGAAGGTAAAGATCATCTTACGCCATGTGAATGGCAATGGGAGGATTAGGAGCATGAAAATGCCCATCTCCACAAGGAGAAGGAAAAACACCTAGATTTCAGAAATGTCAGCCTCGTTTCCTTTTGTTTCGCTACGTCATAGCCATCCCCCGACTTCTAGCCCCAAATTCATGCTCATTCTCAAGAGAATAAAGCAGAGAAGCCAGAGCTTAGAACCGGCCGATGGGATGGTAAAAACACAATCCTACGAAGCCACAATGGACAACAGAGAGGGTACAAACAAGAGTGTAATAAAGAGTCATGATTTCGACAGAACAAAGTGTGTTGAATTCAACGTAGTAGAGTTTCTGCGTGTGTATGTGTGTGGTATAGACTTTCAGGATGAGAGATGATGATGGATGAAGGGGGAACAGAAGGGGGAACAGAAGGGCAGAGGAAGGAGGAGGAATAAAGGACGACGTGGAGAGATTAAGTCATTTGGGGAACGTGAAAGGTGGCTTTGATCTGCCCTGTTTGTGTCAACAAGTTGAAGCCACACATACCGGCTTGGCACACACACATACGTCACCACCTCTTCATGGCCCGACAAAAACAACATGGCGGGGGATACGGATGTCTGCTGCTGCTGTTGCTGTTGCTGCGCCCACTACAGGAGGAGTCATTCGAGAGACTGTTCGTCTGGTTGGCAGGACATGGACATACGCAATCTCTCTACATACTGCCATTGAACGTTTACACGATCCCTCAGCAGCCGACTCTCTGGCAACATAAGACTGCATGTACTCTCCTCTAGAGTACATATGGGTACTTACTGTAGTCGTGCAACCTAATCGCTTATCATCTTCCCCCACAAGCTGTGAGACGAGTTCAATTCAGGCACCAAAGCTTATCTCACAAGCCACAGTGATGTCATACGTTATGAACCTCTCAACCTGAACAAAAAACAACTCCAGGAAATAATTGCGGCAGGTACCGGAGCAGAAATAGAAGTAGAAACATTTAGTTATTGGCTAGACCCATTCAGAGTGTTTTCTAGCAAGCTCAAATCAAAGACACCGAAACTGGTAAAAATTTTGGGATAACTACATATGTAGATATTCGATACCCTTGTCAATTTTTGACTGATGTTCGCAAGGATTTGAACTGCCACACTATGGATGGACCACAGTCAAATTCTGGCAAAACTGGTGCATGTGCATAACTCTACATATAATTCTACGCTTCTCTCCATACAATACTAGGGAATAAGGAACCAAAGAGTGCCGATATTGGCATATGAGTGCTGGTATCGCTAGTAATTGAAACAGGGCACAGAACACTTTGTTCTGAAATTTTTGTATAGTACAATAGGTAATGATACACCACGATGAGTAGACGCCATATCCTTTAAAACACAAACTTTTGAAGCTCCCGTATAGGGAGGGATATCCTGGAAAAACAATCAGCCCCCAGAAGGACTAACTAACCCTCCGCCTCGATGCTCTCATAGGCGTTGCTCTATTTTAATTCCCCAATTAGCTTTTCACTCTAAACACTCCTCCGAAAAGAAGTAGGAAGCACATACCTTATGCTTCGGAGTAAAGTAGAAATCCTCTGGCGCCTTCCCCAAGAACATCTCCGTGATCTTGATCCAATCCCTATAATCCCCACTGCCCATCAGCGTCTCCAACTCACTCCTCCCCTTCCACAGCGGTGGGCGGTCCTGAATCTTCGGCGGCAACCTCTCCAAGATCCCTAGCGGCACATAGCGGCACGAGAAGCCCAAATACTCCAACAGGAACCTCCTCGTCGTCGCCACCCCCAGCTCGTCCGCGCCCCAGTACTCCAGCCCGTAGCGCGCAAAGTCGCCCACATACGCCAGCCGCTCGGTCGCCGACTTGTCCAGATACTGGCCGGCCGTGATCTCCTCGAAGATCCACGGCTTGATCAGCGCGCCGCGCGCAATCATCACCGAGTCCACGCCGGACTGCTCGATGCCGTTGTAGTAGTCAATGTGCGAGTAGCAGTCGCCATTGCCGACAAGGTACACGGGGAGCTTCTCGCGGGCCTCCTTCTCGGCGGCCGTGTCGGCCGCGGCGTCAGACGTCTCTTTCAGGCTCTTGATCAGCGCCGCGGTCTCGGCGATGTAGGTCCAGTCGGCGGAGCGCGTGTAGCGCTGCTGTCTGCTGCGGCCGTGCAGCGTGATGGCCTGCACGCAGCCCTTGTCGTAGAGCTTGTGCACGAGCTTCTGCGCGGTGGGGTGGCCGTCCTTGCAGCCCATGCGCACCTTGACGGTGATGGGCGTTTCGCCGCTGACGTAGTTCATGCCTGAGAGCATTCTGAGGAGCTTGCCCTGGCTGTCGAGGAGCGCGGAGCCGCCGCCTTGCTTGTAGACGAGGTCGATGGGGCAGCCGCAGTTGAGGTCGACGAGCGAGAGGCCGTGACGCGGGGAGGAGGCGCTGGGGAAGAGGGTGCAGAGGGCTTCGGTGGCGCGGATCACGGTGTCGGGACGGGTGCCGCAGATTTGTGCGCCGAAGTGGGGGAGCTCTGAGGAGTGTGCTTTGAGGAGGGCCCATTCGGGCTTGTGGCCTTGGAGGAGGGGGAGGGTCATGGCCATTTCGGAGTAGGTGAGGGCCGCGCCGAGGGAGGAGCAGAGGCGCCGGAAGGGCATATTGCCGGTGGTTCTATGTGGAAATGTTAGCATTGTGATATAAGGTATTTAGAGGGTGAGAGTGGGGCTCACGTTAAGGGCGCGAGAAGGGGGGTTTCGCGGCCGATGTAGAGCTTGCGCTTCTCTTCGGCCCGGACGGGCTCCTCGACGTATGAAGCCCGGTCCTCCAAGATATCGCCATCTGGGCCGCGCTCCTTCTTCTGCGCATCGATGAATGCGTTGTAGATCTTGCTCTTTGGAAGGGGGAATTGGTTCTTCCTCAGGGTGATTTTTACACTCATGGGGACGTTATTTATGCACTCCCCATATGGATCATCAAACCCACCAACAGGAACCTCCTTCTCCCAATCCTGTGGTCTATCGTCATTAGCACCCTTGATGACCTTTGAGTTGGCAATCTTCTGCTTCATCTGCTCCGCCATAGAGGCTTCATAGGCCTTCCTCCGCTCCTCGTCGATCACGAGCATGAGCTCCCCATCCTCCTCCTTGCTGTGCGATTTAAGCCACCTGCAGCGCCAGCCACTCGCACACCATCCGCGCTTCTCCCACACCGGACAGACACCGTCAATGTCCTCCTTCTTGCTCTTCAGGTAGTCCCTAAGCACATGCGTATAAGCGCACAGCTGTCTCGCCGGGGGGGCCTCTGTCTCCCCCTCCTTCTTCTCCCCACCAGCCTCCTCCTTCTGCTCCTCTACCTTCTCTGGAGCCTCCTGCTCCTGACCCCTATTGCCTCCCTTCCCCTTCCCTCTACCCTTCCCGCGCTTGTCAGCAGCATTATTCCACCGCGCACTCGTGCCCCCCGCAAACTCGCACGCCGCGCTCGCAAACAGGCTCTCGCGCGGCAGCAGCACAAAGCTGTTGCACAGCTTGACGCTCTCCTTTGCGAAGTGGAACTTGCGCGCCTTGTTCTGGCCGCGGTCACGCTTCTTGCCGCGGTCGCGGTCGTCGCCCTCGTGGCGGGCGGCTTCGGCGTTGTCGTCGTTGGCGACGGTGGAGGGGTCGATGCGTGGGGTGGATAGAACGAGGAATCTGCATACAATTGAGGTCAGTCACCGGCCGTTTTCAGAGAGAGGAGAGGGGGGGGGGGGGGGGACGGACTCGGCCTTGATGGCGGCTTCACCGTCACGCGGGTCGGTGCGGATCTTCTTTGCCACTGGCTGCCCGGAGGTTGAGGCTGCGGTGGGTGTGGGCTCCGTCACTGTTTCGACAGGCGCTGCTGGCTTCTCCTCGAGATGCTCGGCGGAGCGCTTGGCCATTGCGGGTTCAGCGGTGGCGGCGGGCCCGGGTGTTTGTTCTTCTGATGACATGGCGGTGGGGTATTTGTTGCGTGAAGAGGAAAGGAAGGAAGAGAAGGGAAGGAAGAACGAGAGAAGAGGAAAAAGGTTCCCTGGAGATGGGAAGCGATAAGCGATAAGATGCATGAGTCAGCGGTGCCGAGTGATGGGCCGTGACGGGGCAGCCGCGTTCTAGATCGAGCATAAAGCAGCAGCTTTGACGTCACGGAGCGTTCAGCGGAGGGAGAGAGAGAGAGAGAGAGAGAGAGGGGCGAGTGGATGTGGATGTGGATGTGATGTGAATGTGGATAGGAGTCGGTCTATAAGAGCTCTAATTCCCCCAGGAATGGATATGGCTTTCTTCAATTAGTCTTCCATAAAAAGCACATCATCAACCATGGACGCCCAAGCACACTGTCTCTGTGGAGAACTCCAATGGACCGCGCACTTTTCCAAAGGAAAGATGCCCGGCCAGGTTCTATGCCACTGCGTGAGTCTTTTTCACACTCCTCACCAGAGAGACAGCCAGGCACTGACACCACATCCAAACCACCAGATGCCCTGCAAGATGTTTGGCGGCGGAGAATACACCGTCAACATGATGGTCCCCAAGGTATGTATATGCAAACAACACCATCAGCAAGCGCCCAACTCCATCCACAGAGAAGACCAAAGCTAACGCATCCCCTCGACCGACCGCTAGTCCGATGTTAAGATGACCAAGGGCACCCCCAAAGTCTACACCTACACCGGCGAGTCCGGCAACCCCGTCGACTGCGTAGCTCCCCCCCTCCCTCCCTCCTCTCCCCTCTCCTACCCATACTCCCCCGACCACCAAACTAACCCCCCGACCCAGTTCTACTGCCCCAACTGCACCACGCACGCCTACCACCACGAAAAAGTCCTCGGCGACCGCTACACAATGCACTCCCTCCTCTTCGAAGACGACACGCTCAAGCACCGCCCCATCGAGATGGAGCTCTTCGGGAAGCACCGCATGCCCTACCAGCCCGAGATCGCAAAGACGTACGAGGTCACGGATAACTCCTAAACCCGTCCGGCCCTGCACTCCACTTCGGGGGGCTTGGAGGAAAGACGGGGAAGAGGGAGACGATGTTTTTATTACTGCTTATAGTGGCTGGTCCGTGAAGAGGCTTTGTCGAGTAATTATTTTACCCATGAAAAAAATGTGTGAACGATCTATGTATTATTTATGTAGCGCGCGGGGTTTATAACTAACGAGCGCTGGTCAACCCTACCGTGTCATACACTACATGCATGTAAGTATGATGCGGTATTACTGTGGGCCCTGAAAAATAAAATCTGTATATTAGCTAGAAATGTATAAATATAATTATGGTAATCGGTATTGTTGGATTTGATGCACGGCTTGGGGCTGTTGGTGGTTAAAGTCTCGCTATTTGAGATCCACTATAGAGAAGGCTGTGACTCTAAAGACTCCGATTCAGGAAGACGAGAGTGATGATGGTTGGATTTAGTCGTTGAGACATGTTTTAACACATATCCCGCCGTCCTGCCCCACGGCTCTCGAGAATCCTTCGGTCTTGCTCGCAATTGTGCAAGCTAGTTAAGCATGAGGTCGAAGGGAGAAGGTCAGCTGCGTCACGGGTGGTCACTCGGTTTGCATCTTTCCTTAGAACTCACGGTGAAGAGGCCACCACCGTCTCTAGACACCACATGGTGTGATCATTCACTACATACTTTAAAAGCATCACATAAACCTGCCAGTACTCTTCGAGAGTCCAAGGTGTGTCCAGAGTGTGGCCTGGCTAAGTTACTAGCTTGGCGTGTGTGGAAGCTACATCCTACCCCATCACCACATTCAATAAGGGCTGAAAAGTCCACTACCGTCTAGAGTCGTGATCATTGACTACTTTAACTTGCGGGCCCCCATACACCTACCGGTACTTTTCCAGAGTCTGAACTGTGGTCTGGCTAAGTTGCACACTAACTTGACGTGTGTAAAAGCTAACCGCCCCCACGACCGCCCCCACGACCACCCCACCACCACCATCACCATCACCACCGCAATTTTCAAAAACATTCGATTCCTCCCAGGGACTAACATCTTTTTATTCTTTTTTCTTTTTTTTTCTCTTTGCTTCTGGTTTTCTTCCAGGGGTTGAAGATAAAGAAGATGGATGGATCATCATCTCCCACAAATATACATATGGGTCGTTAGCTTCTAGAGGAGAAGAAGAAAAAGGAAAGGGTCCTGGCCTTTGTTATTGATGGTAAGTTATCACGGTTGTTCTTACTGACAGCATCATTAATGTTGACGTTGCAATTGCCAACGGTTCATTGTGTAGTTCGGACGTGGTTCCAAACTATATGTATGTATCTGTACTCTAATTTTCCCTTAGGGCCATTTGTTTTTTAGACTGTATCTATAAAGAGGAGCCTTCTCTCCGGCCCCTTCTTTGCTTTAATGATTAGCTCGTGCAATCGACTTCACTTCATTGGTTCTCTCGGCTCTAAAGAATATGTATGTATGTATATATTTATTTCCTCCCTACTAACCTCCACTAAATACCTCCTCGCCATACCACTACCCCACCTTCTTCCTACCCTACACTATATATCCCTCCTCTAATATGGAACAGTCTAGTTAACTACATGTATCTACAAGGTACCATTCGTGACGGCAGCCGAGTGGTATCTCGCCAAATAGCCATACGCCGTCAAGTACTTATCAAAGTAAGGAAGCAACTCCGGTGTTCCTGGGGTGTTCCTCCAATCCCTCATCAAATCCATGGCGACCGCGAAATTTCCCATGAGGGTAACACCAGCTTTGGACATACGGTCATTTGCTTCTGCTGCCAGTCTCTCGTTGAAGGTTCCGCTGGCATCCGTGTTGGCGAAGACCTCGTATCCCTCCTCACGGAGGGACATTGCTAGGAAGGCTGTGCATACCTATTGTGCCGGCCATATATGTTAGCGTCAACTCAATAAACGGGAGGAAAGATTCTAGCTACGCACCTCGGTGACAATCCCGCCAAGGATAATCTGCGTCTTATTTGCAGCCCTCACAGCGTCTCTAAACTCCGAGTTATCCCAAGCGTTGACCTCGCCGTTACGTTTAATGAGTGGTGCGTCAGGGTGCATATCAAGGATTTCCTGCGGAAGAGGCCCGTTGGGGCCTGTCTCGGCGCTTGTGGTGAGGACCGTGGGGAGGTCAAAAACGTTTCCGAGAGCGGCGTGTGCGAGGATGTTGTTTTTGAACTGGTCGGGGGAGAAATCGCGGACGAGCTGGAAGAGACCGAGTTGGTGGTCGACGACCAGGAGCATGGCTTTGTCTTTGTCGATGCGGGTGAAGGTTTGGTCGACTGTGGGAAAAGGCGAGGACATGTTAGTATCTTGAGATGGGGAATGTGAGGGGGGGGGGGGGGGGGAAGGGAGGAGTGTACCGGTTGTGGCCGCGAGGGCAGACGTGAGGAGGACGAGAACGGTAGGGAGGGATTTGAAGAACTGCATTGTAAGTACTGATCTGGTGTTGGTACTGGTATCGAAGCTAATCTTTGGGAGAGGATGAGAGAGGCTCTTGAGCTGTAGAACTGAGGAGTGCCAGAGAGCTGATGAGTGAGGTGAGGAAAGAAAAAGTCCTTTTCCACGGCGGGAATCGTCAATATTTATATCGAACCCATCTCTCTCTGAGAAGCCCCCAAAAATCTATAACTACGACAAGTAGTCTTCTTCGGGCAATTGGGAAGGCCAATCCCCTGTGAACAATTACGAGATAAATCTTAAGCATCGAGTAAGTATACTGCATTGATATTGAGGTTAATAACCCGGTAAACATTGGCTCTGCATGCAGATATCGTTTTTTGGGGACCGCTTTCAAAATCTGACAAAATTATTACCATGCATATCGATGCGGCAGGATATGGCAACTAATCATTGACACTCGATTGCGGCGACGACTTCCAGCTAGAGTGAAGGCGCAGTATGCAGCTCAATCTAACTATCCCGTCCCGCCAGAGAGGTATCTTTCTTCTAGTGAAAAGTCGCGATCCCGCCCCTGTGATGAGTGGAGGTGTTTTGATTGGTGGCTGACAATTGAGTACAAAGCTCATGCTAATACAACTACTTAATTGCACGGCCAGCGGTCCCCACCAATAACAAGCTCTCAATTTATTTTATAGACATCGTCATTACCATATAACACTTGATTAATGAGCTTCGTCTGCCAGATAGACCTCCTAGCTTGTTACATCTGCGCTGCGTTGTTAACCAAGTTATTTTACTAAATGTATGATTTGCTTATGCCATTTGAAGAACCCTGATGTAATCCAGCGAAACATCCACCACAGTGGCTTTCCAACCCTTACTACACATGCGCATTTCTGTGTCAGCGACTACTGTCGCTTCGTCGTCCATTTAGAGGTGCATACCCGGAGGCTCCGGATCGCATGCAGCACCCGCCCGCATACAAAAGTACCTGAGGTACTGTACTCCCCGCCCCACTAGTATCAAAGTAGACATTGTGATAAATCGCACCCCAAGTTCCTGCGGCGTAAACACTTGACCCTTACTCGCCGACAGCCGGATTATAGAGTTTTTTTGACGGTAGAGGCAGGTTGATTATGTTGTTGTGACAATGATCCTGGTCAGCAAGCTGCAGTTGCAGCAAATCTGTTTACCTCAGACTGGCTGCCAAGATGCATCAATTACTGAGCAAGCATAAGCGATCGATAATTATTATCAAGCTGCCCTTTCAAAAAATTTAATTAAGGCCCCCGAAGCAATACGTAGGATATTCCGATCGGCACTGTGCTTTTGCATCTTGGAATAAAAAGAGCCTCTCGTATATGCAGGACTTGGATCGTTCCAATTGGTTGATATTAGGCGGAGAAGATCTCAATAACCCGTGATACCCTAAAATAAAATAAAATAAGGCACAGAGATAATGTCTCGTGCCCGGATTACCCCCCATTGGTTCATGTTGCCGGTTGGAGAAAGCTTGTTTCAAGGTATTATGAATGCTCACCGGTGATAAGTACGCCGCAGGCAGCTTTGAATCACGGGTACTGAGAGCCCCTGAACTCAGGACACTTCCCTGCTAGAGTACAGAGGCTATTTCCTGTTTTTCTTGAGCGAAATGCTCTATGTTGTCTTAAGGCCTATATCGAATACCTATAACCAATTGTCGCACCGGCGAAGTTAGATAGGCCAGACAGAGCAGGTGCCAGCTGGTCGTTAACCAAACCACTAAGCGAACGGCAGAATCGAGTGACCCCTCATGATGCCCTGCTGAGTCTTTCCCCTCTCCAAGCAGCCCCCCCCCCCCCCCCCCCCCCCACATATATCAACCAAGATCAACTGTCTTGTACATTTCAATCCACGAAAGAAGAGCCCTATTTAAATTTCAAAATCCATGCTGCCTAATCCTTTGCACAGTCTCGCCAGTTCCTATCGATCTGTAGAAGTACTTTTTGCTTTTAAACGCAGCTAGGCTCTTATTTCGAGATTCTTCATCAGCTAGACCCTGATATCAACGGACCACATTGACAGTCTAGCATGCAAGCTCTACGCTTTGCCAACGCTTGATACTCTCAAGACCGTCCTCCCATTTCGCGATGGGATCGCTTAGCCCTCTCCCTGGAGGTTTCAACGGATTCCCTTTCGTAAGGACTTAATTGGAGTCGAGGAGAGGGAGCGAAGAGGTGAAGCCAAGTTAACGCAGGCAGTTCGAGCAGCGGGTGAGAGTCTGTGTCGCTTGGCCCCAAGCAAAAGTGATGGCGTCATGTGGCTGCCCATGTGTAGCCAACGCAGGGACAAAGTGCTAAAACTCGGTCCACAAACTACACCACCCGCCGTAGAGTAGAGTTTATCTACCCCACAGAAGAAGGGACATTACTCCACACAGCTCTGTCAGCTGGCTGTCAGCTGTGAAGCTCATTCCCAGTAACAAGCATAGAGCACTGAAATAGAGGCTCTTCTCAGACGTCCATCAGATGACCGCGCGCCCATGTGAATTATTATTATTGTGTCGTGAAAGCCGAGTCCGGGCCGATATCTGGGGGAACGGAGCAATCACATGTCACCGCCGTGTCTCGCTTTGAGCCGGCATTCGGTGCACGATTGTGGGGAAGTGTGTTCTTGGCGATGCAATAACAACAATTCAGCAGCTTTCTCTTCTCGGTCTCTCTCTCTCTCTCACAACTCCTCTCCATCACGTCCCCCCCTCAAAAGTGAAGTTCGGTTTAGATATATCTCTTTCTCTTTGTAGCCAGTAGTAGTAGTAGTAGTCATTACTCCCCCCCCCAAATACCTCCAAACAATAGCTACCATGGCCGCCCTCCGCACAGCTCTCCCCCGCGTCCTCCGCCGGCCAGCAGCAACAGCAGCAGCTCTTGCCAGGCCAGGAATGGCCCCATTAGTTTCGAGGCGTCACTACTCCGAGATCAACCCCACGCCCATCTTCCACCTCACCGAGACCGAAGAGATGCTGAAGGAGTCCGTTGCCCGATTCTCAAAGGAGGTGATCCTGCCCAAGGTCCGGGAGATGGACGAAGCAGAGATGATGGACCGGGGAATCGTAGAACAGCTGTTCGAGCAGGGCGTGATGGGCATTGAGATTGGAGAAGAATACGGCGGGTCTGGAATGAGCTTCGGATCAGCAGTTGTAGCGATTGAAGAGCTCGCAAGAGTCGACCCTTCAGTAAGCTCCATTCCCCCCTTCATCTCCGTAGAACTCAGCTAACAATCCTAGGTCTCCGTCCTGGTCGACGTCCACAATACCCTCGTCAACACCGCCTTCCGCACCTACGGCTCCGCCGCCCTCAAAAAGAAGTATCTTCCCCGCCTCGCCACCGGCACCGTTGGCTCCTTCTGCCTCTCCGAGCCCGCCTCGGGCAGCGACGCCTTCGCCCTTCAAACCAAAGCCATCAAGTCCTCCTCCGGCGGCTCCTACAAGATCACGGGCCAAAAAATGTGGATCACCAACGCAGCTGAATCCGAGATCTTCATTGTGTTCGCCAACATCGCTCCCGAGCGTGGGTACAAGGGTATCACCGCCTTTATTGTCGAAAAGGGCATGCCCGGCTTCGCCATCGCAAAAAAGGAGAAGAAGCTCGGCATCAAGGCGTCCAGCACATGCGTGCTCACATTCGACGACGTCGAGGTCCCCGCCGAGAACCTGCTGGGCAACGAGGGCGAGGGGTACAAATACGCAATCTCGCTACTCAACGAGGGGCGCATCGGTATCGCCGCTCAGATGACTGGTCTCGCCTTGGGTGCGTGGGAGAACGCCGTCAAGTATGTGTGGAACGACCGCAAGCAGTTTGGCAAGTATATTGGCGAGTTCCAGGGGATGCAGTTCCAGATTGCGCAGGCGCGGACAGAGATTGAGGCTGCGAGGGCGCTTGTGTATAACGCTGTGCGCGTGAAGGAGGCGGGTGGGGCGCGTGCAGGTGAGGGTTTCGTGAAGGAGGCAGCGATGGCGAAGCTGTATGCCTCGCAGGTGGCGCAGAGGGTGTCGGGGAGCGCGATTGAGTGGATGGGTGGCATGGGATTCGTGAGGGAGGGGCTGGCGGAGAAGTTTTGGAGGGATAGTAAGATTGGCGCCATCTATGAGGGCACGAGCAATATCCAGTTGCAGACGATTGCAAAGTTGCTGCAGAAGGAGTATAAGGTGTAGACTGGTGGATTGCACGGATTGCACCTGTAGCTATTGTAACCTAATTAGTGTGGTTAGAAAGGCTTGCTTGCTCGGGGTTTCATGAAGAAGCGTTGCATTTTTGCGGTTTCCTGGCATTTTTTGTTTGCTCGTGTGGGCGGGTTATAGTTCGTGGCGTTAGAAATATCATCCTTTTTTCCGCAGATCTGGTAGAGGTTGACACTCGTTGAAGTAGAATACACATGTGGTGGATGTTGGTCATTGGCCCCCCACTCATCAACCTCACCTCAACCGTGCCTATGATGAACCGTCTAAATGACATCAACGGCTGGTCAGACACATCCATCTTCTAATCGTCTTTTACGAAAGACCCCATCCCTGTCAGCTGCCGAAAGAGCTTCCTCAGCCCAATTCAAGTTATCCAGCCAGTTCCCCTAGGCCTGTTCAAGCTCACTATCGACTCCTCCAGCCAGGAAAGTGGCCCGGACCGTAAACGGGCCGTAGCAGAATGCTGGTGACTGATTGTGGGTGCCTCTATGGGGAAGGTTAGCCCCTGCCCCCACCCACTATCGACAGCTATAGATCAAGAGGGGGTTGCCACTTTTCCGCTTGGCCCTTCTTTTCAGTCTTTCGGAGGGGGGTTCGTTCCCCTCCTACCTCCCTCGAGTCCCTATAGACTAAATGTACCGATCCCAGCCAGTATTCGAGCCTAGCATCACCCATATATCCCCACACCCACTTTCAATCTTCCCCACTATCCACAGTAAACTCACCAGGCTAACAACCCATCACAGCCAATCACTCGACACACTATCGCGCTAACCCAATACGGCTAGCCTAGCCAGTGGCCTGGATAAGCCGAGAGGAATACACATGTGAACGAAGAGTCGAAGGATCGCAAGAACCAATCAAGGCGACGAAGGGTGGGGCTGTCCTCTTCGCTGTACAGGCACGTAGATGCATGTGTGTCTATGTGTCTGTGCGTGTGTGGTTTGAAGTACGGGTAAAAAAAACATCTTGGCCGTGGAGTATCGCCTTCCATTCGCCCGCTGGCCATCTAGCTAGGCCTCCGATGGTGGGTTGGACGCTGGCCTGCTATGAGTAGCAGGACCCGACGACGAATGTGGCACTACGTGGTATTTGCTCGATCACAATTTCACATGTTCTTCTTCTTCTTCCCACAGTATACCCCTCTCCTCTCCATCCCCGCATGTCCCACTATGGGTTCTGCGGTCCGAATAATTCTGCTGGAGCCGGTCTTGTTTTTGCGGAAGCCCGCGGATAGTATTTAGCAACTCATTGGGCGGTAAGTTAAAGATATATATAGATAGGTACTGTTTTCAGGATGATCTTTGTGAAGCAAAATAGACAATCAAAATATAGAATGTATTGTACGAACTGATGAGTAGGAACAAGAAGCGGGAGAGAACGTTCCCAATTTATAGGTCCAGTTTAGAGAACAAATGTCTCTAAGACAAAGGTACAGATAGTTTGGAACCACGTCTAAACTACATTATGAAACGTTTAACACTGCAATTGTTAACAGCAACCACCACCACCGCCGCCACTGCAATGAATTGCCACGATTAATAACCACATCTAGTTACCGTATAGGGAAGTGCCCAAAAATCACTTTTCTTTACCCTCTGGATAAATGTGCGTCTTGTGCCATAGATGGACAAAACAGCATGTGAGCACAGAGCCAAAACAAAAGAAAGGATATGCATATAGATAGTAAAGAGATTTCATTCATACATGTATGTAAGATCTGTGATGCGACTTTATACAGCTTCGCCCCGTCCATATTCTCCGCTTCATAACTTAAACAAGAGATAAACAAATAAAATAAAAACAGACCTGTAACGCCTTGCTGTCCCAGCTATATATCGTGTATCCTACTCTAGTCTAGGATATCCTGTATTATATCATGCCATGCTGCTCAAGAATTAAAAGCAGAAATTAACCCAACAACCCCTTCAACTCTCCTGCACTCTTTGCTCTTCCTAAACCCACTTTGACCGCCTGGGCCCCGTCGTCCCCAGTTGCTGGAGTCATTCGGCCGAACACCATTTCCCATCGGCGGAGTGTGGCGGATGGGACAGTCCCCCCAGGCGTCGAGGGCGCAGACGTGGGGTTTGTCGAAGGAGCCACTGAGGGCACAGACGGACGACGGGGATGGCTCTTTCTTCTCCTTCGGGGTGTATTCGCCATATGTACATGCTGTAGCCCATCCTCATCGTGAGCACCTTCGCTCTCCGAATCTGGGTCAACAAGACTCCATTCATATGTCCCGTCTGCAGACAAAATAGAGCTGGTTTTGACAATTTCTGTCTCTAGTTCAGAATCACCCAGTGAATCTTCCGAAGATGTAGCTGTTGAGATATTAATGTCGATCTCGACATCCTTGACGTTCTCAACATCCTCAGGATCGAGCTCCTTGGATGGTATGTTGCTAGGAGTGAAAAAGATGTTATTGGGTCTAATTTCACTCCTCGTGTGTACCGGGGACATTGCCCCACTCCGCAATCTCCTTGACAGGCTCCGGTCTCGGAGTGGGTGTGTACTCGGATCATGGCTATGCATTCGTCTCCTCATACCACGTTTCCTGCCACGCCCACCCACAACAACGAAGGGCGTTAGAGCACCATTCGTTGTGGCCGTAGACGCTCCTGATACTCCAAGTCCTCTGTCATCACCACTAATCCCCCGAAGGTTTCCCATTCGTAAATCCACCTGACTAGGTGAGAACACAACCCTTGTTCTGATTTTATGAATCGCCGTATCCAACGCCAATTCAATAGCACAATGATTCCGGATTCTACTCATTTTCGGCCAGGTTGCGCGTTCTCCACGTAGTGTTGCTTGAAACATAAACTCCGCCGTCGGATTCTTCAGCATCTTTGGAAAGTCCGCGTATGAAACCTCCGGAAGAATCGTGATATCGCCCGAGTACTTTTGGGATAGGACTGAGCGAGCCTTCGTTAGGCTTGTCTTGAAAATACCAATCTCTGCAAGCATATTCATCCTGTGAAGTACCTCTCCCACTGCCAACTTTACCACCGTTTCACCCCACCCTGTAGTAGAACTTTCGGGGGGCGCGGGGGCGTGATCCGGGGATAGAATAAATTCCTTTGGCAGGAATGGAACAACGTGGGGGTTTACTTGACTGACGATGAAGTGGTTCACGTTGAACATCTCCGCAAGTCTTGTCATCGGAAGATCGTTCTCAACGGATCCATCGATCCATCGCTGAGGCGTTGGGCTCCAGGGGACCGGAAGACCTGTTTTAGGATCCTTAGAAAGCAGAGACATCGCTGAGAATAGGAAAGGAACAGAACAAGATGCAGCAACAGCGGACCAGACTAGAACGTTAGGAGCAGACACGTAGTTCAGCAAGCGAGGTAGCTCGTAGACACTAGCACTAGTGACGCAGATATTCAATATTCTCCTGGTACGATTGTAGGCTTCTTGGAACGTTATGTCCCCTATCAATTCCCGCATAACTCTTGTCAAGTGCGAGCTATCAATCCAAGCACCGATCTTCAAAAATCTTGCAAGTCGGCTCAGAATTGTCTCTGGATTCTTTCCGTCTTCAAACACATCTAGGTTACCAAACGGGAACTCTTCCAAAATGTTTGGTATCTCGTCGTCCGTTCTTGTACACAGCACAGCAGCGACAATAGAACCAGCCGAAGCCCCAGAAATGATTCGCGGAAGCAAGTCTACATCCCATAGCGCTTTCATAACTCCAATATGATTCATACCGAATGTAGCACCACCAGATAACAAGAGTGCTGTACGCCCAAACGCCTGGCGAGTATTGATGAGAGACTCGAGAATCTCAGAGCTTGAAGGGGTGTCAGCAGTGACCGGAAGAGAAATAAGTGTGTCGAGTGTTGCAAGGCACGAGTCAATGTATTTCTCTATGAGCCGTTTCGTGCCTGTATGCGAATACTTGTAGAGCTGCACACATAGTAGTATTAGCAAGGAGCCCCTGATTAAACTGCCTGACATATATATACCCGAATATTTCCCATTTCACCAAGATTTCGTGACAATGTAGTCCTTATAAGAAACATCATCCGTCTTATATCACAAGAGAGTCGTGCATCGTCAAGTTGTTTTAAACGCGCCGATATCAAATCAGAATCGTAGTCTGGCGAGGAGGGGTCCGATTTCCACCCTTCGCTCCCTTCTAAATGATCCAACTCCTTCGCTGCCTTTTCCCAATCCGCAAAATTTATCGCCTAGTACACGTAGTACTTGGTCAGTAAATTTACCCACAGCCAGCTTTCTGTAGCGGAGAAACACACATTCTTCAAACGCGCACTAGCAAGCTGGTGACGTCTTGTAGCCTCATCTGAGGCAAACACCGACGTCAGTGCAGATGTAGGATCTTTGATGAAGCGAAATAGTGGTGCAAGTGTACTTTCCGACCTGTTACTTGTCGAGGCATGATCTTGTCCGGCGGGAGTAGCTGTGGCGGCGGCATCCAATGAGCGTCTATGATTATAAGGCGTAGCAGAGGACGCTGGGAAATACGACATTCTGTATGAGTGGTACTAGTAGTGATGTTTGTATATTTGATAATTTTATTTCCATCACGACAAGTGTAAATAGCAAAGACGTCCGGAACAGAAAGTGAGGCCTCAGACAGTATTTGTAGGATGCTCGGCTGTGGGGAATCCTGCCGGCAGCGGTACGTTGATCAGTATCAAGCTTACCCAAGTTCACGATGCTACTAGCTAGCCGGGACCCCACGCACCCCGCAAAGGCCAGTTTAGTATTGATGCAAATTACCTCCAGATGGCACGAGGACGCGATTCTGAATCGTTAGTGTGGGGGAGGGGGGGGTGGAAGATCTCGGAGAGGGAGCTCTCAGCTTTGAGGAACCGATGGACGGAGAATGTGACTATGGGGGTTAGGTCAAACAGAAACACAGATCTCTTGTCCTCCGAGTCCCGAAGCTCTGGGACTTAAGACTGGAAGTGCCTTACCGCTAATACTAATCGTGTGTGCTCCCAACCTCCTCCTCCATCTCCCCCTGAAATTCTTAGGATTAATTACTTAATTACTATGGTACTTCTCAAAGGCGTCCTCCCTCCATCCTGTTCTTGTTCTTCAATAATATGCAAATTGTTTCACGTATTACTTTTCACATGCAAGTCGCTTTCAGCGCTCAAATTTTTATTCGACCTTTTTATTTACTCGAGGTATGACATATGACGCTGTGTTGCCGACGTCAGGCGACCTTATGTTTAGCTGAACCTTGCAGCTGCAGTAGTTTTCTGGTTGTGGTTGTGGTTGGACTGACCAGTCGCATCTCTAAATTTACCTGGATCTGATCTGTGAGTATGTACCTGGATCGCGGGGTTGAAGCTTCTGTTTTTTTTGCCGAAAAGCCATGCGTCACTATGAAGCTCCTGAAGTAGGTAGGTACATAAACCAAACATATTTACGACACGTTGGCAGCCTCCCTGTAAGGGTTCCATAGAATTCCAACGAGCACGTGTGAATGTATTATATAAGGGGGACGCATGGAATCCACAAGAAGCACATACAGCCCTGGGCAGACGCATCAAAAGAACTACGTATCATGTCGGTACTTAAGTACTTTACATAATCTCCTCTTGACAGCGGGTAGATTTGCATGTGAAAAAGAAATATCCTATACTTCTTGTATCCTCGCTGAATAGACACGGCCAGTACCAAATATACACATTCCCAGCTCAGTAGAGTACCGTGTTAAACCCGGTAATAAATATGCCAAGAACGTACCTGGTAACATCTAGCGTTGTACGGAAGGAGATTCCGTAAAAGACTCGAGCAATTAATTTCTCTCGGGTTAAGGCTTCAAGATCCGGAATTGGATTGATACCTACACAGCGTTTCACTCATAATATTATTATTTCATGTATGTACATGTAGCAACTACAGTACCGTACATACATGTATGCCTGCTATGATAGCATTCGCGGTAACATGTAAGTCTTCAAAATACTTTCTAAAGCACAAGAGCAAAGGAAACTAGAGAAAACTCAAAAATCAAATAGGCCACCCAAAAAACCGCTCCAGACACCGAAAAAGAGAAAGAAGGGACCCTTTTAACCAACCCAACTCATAACTGCCTCTTCCAGCTCTTCAAGAACCCCATTCTCATGCCAAAAATGCCCTGCGCCTTCAATCTCTACACCTTTCCAACTTTTACTAACACCACCCATCTTTTCCTTCCACTTTCGATACTTCTTCACGCTTGTGAATGTATCCCCATCCCCATAAACTGCCAATACCTTAGTCCCCAGCTCATCAATACCCTTTCTCCCTTCTTCTACCACACCATCTAAACCCTGACCCCCCATCCCAACTAAGCCCTTCGTCCACCCCGTTAACGAATTCTTCCCCCCCTGTCCAAACCCTATTAAGAAACTACTAACAGGCGGCAGCAACGGGGAGATCAAAAGGTATTTCGAAATGACCCTCCATTTAATCACCCTATCCTCCCAGTGCTCCTTAACCGGTGATGACGAATCTTTATCCTGCACAGCCTTGAGTACATCAGCTCTGTTTACCGAAGACCCCGAATACGAAGTTCGGGTACTAGAATGGCTGTCCCTCCATCGCCGCGCTGAACGGCGGGCTGCGTCTATTGCATTTGCGAATGCAGGTCGGTCGCTGGGAGGAAGATTCATAAGTGGTAATATGTGTTTGTTTGTGGATGGGAGACGTGATGCTATTAACGAGCCGTATGAATAGCCGGCGATTAGTAGTGAGATGACCTCCTCTTGGGGTTCTTCAGACACATCCTGCTTTTCAGTAGGCGAAGAAGCTGGGGTTTCTGGCGGCGGAAGTGATTGCACGTATGTAAGAACCCACGCGACAATAGATATGTAGTCTTCTATCTCTGCATTCCCAGTCCAAGTGGTCCTTCCCTTTGATCCGCATGCACCTCTACTCTCATTAGCTCAGCTTAATCTCCACTACCCTACGCCTGCCATCTTACCGGAAGTTGAAGCTTGCAACCACCCAACCCATCTTTAACAGCAAGCTCACAACCTGCAACACAACACGATCGTCATAGCTCCCTCCGAGCGGTGCATATGGATGCGCGACCACCGCAACCTTCCGTTTCCACGGTGCGCCCGCTACAGGGCTCATGTATATCGCAGGGAGGTAGATCCGCGCGTCGAGGAGAAGTGAGTCATGAAGCGAGGGGATCTGAAGGTTGAGGGTCGCTGGAGGCATTATGGTGTGCGGTGGAGCAGCTAAGTAAGGGTCCGTCTGATGTTTGGAATGTTAGACTGGGTCTGTTTTGTTGGCTTTGAGGCTACTAATAGGCTTGGCTGCGTCATGGTTGTCCGAGCCGAGGTATCCTTGCAAGCCCTAAGGTGCCTTTGAAGGAAGCCGTTGATACGTGGATCTAGATACAAGTACCCATTGACCAGAAAATACTAAAACCTACAATCGTCTATGAGAGTTCAGTTCTTGGAAGGGTATTTTCGGGTATGGCATCCCTAGGTTCGACCTAGGAAAGCGTGTCCCCCGCCTAGGGAAAGGTAAATACACACCTATCGTACGGAATGGTGGATGTTCCATTTATCCACCTGGCAAGACGCCCGCACGAAGGCGTACAAGACGATTCAAGTTATCAAGAACACAATATATAATACTACATTCAACTCTGTAAACAGGCTGGCATACGGTACTAGCAAAGTTTACTGGTTTTCATATGGCGAGTGATAGTTGATGATTATAAACCCTACACTTAGAACCAAATATTTACAGTACGCTAATGTTAGAGAGTTATATCCTATCTAGATATTTTAAGGGTTTATATACACACGGATGTCCTACTTGGCCGTTTGCAAGCCCAATATCTCTGGGTTATCCTGCTGGTCTAATGAGAAAAAACGTACATATGCCCTCATGCTCATTACAGGCAAATTAACCCTACAGAGAAATTTATCACAAAGTCGTCTGCGATGATTGATTTCATCTATCATTGATCACATATAGTTTGTTGAGTTCAAGAACAGCGAAAAGTTAAAGTTGAAAATCCCACCCCCTTTAAATTCACAGTTTTCCTCATCAAATCCCAATTACCATCTTACCTCTCACACATAACCAATATTACACGCATACACGCATGTACACATCTACACGTGCACGCATACACACATACACGCATACGCATATATATACTCACATCGATATAAACATGTGGCCTACAGGTATCACCCTTATTTGCGGTTGCAAGTTGGACCCAATGATCGTTACAAATAACGCTGGTCAATCCACCTATTCTGTGATCCGCCTTCCTGGCTGCCCATACTGCGCAGCATTTTGCAAATGCTCTCCTTTTACGCCGAAATTAAACACCCCGGAACCTTGGTTTGACTACCGTTTGCTGAATGCGAGATGTGAGCTTTGCTATCCTCCTCCTAAAACTTACAGAAAAAAACAGGAAACTGCTCCTCCTGGAGTATCCGAAATCCCGAAAAGAAAACGGAGCAAAGTGGAAAGAGTTCTTTCAAAGCTTGGGATTACGAAGGGGAAAAAGTAAAGCCCCAAGTTAAGGGCGCTTTATCCCGTGCTAGTTTTAGGACAATGAGAGAATACTAGAACATGGCCATATTATTGCCAGAAAAGATGTGATGTAGCGCTAAAATTATAGTTCAGATCTGCATGACGTGAGTAGGACAGAGTTGATGAGTCGAGCTATCTAAGGGCATGGAGATCCTTATGTCAGACAGAAAGAATCGAACATGCTATCCATGCAGACTACACTCATACATATTGCACAGTGACCCATGATGTCTTTTATCTCCAACATATGACTGTTTTCTTCGATACTCCATATATGTATTTGATATGACATACAGGCATACCCACCACATACTCTGTCTGACCATCTCCGGACTCGTGTGTGGGTGGGAAGATATAACGACCCTTTAAAAACACCGAAGCGATATTCAAGATCACTAAACCTCTCCACACATGAACCTCTCATCATAGGACCAGGGAGAGCACCCCCCCCCCCATATGATATTAACCAAGTGTGGGGCACACTTCTTCACAATGCGGCGTATCCATTCCGACACTTCGGAATCAACATTACTAAACATCCGAGGAACCGTTATTCTCGAAATTGTTGGTTTGGTCCTGGCTCGGTTGGTGGATGAGATCCCGCTGGTAGGATGTGAGATCTTGTTCTGGATACCAGTTGGTTGGTTACGCGAGGGAACCAGCTGAAAGCTGAATCGTAACCCTGAGACGCCGCACACGCACTGGCGGTTCGCTGTTCTACTGCCAACCAATTATTTGATCCGAATCGCTTATGGAATACGAAACCTGCGTTAATATCGACCAATGTCTTCGCAGCTGAACTCTTCTATGTGCAATAACCAATCAGTTATCACTACATACTATTTCACCAAAGCGGCTATTTTCTGTTCGCCCTATCTTGGGTTATATTACTGATAACCCTTTGCGCTAATCCTAGACTTCTAGTGAATACATGTATGACGTTTCTAGTCGCGTCAAGTTTCAGGACCCTGAAACGCCCACCCGATATCCTGACACCGAAACCCCAGGTGGCAGCTAAACTGCTATCTACCAAACTTACTACTTGTCATTCCCCACGGACAAAGGAAGGTGCAAGTGTATAAATTCGAAATCAAGAATATCGCTATATGTTGAAGATTACGGTTTCCAAATATATAACACTGTTGGCCCTTTACTTTGCCTTAGATACAAAGTGGTATACTTGAATAGGTTGAGGTTTGATTCATGGGCCATCACTCGATCACTCACATCTAGCCTGGACCAAAGGGAAGAACTGGCAAATCAAAAGGCGCCGATAGAGGTTATCATATCTCAGCCACTGCTATTCTCAGCCATCATCATGTGGTGCAAACTGATAAAATGCATCTTCCCATACACGATGTCATTTCAACCGAACAGTCGACATCCTAGAAACCAAGCTCTGCAATTCAACATCTCCGTATCTCTAAATATATGATTTCAATCGTATGATTTCGTATCAACCCTAGATGAGACACTACCAACAAAAGTCCAATCAAGTAATCCGGAAGATGATCATGGGCCCGAATTAAATTCCGCGGCTCGGTACCCCATATTCTGACCGATATGCGAGACGGCCGATAAAACACAATCAGGGAGCTACCGGGCTTCGTTTGTTCCATCCGAGCTTGGATACGCACGCGCCTTGGGCTGACAGCTGCAATATTCACCCTAACAGGTTAACCCAATGGGAAAAATACACCTTTAAAAATAAATAATACGACAGTCTGTTTCTTTTGTGTGTGAGAAACAAACTATAGATCGCGGTCAGTTTGAACTTTGAAGCACATACAAAAATGGACGAGACAAAAAGAAGGGCTTCTGCGGTTTTACTTGGAACTGATTGGCGCGCTTAATGATACCTTGCATCTTCTAGCGTGCATAGAACTGGCAGAACCTACCTACTTGGTACTGATAACGTAGATTATCTTAATCAGCACGAATATGGAACAGCTCAGACAGGGTCGGAGGAAGTTCCCGTGCCATGGATCCAAAACCCGGGGATAAAACGTGATGTCTAAGACAACGCTACCGATTTGTTCACTGTTGGATATGAATTTAGGTACCCAGGTACCTGCAGTTAGGTGTCACATATAATCAAACCTAAAACTAATAAGGCACAATACCTACATGTAGTTGATCACCACTGATAAGTATTCATTACGTGAGTACGGGGTCAATATATGGTGATAGCTATGCATACGCAGAGAGAAGGTTAATTAATCTCGGGGTGAATGGGCTTGAAAATCTCTAATTAACTCAAATTATTCAGGTTTATATTTCTGACGTAGTAGAAAACTTATTTCCCAGAAGTAGAAATCCTATTGGTAAGGCCAAGACCATTGGACAGACTATATAATGTGGTGTGACATTGGCATAACACGCAGGGATCTAAGGGCCATAGAGGTTGTGAAACATTGGTTGATTGACTTCGAGTGTGTTTTTACACTGTTAATAGTAGAAAATCAAGCAGCATTTAGGCACGCGGTTTGTTCAAAAAGATATAATTTGGAACAAGTTTTTTGTCTCTGTCACAGAGGTCGAGTATACGCCTCGCCCGTATTTGCGTTTTTCCCAACTATCCATCGTTCCCAATGTTTTCTCTGGGCCTGAGAGACAGTGACCCCATAATCCATCAGGTCCTCCTCAGGATCATCCTCATCAATTGTTCCAAGGCTTCCAAAACTAGCGTTAGCAGTATAACCACAGGATGATATACCGCTAGATGACCCTGTATCCTCTGACGAAGTGAACACATTCCCGTATATAACATCGTCGTCCGCTTGAGATGGGTGTATGTCGAATGAGCGGGTACTTGTATTATCAGTCTCAATGTCATCGAAATCCTCCTCGCTACTAGTGTCGCTGTAGGTTTCGATATAGGCAGCCTTGCGAACATATTCTCCCTCATAGCCAATATCCTGTAACCCAACCCATTCCAGTCGTTTCATAGACGCCTTCAACGCAATCGCAACATCCTTCCACCGGCCATCATCTATGAGATACACCTCTGATAATCTTAGCCCCTTCAGGGTATTACGATGTCTTTGGGCAATTCCAATGATATCTTCGGCTCTCAACATCCATGAGCCTATCCCCAAAATACGAAGTTTTGTCCAAGTAGTTCCATGAAATACGTCATCCAGAGGGAGACGTACAGGTAAACCAGGAGTAAATCTAAGATACAATGTCGATAGATTCTCGGTGTACGAGCAAAAGAGCTTAAAAAATGCAGAAAGTGGTGATATGTGGCCTTTCAGGCGGGTTTCGGCAGTGTCTAAATAGCTTCGATCGGGTCTTTCATCAAATGTGATGTCCAGATGTGAGAGCTGCCCCCAATCTTTCGCGGCCAAACTGGAACGTTGCATCCCAGAGGTTATTTGCAGTAAACTCTGCGGGCTCAAAGTTGGGCTCGAGAATGATGATACTGGTGGGTTCCCATATAACACAGCCATAAGCAAAGTATCCACAGCATGTCGACATGCGGGGATCCAGCGGCAATCAATGAACTCCCATTCATCAAAACTAGATGCTAGATTTCGCAAAACGATGTCCTTATGTACCATGACTGACAGTAACTGGATTTGCTGTAGAGATGTGAAAGCCTTCATTGCTTTTTTGAGAACAAACAGATCGTATGAACCATGCATAACTTCTTGTTGCTCTTTGAATACGGTTGGATAATAGAAGGGTTCTCGTTCTTCGAACATTATTTGACGAAGCTTGTTGGAAAATCGAATAGAACGGTCTGCTCTAAAGGTCTCAAAATCTTGATCACCTATTCTCTGAATTAACGTCTGAGAAGGAATTTAGCTTGGACAGAGCTTTCGCCTTACCTTCAAAATAAAGGTACGGCATCAGGTACACAAATTTCTTGACATGTCTTGCAAGCTTAGGACGCTCAGCTAATCGTTCCAATCGGCCAAAGCTTTTCATATTGAATCTTAATCCTATACTTCTGAAAAGATACGGCGCAGCCAGCTCGCTGAATCTTTTACACACCAGCCGCAGACGGGCAAAATGTTGTTTTGAATCTATATGTTCCGGTTTGTATGGACGTGGGCGTGCCCAGGGATTCGCTCGAGGAAACTCATGAAGGCCAGGCTCGAATTGATCGAGAATCTCGTTGAAGACTTCTGTCGGAAGAGTTTCCATTGTATGGGGTTTATGCATTCAACACGAGGCAGCGAACGTGGGGTAGAAGAAAAGTAAAATCCCGAAGATCTTCAGAAGGGATCTATCCAGGGAATGAGAGAAGCCAAGAACAGTTGAAAACTTGAAATACGACGAGCAGATAACGAAAGTGTGAGGTGCAAGGGCGAAGTGGTCAGAGACCTGCCATTTAATAAGTATCTACCAAGGACATTAGGCGCCGCCAGCCTGGCGCATGGGGATAAATTCCGCTTGAGATGAGTAGCTGGGGTGAGGGTTTACGATCGTTCACTGGAGGACGTCCTGACAACAAGAGCCAGCAGTCGCACCAGGGGCAGTAGGGCAGTAGCCGTGAGAATTTTTGGAGTCTGCAAGAATAATCCTTGTCTTCGTTCAAAAGAACGCGCTGTTGACAAGACCAAAAAATACAATCAGTCTGAGACGCAATAATCAAGAAATCAGGGAGAGTGTGTGAAAGGAGGGGATGGGATGTGTGAAAGCCACAGGGTGGTGGTGGTGGGGAGGCAATGGGTTAGGGTTTATGAGAGGGGAATAGGTACAGTCGGCCGGGGGGGGGGGGGGGGGGGTTGAAGACGATCCAAAGATAGAGTCGATGGAGGGATCACTGTTCCTTTTTCTCTTCGTCTGCCAATCCGGTATTATGATGTACCACACCAGGCCGGCACATGACTTTGAGGACACCAAATTATGCACCCGCCCAACGGGTATGCACATCACCACCCTGCAACTGTTTAGCCGCTCGCCAACCAAATCAATGCCAGAAACATCATCCCTTACCCAATCCTCTCCCGAGCCGGGCATCCTCTCCTCTCCACACCCTCTTCCCCATCTTCTCCCTCACCTCAAGTGTTCATAATTGGCCTCGAGTGTTCAGGGGGAGCAACGTGTGCATGAACTGGACTCCCCTGCATTAATGGTATTCATTCCCGTTCACCAGCCTCAATTCTGCAATGGTAGACAATATCGATGCTGACGTGCCAAATAGAGATATTTACATGACCTAGTCTAGCTTCCTAGAAAGCAGTGAACGATCAGGGCACGTAGACAACATGGTTAGAGATATGTATTTGATTCGAGATTACTTACATAGAAACATCGCCGAGATCCCCCTGCAGCTTCCTTCAAACAATTTTTTTTTGCTGTATAAGCTCCATAGAGAGAGAAAAGGTTGTATTTACGGACCAATGCTTGATTGACGCGACATTCGGCTTTACTTACAATAGCATACTCAGGAAACTTGCAGGAAAGTGAGGAAGAGAAAAAATCCCTCAGCGGTGTCTCGAGTACATCAAATTTGATACTGTTACCCCCCTCACCAACTTTGAGTACTATTCTGCGATCGATTGCATCGGTGAAGGATCCAGGACTACAACTCTTGCCATCAGAATCTGACCCATGGCTGCTGTCAAGTCGGAAAAAAGATTTCTTACTAAAACTTTCCCCGTAAATTTACGCCTCAGTGTACACTAATAGCCACCGGCATAAAGTGATGAATACAGGATAATCAAACAGAGATTGTGACATTGAATTGGTTTGTAGTAAAAAGGGAAACGTTTCGAACTATGAGAGTCATGCATTCGGAGAAATACGTGGTGGTGTGTCGATCAGGGGAAATGGAGCGAGCAAACCTATGTTCTACACAATGCTCAAATAATCAGCTGTATTCACGATGCAGACATATGGAAGCATCACAACGTGTAATACAGGGAAAAGCAGGGAAGAGTACTTAAAATGAAATGACATAGCTCATGACCAGAGCTGATATGGTATATGAGACCAGTCAGTAAGAGAATTAAACCTACGATGCATGATTTCTGCAGAGAAGTAGAAGATGGTGGTGCTGGTGTTGATGATTGTGGTAGTTGTGATGCTGACGTATCGTATCTGACTGGTTTGATGACGACCATCAACCATCTCAAGGTGGTACAAGACGCGTAGAGCATCCCGTAAAACGTGGCCTACGCCTGAGTTACTTGCATAGAGATATCACAAAGAGGGAAAAACGATTTCAAAAACTAACTACATCGCAAGTTTTAGTTATGCACATTTCCCCCATGACCTCGCAGCAGTACATACTCCAGCATGTCGAGCCACTTTGGTGCACATTGACTGTAACTAGAACTTCTGATGAAGAATTTTGATCGGCCGGGCCTAGAACTTCGTTGCGATTGCAAGGTTTACACTGGCTGGCCTTGCAAATAGGTAAACAACAATAATAAACAAAGTAGCCTCCTCGATTTCTGCATGCATGCTAGTGCAATGGTGACGATGCCTTACCCAGCGTTGACATCTGCCATCATACTGCGTGCAGTCTCTAGATCACTATGCATATGCAGCCGTGATTTTTGATCCAGCTATGATCTATGAGCCGCGTTTATCGACAAATATCATAGCCGGTGGATACTAAGCCCTGGCCAAGTGCAAATGATCTGCGGGAGGGATTGTGCACCCTTTAGGCGTGGGGTTCATAAGGCCGAGGAATCATCCTAGCTTTAATGGTCCCCCGTATGTCGCAACATCTGGAAAGCAAATGAAACAGTGTCTGCATCGCGTAGTTCTGGACAACAGTTGCTGACAACGATCATATTTGGTTAGACAGCCATCGCAAGAAGCCTTGTGTGTCGTGGTATGGAATGTGTGGGGAAGCTGGCATCCCGTTGTCAGGATGAGGTGTCGTTCGGATTAACGTCGCTAAGTTTACTAAGGGATCCGAGACACACCCCACGTTCACATGCCATGCATTTCGGGGATTTCGCCCTTCTCTTCTTTTTCTTTTTCCTTTCTTTTTGGGAACTCCCGAAGGAGCCTCCTTCTTTTTCAAATATCTATCATTCATATGCATACTTCTACATACTCGACTACAGCTCCCGTCTTCATAGATTAAATCTCCCCTGATGACTGCAGTTGGCCACACCAGCGATCCAGGATCTGGACAGATGCCTACCAGTACGTAGTACATACCCCTTTTTATACAGAATGACAACAGTTGGTGTTGATTTTAGTTCCTGCAACATCAGCGACGTAAAGTACAACGAGCCACTTGATATAATCCCCATTTACCGAGCGGGGCCAAAGGGGAAAAAACACACGTACACCTTGCGAGTAGGTGAACGGCAGAAGACGAGGACAACAGAATGAGCAGGCATATGAATCGAAAGGAACAGCAACGAGTGCAGAAGAGATGCATGAGTGGCACGATTCTCAATCTCAGTTTTGAGCCCAATAACAGCAGGGTAACATCACCAGATAGGTACCTACGTTAAACACCCTCCCAGATATTCCAAACAAAAATAAAAATAAAGAAGGAAGGAAACAAGGAAATAAGAGCGAAGTGGGAATCAGAATGTGCAACATTAAGCGTGCAACTACAATTATTTCGCCCGACAAGTAAGAAGCCACTGAGACAATTATTATACGGATCATCATTGTTTGACGCTCAAATCATACACTTTCATGGTCTGTATGCATATTACTGTTCGTGACGCATGGATAGCATTGACTCAGGGGATGCCGAGGGGAAATGCTTTCAGCTCCCCGTGTAATGCACAACAACAACAACCATAATGCGATGTTGCTGGCACTTTCAACCAATATTCTTCACGGCTATATTTCAATCACCAACATCGGATGTTTACGGCAAAGTATGCAGCTATTACCTCGCCGACCAGTTTGCAAGTTGAACCTGGCTACATGGGTACAACGAACCTTTTGATCCCGCCTGTTAAGTGGAATGTAAAGAAGGATACGAGGAATCACAGGGGAAAGTGAATGATTTACATACGATGATGATGCGACACAACCCGCCTATGCCAAAAATGGGAATAAGCAATGCCAGCTATAGGTCTCTTGATTGAAGTAAACAACTGCGAGGGTCATCTACCCGTCCGCTCAAAGCCTACCTCTGAACTATCGTCAGACGACGGTGAGATGGCCGTCTTTCTATAAATGGCCTTGCAACCTTCATTATCAATTTTTCGCTCTTGGCATAAAAGGCGTCTAGAGCTTTGGCCGAATTGGCGTCAAGCAACTCTAGCCACCCAATTTATGAGTTGTCCATTCTGACTTGCCTGCGTGGTGTGATCCTTTGACTGGCTAATCCTCTAGATCTAAAAGTGATGAGGTTGAACGATTATCAACATTGAGATTTGCTTTTAGGAGCTAATGCAAGACGCTTGTTTCCGAGGAAGGCTGTACTTATGTAGGTAATTCAGCCGCAATTATCTGCAGAAGCACAAGCAGCAGCGGTTCATCTGGTAATTCTAGTGCGAATCGTGATCAAAGATTTGACTGCATCAGCCTCTGTAAAGATCCACATGTGATCTTGTCCCACCACAGTGCAGCACCTTATGATGATACGCCCCCAGATTGGACTGCAGAAAGCTTGTTCTTCCAGGATTGTGGCTGGTATCCTGTTATTTTTGGAAATTCTGTTACATCTTGAGTGTGTCTCCTATGGTCCTGCAGGCAGTCTGAAAACGCGAAGTACGTTATGTGTGAAGATGACCTGAGAGATTTAAAGCACTAATATGCCTATAGGATGAACTCTATTGAGTTTATTTTTCAAAGTGAAAGAAGGTTGGCCTATTACAAAAAGGCCAAGCTGTCTCTGTGGTACATTAGTGAGTGAGATATCATGATCAGTCGTTGTGTTCTTTTTATGTGTTACAATTATTTGGTCGAAAGAGCCACGATATTCTTGAATATGTATCTGTGCCTCCATAGTGTGGTTTTTAATTGTTTCAGAGTTTTTTCGATCGGGGGAACCTAAGACGCGCTGACCGGTTCTGGGCTAGCGTAGTTGGATTAATCACGAGTCATCACTCATCATGACATATCTATCGTGATCTGCATGTCCAACGCATTTCTTGAGACTCGCGCACATAGTATATAACAACTAATGCATTTTAGATTCTTTGAGATAGTCAACATTGTCTTCCTAATCCAATCTTTAACAGATTTTCTCACACGGGCCAGCTGTTGATGGTCTTGCGTACTGAAACATGAGGGGTACCGAGGTGTAGCTGCAAGGGCCGATCTACATCTATTATATATGCTCATTAAAATAACTACTATGCAGTTGATGACATAGTTGATATGGCGGTATTCCAAGAGTATTCGCCATACGAGACTGATGCGCATGCCGCTTGCGCAATTGAAGGACTATCCAGGGAATGGGTATTATGATTATGCTGCATGCATGCTGCATCTCTAGAGTACTAATTTTTTCTTCTTTTTTTTCCTTGTTGGAATTTTCGATAGGTGATACAAAGTCTTCCCGTAATTATCTCGAAAACCTCACTGACAGATAAAGAAATCTAGACTAAATAATTGCATGTGTATATATCAGTTATGGTCGATCCCGCACCTCCGAGACATAGAGAGAAAAGCAAAACAATATATCTCCGGAAAGTCGACATAGATGGATCGTCAAGTCATAAAAAAAACACGGAATTCCCGTGCCTTTTCTGTGAGATCAGCACGTGCATGTCCCCAACAAAAATGTCTAGTAGGACGAACCGCGGAAACAAAAAAAAACATGGGGTGATCCGAAAAAATAAAAAATAAAAAAAAAGATCGTGATAGGGGTTGTGGCCATTCAGGTCGTACATGAAATCTGCCCGAGAAAGGGTCTCAGAATCATATGGTTCTCAGTGCAACCGGGTTGCTTTTGAGGGGGAATAGTGCAAGTGACTACAAATCGGCGGAAAGAACGCGGTAGTTCTCATATCATAAGGATCAACTTTTTTCCATAGCTTAGGTGCGGGTTCTTCTTCGTTGGGCAAGAGCTGCAGGTATATTAAGAAAACCTGGAACTTATTAAGAAGGCTGGACAAATCTAGAAAAATCTAGTATCGCGGATCAAAAGTGTTGTCCCTATAGTATTGCAGGTATTATATACATACATGTATCGTGTTACAGGGCGCCTACCAGCGGTGCGATGGTTTGCGCCCGGTACGGGTCCGATTCTCGTGTGCTGATTTCCGGTAGTTTGACTCGGTATCAGACAGAGTAGACTAATTCGAAATTCCGGTTAACGGGTTGTTGAGCAAAATCTATCAATACCGAGTGATTTCCCATGACACAGGCCGCAGCTGGATAGGAAGCTGTCTATGTCGAGTGATAACCTGTGATCACCACCCGCTATTGATTGATAATTCATTTGGGTATATCATCACCGATGCGGTGCTGGACATACTCGAGAGTACATTATTTTTGGCTTGAATTTTATCTAGGATCTATTGTATACTCGTACCCTTAGTCTCGTTAATTATAGGTGCGCCAGCGCTTCCATCCACGATAACCTCAACCCATCCTCCAAAATCCACCACGAACGCGCTAGAGATATGATGGAATGAATGAAATGCACGTAAACAACCTCGCAAATGGAAAATCCAGAAGTCAAGCAACACACCAAATACAGAATAGCCGAGCCATTCCTCATTATCGTAATTTTTAACCAACTAGGTGGGAAAAGGACGTGGTGATGTCGATGTTACGATAAATAAAGTAAATAAAGAAAGGGAAAAAAAAAAAGAAAAAACTGCTAACTTCCTACCAGCCAACAATATAAAAAGCAGTACCACCAGCCCATAAAAACATTGGTCATCATTGTCCTGTTCAGCACCCGATTATACCTTAACTCCCCAAATCCCCCTCCCACCGAGCACACCCAACCATTCCCCACCACCACTCGCTCCACTTGGGCTCCAAGAGATGTTGTTAACCTCGTAGTCGCATCTCCAACTCGCGACTGGTATCCTCTCTTGGTTCGGCTGTCCCAATCCACCAGCACCACTAGTACCACCGGGAGTAGTATTAGCTGGCCCAGTTGGATTATTGATTAGGTCCCAAATAAGAACTTGACAATCATCTGCTCCAGCAGCAATGATACCACGACGTGTTGGATTCCATTCAACACAGTTAACGCTGTTATGGTGGCCCTTCAGCTCTATCAGGGCTTGACCTGGTTGGCGGACATCGAGAATGCGGACTATGTTGGAGTCTTGCGAAAATGTTGCAATTAGGTGAGTGTCGTGTGGTGAAGCTATAGAGGGATTCATTAGCTACATCACAGATGATTTGAAACCTGAAAGGCCAGGGGGCACAAACCAGCTAGTCTTAGCAATGGCGGTGGGGATCCGCCGCCGCCGACAGGCGATCCACCATCTTCTTTTGAAGAATCACCGCTAGCACCTTTACCGACACCGGGCTCATAGATGATGGTACTATGTTCTAGACTTCGAAGGTCGAACATGCGGACACTCCCGTCGGCCCCGCAACTGGCAAACACGTCTAAGGATCCACTCATAAACCGCACATCGTAAACCTCTTTATCGTGGGCAATGAGTTGAGTCTTCGCCGTTAGTGTCGGGATATCCCAGATAGTGCAAGTGGTATCAATAGAACTGGTGATTATCAAGCTAGGACTGATCGGGTTCCAATCCAAACTTGTCAGAGGAGCAGTAAAGTCAGTGCTTTTACTGTTAGACAATAACGCGAGAGGCGTAAGTTTCTGCGTGGGTGGGTCGCGGAGAGTGTTGGTACGAGTAATGGAGTTACCTGCAGGCGTGGCCGAGGAGGAAGATGTGCCTGATGGGGAATTTGGCATGGACCAAAGACGGAGATGGTCACCGGAGGTAGCAATCAAGTCAGTAAGAGGTTTAGTGGTGCTCGCAGGTTCCCAAAGGATTCGGGTGATTGGGTATGTATGGGACGCTTCAGCGAGTTTGGTGAATTCTAGAGAAGGGGCAGGAGGAGGCGTGTCGCCGTGGCTGACATTTACAGGAGTGGGCCTGGTATCAAGGATTTGGATCTATAACCGTTAGTTCACCCGTTGAATAATCTTCAACCCCGCAGGGTCCACAATATCCAGCAAACTATTTAACAACTAATTACCGGAGACAATACTAATCATGATGCAGTTTTACATAACCAAATCCACTAAATGTGCACTTCGTCGAATTTGATTTTGTATGCAAAACCAACACCATATGATTGTCTCGGGTCATCCCGCACATACCGCGCAACAACAAGAAAAGTGTGAAGGGGAGAGCTCACGTAATTATGGCTATCTTCTGCATAACTGCACATGGCAACCCTTCCATACCCTCCATTACTAACAGGCCATTTGCACCAATCCAACGCATACAGTGCGTACGGGCTCATCCATCGTCCATTGCCAACCGCCCCAATACCGCCGACCACATCTTCTCTCTCCCTGGTACTGGCACTGCTACCTGTAGTCATTCCGGGCAATCCCATTCCAGTACTTGTGGAACCTGAATGACTGTGCTGGGATGAATTTGTGTATGTAGGCGTCAATGCTCCCGGATGTGTATACTTTCTTGATCCAGATGCAGAAGGACTGGAATCCGCGTCTCGTGGTAAGTTTGTGTTGATATTCGGGGAGTATTTATTTGATGATGAATGCGATAGTCCACCCGTTGTGTTGGTCCTATGCATAGACGGCTGTCCCTGTTGTGCTGGGATGCCGCCCCCGCTGCTTGTAGCTATCTGCGGGATTGCTCCCGGTGCTGTAGTGATGCTTTGGATTTGCGGTCTGCCACCTGTAGCTGAAGACGACTGAGCAGCGTGATATGCCTGATACTGAGGCTGCTGTCCACCCGATGAGAGTTGTTGGGCCTGTATAGGATCTGACGGTCTATGACCTGAGTAGTCGCCTACAGGGCTAGAGTAAAGATCTCCCTGGTTCGGCAACTTCGTGGGGGATGGAAAATTAAATGACAAGTTCTTCTTTGTCGGTTGCTGCTGGATTTGCAATGGCGCAGGAAGCTTGTCTATGCTGCTCTGCGGAAGGGGAGCACTGTTGCCGAAGCCGACACCACCAGCTGATGACGGGGCAGAGAAACCACCGGCGGAGACTGTGCTACCCGAGTGGATAGGTGTAATACCACCGCTCGAGGAGGTATTGACGTTGAGATTGCTTGAAGAAGTCTGTACACGGAGTGAGGTGTCTCCTCCACGAGAGGATTGGTGCTGCTGTTGTTGTTGGCTATGTTGCTGCTGCTGGGGCTGTTGGAAATTGCCGGCGGGCTTGGGAGCGCCGATCCCAGCAAGGGCTTGGGCGGCTTGTATTAGGGAAGAGGAAGCGGGGGGAGCCTCAGGAGAGTTTGTGTTAGAATTTGAGCGGTGGTGGAGGCCGTGGAGGGGCATTTCGGGGGAGGGGTATGAAGAGGGAGGGACTCCACGGGGAAGGTGGGTGGTGGGTGGGGGGGTGGAGGACGGGGGGAGGCGGAGAGTGATTGGCGAGATTACTGAAATGGGGGGGGGGGGGGGAGGAAGAACTTGTCACTCGTCTGCAGGACAAAGTTAGACACACACACACACACTTCACTCCTTCTGTTCAGGTTGTTTTGGGGCTGCCAACACAAGAAGAAGAGGGGTGGTGATGCGTGATGAGAGTGGCTGAGACAGTGTTCCAGCCCCGCTATTCCAGCCACAGGTTTTTTATAAATGTGAACACAGCTGGGTCTGCATTAGACTGCATACACCAAAATCTGGAGCCTTATGCAGGATTTTGCGGGTATGCAACCCAGTTGTGTTCACAAACGCTATGAAATTACGAGTACCTCTTTCTGCGAATCAGAATTCTATGGGTCCAATGGTATGGACTGGTACAACTACATAAGACTTTTTCGTGTTGCCCGAATAATAAAAAGGTCCAAACAAACCTTGATTTATCGTAGCAACCAAACGAACGAAGGCCTCGGGCAGCCAAATAGCATGCTAGGTGCACAGTCTATATCGACTAATAATATCTAGGGGAAAGAGGAAATTTTGCCAAGAATTTATAAACTTTTACGCAACTTTGACGCTTGGCCCTAGTCTTAAGAGGGCCAATGTATCGATGATCCGTTACTGAGTTCTGAAGTACACATCTATTTCTTGTGTAATTCTCAACTAAGCTAGCACCTGGCATAGCTATTACTGGTAACGCATCTATCTACAACTCGCCCATCTACACTACAATTCCCACCCTTTGTAATTAAACATTGGGAACAGCTGGCTAGCTAATACCAAAAACAAAAGAAAGTGATAAACAAAAACAAAAATAGGTATAATAACACCCTTTCCGAACGCCCCCACAAAGCAATTAAACCAAAATACAAATGAAAAACGACAAAAGGAATTCCCAACATCCAGATCCATTACCTGGCCAAGCTCAAATCCAAAGGATCCATCTAATAGCCCCAATTGTTCCTCTAAAAACACCTCTGAAGATGTTCAATACGACTACAACTAGCCATACCCACCACATCACTCCTAGAACTACCCACTCTAATAGTACGTAGCCTCCCCTTCTTATCCATCTCAACTGCCGCCGTTTCCTCCTAGCTATCGCAGCAACCTGATCATTGATCCCCTTGACAGCCAATGTACATGTTGTTGTCATTTCCTCGTTCAACTCGTCAGCTGATTCCGCGACATTCGTCAAACTCGGCACTAATTCGGTTTCAATATCATCCCTGATGCGATCGATCAATTTTCGCAGATCCGAAACTGTGCTATCTGCGAAGGATCTCGCTTTGCACACAAATACTTGTTCTGCGGCGCTAATATCCCGTGATACAGCAACAGAGGAAAGCATATGTTCCTTTGCAGTAGCAACGATGGTGGCTGTGCCCACATCTCGTGCCCGTTTCGTGGTGATGCCACGCGCAAAGATGCCCGAACGGGTCAGATGAGCCTTTGCCATCATAAGCTCCTTGCGTGTCGCGAACACTGGTTCTTCCACGCTTTCTGGAGTGTCTTTGCGGCCAGGGATGTCTTCCGCTGCGAGAACTGGTTGTTTGGGTAGTGTCTTGATGGCTTCAAGTGCTATTGATCGGAAACGATCGATTGGGGGCATGCGTCTTCTATCACTTGCTTGGAAGATAACTGACCCTACTGGGGATGCATCCCTTGAGAGCTCTTGCGCCGGTGGTGATAATCTGGAAGGCCTTGAAGTTTGGTCATCATCGGTATCCACGTCTGATGTTGCAAAATCGTCCTGCATAAGTCTAGACTTGCTTGCCCATTTCGCGAGAATGGGAGAAGAAGGAACACCAGGCGATGCTATACTGGGCATCGCACTCAGAGAAAATGAACTTTTATATTTGGTCGTCGTCCTTGTGGGCTTCCTCGTATCCGGAACTTCAAGCGAGGACCTCCCCCATGGTCTCCCAGACCTCCTTCCTTCGTCTTCCGGTTCCGATGCTGAAATTGTGTTTTCCCTGGACAGGCGAAATCTATCGTCGTCACTCCTGGAGCCAACACTTTCTGCAAATATGGAGCCTGTAGGGCTAGGCTGTGCGGATCCGCCTGGGTCTCGTTTGAAGATAAAGTGGTCAACTTTGGTGCCCACCTCATTTCGGATCTTTTCAACACGGCCCTTTAGACGATTTTTTCTGCTTTCCTTCTCTTTGTCTTTGAGCGCTCCTTTGTGCACTGGACCATCTATATCCAAGCTTTCCCTGCGCCGATCTAAACTGCCCTCCCGTGCTTTCACGAGTGCTTCTTGGCCCCTCTCTAAGAGCTTCTTGGCCGGGCTTGTCTTTCTTTTCTCTTCTTTCCCGCCCTCATCTTCTTTCTTCTTGGCCCTCCCCTTCCATCAGTGTCATATCCCTCATCCCTGACCTTGATTCTTGGTGGGCTTAAAGAAATTGCAATGCTTGGTACAACAACCTCAGCAAAGTCGACGCTTTTCCTCCCTGCTACAGACAGTGCCGTGATGTTCCCATATCTTTCTAATGAGCTCTTGCTACCCCCAAGTGCAGTCGGTAGGCTCATTCCCGTCATTGCTGTCGCCATCCTTGAATGATCTTGTTTCCTTGGATCTCCATTCCTCCCAGTAGAGTCATACTCCTCATCTGCGGAATATGTCCTTGCAATAGGGCCCTGCATCCTCCCTCCCATTTCTGCCATCCATTCCAGCTCTTCCTGCTCTTGCCGTCTCCGCCGTTCATCGGCATCTAAGATATATGTATCGCCCCGTTTCTTTTTCGCCTTTTTCTTGCTGTGTTTCCCACCGGTTATGATGTCTCCTAGCTTTCGACGGCGACGATGGTGTTTTCGTTTTGCCTTAGCGTCAATCTCAGGCCCAGATATGTCGACCTCCAGGTCTGAATATTCCGAAGTATAATCGACCTCACTCTCACTACTATGACCACTTTCATCTGATGAACTCGGCGGGTTTGAATACGCAAGGTCCTCACTCCCATCGCGATGGGATCCAAGTTGTAGTAGTGAATGGTGGAACTCTCCAGATTGTTTCGGCTTTCTTTTACTGTCTTTTTTAGTAGGGCCGTCTACACCCTCATCCTCTAGGTTCCGCAAACTCCGCTTCTTAAGAGTGAGCTCGAATGAGCCTCTATGTTTCTTATGCTCCTTCTCGAGTAAGCTCTTGAGACTCGTATGACTCCCACTGCCTTTAACTTGTTCTTTACGTATTTTATCTGCTCTTTCATCACTCCTTTGTATCTCCTCCCGCCGCAATCGATCCGCTTCTTCGATCCAATAGAACTCTGCGAGCAATTCTTGCGGAGTTATAACCCAATCTAACCGTGACCTTTTCGTTTTTGTAACACTCATACTTGGCTGTGGCGGAGGCGGAAGTCTCGGTGGTCTCACGTGTCCAGCCTCCATCGAGTCGTGAACGGCCACCGCTACATCCTCAACCCACTGACCAACTGCACCCGGATCTTCCCATGAAGAAAGATCTAGTTGAATCCGTTCTCGGTTCCTAATTCTTTTATTTCTTATTGACATGAGAGGGTTATAGACTCTTCCGGTGCTCAAGCCCACGCTACCGTGCCTTGCCGAGCCTGTTAATGGACTATCAGAGGACGGATAGATTTCTAGTAGTCTCTTGTAGAGATCTGAGAGTTCTAGTTGTCGCTTCGCTTTTAAAGTCCGCTGGATTGTAGCTTCGGTGAATTTATATTGTCTTTGTAGTTCGCGAAGCTCTTGCTGTTCCTGCAAACCTCGTTGTTTTTGCAACTGCTGATATGGGAAACCTGATGGCAAAGGCGATATCGGACTAGGATAACTTTGTCGCGGGTTCACTGGCCCTGGTGCAGGTGGGGGTGAGGATGAAGGATTTAAAGGTGACAATCTTCGTGAACCATTTCCAGAACTGTGGCCGCCGATTGAGACGGAGCGCCGTGTATCTATACTGCTGGTCATTAAGAACCCACGATTCGGAGAAACTGCACGGGCTTTCCCATGGATATTTCCTTGACTTATTGGCTGTCCAAACATTGTCGACGACGCGCTGAGCCACCGATCCCTCCCATCACCTACACCGTTACCAATTTCAGGGGCCCACATATTGTTAGAAGTGTTCCTGTGTTGTGCCGCTACTCTGCTCGTCTCAACCTTCCGAGTAGCCCCATTCGCTAAAGCAAGCGAGACTATTCTCGCTGTATCGCTATCTTCCGTCACTAGCTCTTCGTTTGCCTGTGCCATCGGTCCCCTATAGCCTCTCATTGACGGCTCCAGACTGGATATCCCAGTTCCTAATCCCCGATGTCCATAGCCTCCCTGAAACTCCCTCGCATCTTTATGTGTCTCCCGTTCACCCCCATCATTCACGGTGGCAGTATCGAGAAGGAATCCACCTGCTTTCCGAGATTTTGTAGGTTTCCTTCCGAGTGAGAAAGCGCTCGATATGGTTCTACTCCGTGACGATGATCCAGGGGATGCTCTTAGGGGAGATGTGTGGGAGTTTGCGAGCGTTGAGGAGGAGGGTTGATGTTGTACTTGCGAAGGGGCCAGGGTGGACTCAGTTGACGGGAGGGAGGGCGTTCGTCGCGTGTATGGGATGGCCATTTGGATTGGTAGATCTTGTAAGGGTGAGGACAGAGTGTTAGTATATTGAGGGGGTGGGGGGCAGAATACATGTATGAGTGAGAATAACTTCGAGGCTAGCTTACCAGGCACCTTGGAGACACCTTCTCACAGTTCCTTCCTTCTCCCTTTGTTGAGATCCCTTTCTCCGGTGTTGTATGTATATGTGTGGGGGGGTAAATAGATTTGAAGAATGGTTTGAATATTGTTGTATTCGCTTTCTCAACTTCACCGTAAGAGGTATGTACCTAGCTCTCCGTGTCTGTGATCCCCCGGGCTTGTGTCCATGTCTGTCCGGTCTGGTGATGATCGGTAGCATTAAGCCGCGCTTCATCTATGCCCAGCCCAAGTGTTCGCGCAACGTTCAAGCCTTTCTTGGCGCCAAGTAACGCTTGTCCGCTTGCATGTGAGAGATGACCCAGATGCAATGCCTAGCCCGGCGCCCCTCAGACCTAACCCTGTGGAGTAACCGTCGTGCATGAGTGATCTCCCGTGATCAACGTACCAAGGTTTCCCAAATCTCGGGTTTCCGGGTACTTAACGACTCACGATACACACATACACAGCTAGCTAGAGCTCAAGCAATATTTTTATGTTTATTATGCAGATATGAAGTGTTTAGCTACTTAGTATGCACTCCTCTTATACACGCGTATGAAACATTCAAGAAACATCAATGCGCGGGAGATTGCTAACAATACAGTAGAGCCCTAGCACCGGAGGACAAATCTAACTTAACGGACGCTCCCGAAAGCGGGGTGTTGCAAACCCAGGCCGTTATACTTCTTCATTTTCTTACATTACTCTCTTAGTTATTAACAACGCTCTTTAGAATCTAAACCAAGCTAGGTCAGTCCAGCAGTCCGTGTTTAGCTATTAGTTGAAGGGCTTCAGCTATAGTACTCATGGAGTAAGTCTCAACCACAGAAACCTTGCAAGAGTAATTTGTAGCTACATGCGTGCATATAAGTACAAATCTAACGGTTAGCCACAGTCGTGTGCTAAATACACATAGATACACCACTAGATTGTACCATGGCTAGTGTGGCTCGCGAAGCACTGATGCTCGAGATCTCGCCTCGAACTCCTCGAGGTTTAGGTAATCATAGTGTTAGTGGCATATATTCAGTAGGGTTGATATTTCCGATAGGAACATTGGAAGTATTCCTTACATTTACCTTCTAGTAGGTATTGCAATAAAATGACGTTTTGACAGATCTAAGTGTAGTAATTACCTGCCTCGAGCCAGCTCGAGCACCTCGAGGCATCACCTCTTTTTGAACGAGCAAGCAAAGGCATAGACCATATTACGATGCAGAGGCACATTGAGGCACCTTGAGACACATTTATCTACTTGCCTCCAGCAGCCTTGTGGACCACACTAATAATGACCAATCACCTCAACTTGAACATATTTAGGATTCGAACTCATCTTCAAGTGTGCGGCGGACATAAGTAGGCAACTTATACGTATAGTTCTCGTTCAAAAATCATGAGACAACGCAACCGCGAGTTGCTACGAGGGCTTGTCCCAGGATTTTTGACATGGAGTTATACAAACCTGAGCTGCAGCCTTCAAGTCAGAGTGATAGTTTGCTCACTCGTGGGGGAGGCATAGGGATTCTAAGCCCATTATAAAGATAAAAGTACCTTAGGTTATCCGTCACATGTAAGACTTGCTGCTGCGGTGGTTCGTTGTCGTGGCGCGGGGCTGCTGCCACGCTGAGCCTATTCATTATCGTCACTCGGGGATTGATATCCACCAACGCGCCATACATTTTACTGGTACATACAAGGCTACATAGGTTTTGCCCTAGAATGACTGCTTTATCCTCCACATAACCCTAAACTATCTCGTGTTTATCGGTTTAGGTCCACACATCTGCAGCTCGTCTCACCCATCCCATTTCTCTACACATTTCCAACATGACTTCAGGAATGGTTTTAAAACAGCCTGCCTCTGGCGACATTCCCAAGGAGCCGGCCTCAATTCCACCAAATTATGAAGATGTAGAAGATCCGCATACACCAAAATCAAAATCTTTCCTAGGTTGGCCAAATTCAGAAGAAACTTCAGGACCGGAGGTGTGCGAGGGGCCCTGTTACACCTCTACAGTGCTCCAACTCCCACAGAGGTCGCCACCTTGCACAAAAGCCGCGAAAGACGACGAATCCGCCAGTATAATGAACTGGAGCAGGTTCAATAAGAAATTTGAGAATTGGACGATAGGAGCACCCTTGAAGATTACAGAAAAGTTTTCAATAGATACCTGGATAGAAATTCTCAGCTATGTAGAGTCATCTAACGATCTATACTCGCTGGCTCTGACCTCTCGAACCCTTTATAACCTGGCGCTCCCTCATCTCTACAAATCAATTCTATTCGTTCGCCGCTCTTTGTATACGAGGTTACAACTAATGAAAAGCTCATCCCCATCGACCACCTGTTAAAACCAATCTCTCCGCCCCCTATCTATAGATGTGTCTCAAAAAAAATCGAATTTGAACCGCCGTTTGAGAAAAGACGCAGAATCGAACCCCGTGGCGCCCACCATGATCATTGTGGGATATCTTCAACGATGGCCATGTATCAAAAGCCGCATCTCCTCCGCTATGCGAGGGAGCTAAGGGTTGAGAAATGGGAAGCTCAGAGAGTAATCTTCGCCTCCGACTCTCTCCCTCAATTTGAAAAAGAATTCAATCTGTATGAGGTTGGGGAGTTTAGGCCCGAGGGAGTTAGAGACCTTATGTGGAGGCCAGAGGGGTGCTCAACCTATCAGTCGTTGAGTGGAACTCTCGTCGATCTGTTAAAAAGCATGCCAATGCTCGAGAAATTCAGGTATACAAAATCTCTATCATATCTCCTTCAATTGGTCCAACAGGCCGGTGATCCAGAAAAAAATCTAATAATTTACTACGTCCTATTGTAGCTACAATCCTCAGCGCTATAACACTTTTTATTATGGATCCAATAAAACTGCACTTCAAAAGACAGTTTCATGTCGTCTTCTAAGTCACAGTCCAGCGCAGGGTATGACAGGGTTGTTATTGGATACCTTGAAAAACATGCCAAACTTAACTAGTTTGACAATTAACTTTCGGGATTGGGACCCTTTTGACCCTGCCAACTACGGCCCTAATAGTGCCATTGGATTCAACAGTAGATACGAACCCCATCTACATGGTTTGGTTGGTTTTAAGAATCTAGAGGAACTTGTCATATTAGGAATCATGATTGGAGGCAGGTTCAACGAAATAGAACGCGTCGTCAAAGATCGTCTTCTCTCTAACAAGTCTGGAAGGAGATTGAAGCGTATAGAAATAAGAGCTCATACTGAGTTGTGGGAATTTTCACAAACTGAACAAGAATCATATGCAACTGGTGCACATGAACTTCTGTCATGGGTCAATTTTATGTGGGACACATGTTTTCCACCTTCAAAAAGATTCAGAAGGAGGGTCCGCAGGTCGGGGCTAGTGGACATAAACATCATTTTTGAGCTCGGTCCAACAAAATGGCAATTTAACTATGATAAAACGAGCTCTTACTCCTGCTGGCAGAACATCGCCGCCTTAGACTTACAAGGGCTCCCGACAACATATACCTTAGAAACTATCGATATATTAGTAGAAAGATTCAGGTTACGTCAACCGCAACATTTAAAGGTTTTCGCGGTTAAATGCAGGATCTGTTACCTAAAGAAATTTCTCGGTCGTTGCCGTGGGCTGAGAGAACTATATGTTCTTGATCCTGATATAACAGACTCATCATCCATATCTGATAGGATCGACATTAAAGGCATCCATGGGGTTTTTGACACAATATTTAAACGTCACTTACTTACACTTGAGGTTTTAGTAGTGGAAGAAGCCATTTGCATACCCCAGTCGGGCGGCACAAGCGAAGTTATCAACCCAATCGAGGGGTGGAAAGACCGTGGAGGGAAGTTGCGTGAACTCGCTGTTAATATCTGGGGTCCCTGGGAAGAAATTAGTCGGTTTTATCATCTTTCCAGAACTTGAAAGCAATACGTCTGTTTAGTCGGAGACGCAATAAAAAAAACACTGAAAAGAGTTTCCCATGGCCAATCTTCGAATCAACTTTCGTCATTCATGGTGGCCACCTTTACGATGCCCAGACCACTGCAGTTGCAGTAATGCTAGCAAATGCATGGGGGCGGGATGTTATAAGGGGAAAAAACGGTATGGGATCGTTGATTCCCGAAGGACACAGATGGATCTGGGTTGGGGATTGTACTCGCCCTTGGAAGTGGCACACTCACGATGCGGAAAAGTACGCTGGATGGATGAATTTTGAGTCGCAACTATGGTTCAAATACTACGATCGCGATAGCTCACGATTCAATTGGCGAGTATGGGAGGAGGAGGTGAAGATGTCGAAGGTTTTAAGACAGGGTGGTATCTTAATACACAGCAGTGAGAAATTTGAGGTGAAATGGGAAGGATGCTGTGACGGCTGCTCTTAAGAGGATTCTGGGGAATATGAAAGGATACCATAGAATCTCTGATTTAGGATTCAATAAATCCGTTCGTTTTACACTGTGCATATCTTCTGTCGGTCTAGTAGGGGTGTGAAAATACGAAGGATAGGTAATTGCCTGTAGAGAAATGAATACTGCATAGTTCTGTATACATACATGTACTTAATCAACTCAATATCCGATTACTGCAGTATTCGTACCCGGCACGGAGATACATACTTGTTCTTTTGAGCTAGAGCTACACATACATGTACATAGCTACTTTTTGACGCCCCCCTTGTAGGATACATGTACGAGGACATATAACAGTACATCTAGTACCTAGGGCCCTTATGTAGGTACAGCATAAGAGATGAGCACATGGCGTACCCAGGTAATAATCCTGAGCTGTCATCATCTTCAGCGTCAATATCATGATGAATCATCGTAGTATTGACAAGTACGGGTACTACCATATTAGTATATGTATTTACATTTACAACCCCCTCCCTTCTCTGTTATATACATGTATATGCATATGATGAACCTCGAGACTCCATATTGTGTAGCATGCCCTATCAACCGGCTCAACTCATATATTACCGCACTATTTAAAGTTTATACTGAGATCAAACTTGCATGTATCACATAGCAATTCCTTGATATCTCATGGCTACATGTGAGAGTAGGGGTTGATACTCGATAGTATGATGGGACTTGATACATGTAGTTAAATGACTGAGAGTGAAGCTTGTGGATACATAGGTGTCTATATGATGTAATGGCTTGGACAGGTTTCATTTTGGTGTGCGTAGTACATAAATCTCAAAGCTTAGTACCGATACTCCATAAACATTACAACCCAAATAACAAGAGGATACCTAAACTACCACCATGTATTTCAACGGCTTTATTTACTCTCTCTCCGTCATGGCCCTGGCTATAGCTATATCCGCCCAGCAGGATAAAAACAACAGTCCCAGTGTTGATTTTGTACCAAATGTACTTGTTCAAAGAAACGTCTTTAACCTGACTTCATCACCTATAGAATGTAGCAGCGATTGTGACGGTGCCTATAAGAGGGCATGTAAGTATTTCTTACTATAAATCGTTCTTTGTCAGTATATGCGAGGCTAATATCTTGCTGCCATCATCAGTCACTTGTGGTTTGGGAGAAGATATTGTTCTTAATAGGGCCTCTAATGCAGCCTTTAATCCACAATGCCTGTGTAATAGTGGCGGGTTCCTGCAAGACGCCCCGGGGTGCATCCAATGTTTGTTTGAACACCCAGATAAAGATATTACCCACCGTTCAATGTTACTGGCGATGATCGAGACGTGTGTGGATGAATATAATGTTATCCCCTGTCCTAGAGACTGTGCTCCTATTCCTTCCCTAATTACTTACTGCGACGGAATTGATGGAGCTCACAGAGCTGGCGCTCCCCTGCCCGACCCTAGATATCTCCCCCCACCTATAGGCATAGCTGGGGTAGATAACGATACCTTCCCATGCATATGTCGTGAAAGATATAAGAACATGGTTGACACATGCTTCAACTGTGTTAAGAAATGGGAAATAACCAGAGCCCTTAAGTGGCAGGGAACTACAAAGCAATGTCCACCCCAAAAGTCAAAGACTTCGCAGCGGCCTACAACTTCTCAGGGGCCACGAGCAACAAAAACGCAAAGACCTCCGGCTTCTAGCATTGCACAAGGAGACATTTCGGGTGTCCGGAAGGACTCTACTAGGACCAACGCTCCAAGTCAATTGACGGTAGAAGTTAGTGGAGGGAAATATGCTTCTGTCGTTCCGGTTTTCTTGTTATTTTCCTGGATAGTCGGGATTTTTGTTGGTGCTTTGATTCTGATTTAAGATGATTGTTTCTTTATTACATTGGTGAATGTAATAATGTGTCCTACCTATTCCTCATAAGTTTGTAGTAATCCAGCAATAATAAACCTTACCAAAAATGAACTTTTAATAAAACTCAATCTTATCTATCTGATAACATGAATTTTGGGGTTGAACCCTGACTGTGTGTCTTGGCGCAAACCGTCACACCACACCACCATCTCCCCACCTACGCCGCAAGTTTACTCTCACAGCCTAGCGAAAACGAGGAAATACGACCAACGACCAACTATAACCGCAACCTACTACGCGCTTCGTTCCTCACGACACAAGTTTTCACGAACGACGGATATAGTCAGTAATCATGGTACGTCGATATCTCTTCCAGCGTCGACGGAGGGTATTTGGAAGAGGAGAAGGAGGCCGAGAGGGGGTTTTGTGGCGACGTGTGGCGATAGATAGCTGATGGAGACTCGAAATATAGGCCCCAGCAGCTGCCCAAGGAGGAAAGAAGCAGAAGAAGAAGTGGTCCAAGGGAAAGGGTACATTCACAGCTCATTTTCCGGAAATACTATCTTGAACGAACACTAAATGAATCGCCCACCGAAAAATAGTTAAGGACAAGGCCCAGCACGCTGTTGTTGCCGACAAGACCATCCAGGACAGACTCAACAAGGATGTACAGACATACCGTCTGATCACTGTCGCCGTTCTCGTCGACCGTTTGAAGATCAACGGATCATTGGCCAGGAAGGCTCTCGCCGACTTGGAGGAGAAGGGCGTGATCAAGAAGGTTGTCGGTCACTCCAAGTTGTCAATCTACAGTGAGTTCCTCTTGCGGTCCCTTGCTTTTGCGGATTATGGCATATGGAGGCAGAATATTCGGGAGATGATGGTTAACCGGGCGGACATTTGCTAACGATGGTAATAGCCCGTGCTGTCGCCGCGGCCGAATAAGTAGGATAACGAGGATGGGTCCAATAAAAGTAAAATAAATTTCAATTTTTTTTCCGGGTTGCATTTCTTGTTCCGTACTATTTCAATGGGATTTCTGGATCGGTGTCAGGTTCGACAAGATCAACACAAACAAGTTATGCCGCGTACAGTTCGTTCATGGGTATCTGGAATAGGTATGGGAGACTTGGAACCTGTGACTCGAAGTTTGCAGTTTACAACCGTCTGAGATTTATGATTTAAAGCTTCAGGCCCGCGTCTGGTCTACTGTCAAATAGTGAATAGTGAGGGGGTGTTAAGCGGCCGCCTTAATTTTCCTTACTCTGGAGAATATCCGTGATCATAGCTTTTATTATGCTGGTTTTTCTGATGTCTGATGAGTTCCCAATTTTGTGGTTTCAACGAGGTTGTGGTGTCCACACCCCTGACTTTTTAATATATTGGCGGCATCCCGAGGCCGGCCATCCGTTTCGTGTCGCATTCGTGATTTAGATTGGCCCGAACACCGCGTTCCTTGAATACTTGAGCTTGAAGCTTGAGATAGATTTTTTTAGTAAGGAGACAGACATCTCTCCATAATTCAAGCTCTAACCCCGGAGAGACCCGTTGTATCGGATCCAGTTAAATCCGTGTGCCTCATCTGAACATCTGTCCTTATAGAGCTCACCTCTCTTCCACAAAGTCGGGTCTCAACAGGTAAACCACACCTTATCCACACTCAATCTGCAAATATGGCATCCGAAGACCCTGCAATCCGTAACCGTAAACCGCTATCTACCGATACCGCCGCTGACACGCCTGGCGTTGGAAACTCTACCAAGCGAAAGATTAAGTCTGAGGTCCAAAGCGGAATCTCATTCCTCGATGTCCTTCGCGTTATCTCTGGAATTATAGTGCTTAGCAGTGTCATGAGTTGGTTCGTGACCGACGGTGAGAGCTTCACATGGGGTTATAAGCCAGCTGCTTTGAGATGGAACAATGTCAAGATGATGTTTGTAAGTTCTTTTATTCCTTCGATTTTGAACATTATAGATACTAACTCAGTGCAGCGCACTCCCCTAAATCTCACCGATGCCGAGCTCGCGCGTTATGATGGCAAAGACCCCAAACTCCCAATCTACGTTGCTGTCAACGGAAGCGTCTTCGATGTCACCGCGAACCCGGCTACCTATGGCCCTGGCGGCGGGTACCATTTTTTCTCTGGACGTGACGCGGCACGCGCTTTCGTCTCCGGCTGTTTCCGCGAGGATTTGACTTGGGATATGCGTGGACTCGAGGAAATGTACATCAAGGGTGCTGAGCTCGAGACCGACCTGGCTGAGAAGGCTGAAATCGAAAGGCTCGAGACGGATGGCTCCATGGCAGGCAGGGTGAGATATCTCACAAGAAGAAGGGAGAAAAGACGAGTCGATGCTTGGGACAAAGTTGTCAAGTCGATTGCCCATTGGGATCAGTTCTTTAGGAACCACGACAAGTATTTCTATGTTGGAATCGTCACACACCCAGATATAAGCGGAGAGCCGATCAGAGAGCTCTGCCAGAAACAGAAGAAGCCTTAGACGATGGTCGGAAGAGAACACATTGTAGCCAATAGCGTATGGTTAAGGTTGTGTTCCTCTATTATTATTATTATTTTCTTCCTTAGGATTCGCCATGATAACGGGTTTTTAATAAAATCTGGCACTTGAATGGAATTTGAGACCTTTGAGACAAGAGATGTTTGATCCACCAATATTATGCTTCCTGCCAAACGAAAATCTGGAATTCTGAGCCTGTAGCTTCTGACAAGGGTCCTTATCAAACGAGACACCTCACCTGGACGTGATAAACATTAGATTAATCCTCTCCTCGTAGACATTCCCATAATTTTTATACCACTCGCTGAGAGGTTCAAGATACATACTAGTGATTCGGGATATGCTGCAATTATATCGTCGCTCCAATGTAGATTAGACAAATTGCAGGGTTTCACAAGCTGATAACCCCGCAATCAGCTGCTGAAAAGCACACAGTTACCCTTAGATCTACGCAAGCTCCCTATACGTCTTAAATCTCCGAAGAATCATGGCAGAAGCTATCGGGCTTGCAGCCAGTCTCATCGGTATCATCCAGCTCGCAGGACTGACAGCATCAATCAGCTATGGCTACATTAGTGGTGTCAAGAGAGCTCCCCAAGACCTCCGCGACCTCACTGATGAGCTCCAGGCTCTCAGCAATGTAATAGTTACACTAAAAATACACACAGATGAGAATAGCGAAATTCCCGGCTCGGTTCTGCATATGTTAGAAAAGCCGCTAGAGGCTTGTGCAAGGGAACTGGAGGAGCTGCTGGAGAAGCTGAAGATGAAGGGGATTATCGACCGGCTAAAATGGCCATTGAGAGAGAAGGAGACTGCGCAATGGGTGGAGAGGATCGAGAGACACAAGACCTTCTTTATGTTTGCGTTGAATACGGATCAAATGTGGTGTTTACCGGCCGTGGTTAGAGAAAGCATAGCTGACCGATAAATAGACTAGTATCTCGAGAGATTAAGACATACGTGCAGGAAGAGTCTATAGCTCAGAGGCGATGGAGAGAAAGAGATGAATCTGTTAGATTAGGTAACTATAACTTTCCCATATCAGATACACAGAATTTGGGACTGACAGCCATTGACCTTTAGCTGAGAAGCGCAAGAAGGTTCTTTACTGGTTATATGAGGATAGCTTTGATACAAAACATCTTGAAGTTAGTAATCTGAAGCAGAAAAACACGGGTCAGTGGTTTTTGAAAGCGCCTGAATTCCGACAATGGTACGAAGCAGAGTCACCCTCTTCACTGCTTTGGGGCTACGGCATCCGTATGTTTGACATTGTTCCCTAAGATGTCTCAATATTCTCGTTACCGGGCATGCTGACCTGACCTTTGTCAACAGCGGGGGCAGGGAAAACATTCATAAGCTCTGCTGTGATCAATTATATCGAATCCGAAGCAACGACAGAGAATTATGGGCTGGCATATATCTATTTCGACTACCAAGAGCAAAATCAACAAAAACCTACCCTTGTTATTGCTAGCCTACTCAAGCAACTTGCAACTCAAATCTCGTATCTACCCACAGAAATCGAGACTCTCCATAGAAGACTGGAGCGGCAAGATAAGAGACCCAATATTATGGAGTTGTATGACGCTCTTTTGGCGGTGTCTAGGCTATTCAGTCGTGTGTTCTTTGTTTTTGACGCACTTGATGAATGCCACCCAGAACGTCAACGCAAGGAACTGCTTCCTCTTTTTCATCATATGGTAAAAGACTCGGATCAGGTTCATCTGTTTCTTACTAGCCGTCAATATCCAGAGGATATCCAAGACTCTTTTTGTGACGCAGCAAAAATCGAAATCTCGGCCCAAGATGAGGACGTCGAAATGTATATTCTGGAGAAAATCGACGAGAACCCAAGGGCAAGACGACTCGTAAAGCAAGGTAGATGCAGAAATAGAATCGTCACTGAACTCGCAGAGTGTGCAAAAGGAATGTGAGTACCCAACTGCCTTTATTGAACTGCTGTAGGCTTTTGCTTGTTCAGTACTGCTTTACTGAGCTCTTGTAGGTTCTTGCTGATCCAGGACTACTTTAATGAGCTCCTGTAGGTTCTTGCTTGTCCGTTTCCATATCAATTATCTTTGCCAACAAACCACGACAAGAGGACTATTGGCCGAACTTGATAAGATCAGAAGCTCTTCTTCTGGAGAGAGGCCGTTGGATCCTACTTATGACAGGGCTATGCAACATGTTCGCAGGCAAGCCAAAAATTGCGAGGTTTTGGCAATAAAAGTCCTTTCCTGGCTTGTAAAAGCCAGGCGGACGCTTACAGTTGAGGATATCAGGGTGGCCGTATCTATAGAGCCAGGCCTATATGAGCTTGATCAGTTCGACTTGCCAGACTGCACAACGTTGTTAGATGTTTGCGCCGGTCTGATTGTGGTCGATCAGAGCAATTCTATCAAACTTGCGCACTATACTGTTCATGAATATCTCCTAAAGAAACTAATCATCCCAGACGACGCAGACTTTATGGTAGCCATGGCATGCACTACATTTCTTTCTTTCGATACATTTTCCAGTTCTAAATATCTTACCGCGGAGATCAATTCGCATCCTTTCTTTAGTTATGCTGTCGAAAACCTGTCCGTTCACCTGCACGAGGTCTGCGAGGACTTGACAACGGACATGGTTATGGATTTTCTTGGAAAACCGGGCTCCATCTACTGTTATTGGAACTCTTTCTTCAAATTGGACAGCAAAACCGAAAGGTTTGACTTTGCGGGAAGAAAAATGCCTTTGCACATAGCTTGTGCAATTGGGCACGTTACGGCTGTCCGATTACTACTGGAAAATGGCGCTGATATTTCGGCGAAGTATTTCAACGGACGGACAGCACTATTCCTTGCAGTATTCCGGGGTCATGAAGCAGTAGTCAAGCTTCTGCTCGATAAAGGGGCAGACCCATCAATTACCGATATGAACGACAAAACACCATTACACATGGCCGCAGCAGGAGGGCATGCGAATATAGCTCTGTTGTTATTGCAGCACGGAGCATATTTCTCAAAAACGGACTTTGAAGGCTCGGCATTGTGCCTGGCGATCTCTGAAGGTTCCGAGTCCGTGACGCAATTGATGATTGAGAATGGGGCCGATTTCAAATCTGCAGGAAATCTGGCAATCAATGCAGCAGTTTCTAGAGGGCACGAAAAGATCGTTTATCTGCTCATAGAGAAGGGGGCTGATATCTCCACTCCAGACCATAGAGGAGAGGTGCCACTACATCTAGCGGCATCCAGGGGGCATGAGGGCGTCGTCAGGCTCCTGCTCGAGCGCGGGGCTGATATCAACGCACGAAGCATGCTTGCCTGGTCACCGTTGTTTTATGCGGCGTATGCCGGAAGGGAAAATGTAGTCCAGTTGCTGATACAGTACGGAGCGGATGTCACGGCCTCCACCCGCTATGGATGGACCGCATTCCACCGGGCAGCCCTTGCCGGAAAGCCTGCAACGTTACGGGCTCTGATTGAGAACGGGGCCGACGTTCTGGCGCCAGTCAACGGCGGGAACACCGCTCTCCACATTGCAGTTTCCGAAGGCTATGCGAATGAGAACACAGTTCGAGTGTTGCTGGAGAAGGGCGCGGACATCAACGCCCGAGACAAAGACGGGAAGACACCTTTGCACACAGCAGCATATGCTGGACACCGGGGGTATTCAGAGTGCTCCTTGAAAACGGTGCAGATATCGAGGCACGTGATGGCCTCGGCCAGTCACCGCTACATGTTGCGGCGTTGGAGGGCCATGAGGAGGTGGTTCGGATGCTACTCGAGAAGGGAGCCGACGCGTCGGCGAGGAAGAAGGACGGGAAGAGCGTTCATGATTGTGCGTCGAGGAGAGGGAGACTTCCGGTTGTGGCACTGATAGAGAAGGTGCTGGATATGAAGGCACTCGACCCAAGGTCGAAGACGGTATAGATTTTTATGGTTTTAAGCGCTGTTTAGTGTCTTGCCTGTATATATATTAGCACACAGCTCTGCGTATTTCAAACTCAATATACCTATGAGTGTACTATCTTGGATATATATGCGCTGCGTTTTACCGAGAGATGATTCGACGAGGCGTGCTGAAACTCGGTGTTGCTGATTATATAGTGGTGATAGGCACTGCGTAGAGTAGTATTAATGGTGGTGCTGGCGCTGATCATAAAGAGACGATCTATGATAGTTACCGAGCCCCGGAACCCGAAGAGAGCCGGTAGTCAGCTACTTGTACCTTTCTAGCCCTAACTGACTCACAACTTCCGGGGACGTTCAGCTACTCACCTCTGATACTATAGACATGGCAGTTGAATTTAGAGTCTCCGAGTGCAATTCCTGGCTGATCATGCATGGTATATTGTGCGGCGGTGGGCGTTTGTGTAAATGCGTCATGGGATCTCACTCGGTATAGCTATCCCCTACGTTCACACTACATGTACCCTTCCTTATCTCACTTACTGTGTGTTATATCTTCGTGGACACATTTTAACGTCTATCGTACATAGCCACTACTAGCTATATATAGACACCCGGCGGGCGGAAAGGATCCTTATGCGGTGGAGCGCGGTAATCCATCCATGGCGGGGCAGCAGCTTGTATATGGAGAGTAACTAACAACCAATTACCTCTCACCGCTAGAATATTCCCACATTCTAGCGGGCGCCACCGTTTCTCGTGCTCACGGTGAATGACCCCCGGTTATAAGGTAGGGTCATGGCATATCACTCGATGTGATTATTGGGGGATTTCTTTTGTAGGATAGCAGGGCATTGATAGCCCACCGAATAGTTATAGAAGTACATCCATCTACCTTAAGTAATTAAGCCAAACCCAGTTGCAAAGCGAAGCAGATATCCTCCCCGGCCCAGAAATTACTACATCTGGAGCTAGCCCTATCTACCCCAACTCAAGTCGCCGCAAGGAAAATAAGAGAAGAAAGTCTACATTTCCCCTCATCATTACAACAAGAGAAAGAAAAGAAAGAAAGGAAATAAAAAGGAGGAAATAAATAGCCTACCCCCACTACTACTTCTTCCCAAACACGGCCTCCAGCGCCTCCACCTCCGCCAACCCCTTCCTCACCACCGCCCCATCAAACTCACCCCCGACCACCTCGCCCCTCGCATTCAGCCGCAGGCCCCGCGACGCCTCGATATGCCTCCTCGTCATCTGCTCGATATAGCGCTTCCTCTCCTCCTCTGGCGTCAGCTTTACCACCCCTCCCACCCCCCCACTTTCCCCCTCCCCATCCACCTCCATCTTCACCCCCTGCGCCTCCTGCGACGCCCGGAACGCATCATACTTTGTCCTCAGCGCGCCCACCAACTGCCGTATGAGGTCGACCTGCGAGACGGCAAACGCCGCCGCGTCCCTAGTCGGCGTGACGAACGAAAACGGGTTCTCGCCGCTCGATGTGGACACGAGAACACGCAGCTGGGCGAGCGTCTGTTCGTTGGCGGATACCTCTTTGCGGAGCGTCTGGTTGAGCGCATGGGATGCGAGGAGTGTCTGGCGGAGCGTGCGTAGGCGCGTTTGTGCTTCTTGTGCTGGCGGCGCGGGGGTGGGGGTGGGGTGGGGGTGGTGGTGGTGGAGGTGGCGGTGGACGCGGGGAGGGTCTTGAAGTCGAGGTTCTACCGCCCAGATGTGTCAGCGCCTGTTGTGCGCGGGGGGGGGGGGGGGGGGGGGGGGGGAGGAGGGAGAGGAGGGGAGTACCTTATGGTGCGCCAGCCTCACCCACGGCACAAGGTCCTCCGGGACCGTGAGGATATTGCGCAGGACATAGATCTCGAACCTGTCAAAGCTCCTATCGACGGCGCTCTCGAGAAGGGTCTCGAGCGAGTGGATGCCCTTCTCGAGCTCCTCGGTCTCGGCGTCGCTGTAGAGCTCGGTGCCGTCGCTGTTTGTGTCGCGGATTGTGCCCGGGGGAGGGAGGAAGCCGAGGCTGGAGGGCGCGGAGGTGAGGAGGTAGGTTTCGACGGCGGCGACGGAGTGGTAGAGGAGCTCGTTGGTGGTGTTGATGATGTCGTCGATGATGGTGAGGGGCGTGCAGCGGAGGTGCTCGGTGAGGAGGGCGGTGCAGGCGGGGGAGGAGGCCATGGGCGGCGGGCGGCGGGGGGAAGGAAGGTGGTGTCGCGGTGGTGAGAGTGACGGTGAGTCCCAGTGAGGTCAATGGCTCGCGGTCTCAGATGTGTGCGGTTCGTGGGGATGTCACGCAGTAACTACTCAGCGCAGTCGATGGCACTTGTAATTGCGGTCAGTCACGCATTAAGGTCATGTAATCAGAAGTGTAGATCGTGTTTTGCGTGTCTTGAGCCTCACCACAACTCACTCTCCACTGGTAATGATCGCGGCGCGCGCGGGGGGGGCACACACGCGCGCGTCGTTGTTGGGGGTCGCTGCTGCAGATCATTATCGATGCGCCGAGTGACACAATGGCTTTAATTGCACATTCTTATTTATCATAAGAGGGGCTTTTTTGAGGTAATGCCCCCAATATTAATAATACCGCTTTTGTGCTTTTTCTTAGATACATGCAGTTTTTTTGGTTTCTTTTGAATGTTTTGCATGGAGAGAGAGTGATGGCGTGTGCGGGTGATTGGATCATTGGCTGTCACTCAGCGCGTGGACGTCATGTGCTCGTGCCCGGGGTTGGCGTGTGCTTACCGCATGGGGGAGGAGAGAGTGAGAGATCTGTGATAAGAGAAAAAGAGGAGGAGGAGAAAAAAAGGAAGGGAGTTGTGTAAGTCTAGCTCGAGTGCTAGGAGGAGACAAGGAATGGGTCGATGGTGACCTCACTAGCACTCATGGTAGTGATCACGAAATATTACTGGGCTTGAACTTCAACAGTGTAAACCTGCAAACCTTAACACACCCCCGCGGATGTACCCAGCGTACCTTACACAAACACTCGCCCCTTGCTGAAACCCCTTCTCTTCTTCCTTCCTCACTCTATTTCTACACACTGTTGCTACCGGCCTTCCCCGTCGTGCCCCCCGTTTCATACAAGTTCCTTTTGACCAGCCCAACAGCAAACAACCTAGCAGTTATAGTTGGTAGTGGTAGTGGTTGTGGTTGTGGTTGTGTTGTGGTTGTGGTTGCGCTTGTGGTAGTAGCAGTACTAGCAGCAGGACTCTGATAGCCCCACCACTCACTTCACTCACACTCACTCACTCACTCACTCACTCACAACCTCCGACCAACATCCATCCATCTCCGTCATCGCCCCCCCCGTTCGTTGTGCCTGTAAGAAAAATATCTGCCGACTTCTCTACTGGCTCGTCCCTCCCCCCCCCCCCCCCCCCAACCCGTGCAGTGCAGTCCACACATCCCGATCCCATCACTCTGGTCATCCCGTCATCCCCGTCGCTCCCGTTGTCCTGTCCATAGGATCTGCTTGAAACCCGAGCATCTCTTTCATCTTCGAATCATTCACCACACAACGTCCAGGATCTGGGTAACTACCACATAGGTATACGACATACACGCGCAACGCACGCAGTACAACCTCCTGCTTGCTTTGCCCTTCTGGCAATATCTATCGAGGGCCTACATACATACATACATACAACCTACCTACAGCAGCACCTACCATACCTTTCCTTCTTCTTCTCCGTCCTGTTAACTGGGTCTATACTACACACACTCACACTCGCTCTCCTCTCACTCACTCACTCACACACTCACACTCACTCACTCACACATACTCTCTACCCCCCCCCCCCCCACTACAACCCACAACCACTACAACCCTCCCCCCTACCCAACTGCCCTGATTGACTTGCCACACCTTACCCTGACTGCTACTATACAACTGACGGCTGAGTGAGAGGCGCCAGACCGGGTTGTTTGGAGTGAGGAGTGAGCTATTTACCGTCCCACCCGACGGCTTATTGGATCACGACCCAGCAATTGAATTACATTACAGATTTCCTGCGACCTCGGGAGTTACAGGAGGGTTATACATATCGACCAAGGGAGAAGGGAAAGAAAAAAAACATACGCTTGTTTTTCTCTCCCCTTGACCCGCGAGGATCATAAGCCGACAGACAAAATCAAATTCACGAGCTTGCTAGGGTTTAGAAACGAAGGAAAAGAATCCTTTGGAACTAAGGGTTGGTAGAAAGAGAGGTACACACACACACACGAAAGAGAGAAAAAAATAATTGCTTCTGTCGCACACCGCTTTTCTCCATTCCACGGGTAGGGAATTGATACTGTGCAGACATTGAAAACTGAGAGAACAGAGTGTGCTACAATTACAAGGAAGTCGTTCGAGAAATTCAATCAATCATGGTAACTCCCCCCCTCCCCCTTCATCTCCCTCTCACCCCCCTCCCCTTCCCTCTCTCCACGATCCCCCCCGTCCCTCATCCGTTTCCGCGGATGGCAGCCGTATAGTGTTGCGCCCTCGGTCCGGAGGATCTCGTTCTTTTATGCCCGTTGATGGCGGAGAGTTTACTCTGCATTGTCCCTGTGGGATTCCCCAATTGGCTTTTTCACCTGCACACACTCCTCCTCCTCCATCCTCCAAAGCATTGATCGCGTTTACCCATACATATCTGCTATTGTCATTACTGCTGCCACTGTCTGTCTGTCTGTCATCTACCATCATCATCTATCATCCGTCGTCTGTTGTCTGTCTCTGCGCGTGTGCCCATCTGTCTATCTATCTGTCTACATACATACTATCTGCCTGTCTCCGGCTGGCCTGCCGAAGGAAGCTTCCACAGCCCCTTCCATTCCCGGGCTTTTTTCCCTTTCCCACACACCCCCCACCCCACACCAACGGGAAGCCCCCCTCCCCCACCCGAAACTGAGCTTTCCCATACCCGCCAGCGCGCGTCAATCATCAATTCAGTGCCAAACTTTTCTTGTTGATCGTCGTCGTCGTTGTCAAAGCTCAGGCCAGGGTATATAGCTGTTGTGGTTCAATCCCGTTCCTCTCTCTGGCCCTCAGCTCTCTTCTGTTTCAAACCAGACCCTCGGGTTTCTGCAGGCTTATTTTGCTTCTTTACGCTTCTGCCCGCTGGTTGGTTTGATATCAAACCTGCATACTTTTTTTTTTTCTTCACTCTTTCTCCCTCTCCTCCTCTTTACCCTTGGGAAATTTTTTTCACTCCCCTTCTGCGGATTATTCTACTTTTACTCCTCACAAAAGAAATTAAGAGAAAATAATTTTTTTTTACAACCCGCCACCCCCCGGTCAATTCAGCCCCCCCCCCCCTTTCCCACCCCCCCTCTCGCTATATAAATCAATACGGACGTGTGTTTGTGAGCACAATTTTTTTTATTTTTATTATATATATATATATACATTTCTCTTCATCTTCTACTTTCAATTTGCCTTCTTCTTGCTTGTCTGCCTGCCCTTTTTGAATTCAATTCAATTCGAGACAGCTTGCAAGCTATAGACCTATTCCAAAGGTTCACACCAAACCACCCATTCTGCTTTCCCTCAATTCCCTTTTCCAGACAGACCAGCGCAGAGACAGAGACAGAGACAGAGAGACAGAGACAGACCCATTCAGACCACGCCCCACCCCCCCTCCCCTCCATCCCCTTGCATAATACCCCAAACTATATACATATACCCCAGCTAGCTCCCCCCCCCCCCCCACATACACAGCCTATATCAATCAATCCAATCCCCACTCACAAGTCTTTTTTCCCTCCCCCCCCCCCCCCTCAATGCCTCCACTCCCTCCTTCATCCACCTCGTCCTCATCCGACGACTTCCCATACCCACATCCCCACACGCCACCCGAGTACTCGTGCAGCTCCATCCACATCCCCATACAGCACAAGGGCATCATGGCAGACTACCATCACCACCATCACCACCACCACCACGAGGGGGGCGAGGAAGAAGTGCGCGGGAGGAATAGTTACTCACTGGAACGCTTTCTGCAGGAACCGGGCAGTCCGAGCACCACTGGCGGCGGCGGCGGAGGAGGCGGCGGCGCAGGTGCAGGCGTGAATGGGAAATACGGAGCTATGAGTCCGGGATCGAGCATACAGGGCTACACGGGCCTTGCGGGCAACGGGCGACGCCCCAGGTTGCTGCTGATGGGGCAGAGAAGGTGAGAGTTTTTTGGGACACCGCCAGGGAAGAGAGAGAGAGAGATGTAGGCGGGGGGAGGTGGTAGTAGTAGTGAGTGCGGAAAGGCTTATGTTTGGTGTGTGTGTGTGTGTGTGATGTAGGAGTGGGAAATCGTCGATTAGCTCGGTGGTGTTCCATAAGATGTCGCCGACGGAAACGCTCTTTCTCGAGTCCACGACTCGCATCCAGAAGGATCCTATCCAGTAAGGACACTCCGCAATTGATGGTTCTAGATGTTTTCGGGGGTTGAAGGGGCGGGGCGGGTGAGCCAATTGCTAATATAAAACCTCCGGTCCACATATATAGCTCCTTCATGGACTTCCAAGTCTGGGACTTCCCCGGCCAGCTCAACTTCCTCGACCCGACCTTCGACTTCGACCACATCTTCGGCGAGCTCGGCGCGCTCATCTGGGTGATCGACGCGCAGGACGAGTACCTGGACCCGCTCTCGCGGCTGCACGCCACTATCATCGCCATCCAGCGCTCCTACCCGGCCATCAACATCGAGGTGTTCATCCACAAAGTCGACGGGCTGTCGGACGAGTACAAGCTCGACACGCAGCGCGACATCATGCAGCGCACGCAGGACGAGCTCTCGGACAACGGGCTGGACAACGTGCAGGTGTCGTACCACCTGACGAGCATCTACGACCACTCCATCTTCGAGGCCTTCAGCAAGGTCATCCAGAAGCTCATCCCGCAGCTCGAGACGCTCGAGAACCTGCTCAACGTGCTGTGCAGCAACAGCGGCATCGAGAAGGCGTTCCTGTTTGATGTGATGAGTAAGATCTATATTGCGACCGACTCGAGCCCCGTGGATGTGCAGAGTTATGAGATTTGTAGTGACTATATCGATGTGATTGTCGATGTGAGTGAGATTTATGGGTAAGGCGCGCCGCTGCTCCGAGAGTCCCCGTGTGTGGTGGTGGTGGTGGTGGTATATGGTGGCGTTTATTTTGTGTGTGTGTGGCGGCTGATGTGATGTGATGTGTGGATGTAGCTATGACCGCAAACAACCCGCCGAAATCACCGATGCCGCCCACCCCGTTGTCCCTGGCGCCGAGGACGAGGAGGAGCAGACGGCGGAAGCGTCGAGCATCATCCGCCTGCAGAACGGCATGGTGCTGTATCTGAGGGAAATCAACAAGTCAGGGTCCTAGTTCCTTCCTTTTACTTTTTTTCGTTCTGTTTTTGTGCTCTGGGCAATTTTTCCGAGGGCTTGTTGTGTGTGTTGTGTGCTGACTATTTGGTGTTGTTGTGTGGTAATAGATATCTGGCACTCATCTGTCTGATGCGCAAAGAGGGCATTGAGAAGAAGGGGCTCGTGGACTTTAACGTGCAGGTGTTTCAGAATGCGCTGCAGCGGGTATTCGAGGTTGGACGTTAAAAAAAAAAAACTAATCTCTATGGACGGATATTATGAATGGAGGACCTCATGAATTGATGAAGAGAAGAGCAGAAAAGGAGATTGCGCTGCCTTGAAATTTTACTAACTAAAACCTACCTAATAACGAGTTTTAAGCGGAGTTTTTAAAGATACGGCGCTGTGGGATGTGGGGGGGTGGGGGTGGTTGGACCTGAGGCGGGGGGGGATTGATATGATAGATTTTTTTTTTTTTTTTTTACTCGCTGGGATTTTTATTCTTTTCGCCGGGTTTGGCTTATAGGGACCTTTTTTTTATTGCTATTTTTTTTTACCTTTTACTTTTTAGTGAGGTGCCCCCCCCTAAGGTCAAGTACTCGAGAGGGGGGTGTAATGAATTACAATGTAGTACTTCCACGTAACTACGTTGGTCAACAGAACGCGGGAATGCCTATGGATGGCTGTTGGTGGTAATGATATTGAGAAAGAATGATATCTGGCTTCTTCGGTCTACCATGTACCTAGTAGCTAGCTAGCTCTTTGACCGCTTAATGCTCTCACCCACCCACTCGCCCCTTATCGTGTGGCTTTTTTCTGATGGCGCCCTGCTTGGTGGCGATAAATAATAGATAGAGTATTAGTGGATGTGCAAGGGTGCAGTGGTGGTGGTGGTGGTGGTCCCAGGCACCCGTGTAGGGAGGAAGGATCGAAGAAACGAGAAGTCAGCGAGGTTGCAGTGTGGTGGTGCTAGTTGGTAGTTACTGGTTAGTGGATAAGCTTAGGGTTAGGGATCTCCATGGTGCTCTTACTTAGTGCGGGTGCTATTTTGGGTAACCCGCGGGGAAGGGGTTGGCGAGTGATGTGGTGTGGAGGAAGTGGGTGGCATGTGCTGTGGTTGTGGGGACTGAGAGTGCGAGCGAGAGCATTCTTGGGGTGCGGGTGGATCGATCGGTGGTGGTACAATACAATCCACTCTCACTCGATATGGGGGATTCCTTATAAGGCGGACTAATATCACTAAGCGTAGTACCTATGTGGGTATCACTACATGTATAATGGGAGTCGATTATGGATGGGGGTGGATAGTGTCAGCGGAGAATTGTCGCGGCCGGTTTACATATTGCTTGTTTGGCTATGACCCATATATAGAGCAGAGTGGCTAGGCAGCTGCGAGAAGAGTTGGCAGGAGAAACGGGTTACCGTGTAGGAATTAAGTAGCGAGAACTAGTCATACTGGATATAGAAGATGGCATAGTCTTGTGGTGGGTGGTGGTGGGTTGTAGGTGGTGGTTAGGTGAGGTTGGAGGTGAGTAGAGTATAGTACATGCAGCTATGTAACTGGGCCTAGGCAGGCCGTGCAAAGAGAGCCGAGTGATCTCATGTGACGTGCCCGCACACCCTCCAAGCCGCCAACTTACTAACAAATCGGTACGTACCAACATCACTCCATACCAGCGGGAATGCAAGCCACCAACCACCCCACGCTCGCCCCTATCCACACCTCATCCCGGGAAAGCCCATCCCTCCAGAATGAAATAGTAGTACCTTCCGGATCCATGAACTAAAGTAGAGTTGCTATAGGATGTACGCTCAGGACACCCCGCTTTAAGCAGGTAGTTGGTTTCAGGTAAAGATTGTAGAAGATACTGGGGTATGGGAGGATATCGGAGGGACATGATGACTCGAATACGGGAGGGTAGTTATAGTTACTCTCGAACCACTTACTCGTGTAGATGCAGTTAGGCAGAGCCGACAGGTCCTCTGATCATGCACAAAACCGATCGATTCTTATTTTAGGGGCGCAATAATATAGATGGGCTTCAAAGTGTAAAGTATGGAGACAGGAGCGGTGATGGTGAATGAAGGTTATTTGGGAAAGAAATCGACCAGTAGAGCAGTAAGTTGAAAGCAGGAAAAGAGATTGACTAGCCCGAGTGATAGTTTATGATGGGGGTTACTCATCCTGGACCTTCCGTGGATTGGCGGATGTGTGGTTGTAATTAAAGATAATGGAGTGTGTTTATAGATTATCCGGTGGATGAGCAGAGAGAAGTGTGATGGTGCAGCCGGAAGGTTTAGCTAATAACATTCATTAAGCGGTAGAGATGGATTCAGATTTACGTTCGAATGTATAAACCCTTGAACTATGCTCTCCCCACTCCCAATTAACCATGCAGGAAGATATCAACGATAATCTCTTAAGCTATGTTCCATAGTTCCAGCCGGCCGTATTTGACTTGTCCCAAGTGTATGGCCCATAGGTCTCTAGAAACTCCCAATATGCAATAGCAACAATTAACGACAGTCCACACTCGGGAGAAAATTACTACGCCGTTACAAAATTAGAGAGCACTAGTGCACCAATACATAATTCCCCGGTCGACACTTATAAACCTATAAAGCGAGATGACAATAGGCCTATGATTAGTGATCCAAAGGGGGGGATATGCAGATACTCCTTTTATTTTATAACAAGGGTCTTTGATTTCCTCCCTCTTTATCACTCAAGGTAGAAAAGCCACCACAAGCCGCAAACCGCTCGCGCGTACAGTACAGTGGGAGCGCGAGCCCCCGGGATGGACGAGCGAGTGATAGTGCGTGACTCAGTCGCAACCCCGCAACATGCTTGATCGTTATATATACCGTGAGCCGCTGGAGCTGCAATAAGCACAAGAAGATACAAGTACATTTATGTATATGTTTTTATAAGAAATGGATGTAGAATACTGCGGCAGACCGTGCCTTTGCGTACGTACACGCAATGCCCTACCCTACCAAGGGGGGCCTCGAGGAGATGGGCTCAAATTTAAGCCTACCGCAGAAAAAAAAGCCATGCCCTGGTAGTGTAGTGGTTAACACACCAGAAACTCAGCACGTAGGTTTAGAGCTGTGAGGAGATATTGGGTTCGAATCCCAATCGGGGCAATATCAATTCTTTTTTTTTTGTCACCGGCTTCTGTTTTTTCCTGGGGTGACGTGCTGTTATTCTTGGCTTTAGGCCGATATCAACAGCTAGCGGAAATTACCAACATAGAACTGCAGACTTATCCTTTAGCTGAGCCCGTTAGGATAGATAGATAACAGGCCTGGAGCAAATCACCTCTCGAAAAATGGGCATAGTCTAACGCAAGATTTGATATACCAAGTCTTGGAGAGGCCTAGGGGTGTGAGTATTTCTCCGTCTAGTCGTGAATATTAGGTATATCGGTAATTCTATATGGGTTTATAGATAAAGAAACTAAATAAGGCTATCTTCTCACTTCCAGCTGGTGACTTGAGATGCATGGGGTGTCTAGATGGTATATGAAGATACTACATATGTATGTACGTACCCCGGGCCCGGGAAGGCCTAATCATGACAGATGGCTTTTTAGTGGCCAGTTGTTTGGTGGTTACAACTAGTAAATGTAGCTACATGTAGTATAGACTACAACCCACGTTCAAAAACGGGCGTCACCTAGTACAATCGCCCAATAGATATGGTGAATTGATATATCGTGGGTTACAATCATTCACTAACTATTTAGAAGGGTTAGTTACATAAAAGTTACGGGACAGAAAGAGAGAGTTTGTTAGTTATCGAATCTATAAAAAGTTTCTGCGAGTAACCCTAACCTCGATGTTTAAACCCTGCCCAACCTTTGGGGCTTGAGACACCTGATTTAGTTGTTTTTGATATACCAAGCTTAACCCAAATGTTCTTACTAGACGAAATCTCTATAGCCATTCCTGCGTCAATGTTTAACCTATGTAGTTTAATGACGGATGTACTACAATTACTAGATTATCAAAAAAATAGGATAAGCCTCAGTATATTGGCCCCTTTCAGCTGGTATATACTCTAGTGGTTGGTCTTTTCCTCTTCACTCAGGTACTTGGCAATTGGCCTGTAAGTAATAGAGCACCCAAGATATATCGGGCAGATCACAGACTATCACTCGTCGGTCGGCGTGGTTTAGCCATTTTTTCTTGTAAGGAAGAGTACTTTCCCATATGTGTAGCCCCCGAATTAATCATTTATAGCCATGTGGTAAATTCTTTTAGGCTACGCAAGTATATATTTTCATGCGGATGATATATATACCGGCTCTCAACCTCTATCTCAAATCGAATTAATTGGTGTACGGTAAGGGCCGGGCCGCGGGACGGAAGCAGGGGCGAACTATATCAATATTTGCGCCTATAAATTCACACATGGTACTTACGAGTGCCTGAGACCTTTTATATACATGTAAGCTACGACAGTCGAACCCACTGCATTGGTCAAATACCCACCACCGTACTAAAAGGAACTACATCAAATAATAAGGTTAAGATATCGAGAGCCAATCACAGGATCAAAGATGAGGCACTAATAGTAGATAGCAAAACCGTTTGATTGTCATGCTGCTATCTTATCCCATCATACAAAAGTTACGTATCCCATGATTGTACCTTATTTTCGCCCCTTTACCCGATCAAGTGACTTCCTTATTACTTCCTGTACTTCCTCTCTCGTCCCATAAAGTGATATATAAATGCCTTCGACAGCCTATTACCCAAGTCTAGCAACTAGTAGAAATAAAAAAAAAGAGCAATCAAGAAAAAAAACATTAAGATCGTATGAATAAAAATTTCGACAGGAGAAAGTATCAATATGGGAGGGGTTCAAGGGAAATAAAAACAGAAGAAAAATATATGATGGATTTGCAGTTATGTGAGACGTACGACATGCTGAAAGGGTTAGCTATGGCAGGGGGATCGGAAAATTTAAGTATAGAAATATGCATGGACATGCGTATAAAATGCGATACAAGAATGACCCTAGGAAGTTTTTATCTGTGACTACTAGAGTAATGTATGTAGTGGATGTTGGTTGATGATTTATGAGTTGCAATTGGCGACGTGGCAGATCTGGTTTTGAACCGCCGAATTATTAGGTCCCCTTCTTAATCTATGAGACGCTTATGTTAACAAGCAGCTCTCTGAGATAATTCTCTCCTTTCGGTACTACATGTAGGTAAGGGATTAATCAAGGGTATACGAAGCTTAATCTCATAGATACAAAGGATAACCGGTGCACACAAAATACCCAGAAACAGCGGGAATGGTAGGGATTTACTTTTCGACTTCTTTTCCACTCTCTGAGCTTCTTGCTGGCTATTTCGAGGCTCCGCCTCATGCATTCCTCAGTGGCTGTAGAAAGATTAGCAGTTTTTTCCAGGATGTAACCTCGTTACTATTGTTGCCTACGTTCCCAATCCCCACCTTCAGGAGTCTTCGGGTCTAAAAGACCATCTATTTCTTTTTCTTCTTTGATATCCTTATCGACATCTTTATCGGCCAATTTCGACATCTGAACAAATGAATAAATATTAGCAGAAGGAACATGCGTATTTACCACAGGGTCGCGCCCCAAATGAACTCAGGGTCTCAATGTCGAATCGGAAAAGAAACTTACCTCTTCCACGGGTTTGTTTTCTTTCAAAAGATTCTGGTCTGTTCCAGCACGCCCAGCAATATTTTCATTGTCACTTCTCTAAACATGGAGATGAAGTAATATTAGCAAAGAGATGTTTCAAATATCATCAAGAGAAACGTATCAGAGAGTCCAAAAAACGTACCTCTAGATCGTCTGAGCTGACTGAGTCATCATCATCATAAAAGGTGCTAAGACAATTTTGTTTATGAGCTTGACCTTCACGATATCGATCATTAAAGGTGTTCTGTGTTTGGAGTGGGGTGTTAGCAGCTGGGACATGATCTTATCAAAATAATAAACTGATGAGAAAACAGATTAGAGAGGATTGTATCTGGATAGTAACCTACCTTTTGAAGGCTTTCCGGGCTAGTCGTCAGAGAATCTTCGTCGGTATCAGGGTAGTCACACATCAGTGGACCCTCACCATCAGTACCCTGATGGTGAGGGTCAGCAGTCTTGCAATCTGTGAGAGATTTTAGGGGATCCTCCCCCCAGATATTCGTATTAGGATCCTCATCAGGCGGATTAATATTGGAAACGTTTTTTTCAGGGTTATTAGATGAAGCATAGTCAAACATCTTTGTGAAATTAAATTGGGTATTATGTCCGAGAATGTAAGTGAAGTTTAAGTTACCAGACGTGAGAGTAGATGGGAGAAGGAAGAGATGGATGATATTCAGGATGGATGGAGAGAGGAAGGAGGAGAAAGAGAGGAGAAAGAGAGGAGAGAGGAAAGAGGAGAAGTAGAGGGGAAGCAGAGGGGAAGCAGAGCAAATAGCAAAGCGAGAACACAAGCAGAGAGAGGGGGAGCAGGGCGAGCGAGCGGAACAAAAGTATGAAATCTGGCATTGAAAATTGCAAAAGCAGAAAGCATATATCTGCACGGTGCCTGCTCGGAAGCTTGCAAGACCAAGCAACCCGGCCTAGTTATTCGAGCCGTTTATTCATCGTAACATGACTAAACTTTATAAGACAATCCCCGTGCTCGGGAAGCTCGCCGAATTATGAATTGGAAATCCTTTCTCATATATGCGTATTACTTGTGAATGATTCGACTCAATGCACTGAATTGTTTAAGGCATTGGCCATAGCTGATGAGCCAAGTTTATATATATCGCAGCAGCGCCGTGAACGAGGTCATTGAGGCCAGGGCTCTTGAGGGTGAGCACCCAGCACTATAAGCAGTTGATTCATTCCTTATACTAGTAGCACTACGTAGTTGATATCCAATTTTCTAAATACTACGTGCGCATAGGCTTGGAAGAGCTTGTTGAGTATCGAGAGCATACATGTAGGTTTCTAAGATCACCGCTTATATGATAACGTATTTAGAAAGTCAAATTCTAGTAACTATAATTTGCAAAAAATTCAGTATTGTTCAACTTAGATTTACGACAACTAATGTGCAGTAATTGGTAGTGAAGTTGGTTCTTACTCTTTCGGTGATATGCCAAGAGCTGTCAATGATATTTGGTACATGTTGACGTTGGCCTCGCATCCCTTTTTAAACTTCACAGGTATTTGCCAAGGATTTGGGAAGTTATATAATCCATTTTAGGCTGCATAATATTCGCACAAGATACACGTAAGAAAGCATTGACCTAAGATATGAAAATACCATTGAGAAATGAATTATTTACAATTCTGTAGCCATATTAGAACTGAGGAATAAAACCCTTGTTTGTGGACAGATCCTAGATCCTAAGATCGGCATTTGGCCCCAGAAGCTGATATCAGGTTTGTACTAATAGAGCCGAGATAGTACATCTTGTGATCAAAAGTCCAGCAAAAGTTGCGGTGTCAATTTCTCTAGATCTTCAACCTGGCCCCCACAAATATATTAGCCCACCCGTCCAATTCTAATCACAGCCCGCTCCACAAGCCGAGATAATTCCCGGGGAGGCACAGAAAGGATGCTCACCTCCAAAAAAGAACCCATATTCTTAACCCCGCCAGGGTCCTGCCCGCTCTCTTTCCTAATGGCAGCAGCCCTCCATATTGCCTCCCGAATGAATGTTTTCGTGTACTCCCCGGTCGCGTTCAACGCTGGCTGAGAGATTCTCGTCTTCTTCTTCTCCTCGAAGAACTCTTGGAGTATACGCTGCAACAGCTGTGGGGGAACCGTCACGGTACTCTCATCCTGCTCCTGCTCCTGCTCCTGCTCCTGCTCCTGCTCCTCGCGCGAAGCTGGGGGCGGTAGTAATGGGGGGTTCTTGGCAGCAGCAGCAGCAGCTTTTCGGGGAGGCATCGTAGAGATCGTGAATGTTTCTGTTTAATTACTGCGGTGACGCGTTTTAGGATGTTGATTGAACGGCAGGTGGAGGCTCTAACAATGTGTCTCTCACCTTTGTAGAATTCTGCGTCAATTACGGGGGGCGTGTATGTCGTACCTTAGAGACTTTGTAATTGACGATCCAACTGTCTCCAGGTCGACGCGTCGTCCGATGTGATGTCGCTTAACACATGCCAGGTCTAGGTTAGGTCTAGGTTAAGTCTCGCATAGCATAATGACAGATCGACGGTACAACAAGCCTCAAGGAGCAGATATCGATATTGGCTCCCCCCGGAACTGACTTAAAGTAGTAAAATCTAGTTTCTATTTCGAGTATCATCGTAATATCATATAATAGTTACATCCTATTATCCTCTACCTCCCTTACCTCCTCCCCCACCTTCAATCTTCCTTTCACCAATGCACAATCTTCATTCAGCCTTCCTACTCACCACTCACTTACATGCTTACCTACGGTCAGGGAAGCCCGAGAGGAACAGGAATAGAATGCCCGAGAGAAACAGGAACAGAATGCAGAGTGGTGTCACAATATACGATTGCCTACTATATCGACATCTCCATAATCTTTATATATTGCGGTATGTCCCGCCCCTGCGCCTCTACCCGTCCGATATTAAGTTTGTTCCCGCACTTAGCTACATGTATTCTATCCGAATTTCTGCATATACAGCAAAGCTGCTTGACCAAGAGAAGACAGGCTGTATCACGGTACACCAACCGATGCACCAACCGGTAAAGAAACCCTTCCATTAAAAAGAGAGAAGAAAAAGTATGCAGTACATTAATTCTCAGGTCTGCCTCTATATTTTCCCGTGATCTAAAGTATTGAAGCTTAAAAATATATGAATGCAATATATATGCACAAAACCGACCCGCGACAGTGTTGATTTCCCGTAAATCTTGTATGTCGATCGAATAATTGAATGTACAGTAGAAAATAGACAAAAAAACCCAAAATCAAAAACAAAAAGAATTTGGGGCGGCTAGCCGTGGAGAAAGAAAAGAAGGTCATAAAAAAAAACTGGCCCTCCGAAACATATGGTAAGGTACACGTCTAGTTGATCACCGCGGTAAGTGACCGCTCACCTTCCCCTTTACCCCACCTGTGAGACACAAAGGAAAAATACTTCTTCGTAGCAGCGACAAAAAATAACAGAAACAACCGGTACCCAGAACCCCGAACAGACCAATGATACATATAAAAAAAAATAAGGATACCCCCAGACCAGCCCAAAAAAGTATTACGAAAAACGAATGAAGAAAGGGAAAGGTACCCAAACAGGAACAAACAACTCCGGCCAAAAATGCAAAGAATCCCTGTGCAACCAACTAAAACCCTGTACCCCGCACCGCACCGCACCCCCCTACTAGACTGCTCTGCTCTTACTGAATAGATTGAACATACTACGCTTCCTCATTCTTCCCCCGGCAGTTGTTGGGCGTGGTTCGTTTGAATCGCGCGTCGAGGGCAAGTCGCTAAGTGCATCGTCGTCTCGCTGCATCGGGTCCGGAAGTGATCTTTCATAACTTGTTCGCTCCTTTTTTGATCTGTGCCGTGACATGGATCTCTTGACACTTTTGTCGCGAATTATGCCTGCCTTCTCGGCAGCTCCAGTCCTGGTCAACTCCTCCCTCTCCATCAGATCGAGCATCGTGGTTCCGCCAGTGGCGTAGTTTGCGAAATCAGGGTCAACGAATCTAATGTATCCCCTAGTCCCGACAACTCCAAGGTTGTTGTTGATCCACTCCGAAATCAGTGCCGCATTACGTTTGTTGCAGGTGGGTGAGATCATGCTCAGAGAAGTTATGGTGAGCATGTAGGAACCATCAAATGTGCCTCCCATTACCATGCATGCCGAGTGGTCGATCGACACGCAGACAGTCTCCTCTGTCCTCCCATAACGTTTTGCAATCATTTCAGATAGGGATTTAGCAAATTCAAATTCGTTTTCAAGCTATAAATGCACATTTATGTCAGCCTGAGATTTCGGGAACGGGTGTAACGATATACTGAGAAGATAATGTGAGGCTCTAGTAAAAGCAAACACAAAGAACAACGTGCGATAGAACCAAAAAGGAAAGAAGCTTGAGAGATTCTTACAATAACGTTGGTCTTGAGCTCAACCCAGACTCCAGCACTTGTAGGTACTACCGGTCCTGTTTCCCGAACAGCAAAAACCTCTCCATAGTAGCCAGCACCTTTCATAGATCTTTTCCTGCCGAAATCAGATTTGGATGACTTTTTGAACAGCCCCGGGGCAGCTGGTGTGTCTCTGCCAATGTCACGCATGTTTTGAGGTTTCTGTGACTCTAGTTTGTCTCGATCGTCTCCTGTCCCAAAGGACATGTCTGTTGGTGCAGGTGAGGGAGGTTCTCTGCGCTCGTAGTCGGTGTTTTTTGCTGAGGGCATGATACTTGATGGCTGTACTGGTGAGAGGGTTGCCATGGCTTTATGCAAACTTGAGAAAGAATTACCCGCAGTGTTAAAGGGTTTATATTGCCAGTGAAATAGTTTTTCAGTGAGTACACTGAGGAGTAGGAGGAACCGGATGGAAGGGCGGGGTTGTTGTATGTAGTTGAGTAGTTGAGTAGACACGCACTAGCGTTCTGAAGCTTATCACTCGATCAAAGCTAACGGTAGCGGCGAAATGCAGACGTCGCAAAGCAGCAGCAACACCCGGGAAGAAGCAGCCAAAGAGTGGATGTGTCTTGTCTTATAATGCTCGAGACCTCGTTCTTCTTATCTCAAACCAGAAAGGATTTACTTTAAGTCCTGCTGTGCTCCGGAGCACTTGTTGTAGATGATGTCGGTATGTGGGGGAACCAAGAAAGTGAAGAAAGAAAAGGGCTTGGGAACAGATCTGAGTGCAGAGAATGGATACTGGGCAACTCTAAGTACTTGTACCCCAACCTCACCTTCCTCTCTCCTCTTCCTATTACATATATGTACAGCTTCGGAATCCCACCCATACCAGTTCTCGCTAGAGATGTAACTGACCAGGCATAACCAGGCGTATGTAGCCCTCACGTTTACTGCCCTGTTCGTTTCCACTCTCCTGGTAGCAATCATAATAGCAGACAGGGATTGCAGGGATCAATCCGTACATTGCCGGTGTTGTATCTAGTACCTACCATGAAAGCATGGCTGCGGCCCTTGCTGCTGCTGTAACCCAGTAAATGGTCCTTGATTGGTAGCTCAACCAGCTCAAGCCCTTGGTACTCAATAATGAAACTCCGGAAGACATCGAACGACAGCCATCAGATCAAGGTTGAACAGGACTACAAAAATAAACGTCACAGCTGATCCACCACTGCTCATTGGTCAAAAAAAACATAATTTATTTACAGCGAGAAGTAAAATTATTGTAGAAACAGGGGTCTAAAAACAGGGTTTCTGTGGCTGGGCAAGCCAATAGGACTCCTCCCATATTTCTACAATAATCTTACCGCAAGCTGTATTTCTCTATTTCAGCAATGTTAAGGAACTCTAGAGTGCTCTATTAAGCGTCGCATAACATGGAATTTCGCATATGCCTTGGGGGCGAAATTTAAAGCAGCACACCATCAACCATTGAGAAGCGCTTGACTATGGCGAAACTGCATCCTCAATGGAGCACTGGTCTATACAAAAAGTGAACGGCGTTTCACCCAGGATTAGAGAGTGGCTTTGTTCGGTTGCTACCACCCTGTCTAGCTGAGTGATTCTAGTAACCTCTAAGGTCAGCAATATCTCTCCAGACGGTACTGACGGGAATTCCAGCTTAGCTGAAATCCCATTCCACCATTTCTGGTGGTTAAACAAATATGGACATACAATTTCTACCCTACATACATATGTCCATCCATTCAGACGATTTGCGTGATTAATTCCGAACAAAATCTGTATATGCAAATTTTATGTTCAAGATACCCGAATCGGCAAAATAAGGTACTCTAAAGCAACCCCGAAATTTCGCTGGGGGGCTACGGCCCGTCGGGACCCTGGTAGCAAAATCAAATTCGACATCAAAGCCCGCGAAAGCAGGACCTGATGATGTTACAGAATTGGAAGGAACCAAGCAATTGATACGATCACTACATGTAGTTAAGGCTTAGCGACTAATATTTGGATCCTTCGGACTCCACACCGCTTTTGTAGTCCAGTCGTTTCTGGGGTCTAGCTTCATTTGACATGTTTGTTACAGCGCTTAGACGATCGTTAGGAGTTACCACACCAGCCCTGACATGTTGGGCGTTGAAACTTGAAGGAAAGATACTTATGCTTATGATACCGGCCATTGCCAGACAAGGCAAAGGGGATTTTGACATACGCGAACCCCACATCTGGCAGCTGGGTATACTCTAACTATTTTTGCCGGGTACGATGTAAGTCTTATCTTACTCCTTTTCTTGAACTCCTTTTAATTCAAGTCTTGAATCTCGATGTAACTAACACTGTAGGTATGTATGTACTCCTTTTCACTCGCGGAGTGATTGCCTGTTTACCCGATAATACCTCTAACGCGCAGTCGTAAGGAACCTCGTTGTAAGGAATACCTTGCTCTATAGAGAGTTTTTCGGCTACAATTTTTATTTTGTCCCCCACGATAATTTACTATAAGGAACAAAGATGGGCGGCCGAGATATGCACATTCCTTGCGACAGCGCCGGATATCAACATTCAAAGTCGGTCCGGTATCTTCTGCATAACATTGTACTTTCATCAAGCTTGCCGCAAGGGCTCAAGGGCGAATACTCCTTTGATATTGTTAAATAGGGTTACTAATGTTTCATCACTAGCCACTTAGTTATTATTAGTGCAGGATAGGTAAGTAGAGCACCTACTCTTAGGCAATACCTAGGCAGGCAATACCTAGGCAGGCAATACCTAGGCAGGCATCCGTCCTTTCATAATGTCGCGAGTTCCTCTGTGCCGCAACTAAACACGGGGCGTTCCTGATCTGCCTCACAGAGCTTAACTAAATCTTAAAAAAAATCTTATTTACATATCTGACAATATTTATGCGTTCGTTTACACTGTGGCGTCATTGATGCGGCGTGGATTGGAGGCTTAGCCGCTTCAACACTTCCAATTTCGATCACATGCAGTCGAACTCTCGGTGACTACGTCTCGCAAGAGGGGTTGCGGTTGTTTGCGGTTCACTGTGCGGCGCGGGGTAATGTAGGTGGGAAAAAGTAATATGCCAATATGCATGGGTTGTGGAGCAAAAAGCATGACCCACGATGAATATTTCTCGGCATATCTGATCAAGAGGCTCCGATCATAATGGCGCCGCCATGTCTTAAACCAAGTTCAGCCCACGTCAATCTCAGCTTGGTATATGCATCATGGTAATCGTGACCAGGATAGGGCTTACATCCACATGTGGCTGGGCATTTCAAACCTTTGATATAAATCCCATCAATAACAATAATTATAATATATATCTACTCGGTACATACTCTTCCGGCAAATACTCGTGCCTAAAATTCGTTTGTAGGGATATAGGTGCTAATTGCTAATACTTCTAGAAACTAACCAGTATTGATGTAGAATCGGCGTTTGGATGGCCTCATCGCAATATTTCTTCGCCGGCATTTTCAGTGCCTGGTACTGGGTAATTCAGAGTATCTAAGCCAGAGAAAACATACCGGTTCGTATGACAAGATCTACACCAGCAATAACACAAGACTGTGTCGAGTAATAAATTTAAGGGATAGATATCGATCGAGTGAAAGAAAATGCATCTTCAAAATCTCATGTTTGATCATGGGCTGTGTAATACGTCGGAAAGAAATAAGCATCGTCCGAGAAGGTTTTTCTAAAAGCACAGAAAAAAAGAAACAAAAATAGACCACTAGCATGGCGAAACGATTGAGTTTTAACCACACCACTACTAGTGATGGCTTCGAACACATCAGAAGTTTCGCCAAATGCTTACCAATAGTATTGGACGAAAGACGCGAGCGCGCATATACGGACTGTCCTACAACCTAGCCCTACAGGTCCGGACCAACAATAAAATTTTACAGCCCCATAGTTCCAGATTAATGTATTAATGTCCAGAGATAGAAATGTACACCCTAGGTACGTACCACGTCGCGTACGGATATTTACATGAGCACATTAAGATTCCGATAACTACATGTAACTGATAAGCTGGCACGATATACAGCGAATATACTTTGCGTATGTCAAGCTCCAGAGTACATCAATTAATACACATATCTTCTAGGCTTCTATCATCACGACATCAGCAGACCCCAGAACAAAAACAAAAATGATTGAACACTTTAGAGAAAGGAAACTTGGCTTAACGATCGAATGTCAAGGCTACTCACATATCAGTCCCCGGTTTTCAAATATTTCAGCTCCCGAAACTGTTTCAAGGATTGTACATAACCACTGTTTCCGTGCTTTGGAGAAAACTTACTCCAAAGCCTACTATGCCAACACCCGCCCGCCTGTAACAAGCTGGCAGGGCATGTACCGCCAAAACTCGAAAAATTAGCTATCTCCGCCCAGGGACTACCGCTTGAATAATTGGTTGGATGGCATCGATCTACATCAGAAGTATCCATGCAAGTAATCCTGATCTAGCCAATTTTTTCGAGTTATGGCGGTATATGAAATACAAATCTCCAGTAATACCCTCCGTAGAGCGGGTACGTATCAGCTGCGACATTTCCCGGATCTCGCTACCCACAGATCACGATCTCGATCTAAATTGCAAAGTTTTGATTGGCAAGGGTTCTTTTTTCGCACCTCTTTTGGTTCGGTTTTTTGCACTTCAAACAAGTAGGAATATGGATTTTGTTGGGAACCTCTGCATTGGTTTTGAGTTTGCACGTGGTAGGCGTACCGTGGACATGTGTTGTGTGTTCCATTCATGAGAGGTGCACTGCCATGAGTTGGGTGATAAAAAAAAAAGTACATACACTCAGTGTTTTTGTGGAGCCTACTCAAATTCGATGAATCAGTTTACTAATAGGGTGCTCTAGTGTCCGTAATTCGGCCGTAAGTGATCATATTCCCACTTCAGAAACCAAAGTACCTACGCCGTATTCTTTTACGTGGTCAAATATGGACATGATCGGGCTACAGCCGAATCATGAGGGTCAAAGTATTCAAATGGGGTCTCAAGGGCTCGGGCATCATTTAACCTCTTGTGGATCCGTTAAATAATTAATGCCGGTTCCAAAACCCATTTCATGCTGTTGGTTTTGCGGCAAGGCCAGAATTTCCTGGCTCAGACATGCAATAAAAAGACCACTTGTTGTTAGAGTAGGACAATTAAGCTTTGAGTAAGGCGTGGGACTAATAGTTGCCATTGTTATTTCAAATGCCCCCGTGGGTGGGATGACTGCGTTAAGTCTCAGGTTGCTTAGGTAACGAGTGATGTATTATGATCCAATATGCCATCCTTGATATCCATAGGGTCACCTATGCATGTATATTCATTTTTATGCAGAGATCTTTAGCCGTAGGCGTTATCCTGGCCAATCGCGGGGCTGTACTACACAGGGTGTAACCTGCGGTGCACGATTTCGTTATCTATTGGCTGAAGTGAACCTAGGTACTGGTACATAACCCATCGCTCAAGAGCTGGAGTACCTGTTTTACATAATGGCTGAGGCTGATGTGCTTCTCCTACCTCGTCAAAAGTTACCACGCTGGGGTGATTCGAACTCCAAAGCTAGGGCGAATTCGGTGTCGGTAGCGAGTTCCGAGAAAGGCGTGCAGAAAATTCTAACTTGCATATATGAATTTCAAGTTTTCAGCACTCCGAGAAACGGCTTCTATGCAGATATATCCAGTATTGGTGGCTACAATATATATTCATGAAGTGTGTGGTACATACTCTATTACGCGGAACTCCCCGGAGGCATTGCATATTCCTTCTTTTTTGGCCGCCTATAAACTGGAAATCTAGGGTCAGTATGCAACTTTATTTGAACTGGAGGAGGGGCATGTCCATGTCACCTGTAGAGTGGATTCTTTGCCGGTTATCATGGTGATGTATTCCGTATAATTGACCGAGACTGTTACCCATGACCCAAGCCCAGGAGAGGGGCTGTCTGCCTTGAAATTTCTCGAGCTGATTGGTCCGAATTCCGATCAACTTATCAGCAGTCTAAGGTCTTTAGACCTCGACAAAGAATATTAATCAAAAAACATAGAAGACAGGCTGAGAGAGAGCTTGAAGATACCCCGCTTTTCTTCCATGCGCTACGCCCAGCCTCAAATTCATTCAGAAATGACGGTGTGCGGGGATCAAAATCATACATAGGACTACCTACTGACTTGCTTCTTGGTGGCTCTGGCACATATCGGACAGGGAGTTAGCACGCACAAACTGGCGTTAAGAGGTTGAAATAAGCAATGCCCCGGCAATAGCTGGTTGGCTATTGACGGAGAGACTTTTTCCAATTCCGAGTGGCAGTCTTCTGAGCTTTAAGCCACGCCTTGTTTAAGTGTTTTGTTACGCCGGTCAATGATGAGAGACGCCCATCCTCTCTAGCCCTGGTAAGGCGTTTGTTTTAGACAGCCACAAAGTGGTCCATATCCCCTCCTTCTGAGAAAGACCAGGCAGATGAAACCACCTGATACCGCGGATTTGAGGTCGCACATGTGATAGGATAAGGGGCTTCCTTACCTCTAAGTACCTACATGTATGTATGTACTCGTTTACCACGAAAAGAACCAGAAAATGCAAGTGACGGAAACAGGGATACTTTGTATGAGAGATCACCGCCACTCCATACAAATAATCCTTGCCCTGAGCAACTGGTTCTTTTCGTGGTAAACAAGTACTTGTACTCACCCCATGGCGTGTGGAGCCAAGGAGGCGCTGTGAGTGACCGCTAACCCTACCCTACATGTAGGAACGATTCATGTTCCAGTAGGCTTCAGCAGTACATAGATGTCGATGATATAAGCCCAGCCTTACCTACTCGGCATTTGACCAATTGGAATACCAAAATCCCATTCTTCACCGGGTCAGGTGGGGGTTCTTGGCGAAGACGCGCGAGTATAGTATCCAATCGTTGATATACGAGTATCCGTCCATCCGACACTTGGCGCAGTGTCTTAGATTCCGTTGTGCGGCTGGTGTCTCATATACAATCACTGGTTCTCACTCGCTCGATCCCAGGCTGGTTTTCCCACAGGGATTTCAGGCATTCTGCTTGTTGCCACGTTTTCCGACAATCCCGAGAGGATTCTCTTGAAGATCTAGGTACTTTTCTGGTGGGGTTCGCTGTTTGAAAAACGAGTTTGAAATCATTAGTGCATTATATAACCCCCAGGATCGCACTCTTCGCTGTCGCATCATATCATGAAGGTATGCCCTCGGTGTGCACAAGTGCTACCACCAACTTAATAGGGCGCATTGTGTACATACAGATCCGCGGGGACCACTTGGCAACTCCCGCTGAACCTCTTCGCCGGGTACTCTATACGTCACGTACATTATACCTGCCGAATCGGGCCGCCGGAGAGTGCCACGAGCACATGTAGCATGCGAGCGAATGAAGAAGCTTGTGGAGATACAAAGGAGGTTTTTCTGCAACTCGCCTGGATTTCTTTATACTGGGCGGGCTCCTTCAGCTGCCATTTTGAAGTTTTTCGGCCATACAGATGCTTAATACGAGGAATATTTTCTTTATTCGGTTGAGTATGTACTCTACGGCGGAGTGGGTTTGAAGCTACGCCTAAACAAAAGCAACTGTCGCATTTGATAGAAAGTTCCTCGCACGGCAGGACCAATTCAGCAGTACCCGGCGGAGAAACCACATCCATATCACTGGGCTTCTCAAATGTTTCAATCACGCAAAATCACCCGCACCAGAAGGTAACTACCTCTTTTGGTATAGTACCAAAAACCCGGTGAATAAGTCTGATCTTCTTTTCAAAGAAATTTCCCAGAAGCTGACTGTAATTCAATGTTGTATAGCTGTTCTCTCCATCGGAGTCGGTTGAAATCATCAGATCTCACTCGTACACAATACCCGTGCGCATTGGTATACTCCGAACCCCGGGCTACTGTCCGCATGTTTATCACAGGGGCAGAACCAGGGAAATTTTAGCCCCTTCACAAATAATACGCCGCGTAATTTCACCAGATCCAGGCCCTAGCGGAGAAACCATTTACCGATTCATTAGTAATCTACCCCCCTCCAAAACATACGTCACTGTCAAGGAGCTTCTCAAACAAATACCCCCCGTCGGGCCCCCGATATATCAACCCTCCTCAAACCGGTGAATACATACAGAACTTTATCAGGCCACTCCGACGTGACTTCGCCCCTTCTCAAAATATACTTTCCAACATGTCACTTCAATCCCGCAATATCCACGCAACGCGTACCCTCCCCCTTGCATTGATTCTCCGGCCCATACCCCCGGTGCTTGACGACAGTAAAGTCGACAATATGGTCTGTACCCTCCAGAAAAACCCTCCTGCAGGTACGGAATTCGAACCCGGCACATTGCCGCCCGTGGATATCCTGCACTACCAGTCTCCCGCTGGCAAGGACTTCTATTTCGCGTTTGGCGGGTGTCATAGACTGCAGGCGTATGGACGCGCGCAGGTGGAGGACGTCAATTGCAAGGTGTTGAAGGTTACAAAGAGCATGCTGAAAGTGTATCTGGGCGGGAGTGTTGACGCCATTGTCGGCGAATGATTTATGCAGGACCTATATACTCATGATGGGCAAAGGACAGGGGACTTGGCGGGTTTCGATGAGGGTTCCGGGGGAGGGTGATTTCTTGTGATCGGGCTCGGGGAGGGTTTTGGTTTCGGCGCGGCGAGATGATTGGGTGATTACTTCAGCGGGTGATCTACTATAATTCCGGTAGATCGCCAATCAAGGCCGGGGCTCTTTAAAGAAACCGGGGACTATGATTGGGACCAATGCCTGAGTGCATCTGGGTAAATTTAATAAACGATATTCAGCCTGGAGAGAAAGTATTAGTTGATTACTAACTCCACCGCGTCAAATTCTATGAGACTAAAGTAAGATTGAACTGTTTGTAACAAAACTCATACGGTTAAATAAACTTAGTTGTTTAATGCTAGTACGATTCAGTGGTGTAGTGGTATCACGGGCGCTTGCCATCTTTCGATGATTTGCGCCCGACCCGGGTTCGATTCCCGGCTGATTCATCCTTTTGTCTTCGTGTAATATATTGTTCCGGAATGTTGTGATTTGGATCATTTTGAAGCTTGTCTCTTTGTGTACATGTAGTTACGAACAATACCACCTATAGCTAAGAATGGCCTGGTGATAAAAGTGCTGGAGGCCACCTTGTTAAACTTGAACCCCTTCATCTCATCCGCTCTTCACTCTACAACATTCTCTGCCTACAGCATTCACTGGCATCTACCCACGATGCGATCCAAGTGTTCCATCCTATAAACTATCTTCTTCATAGGGTCTGGCTATTGGAATGCCCAGATTGCAATTGAGCAATTGCGGATACATGCAGTCATAAGCCTGCACACTCAAAACTTTGCAGGGAACTTTACAAGTACGGCCACCTCCAATGGCTGCAGACATGAAGGGCAATTTGTAAATACTAAGATTTACTAAGTTAGGTCCATGGAGCGAGCCTCATCATCAGCGAGCCTGAGCCAGGTTGAGCCCTTTCTAGATCTCCAAGCTGGCTCGAGCTATAGTTATGTAACTTCTTGCCGAGTTCAAGGAGCTACGAGGAGGTGGATTTTTTTTTGTTTAATTCACTAATCGCACAACGAGGAGGAGAGATCTGGGTTATTCAAAAAAAAAAAAAAAAAACCACTCTTTTGGAACGCCTATTTCAACTACTTCTCTTCGTCGGTCTACTGGCTGCTTTCCCGATGGCTTGTCATGAGGAGATCTTGTTATTTTGATCATTGACTACTAGGTCGAGCTGTTTTGCGGGCCTTCAATAGCAAAGATCAGGCCCTATGAGCTTCAGTCCTCAAAAAGATGGATCTGCTTGAGTTTATGGGCCATACTGCTTGTAAACGGAGCGGGACTGGCGGAAGGCTGGATATGCCACGGCGATATAGCTTTCATCAATCATTTATACCAAGGGTCGATCAGGGAAATATCGAATCGATTTAGGAAATACAGCTACACTAGAATCTCAATAGTAGCATCTAGCATTACTATCAGGAATTTATACTTGTATCAGAAAGCAACTTGGCCGCGCCAATATGCTTGGGATTGGCCAAAGATAGGGCACATGCTATCGAATATGCTACTATCGGGGCTGGGCTGTGTTTCGGTTTCTGATCGAGATTGATAACGCAGCACAAACGATTGCTGATTGCAATTGGGATGGACTCTGTCATCCATAAAGAATATCGGTTTTGAAATAGTATCATCAACTTGCATATATTCACTAGAGTAACGATCACTTAATGAGAGTCACGGGTGAGGATATTCCAGTTTTAATAATGAAAAGTCTAGCTCTTACAAATTCATTTTGAGTTAAACAACTAATACTTCTAAATACATTACTACAGACCCAGCTGCCCAACAACTAACCAATTATAAGCTACTTTTCTCCAAATTTCTACCCTACGAATACAGCTCCCCCCTCAACGTCTTTCTCCCGACATCAAACACACACTCCGGCCCCAGAAAGGACGCCTCTTTCCCTCCATAAAACAGAACCCTTCCTCCCCTTCCTCCACCTCTCTCCGCCCCTTTCACCTCACCCCTCAACACCCTCCCCAGCAACTCCTTCATGCCCTCCACCACCTCCACCGCATCCACCCTCACCACACCCCCGGCAATCACGGCCGTCCCCTCATCCGCCTCGTCACGCAGAAACTCCAGCACCCGCTCCAGGCTGCGCCAGTACTCGCTCACCTCCGACTGCAGGCCAAATACAACAGCGCCCACAAGCTCCTCAGCGAACAGCACGGCCTCCCCTGCATCATACACGCACAGCGACTCTGGCGCAACCCCGGGCGTCAGCAGCGCCGTCAGCGGCGTCTCGGACAGCGACACGTGCGGGAACATGGCCGTGTCCTCGAGGTGCTCCACGGGTAGCGGCGGGTACGGCGGGGCCGCGTTCGAGGAGGCGAGTATCATGGAGGGCATGAGCTTTGTGCTAGCCGCGGTATGCGGGAGGCGCAGAAGCGTGAGGATATACTCATGGGCGCCACGGGGGTTGAGCGGGCGGTTCCCGTTTGCGGAGACGGGGACGGTTTCGAGGTAGGTTGCAATGGCGGGATGTGGGTGCCCGGCGTGGAGGAGGATGTGCGGCTCAGAGAAGCGTTTGAGGTAGGTTGGGGGGTGGGTGGGCATTGTGATGGCGAAGGTTGTGGGGTTCAAACGGGTTGTGGTGAATGTGGGGGCCGTCATTGCTTAGGGATTGGGTATGGGGAGATATCTGGGAATGCGCAGGGAGGAATCATGAAGGGAGAGAGCGAAGGGGGAAGGGATATATACTTTGCCGGTAGAGACAGACAGAGAGGCGAACTTTAGATTCGCGTGTCGAGCTGGGAATGACCTTGGGGCTGTGATGGCGCCGCTGGTGGTACAGAGACAGTGGGCGGTGGGTGGGATTGGCCAGCAAAGTGCAATTGCAATAATCCGTCTGTACGTGCTGTTGGCCCTATTTTTGGCGCGAAAAGAAGGCATGCATCATTGGTTTGAGGATTTATTAAGGCGAGAGTGTCTCTGCCTCCCCCCTGTCCGAGTGATAGAAAATGATTGGCGAGGCAGTACGGACAAAATATCGTATTCACAATAGTAGTCGTAGATCCTACTAAATAAGAGAGCCGGTGAAGGGGGGCAAAAAAGCAAATTTGGAGGTGTAGTCTACTCTAGCTATGTATCAACATTCGTATTCCGCGATTTCGTACCAGTTGTCAATGTATTATGTTGACATTGGAGATCGAGACGTGGGGCGATCTTCTTTTTATAGTGTGTTGTTGTACACACATATGCGATGGAGCTTTTTTTTCTTCGCGTGTTGTTGTTGGAGTTCTAGAAGAAGAAAAAGAAGCCGTCGAAACAGGAAAAAGCAAGTTTGAGAATGTGGAGGCGCGATAAGGGGGAAGAAACACCATCCATATTTGAATTCTATCACTGATAGGCGGCGGTCCGTCTACAAGCCCCATCCATGCATGCTACAATACCCAAACAAACAAAACAAAGAAAAATACCCCCAGAAGCTATAATAAAATAAAATAAAAAAGAACCTTGCTACCTATAAGCTATAAGCTATAAGCCAAGAAAAAAACCTAAACTCCCCAAACCCCAACACACCAACCTACCCCTTCCTCCTCCCCTCCTTGAGCACCATCTCGCCGCGCTCCTCAACGCGCCCCAGGAAGGCCTGCCGCTCCAGATACGCCTTCTCGCCCATCTTGTGGCGGCGCAGCTCCTCGCCAATGCCCTCCTTGTCCACGAAGCCCGCCCAGTCCAGCCGCGACTTTTCGAGCGTGTTCATCTTTTGCGCGGGCGTGCCGCCGGGGGTGTGTGGCTTGCGCGCGGCGGCCGCCGAGTCGAATGCCGAGACGCGCTTTTTGGGTGCTGCGCGGCGGGGCTTGGTGCCTGGTGGTGTTGTTGTTGTTGTTGTTGTGGTGGTGGTGGTGGTAGAGGTGGTGGTGGAGGGTGCGGCGGGGAGAGAGGCGAGGTAGACTTGTGCTTCCTGCGAGTCCCGGGGGACGACTTTGTGCTCTGTGTGTTCCTGCCCGGCGAACGTGTAGGTGCGCGATATCGTTATTGTCTCTTCTCTGTGGATCTTGCCCTTTCCCTTTCCAGCCTGTGTCTTCTTCTCTGCCTCTCCTTCCGTCTCCTCTGTCCCCTCCTCCTTCCTTTCCGCCTCCTCCTTTACAGCCGGCGAATTCATCGCCGCCCACAGCGCATCCACGTCCGTCACATCCCGTGCCGCCGCCGCCGCCGCCGCCAGCACAGTGGTACGGGACTCCTCCTCGTTGTCGTCGTCGGGGTCGCGGTCGCCGTGGAGGCGGCGGTGCGCGCGGGTCTTGATCTTGCGCGCGGGGGCGGGGGCGGGGGTGGGGTCTTCGGAGTGGTCTCGCTGGCGCTTCTTTGTGGCCCGTTTCTTGGGTTTGGGTTTCGATTTTGCGTCCGAGTCCGAGTCCGAGTCTGAGTCTGAGTTCTCCGAGACGGTGGCGGCGGCAGCAGCAGCAGTGGTGGGGTCAAAGTCCTCGTCCTCGGAGGAGCGGTAGTCGTCGTCGTCTTCTTCGAGGAGGGCGGCGGCAGCGGAGGGTGCAGAGGGAGGGGGATGGGCGTCGGACGTCATTATTGTGATTGTTGGTGATGGTTGGTGATTGTGGTGAGTGAGTGAGAGTGGTGTGGTGTGGTGTGGTGGGGTGGGGTGTGGTGGGGGGGGGATGAGTGTAAGCTCTGGTGGGACTGAGGGTTTTTTTTGGTTGGGGAGACGCGACTGTTTCGGATGTTGGGGAACCCTAACCCTGCTGTGCTTCTTGGTGGGGAAAGAGTTGGGCGGTGATGTTTGGGGGAGGACAGAGAGTGAGTTATGCCTTCTTTCTCCTGTTCTCCGAGGGTGTTTGCCTGATGCCGAACCCTAACCCTGGGGGGGGGGGGAGAGCGACAGTAATGGAAGGGCGTGGAACCGGGGCAGTAGATATTTTGAGGTTCGTATCTCTCTCGGATTCGTATTGAGGCAACGTCAGTGTAGCACGGTATACGTAGATGGGTATGTAGCTATTAAGGCTCCGGAATTATTACATGTGTCCAACAGGTCTCTCTCTCTGGTTGAGCCCCACCATGACTAAGCAGAAGTCTCGGGTGCTGCTGCAGCCACTAAATTTTGATATCTCGAGATCTCTCACAAACCTCTGCCCCACATTGCCTTGACCAGAACCCACCCCCAGCGAGACAGACACCACGATGTCTACAGCACTCAGGGTCTGTCTGTCCGTCTGTCCCTCCCCGTCCACACCATCCAATTGCTAACGCCTCCCTCCAGAATGTCTGCATCACCTGTCTCCGGAGCACCCTTCGCTCCCGCCGCACCCCCCACACCGCCGCCGTGCTACGGCTCCCCCGGCGCGCACCCCTGCACACTACTACCCCGCGGCCGCTCTCCGCCATAAACATCACCCACCAGCCCGTCGACGACGACATCCTGGGCACGATCGGCGCCTCGGTGCCCGTCGTGGAGCCGCTGTTCAAGCTCCCCCCCAAGGACATCATCACGCTGAAGGAGCACCTGGAGGCCGGCGATCTCGCCGCGACCTACAGCCACTTTATGGGCATCAAAATTGCCATCCCGACGGCCGAGGAGGTCAAGACGGCCTACGCGCAGCCAGAGACGTCCATGGCCGACTATGTGTCCGACACGACCCTGCAGACGGCGCTCGGGCAGTTTGTGGCTGCGCTGCTGGCCGCCGACTGGAAGGGCGCGGGCACCCCGCACCCGCTCCGCCTGCTGGAGCGGATGGAGGAGATGGGCGTCTGCAAGGGCGAGTACTACTCCATGCTGCTCATCGAGACCATCCGCCGCTACAACACAAAGGGCGAGATCCTGCCCGTGTTTGACCGCGCGGTGGGCTTCAGCGTCGCGGAGAGCAACATGCACGGCGTGGTCCTCGAGACGATGGAGCCGGAATCGGTCAAGATGGACATGGCCTCGCCGTACTTCTTTGCCTATCTCGTGCTCACCCGCGACCTCCGCGTCAAGGAGGAGTCCACGCTGCGCTACGAGCATGTGATCCGCCACTCGCCGTACCCGTCGTCAAACTACGCCCAGCGCTTCATGGAGTACCACAAGTTCAGCCCCGAGGACACAACCCGCATCGTGGGCCTGCTCGGGGAGTACGCCGAGGACACCCTCTTCACAAATTACTACACGCTCTCGCTCGAGATCTCACAGGCGCAGGCCAAGTCACCCGAGGACCTGCAGGAGCTGTACAAGCGTATGGTCTCCACCAGCCCCCGCACCCCCGACGTTTACACCCGCTTCATGACCGCCTTCTTCGAGCTCGGCCGCAACACCGAAGCAATCACCTGCTGGGCCGACATGACCCGCGCGGCCATCATCCCCACCGTCGTGCAGTGGAACGAGCTGCTCCGCGCCTACTCCCGCAGCCAGGACAAACTCCCCATCGAGCCCGTATGGCAGATGATGATCCGCTCGGGCTGCACGCCCGACCATCACTGCTGGACAACCCGCATCCACGCCCTCCTGGACAACAAGAAGATCGCCGCGGGCCTCGGCGCCCTCCGCGAGATGCAGGCCTCCGGAACCACCCCCACGACCGCTACCATAAACGCTACCCTCGACGGCCTCCTCAAGCACAGCTACATCAACGAGGCCATGGCCGTCATGGACACCGCCAGCCGCCTCGGCATCGAGAAGGACCTCGTCACCTACAACACCATCCTCAAGACACTCATGAAGCGCCAAAAGACCGACACCAGGACCTTCAACTCCATCCTCGCGCTCACGCGCGAGATGCAGGCCTCCGGCATCGTCCCCGACATCACAACCGTCACCCTCATCCTCGACGGCATGTACAAGTACGCCACGCCGGCGCCCAAGCTCGAAACCGTCCTCGGCATCCTGCAGTACGTCGAGGACGCCGGCATCATCACCAACATCGTCACCTTCACCACCATCCTGCACGCGCTCCTCAAAGAGGGCAACGAGCCCGCGGCCATGGGCATCCTCGGCATCATGGAGGACCGCGGCATCGTCGGCAACAGCACAACGTATACGGTGCTGCTGCAGCACTATTTTGCGCGCGGGGATGTCGTGTCGGCAGAGCGTGTGATTGCCGAGATGGAGGCGAAGAGGGTGCCTACGGATGCGAGGGTGTATCGCGAGATTGTGCTGGGGTTTGCGAATGCGCGGGAGGCAAGGAAGATGCAGTTTTGGTTGGCGAGGATCAGGGATCGGCATGTGGTGCTGGGGCTGCTGGCCTATATGAGTTTCCTACGGGCGATGGAGAGAAAGGAGTTGTTGCTTGAGGCAAAGAACTTGGTGGCGGAGTTGATGGAGAGGGGGATGGTGGGCGGCGGCGGAGAGGGTATGGTGAACGAGAGAGAGTTCTGGGATGTTGTGAGGGAGATGGCGGGTGGGGCTGTGTTTAGGGAGTTGGAGAAGGAGGGGAGGGTGCATTATTAGGGATGCATGGGCGAGTGATGGATTGTGATTGTGGGGGGAAAGTTAGTAGATATAGTAGGTAGATATTGTAAATAAGATACCTACTGCTGCACTTTCTAGGGTTTCGGTGATTCTGTGCGAGCTTGTAGTCAGCCAGTGCTCCCAGAATTAGCCATGGATATCGGTACCACAAATATATTCCTGCCCAGCGCAGCTTCTTCGTATGCTCCATAATCACAGCTCATCAATCGGCTTCTGCTCGAGTCAACCTCTCGGAGGTGAGTGCGTTACCAGCTTATGTACGACCACACCGACGCGGCCAGGGCAGGCCCATGGAGAGTTTAACCTCCGTAATCCCGATTATTACAGTCGGCAGCTCTCTGGTAAGTTCCAGTTGGTATCCCTGTATGTATCGATGCTGTCCTAGGGATAGCGGGACCCTGGGAGAGTGTATCCGTTATTGACTTTGAGGCCCTGCTTCGGTGCACCGTTAACATCAACCTCATGATACTCTAGTACGAATGGGAATGGAGAATCCAATGATACTGTATAGCTCACATTTTCCTATCTATCTTCCACTCTAATACCTCCATCCCTCCACATCTGCCGCCCTCCTCGAAGCCTAAGTTCCTCAAAAGCTGGGCGACGGCTAACTATCGGGCCAATGGCAGGTGGCTCCGGACACGATGGCGAGTGATAATACATGAACCGAGTGTGGTGATGTTCGTTGTATCTGGCTTTGTATGTGCATGGGGTGAACGAGAAATGAGTGTGGTGTTGAAGGAATAGAACACGTAGTGATTTGAGAAAAGACAAGTGGCAATTGCAAGACCTAGTGTTAGAATCAAAACTATCTGTGGGTACGTGTTATATCAAAGGCAGTTACTTTTGTGTTTTAGCTATACAGGATCATGCATAAGTATACCAGTCTTCTCCCCTTTACACAGCTACGGAATTGATATTGGTGGCCGTATTAGTCGGGGATTTGCTACTCTTAGAGCTGTTTTTCGGGTTGGTATGCATTCCCACTATACTGTAGCTAGCTGATATATCAAAATGCTTTAGAAAAATCAATTATAATATAGTACCCCAAGCATTTCTGCTTTTTTTGCATGTTCTAAACATGAAATCCACATCAGCCAGATTTTAAAGCAAACCAGATCATGATCTAGACCTATATTATACAACTTTCATAAAGATACCCAACTCAAAGTGAAAACTAGGCAGATGGTTAATATTTGCAGCCCCCTATCCTCCCCACTAAACCTACTCTCACCGCCTACAGTACCCACTCCCTATCTAGCCCATTGCACGCAAAGAAACTCCCGATGCAGGGTTAGGGTTTCCATAACCTTTTCTCTCTACGATTCCGAATCAGATTTCGTGACTAAAGAACCGGCGAGGTGATATATGGCGGTGGTGTGCTGCAGGAAGCGCCACCATCCCGAAAAGTAGAGGATATCTACGGGCATCTTGGTAGGGTGGTCAAAACCCTGATCGACCCATATATTACTCAACTCTGGGGGTGGGAGGGTGGGGATCGCCCGCGGCCGTGTTTATATATCATTATGTTATATAAAAATATGGGAGGGAGAATTTCTCCTAAGGGAAGCTGTGTGTATGCTAGGCGGGTAGATGGCTTATCTCTGTTGAACCTCGGAAGAGATGTGTAGAGGAGGGTGTTCAGCATGCAGTGGGTGGGGGTGCCGACCCCCAAGAGGTCGGTGTCCTGGGTGGCAGATATGTGATCTAAATGTAATAGAACCAATGATAATTTTTTATTTATTTAGTGCTTGTTCTATTGGCATAGTTACTAAGCTGGGAGAAACGATATATATTGGCAGACATTACCGGCAGGAGCTAGTACATATATCTACATGTATGTAGAAGGGAGGGAAAAGAGATTCGTGACGTCGATCTGTAATGTAGCGGTCATTAGGGCCAACGTCTAAGGGACGGGTATCATAGACCCTAGCTATATTGATATGGGTAAATACACTATGGTACCACTGGGAGTACATGAGGTAAGGAATCAACTAGGTTGATGATTCTTTCTCTTCCTCTAGTGTTGCGCCGCCCTATGTTCTCGATACGGTACACAAGTTACCAGTCGATATTGAGATACCGCAGCTCGAGTTTCCCCGGGGGGGGGGGGGGGGGGCGTTGGTTATCTGAATGATTCTGCCGGGAAAAAACAGTTTCTTTCCTTTCTTTTTTTTTGGTTTTGGTTTTGGTTTTTGGTTTTTGGTTTTTGGTTTTTGATTTTTGATAGAAAAACCACCAAGCACAACGAACCACGGTTTACAACCCATTCGGCTCCGCAAAACTGTTTCCCGCATTTTAACGTTAATCTGGAGCACAGAAGCCTCCGCCCCTAGACACCCCACAGGCGAACGCCCTCCCTCCCGCAATAAAGGGACCAATATATATACAACAGCAACAACAAATGCATTGAAGACACAACAGGAACCTGTTGGCTTTTTTTACCGCCGGCTCCAGCCCGGTAAGACCCAGCGAGCGCTAAAGGTCAGCCATCGTGCGGGATCCTCCCTCGAAACATCTAGGTCCGGCCCCATGTGTCTCGACGGCACCCATGACTTCGATCTCCGTCTCCGGCAAGTGAGGTTGAATATCCCGCCCGAGCTTATATATGTCTAGGTGTGTGTCTTGTCTCTAATTTGCTAAAGCGGATATGGGGCCCAACGTCTTGGTACCACCAGTGGATTAATCGACTGAATAACCCACCTAATCGGCACCAGCGCTAATCAAACCACCGGGACGCAGATGGGTGGTACCGGTTAGACGAATAAGAAGGATATATGAGGCCGGCACAAATATCGGGTTCAATAATAATATATCTCCATCCATCTTATGGAAAATTTTCTTCTTTCCACCTCGGCTCCTGCCTTTGATGTTCACGGCGATGGTGATAATGATGATGATGTGAATGATGCTACGTTACGTGGGACGGGGTGATTTGATGCGACGGCACAATAAGGTTGCACACACGCGAGATGCGGACCAGCTTGCACACGAGTTTTCTCACCTCCATGAGCCGTCCGTGAGCTGACATCACTAATAATTATTGCAGGCGTCCATACAGTATCCAGGCAGTATCTAGACGCCATACGTACTGTACTGGGCTCCGTAATCGGGATAACCACAGAAAGTCTCATGACTGGAATGTCCCGGCGCAGAACGAAATGATTACTACAGCTCCCATTGTCGAGTTAGTAATATACCTAAGAAGGTATGTGGCTAACAAAAATTGATATTAAACCCAACTGCCAATATCGCCATGCAGCTAACTGCACTTTTTTCATCTACACCCATATGCATCTGGGAATTTCGACTAGTTGTGTGAGCTTTTCTCAGGATTAAAGAAATTAAGGTGGGACTAACTAACTAGAACATACTATATTATCATTATGCAGCATAAAAAAACTGGGATATCCCACTTTTGCAATTATGGCGTGAGTCTCGCTTCCTAAGATTTGGGATGACAGCTGGCCAGCGTTCAAATAATCATGAATCCTACTAAGCTCTTCCTAGCCATGTGGTCCATTAATTGGTAAACAGATCTTCAGGTACCGTCGATGGCTGACGGGGAGAGAGCCGTAACACCCGCCTTGCGCGACATTTACAACGCAATTCTGCGCATTCTGTGTCTCGGCACGTGCATATATAGCCAGCACGCCCTCCTTTTCTAATCATTAGGAGATATTTGTGGCCAGTGCTTTATCGTCTCTGTTCCGGGGCGTGGAGGGGGGTATATATCCAAAGTGGGGATGAGAAGTGATGAGGGGGTGAGCAGCTGAGTGAGCTAGCTATATTTCGCCCGCCAGAGCTTGTTTTTGTTGCCGGTATTTCTTAGCCCCCCTAGGGAGTAATCTCACGATTCCGATATACAGCGACCTACAGGAAGTGATGAATTGTATTAGGCTTATCTGTCGAGTAAGGTAAGAAAAAGGCCTCAAATAAGGAAACTTGGCCTAGCTTAGTTATTCGGAATACTCAAAGATTGAAGTTATATATGAAGCTAGCTACAGAATAGCTACTTTACCTGCTGATCATCCGCTCAGCTCTTATGCACCCCGGAAATTTTATAAAGTACTGTGGTCCGTTTCATCTGGCTAATACCAAAGCTTCTGAGCCGTATGCATCTTGCGGCCCGAAACAATAATATACGTAGTCTTAACAGTCTGTGTTGTTTTGTCTTGACATGTACTGCAATCGTGTAAAACTAGAGCCCAAATTCGCACAGAGAGAAACAAACTTATACCGTTGGGAGCACCATATATCACGTGTGCTGTGTTCCAATAAACCGACACGCGCACAGTATGGGATGCGGACATTCCCGTGTCTATAACATAACCTGCAACCTATCAAACATATGTTGCCAAGGCTGTATACAGCTGAATCGACCGATCTAGAGATCGTCGAGATAGCCGCTCTTTAGGCTCAGGATTGTTTTTTTTAAAAAAAAAATCTGGGAGGGTCGGAGAGACGCGGCTCTCATTTTTCATAGTCAGGCCACTTCCCTTTGTGTTCTTGACTGCCGAATAATTTAATTTGGCTGGAATAGATCGAACCCAAATAACTGTGTTCATTATGCGTGGTCTGATTCACAAAAAATCACTCGGTGATGTAAGCCGCGAACCATGGATTAGTGACGAACGTTTCATGTTCGGACGTAGGGGAAGAAAAGGCTGACCACCCCTAAGCTCCTATCCATCCTGTCTCTGATATGGTTCACAGCTTAATTGTCTCGGCATCTTGCACGATCAGAGTTTCGTCTCTTTGGATAATAATATATCTAGATGCCTCCCGCCGCGTGTTTTTAACACAATTGATACATCCTGATACAAGATTGTGCCCAGGTAAGTCCATTTTCTTAACCGTAGCTAGGCAAGTTAGGTAGAGTACCTAGGCTACCCATTTCAAGAAGTGACGTGTTCCAAAACACACATAGCGATTGCATAAGGGGGTCTGGGGAAAATAGGTTTATGATGTCTAGATGGTTCCGCTCTCCTGTAAGAAGAAGGATCATGCAGAACCTCAGGAAGCAGATATCCGGGAAAACAGACGCCACCACCGATCTAGCTTACGATCCCGCATGGCTGGCCATGCGGTGCAGGTGCTGCCCTCAGATGTCTGATCGGCCTGCATAACCCGGAGTATGTATGTATGTGCCAGTGTGCCAGCGCGGTTGAATATGAGCCTGGGCCTCTGGGTTACGGCTGCTCAAGATTTGAAAACTTAAAGATAGAGAATTCAAGGTTTGCAAACCCGGCGCGACCAAAAATCTTCAATGAGGAAAATGTGGTGATATGGTTCTACACGATTTGATCCCATCCAGCTATGTACTAGGGTGTAGCGAAAAGTGATCAGAATCTGATGACAAATACACCTATTCACCGTAACATTCACTTATCAGATTCTGATCACTTACCCTCAATACCCGGTACAGCGGTGGGTAATAAGTGATCAGACAGAACGCCACCAAGATACGCGTTTGCAGGCAAAATTGTCCGATGACTTAATACCCACCGCTGTATATGGTATGTACCTACCTACGTAGTTAGAATACCTAGTAGGTAACTAGCTGTAAATGTCCCTGCTCTGGAAGTAGCGGGTCGAATATCTTGCTTTCTATCTGCCCACCTACGTAGGGGCTCACCAGCGCGCGCAGCTATTTTTGGGAGATTTGTGGAGTCGGGTTTTCTTTATTAACTCTGTCTCCTCCGGTTTTTCAGGCTCCGCCTCGTGATACTCTGGCGTGCGCGCGCACTCAAGTTCCACCATACGCATGTTACCAGGGATCCCCCAGACGCCACAGTGGAGCAATATTTCCGGTCGCGAGTGAGTGAGCAAGCTTGTTTCCCCAGATCATGTTCGCCGTCGTTCGTTGATATAAGAAAGTGGGTTGGTCCTAGGAAGTTATGCAGGGCCGAAAAGCCGGGTTGGTGCGCCTCCTATCTCCTGGTTTTCTCAAGAAGCAACAAAATCATTCGTAGGTATCAGGTACAACTATGACTCGCGGAGGAAGCAGAGCGAATTAAAAATATATAACTGAACCGCACTCGGGTTTCGATCGTGGATCTCTTGTCGCGTCTAACTAGAACGCGCGCAACGTACATTCAAGTGACTGCAGTTTGCAGTTTGTGAGCTCTGACAGAGCCCGACAAGGTTTTCTGCGGGGGTATGTGTAGCAAGCAAAGCAAGCATTTGAGTACTCGTATTTCTCTGACGTTTGTGGACGCGACTGATATTGCATGCCATACAAAAATACGCCAAGCTCATGATTTTGGGTGTATGCAATAATGGCCCAGTTCAAAACGTCAGAGAAATACTAGTAGGTAGAATTTAGTGCCCTACCTCATGTTACACTATGTATGCAGTTATGCCCTGCATGAGGGGCAAGGACTTGCCTATGGTGTGCGGCTGCATTATCAGAAAGCCCTCACTCCGACCTTCCTGCAACGGCGTAGCTAGTTAGACAGCGAACCTTACATACTAGCTACTTTACCTAACTACTGTACGTCTCTTCTCCACCGCGCGAGCCTACGGACATTTCCCCTTCCCTACTATACGGTAGATGCCTAGGTATGGAGGTAGAGAGAGTATTTCAGACGGACTGTCATCATATGATCCTACGCGTCGAAGTCGCAGTGTGTCGTCGATCTCATCACAAGCACGACGGCCGGTATGCAGAATAGACGGCCACAAAAGTCGCGCATTAGGTGGGGTAATCGCAGTAAACAATCATGATCAACGTCTTCTGAGTTCTTTTTTTTCTTTTCTGGCGCGTTTTTGCCAACCCTCAGCACCTATGTTGGTCATTGGCCCCTAAAACGAATTATAGAGTGTCCATGCGGCTCTATTTGAAATCAAAACTTTCTTTCTTCTTATAGTACACCTCATATGTATGGCTCGAGAAGCTATTGTGGGTAGGCGTGTAAACTTCGGCGTTTGTAGCCAATCAATCTATAGGAAATTGGGAGATCTACCCCCCATAATGGTACTAGCGCCTAGCCTGACGGTGGAATTTTCTCTAATTCCCATACAAAAAAAGTTCCTCTGAAGTTGACACACCCACCCCCTATGCCTTCTCGCGCCATACTCTATTTATTTGGATTGTACCTACAGTGCCTACTTTGTGTAGCCACGTGGGTGAATTCCAGAGTAAGGGATCTCGGGATAACTCCAGAGCGTGTACTTCCATGTACCGGTACGTAGAATATGTATATACATACCAAGTAGGTATGGCTACGCAATGCAAACCGTAGAGTTCGTGCTCGCGTATTTCATGTTATTAAAGTCACCAAACCAAGAAAACAAAAAGCACTTGTTGTTAGCCAGGCTGTCTAGATTATAGGGCAGGACCGTTAGGAAGTAGGGAAATCTCCAAACTCGCCAAGTAGTAGACCCCTCGTGCCCTCCAGTTAAATGCAACCTGTAGTTAGGTTCACTAAGGTTAACTCCCAGTTGTGTGATGAGGGGTACAGCATCACCCGGATGGGTAGGGCTGCTTTTGAACAAAAGTTTTTCCGTGATTAAGGTCACGCAACTGATTGACAGCCTGACACGTCCCATGAAGTGAGGTGCAATTTTTTTTTTTTTTTTTTTGCCCAGGGGATTTGATGCGGGTACCATGGTAACCGTTTGCTCCTCAAGCTGCACTATGTAAAGTATGTATGTGTAACATTGAAAGTGTCATTGGTGAAAGACTATTTGGGTCAAGATGTTGTAGTGCCCTACGCAGTGATAACTTTTATGAACAATTACATAACGATACTAGGGTGTTTATTCCGAAAACTGTGGAAGCCCGGTCGACTTTTCCAATTAGTGGATTACCCTTCCAATCGTCGATGTGAAACGGATGTCCGTGAGAAGACTCGCCAGTTTTGGGTAAAAAATACCGACTTTCACGCCAGAGGATTAATATGTACCTACACCACTTACCAGAGAAATTAGAAGAGTTCTGACTTGCCACGTGCACAAGCGTCGAAGCATCCATGGAAGGCGGGCAGGATGGCCGAAATTTGGCATACCAAGACCAAACTTCGCGAGTTAGTATTTAACGCATGCAGTTGAGTTGTTTTCTCGTTCCCTTTTAGCTCCACACGCGACCCATCTATGAATAGGTAATCAACCATTTGTCTTGTGTGTTGGTGAATTTGATATTTTGTGAAACTTCAATGTTAGTTCCTGAATATCTTTTCCAAGATTGAGTTATGTATCAGATCACGACATATAGTATTTGTATTTTGAGCCATATCAAACATGGTATATACGACCGAGTTATCCTTATGAATGAACATCTCTATGCCTCCGTGTCCTCATTGACCTGGGCCGATGGCTGGTACGAGCACATCTTTACCGTTGATCTGGGCAAGGGAACCCCCGCGAAGTGTGAGGGCAGGCAGCTCTAGGTCTGTATGGCCGGCTTGTTAACTCTTATGTAGAGTAGGGACGGACGGACTCTTGATGTTTGATTTGACCGGAAGATGTGGTGCTCTTCTCCCTGAGGCTAGGCATCGCTTAGCTATCCGCCAAGCACTGTATGCTCAACCCTATGCAGCAAGGATCTGGTTTTCTTTCAGGGGAGGAAAAAGAAAGGAAGGAAAAGAAGACCCTTGGGCCTTAGGACATCGTCGTCATCGAAGCCGTCAGTCCGCTTGAGATTTAAGCGTTTGACCTGCGTTATTAGCGCCACAGCCGGTTTGGCGTTTATGGATCCCACGAAACGGGATTGTTTTTGCAGGGTGAGGGCCTTATATCCGCCCACAGACCAGGGTGAGCGGTGCTTGCGGGTAGTTGAAGAGGGTGCAGGTATGTGCTTAGGAAAATAAAGAGTCCAGGCCGCTCATTTTTCATACACACGGTTGTCTGGCCTGAGTAAGTACACACGCGCCTGAGTAGGTACTGGTGCTCGAAAGTACAGATGTAACGTATTCCTTGGTCTAGATTTCGAACCACAGACCCACAGGGGTGAGTGGATAAACGAGAGGAGATCCAAGACTCTAGAGTAGACAATTATTGGATGACCGCATCATGCATGAAGGCAGATCATTGGCATGGGAGAGGAAGGGATTTTTGTGATAAGTTATCCACCCATGCATAGAACATCGTGTGGTGTATCCAACCTCTACATACCCTGTGTTGACTTGTGCGACCAGATAACTATTTGCCGTGGACCCCCGCGCGGGAGGAGTTTCACGAGCCTTTGATACTTCTTCTGCCCACTCACTCTATCACGAAATCGGTTTTCCTTTTTTTTCTTCTGGCTCCCCATGCCTTGTGCCCCACAATCTCGGGCGCATTAAAACAATTGCTGCTGCCTCCGGATCGTCACTACGGCCGTGCTTCCCGTTCTCGGAGCGGCGGCAATGGAAGATTCGATTGATTTTGGTACGGTCCAATAAGTTGGGCGTTCCTGGGACGTGGTGGTGATATGAAGTGCTGATTAGAATTTCCACAGGTACGCCCTTGCATAAATAACAGTGCCGTATTTGGGCAGATTCTATAAAATGAGGGAATAAATCTCTATTGAAATTTAGCCATAGCCAATGATCATTTCCGTCGTTGAAATCGCTAGCTAACGAGTTAAGATAAAATACTGCATAAACACCAATAATCAACTGCACTTCCACATGTGCAGAGTACCGTTCAGCGTGATGATTGGAATGTCATCATTGACTGAAACGAGTGGGTGAGTAGGGAGTTTTTAGACACTCAAAAACTTTGTTGCACAATTGCGTCCCTGGTTTCTAAGATGTAGATCACGAGCTCTCATTTCGCATTCTGAGGGCCGATATGTGTTATCAAAGATAATGGTAAACACCAAATTTCAGTCTACTCTACACAGACGTGTGAGCTTGTGTTATCAGGTCGGATGCCTGCCCCAGTCAATTGCGAAATGCATATAACACCGTCTGATGCTTCGCTATAAATGGATACAAATGGCCCTTGGGAATTGAGATCAGCATTTCTAGACGCTTGCTGTCGCGGAGTGACTGGCGATACAAATTTCCCAGTCGACTGGAAGGATTAACTTCTGTTGCCGACGTTTGAGAGGAGGGCGCATGTGTGAGCTCACGGGAGAGTCGCAGTGATGCCAGTCACAAGGTGCAGCCATCTCAGGAAGCGCCTTGGAGAATTTGTTCTTCCATTGACTAAAAAGTAGGTACAGCACCGTATCATAGGAGAGAGTTGTGATACATATCAAGTTGAAGGTTTGTAAGCTTGTCTCGCCGCGGGTTGCACAAGTAAAAAGGGCCTGACAGCAGTCACACATTATTAGAATCCCATGTGTTGATAGGCCAGGAGTGGCAGATGCATAGGCATTCAATTTGTTGACTTGTTCTCATTTGTTGACTTATCAATGTGACTTTTTGTCTGGACTATGGTTCGACCTGTTTTAATCGCCCACCTTCGGCTGCTGCACATACCGACACACGTTTCTCATCTAAAGGGTTTATAACGGCCCATAAGCAAGATCTCAGCGTTTCAAGCATTTGTTTGGTTTCATATTCTCCAGGCTGTAAAGCCACAAGTTAGCTTAAAACCCGAGGCTCGAGGTATTTAAGTTCTCGATCGAAAAATTCAGGAAGTTGTCGGCTACGGACCCTCAGGTATGGCGAGCGGCCTTCCTCCAGCGGGCATGATTTTCGCTGTCTGTTTATTATTCCCCCCTCTTTTGTGACTCGTGATAATCTTGTTTTCGTCGAATCAACAAGAGGCAATTCTTCTGGTCATCCTGTTTAGAGGCATTCATGGTCCAATTGAGCTTCGCTTAATCCCGGTCTCCACCGTCAAGGGAAAAAGTGGTGCCACTTTTTATTTGATTTTTTGGAGCTCGTGCTCGTGTCCTATCGGCCGACATAGAGTACTAGCAGGGGTGAGCCTTGTGCGGTCGCCTGGTTTTGTATGCTTAGCCTCATTTGTCCGACAACCAAAGATCTCTCTCCTGTAGAAACGTTTTGAATCAGAGAAACTTATCTGTGTAGGTAGTCCCTTTTGTTTTTTGATTTTCTTCTCATGTTCCTTTTTCTTTATTTCCCTTAGTTTCCGCCGTTGACGTCAAGGAGATCGCGCACAATTTCGTTTCCCTACAACAAATGTGATGGATGATTGGGATGCACGCGACACACACGGACAGAACTCCTAGGGCGTGCTCTTTTTTTTGTTGTTGAGGTGTTGTTGAACCTCCACATAGCGGACAGTAAAGAGATGGAAGGGTCATACAATATCGAATCTCATGCACGGTGAGCACACTATTCAGAACCCGCGGCAGTTTCCTCGAAAATCCCGACCAATTTGAGCACAGTTTTGTTCAGGGTCTTTCTCTTTCTCTCTTTACTTCTCTTGGCACGCTCTCTCCACTTTTAATTTTGAATTTTTCTACTGGTGCTAGCGCACCTGGGAAAAACAAAAGGGTCCAAGGAAACTTCTTTAACAAGTGGCGGTTTAGGCCATCCGCTTTTTCCTCCCTACAGTACTTGTAGTTTATCGAAATGTTGAACGGCAGCAGCTACACGATAGCTGCGAGTAACGTGCAACTGGCAGGGTATTGCGATATTTTGTCCAGACAGCGTAGAGATAGTGAGTGTGTGGTTAAGTGATAAAACCCACATACGCCTTGTCCACCAATTGCTGTAGCCTTTGATTGATTGATTGATGGATGGGTGGATGGATGTACGGATGGATGAACGATCCCAACCGCGCGCTGTTTATCAGTATTTAAAGCGGGGTTCTTTTCAGCGCACCAGCCGCGGAGAGAGGGGGGGGAATGTTCTGTAGGATCCCTTCTGTGAGAACCATGCATCGCTACTCTACAAATAGCAAACGGGATGACCTAGGTCGCAAAATCCTTAAAATGAGGACAGTGAGGTCATGTCTAATCTCAAGGGAGAGGATCTTTTCCAGGTTACAGTTGAGGCAATGAAGATCGGTGCCGTACGTGCATAGGGCGGAGGAAAGATTTTTTTAAAGAAATCATTTTGGTCCTGTTGGCGATAATTGTTACAGAAAGAGGAGATTTAGGAGCCATATGTATTATTTTCATTATTTTGATTGTTATTATTATGTGCCATATTATTAAACGCCTCTTGTGGTGACGATCATCGGCCTTTGAAAGCCAAAGCCTCGTCTCAGCCCCGAATTCCGCCAAGCCGGTAGATATCCGGAAGAAAAGAAATGTCGGTGAGGAACTCACAAGTCAGGGACGGGGCGGCTGTTCTGGGCGGGGATTGGGTGAACGGGGACGATGAATAAGAAAAAATTTGATCGGATTCTGTGAAGCCGTCGGTCTTGGACAAGAGGAGGGAGGGTGGTAAGGAAGGGTAATTGTTGTGCATGAGGTCGTGGTGATGACGTCTGTGCAAGCAACGGTTGCCTTGGAGGGTTCATTTGTGGGGAGGAGTGACCAGGGCATTGGGGGGGGGGGGGGTCTATTGGATGACAACTGCGAAGTTGAGGGGACTAAGTGTGGCAGTGGGGTTGGTACAAGACAGAGAGTAGAGTACTTACCAGTAGGTACACATGATATACTTGTCTCGAGGCTGATGAAACCTGTATTCACCAGTCGTTTATTCGTATCATCCATCTAACATCTCCGTCTTCTCTTTCTCGTTGGTTGTTATACTGTTCCTGTTCGCAAATTTGTTGAGGCCCTCTGATCACGAGAACAGCCCCCATTGAGTCTCGTATGGCTGAGTAAAGGACCGGCTTTTCGTGAGAGAGAGCGATTGATGATCCTGGAGATCAAGTCGACATTTCTTTGCTCAGCCGAATACGGTCAAAATGTATTTTTTTAGAGGATTAGACATGCGAACGAACGGAGCGCGAGTTTTTCCTTGATGTTTATGATAATCGCGAAGGCTGTACCGTACCTACGCGTCCATTCATTCTTTTCTTTTCTTTTCTTGTTTTAATTCAAGAGTTCATAAAACAAGATTACCTTAACCGGCACTACAGTAGAGTACCGCAGAAACTCGCCAACTTGATTATCTCCGTGCAGGGATTTCTTCATTGATGATTGGCTGAAAGGCAGAGATCAGCTTCAGATATTTCCTCTACAAGTTAGTTTTTGGTCAGATCCGCTAGCAAAGTTCGTGAGTTTTTGCGGTATATCGAAAAAGTCTCAAGAGAATGAGGTGTAGGATGAGGGAAAGGGGGGTGGAAATGTGTTTGGTAACAGGTCACTGAGAATGGACGGGTTAGTGTTAGGACTTCTTGTTTTCGTGGAAGGGTTGCGTGGATCGATATTTCTTGGCAAATGTGAGGAGAGCATAAGAGCCGCTGGTATAGGGGTGCTTCCGATGCGTGGCTGGAAGTGTGAGTGGACCCTTGACGGGAGTGACGTTATCTGCTTCGGCTGAAACTGCGAAATTGCGTTGGAAGTCTGAACAGAAGCGTGAGACATCGACACAACAGCGGACCAGGGAAGCAAGCGCATGGCCTACCTCCCGGGAGTGAGGCTAGGAGCATGTATGTAGGGACACTGGTAGGGTTGGTCCATAGAGGTAAGATGGGTAAGGTATTCTAGATACAGTACATACCTAGCAGGACAAGAGAGAGAGACCTAGAGACTCAACTCAACTCAGAGTAACAACCAACCCCTGCCTTTCTTTCGTCACCACCATAGCAGATCCATACCAGCCGTTGTCTATTGGCAAGATCCATTCCACACCCACCAGACCTTTCCACCCACCTCCTGCTCCTCCTCCCCAAGTAAAGTAAAGCAAAGCCATCTGGCCAGCCCAACCCTTACAGCCATAATTCTTTTTCGAGGAATGAGTGTGTCTTTGTCCGTTCATCGTCAACTATCCCCCCGTGTATCTCGGGACGCGCCAACCTTGCTATAACAGGATTCTTCATATTCTTGATTGCTGCGGCTGGCTGTGTTTCACCCACCATTCCCATATTAGGGATTACCACTGCGCCAGAGTATCTATTGTTACTCCTGCTACCTAACCTACCAGTCTTCTACTTGCTGTGACCGTCAATCGTCAATCACTTCCAATACCTTCTCATCCGCTTCTCCCTTACGCCTTCCTCCTCCTGCCAGCTCCACTACACCCACCAACCACACCCACAGTGCTCGACGCTACTAAAGAGTAAAATAGCATAGCGTTAATAATATTCACACAAGAAGGGAGGGAAAAAAAAGCCAGACCAAGAGAAAAGGCTAGGATAAAAAAAAAAAAAAAAAGAAGCAGGCAGTAGGCAAACACAGATACCTCCTAGCGTAGAGTCACTACTGCCGGCCCCCCCCTCCCCCTCCCCCCCATTGGCCCCCAGTCCCAATTATCTCGCCCTCCACCATCTACCACCGCTCCCCCCCTCTCTCCGTCTCCTTCTTGGAATCGGTGTTTTGTCTTTTGATCGGTTTCCCTCCCCGTCTCTGTCCGTTCTACTCTTGCCCTTGCCGGGCCTTTTGCGACTTCAGTTTTCTCCTCAATACGCCCGGGATTGTTCAGGGTCACTCCCCGTTCGCGCTGCAAATACCAAGAAAGAGGGAAAGAGAGAGAGAAAAAGCCACTGATCCATCGACTGGTACCTACGTCAATCTACCACATATCATTTCGCTTTTAGGATACAGTTAGGAGTCGAGGCAAGCGGGACCACGTTTCGTCGTCGGCCAGACACCCAGCAGTGGGAGTCTGTCTACTCTGACCCTTTCCTCTCTTTGCACACCCGCGCACCCTACAAGCAACACAACAAAACCACAGACAACTCAGGAAGAAAGAACATCTGCTCTGAACGAGCAAAGTATGGAGTTTTCGACAGTGTTTCGTGGTATGCATCCTTTTCTTTATATCCTTCATCCGATGTTCCCCCTCATCTGGTTCTTGATGGAATTGCCTGCTAATACGTTAGGTGAACTGAAGGTTTTAATGGCGCCCAACCTGCGCCAAATGGTTCTTTAATAGCATCGATCGTTCACCCCAAACTAATTCTTCGATCAACAACCACTCTCCAGGTAAAGCGGACAATAAATCTAAATCCCGAGTTTGCATCACGAATAAACTTTGTCAGATGGTCTCCATACTTGGACGGATCCTTCTCTTCGCCAGCATGGCATGGCATTCCATTGATAGGGAAAAGAAGAAGCGGGATTGATAAGTCAGAGTCAGAAGGTGGAGGACGGCAAAGAATTCTGGTAGCAGACGAACAATCAATACATGTATATGATGTCGACGATGAGAAATGGACCGTTTGTATCAACCAAGGATTCGGAGGAATTAAGAATGTCGAGTTTGGTAGAAATGCGGATGAAGTGGTTGTATTTTCAGAATTTCAGGTAAGACTTATCGGGCAAGGGGGGTATTTGATGGCTTTCTCACCAAAGTGACCTTAAACTAACATGTATTGCAAGGAAAAGCTCAAGGTAACTGTGTGGAATCTGAATACATCAAAACAAATCGAGATTCTTAACCCCAAGTTCCCGACAAAGGGTGAGTACAGTCGTTTACGACATCCATCCTGTACCCCTCGGTATTAACCAAGTATGACGTTAGGTTATGGCTATCGCCCCTGCACCTCTCACTATGCCCTGCTTACGCGTTCGGCAACACACGACGTTATCAGTGTCCATCAACACACTACCTATAAACTGGCATCAAGCTTTCAGCTTCCTACCTTGGACGCCCAAGGCCTCAAATGGTCTCCATGTGGGCGTTGGATTGCGGTATGGGACTCTGCCGCTTCTGGATATAAGGTTTTGGTGTACACCGCGGACGGACATCTTTATAGGACCTATGAGAAGCCATGTGAGGGTTTAGGTGTCAAGAGCGTGGAGTGGAGTCCAGGCGGGGATTTTTTGACGATTGGAAGTTATGACGGACGATTGGCATTCTTGAGCAACTATACTTTTTCTCCGGTACATAATCGCTCGGGAAATTCCGTTTGGGAAAATTTGCAATTGGGCTAACATGTGTGGGGTAAATAGGTAATTGAGATGAATCATACGAGAACTATCCGACTCCCAGGGGTAACTGTATGGTCTGAATGTATCAAGTCTCCAAAGGAACGTTATTACGCCCAAGTTCAACAACCCACGACGCTGCCAATGATTACACCTAACCCAGGAGACACTCAGCCTAAGAATGGCATCTCTACAATTGCTTTTAATAAGCCTGATGGGAATCTTATTGCAACCCGAAATGACAGTATGCCAACAACGGTTTGGATCTGGTCCCTAAAACTACTTAGACCATATGCAGTTTTGGTCCAAATGAACCCTATTAAGTCTATTAGCTGGCATCCTACTATACCAGACCTTTTGATGATCCAGTGCACTCCCGACAACACTGCCGGAGAACAATCGAAATCGCAGGGTGTCGTTTATCTTTGGAGTGCAACATGGTCGCAACCTAGGGCAGTCACAGTTCCGATGGATCATCTTTCTGGGACTACATGGGCGAGGTGGATTCTCACAGCACCGCCAACAGGTAACGCCGCTACCACTTCAAGTACTGCGTCTACAAGTCCCCAACCATGGGGTAATTCTGGAATCGATAGAAGGAGTCGGAGTCCTGAAAAAGATGTTGACAAGAAACCAATGCTATTGTTTGGGGATAAGGATGGATACACTGTTGGATGGGTTGATGATGAGCCAATTCCCGAAGAGGAAGAGGGCGTAGATGGAACAATGGATGATCGATATGGGTTTCCGTTGGCTGGCAAGAGGTCATGGGACCCAGTTGACTGGGAATACTTTTCGCCGAGCCACGTTCTGCCAAGGCGTGCATTATCTTCTGCATCACAAGTAACGAAGTCTTACATTCGACAAGAAACACGTGGAGGTGGTAGCAGAGGAGGGTTAGGAAGCGTTTCTGGGGTATCTGGAGAGCCCCAGAATACCCGTTCCCAGTCAAATGGCAAGGAGGAAGATTCTTTTGATTACAATTCCCGCCACAATCTCAGAGTGAGATCATAGCATTTCATAACGGAAAATCCGCCCCACGGGCACTGTTTTATTCGATGATCAATCAGGCCTTCTCTTGAATATTTTCGACTAATGGAACTGGCCATTCGATATCATTCATTTTTTTTATTGTTTCCTTTGTCATATTCATGGGGGCTTTGGGCATGCATATTTTATACCCGCATTTAATCTGGTTTTTTTTCTAGTTCTATTTTCGATAGGACGGCTATTGCTATTATCTACTTCGGGCATCATTCTTGTATTTTTTTCCACCTTCCTTTTTCCATTGGTTTTCTTGAACTGCCTTGATCTATGTTTTGATATATGGTGTTTTGGGGTGTAAAGTGTTTGCTTTCGCGTTTCTCTTTTTTCCCTATTTTATCTCTTTTTGGCTTTTTTCCACTGTTTATTTGGTTTATGAAGGGGTTTGGTCTTTTTTCTTCTTTCTTTACTCGCCGATTTGATTACTCTCAGATTGAGCCCCTAATGAGATGTTGGACTATTCGTCCTGTTTCGTTTCAGGGTTCCTAACTCGTTAGTTGATTTTAAGACTAAGGGCCTTTCACTCGGGCGAGAAATTGTTTCAGTCATTTTAGAGTTCTGATGATGACACGATAACCATCTTGCAGGAGAGTCCCAGATTGATACGAAGGGGGACGGTGTGAAGAGAGTATGGAAGATGGTTTCTGTTTTAAGATGTGGTTTCTTTTTTTGCGTGGTTTTCTCCTTTCAATGTTTGGATATAAGTTTCTTTTTCATTGTTACGGGGCGTCATTTGCATTTTTGTTAGGCATCTTGCATCAGAGAGCTTGTCAATTCCACGTATTTGGGTTTGGTTTTGCCCAGTCTGCGGCGTAGCTGGGGCGGAAGATTTTCCTATTGGTGTATAAAAACAATTTGTAACTTGTAACTTGTAGGTTGGCTATTGTCTTGTTTATTTTTGATATTTTTGATATTTTTTTCCCCCTTTCCTTTTCTTTTCTTTCAGCGTCGGGTGGAATGGGAAAACCGTTACATATTACTAAAAAAAAAGTCTTAAAAATAAATGATCTCACTGGGAAAGCTTGAATCACATTAGCCATGGCATCTGTTCTATCATCTCTTGTGATTAACTGGATCTGCTGCCCTTGACATCAACACACCATTAATTAATTAACGATGTCACTTAACCCCATAACACGTCGTCTCACTCGAATTCGAGGAAGAAAAGAAGAAGCAAAAAAGGTCGTTTCCTACGCTCGTTAATGGGGACTCGGGAAGCTGCAGAGAAACAGAACCAGATTTCCAATCTCCTGACAATGATGTCATAAAAAGCAAAGCAAACATTCGACGTTATGCGATGTCCGGGTAACTGCCTTATACAGACGACGTCGGATCTCAAAGTTCAAAGATTTGTTCCATACCAGGTACACTGTCATAAGTGAATGGGGTCCCGTGGCCTTGGGAAAAAACCAGTCAAACCAGTCATCGTCGTCCGGTGTATCACCTGTGACTCTTGAAATTGTTATGTAGTTACATGTATGTATATAAACCTGGCCTGGCTGGGCAGCAGGTACCACTACTATATACTTAGAGTGCCAAATACATATACAAGTTACATCATCGACCCGCGGCCAGCTTTATCCCTTTTTCCTTTTGTTCTTTGCTGGGCTGACGATGCTACTGTTTCTGAATCTCACGTTTCTTCCGAGGGTTTCTGTGAAATCTGTGAAAAGTTTATCCCGCTGCAACGTTCGTGGTTTCGGCACTTTTTTTTTTTCCAACACACCCACCTCACACTGGAGTCTCAGCTTAGTGCAAGGTCCCGAAAGGAGTACCTATCTAATACATAAAGGAACCGGACGAGGTTCAGCCAGGCACTCCAGACGGAGGTGGAGACAAAGAAAGACATCTACGTACGTACTCTAAAAAGCCAATTTGAGAGCATACACAACGATAGCTAGCTAGCACACAACTACCGTTACAACAGCATCATCTTCATCATCATCAGCATCCAAGCAGGTGGTCCATTGTTCCGAAATCTCTCTCGGGAAACGGCAACAGATGCGGATGTAGAGTATCCTCTTTTTTCCCTTCCTTCCACTAGAGGTGCACGTTCACATCGTTGTTCCGGGGCTAGGAGGAATTCTACGTCATTGGTTTTATTTCGAACGACGGGGATCCCGAAATGTTGTTTGCAGGGATTTAACCATGGTTAGTTATGCTAGCTAGCAACAACATCCTTACTCTACTTTACTCTTTGGTATAGGGGGAGAGGGGGAAATGAGCCTATCGATAAGGTCCAAATCGAGGTCATGGGGGGAACAAAGAAAAGAAAGGGAGAAAGAAAATTCTTTAGCAGGGTTATGGGAGAGAAAAAAAGACTAAAAACTCCCGGGCCGACTGCACTCGCATAGCACACGTTGTTGTTATAACACGAATATCACCATGGAAAGTCTGTCAACTACAATAGAGTTCGGTTTATGAAAGAAATGCCTCACGGCTCTGAAATTATTTTACCTTCTAGAAGGATTGATAATGGAGTTCTGCGTTCCTAGTTTGGGAGGAGAAAATAATATATCTACAACGCTGATTAATAGCAGGCACGCGCGCATCAGACTTCCTACTACAGTGCAGCACACACTCCCATACATAATAATATCATGATAATCCTAATACTAGTACGAAGCCATAAGGGAACAACATGATCGTCTCTTGGCAGTCGGTTAACTAATCAACACATCGGAAAAGAACAGAGCGGTACTTTAAATAGAAATTGGGATCATTGGCGGCTCAAGGCAGAAAACGAGAATGTGACCTTCAACGTTAATGTTGCAGCGTTGGTAGATCAACCCCAATTGGGTGTTTTGGGCTCGGAGTGTTACCCGCCCCTAAAAGGCGTTCTGGAAATCTGGCTTGAAGATGGTACAAAAGTTTGTGATTGGGCCACCCAACGCTACCTAAGTAGGATACTGACCCGCTACTAGCTTTCGTGTCGGAGGGCCTCGGCCATGTAGTTTTATCCGCGAAGCATCGCTGTTTGTAGGCTGAGTACATGTAGTCGGGTTTTTTCAATTGTCTAATATGGCTGGCCTGCAAGTTGCGTTGCTTTCCGTTTTTGGAATGATGTGTGTTTAGTTTAGATTGACGAGTGATTGGCTGTGATTGAATGAGCTCCAGTACGTTTCAAAAGACTGATACCTCAACCATAGGCTGGCAAAGTATCATTCTGTTTCGGGCCCCGGGTTGCAGGATTGTACGCTCACTTAGGTTAATTATCGTCCGATCACAGTGGTACTCAGAGCATGGCAAAATTTAAGTAACTGAGAAAGAATGATTCTCATCAATCGATATGCGTGCTTGAGGTCGACATTCGAAAGCTCGGGTTAAATGACACGAACATTGGTGCTATCACTTGCATGAAATACTGTTATGAGACCCCGGGAGAAGAACACTTATCCTTTCGAAAACTAGTTTGAATGCTCCAAGTTGGACACGGTCTGGAGAGAGCTCCATAGATTTAGTTTCTCTAAAAGAAAAAAAACTCAAGGCGCAGTACAGTCGCAACTCGATATGCCGGATTGCCAAGATTCTAAGGGTTTCGTACGGGATAGTAAAAAATCCGGGATAAAATTTTTTTTTTTGTTTAATTCAGGGATAGTAAATCGATTTTGGAGTAGGAAAAATAATAGTCTCAGAGGATCTCGTACGGGACAGCAAGGGATCCGGTACATTAAGTTCCGGCATATCGAGTTGCGACTGTATATCATTCGGATCATCCGTCTGAAATCCGAGCAAAAAACATCAGACTATGATATCTAGGATTGCTAGGTCTTATATGTCTACTATTGCATGGTGGCTCTACTCCGAAGGGGAAAGAAAAGGTTACCGATTCAAGCCCAACAGTTTAGCAACGAGAGAAAGCCTGAAATAACATAGAGATGGAGCTCTCTCAGGTCACTGTAACCACGTAAGTCTTTGCTTCTTCACCGACTAATAACACTTACCATTGTTACTAATAGGAATAACACCCGCGGAACCTCTATAGTTTTTGTTTATACATTGTCTCACAATTGTTCTCGGAGAGTATTGGTGTACCATGATGAAAAAGAAATCTCTGCAAGTCGCCTCAGTCTAGTATTCTTATTATTATAATAGGATTTTCAAAGAATTCAAAGTGTTCTACCTGGATGGTAATTATAGCGCAGGCATTAGAAGCGGCAGCTTCGAGTCTGATCGCCTACGAAAACGCGATGATACAATGTGTTGCATCCAGCTTTCTAGAAATATCTTTCAAGGGCTATAAGAAGGGAATTTGAAAGAAGACATGGGGTTAGACCGAAGTTGGGGGTGGTGACTGGACGCACACATACGTCCGAAGAAACTCCGGTGTAGAAGGTGCAGGTGGTTTGGTGCCTACGTTTTAGAGATGAGAATATCTTTTTTTACTCTTTTTGAGAATTACACCACACGCTAATTTGCTTTTTAACATGTTCTAGAGGCAGTAAAGTATAAATAGTGTAACACAAACATGATCGAGTGATATCTCATGCATGACCAAGGGACCTATTTGAGTCTACGCAGCTCTAGCCAACAAACAAGAGAAAGGAAGGAAGGAACAACGAAGAAAGGTACTCAGATACTCTTTATTCCACCTCCTCGACTGGTGGGATGCCCTTTTTATCCATGTTCATTAGGCACTCCTTCTGCCAATCCTTTGGCCTCATCTTTGCTACAATTTCTTTAAACGCTGTCTATAACCCATGAGTTATTAGCATTAATTCATCAAGAAAAAACAAAACTCATAGATAAACTTACAAGGGTACAAAAGCTCTCATCACCCTCTAGATGGTTTCCGGGTTTCTTGCACCCCTTGACGACAACAGGAACTTCATTATACCTCAGCCTTACATAATAATTTTCGTCCTTTGCCCTACCACTGCCCATTAATCTTGCCCACAGCCCCCGACCCTGGCTAATCTCTTTCTTCCTAAACATCTCGAAGGCGATGCTACTGGTGAAGGGGGGCCACTTATTATCGAAAGCGCCTAACGACGCCAGCAGTCCTGCCAATGTAGTATCATGGCAGCCCATTAAAGAAACCTTCAGTCTTCCCTCCTTCTCTACATCCTCTTTAGCAGAACTTCCCATCCGGTCCACTATATCTCCCAGAAGACTGCCGACTCCTAATAGTCGGTACTCCGAGGACTGCGAGTACCCACGGTACCATTCATCGACATTGATTTTGTCCATAGCAGCTAGCACCTCAGGTTCATAGAACTCACCCGGAAGCTTTGTCGCAGGGCCATGCGCGAGCGTTGCGTTTACGGTATCCATAATTCCAGACAGCCGCGGCTTTCCGTCGACTTTGACGCCACCTTCAACCCACTTACCGATACGGCTCTGTATATGCTGCATCTCCGGTGAGTCGTTCCATTTTTGGGCCGCGAGAGAGGCAAACTCGCGAGTCAGCATGAGGAAGCGCCGGCAGTTGGCTTCATTGGGGAACAAGTTCTCCTGCGAGAAGGTGCGCTGGTAGATTATAGGTATCTCGGGAGTAGGACCCTGTGTCGAAGTGGGGTACAGGCCGGTGTAGACTTGTTGGAGCGACTCTAGAGCTCTTGGGACAGGGGTAGCGCGGAGGTAGTGGCTGGATTGGGGGCCAGGACTGGGAGGGAGGAAGCCGAGTTGGTTGATGTAGAGGTTTCTGGCGCGTTGACCAAGTGCGAGGGTGGTCTGTCTTCCGAGGTCGGTGAGTTCGCCAAATGAGCTGTAAACAACTAATTAGTTGGTCCACGTTTCCTTTCGACTTGTTCAGACTCACCAGATTGAATCCTCAGTACCGGTACCGGCACCACTAACAACTGCCTGCCCTTTATCCCCCACAGTCTCGGTTCTTCTTTTAAAAGCAAGCTCGCTCCACTCGCCAGTGTTCTCTACTACGGCCGCCTTAAATCTTGCCACAGAGTTACAATACGGCCACACTAATATCCCATGCAATCAGCTCAACCCCCAATTGGCCCAAGTTCAACCTATGGTATTAAGATTGACTCACGAGGCGCCAATCCCGTTTCCTGAAACCTCGCACCCACAGGTGTTCTTTCACCATGGCGAAATATAAGCTGTACAAGGTGCAATTCAAGGCTCTCTGGATATAGGGATTTCAGCTCCTGAGGACTGTACGGCGGGGGCGGGACGAAGGTTGTCATTTTGGGATTTTAAGGTGGTTATCTCTGGAGGTTGCAGTGTGGTATCTTCGGATGTGGGAAAGTTGGAAAGATGCCAGGATATATGTATCTACAGTGGCCCTAGCTTTGTTGACGTTGGCATTGCAGGTCACGGGAATACAAATAAGGCGTTTCTTGGCATCCACGTGGGTAGTTTGTGGTGTGCATCATGGAGTATCACTCTAGCCGGTAATGATAGGTGGGTAGGTTTTCGGAGTATGTGGTTGGGGGTATGTTAATAGATGGAAAATATGCCCGTGGGGAAAGAAGGAGTAAACCGGAGACAGATATCTCTCCTAGAAAGGCTTCTAGGAATTGGATAATGATGAATTGCGTGCTTTGCATCACAAGGTGTCTAACTATTGCATTGTACTCTTGATATACAACAAAAAGAAAGAAAAAGAAGGAAAAAACGCCAAACCCAAGACCCTATCTATGTACTCCATCTTTTTAATTAACAAACTAAAACTTTTTTCGATTACCACCCTCTTTCCTTCACCAAAGCATCTATACACTTTCCAACTCCCTCCAAATCTCCCAACAAACCAATATGACCCCTGTCTACGGCCACCCTCTTCGCACATCTGTATCCTTCGGGGAGCATCGCTTTTTTCGCCAGGCAGACACCATCCCCGGCACCAAATAGCAAATCTACATACGCATCTGCCCTCTTAATTCCCTCTAACCCATCCACTTTCGCACCTCTCACAGTCGGCGATGTTTTCGAGTATAGCACTGCTTGCGGTGGATACAGCGCTTCCTTCTCTGGGTTATACTCCAGCGCCTTTCTAAAGCGTAGTGTTTCGGCTAGAGTACGTTCGAGATACGGTATTGTGCGAGAGAGTGGGAGAGTAGGGTGTTGGTCGGTTCCTGTTGACGGGGTGGAAGACGTCTGTGGAGCTATGCTGCGGTCTTTACTCAAGTCGGCGGTGGAGGTGAAGGCAGATAAAGTCCCCAGAACAGAGGTGCTGGTTGAGGGCGCAGGGTATGGGGTAAACGTGGAGACACAGGGGGTCAAGCAGTAGTCTTGCCAGGTTTTGACGTTAAAGAAGTCGAGTGGAAGGGGTTTGTCAGTGTTACGGTCAACGAAGCATTCTCCGCTTTCAGGCAGAAAGGCGTAGGATGTCCGGAGAGTAAAGTTTACCTATCCGCGCAGCCACCCGGTTAGAGAAATTTTATAAAGAAGAGTAAAGACACGGGAACTCACCTGTGCGGTAAAAACTTTTGAATTCATCAACACTACATCCCCATTTCTCAGTGGTCCCAGGATATTGACACAGGTCTGCGGCGTCCCCGCAAACAACACACCCGAGAACAGGTCTGGCCGCTGGTTCATGGCATGCCTAGTAATCAACCCTCCGAGTGAATGCGCAATCACCAATGCCCCTTTTCGCTTTTCACCTCCCTCGGAGTTTCTAGAATTGCACTCTAGCCCCTCCAAAAATGCAATTAATCTCTTGGATAGCAGCTCCGGAGACAATCGCCAATCATATCCCCACTCATGTACTCTACGCCCGCGGGCATCTGAGTTTAAGCGGAGGCGTTTCAAGAGTTTCCTGGATATATCAACAGGGCCGATATGAGTAAGCATTCCCGAAGGTGCGATCTTGTCTTTCATATTCTCCTCGTCCTCTGGGTCTAGGCCAACTTCAAGGTTTATCTTGCGGAGGTTGAACCCCACTTTCAACGGGATCCAGACACGCCTATTCCCGGCTGTTTTATCCCGGAGGATCGATCCCCTATATCCGCCCATAATTACCACATCGCCAGTGACATTATCCAAGGCTTCCAATGCTGGGGAAACAGCGGTGTTGTTAGCTGCAGTCTCGGGTACTGAATCAGTGAACGGATTGAACTGCGCTAATTGTGGTAGCTGTGGGAAATTTGGAAAGGTTGGGAGCCCATCTAGGATGGCCTTGAATCGTGCGTTGGCCGGAGCGTGGATATGCAAGAACTTTGAATCATCACCTAGTGACGATGCGGCCGAAGGCATTCGGGAGAGTGGATCCATAAGTACGGACGGATGTGAAGATGATCGCCTATGTGCATGCGGTCTAGGCTTCTTCTGGTTTGCCAACTCTTCATTAGTAATCGCTGTGGCCGCCGTTGTTTGATCTAGACGGCCAAAAAATGCCGAAGCCCTGTCCGCAAAGAATGAGGAGTTTATGCCTCCCCCTCCCGTGGCCCCTGGTGCCCCAGAACGAGGATTAAATAACGTTTTAGAGCGCAGACGGGTGTTGACCCCACTAAAAGATGGCAAGCTAACGTTCGGTAGGCTCACATTTGGCATCTGCAGTGATGGAACCTGGAAAAATGGCCTTGACTTCTTCCCCTGGGCTGCTTGCGCCTGTGTCTTTTCCCTTGCCACGAAATTGGGATACACTCTTCCATAAGTTTGCGCGCGTTTGTCCTGTGCGCTTCCTGGCTGGAATAAGCCTGTGGGGGCAGTGGTGCTAGTAGGTGAGAGTGCATTTCTATATAGTGCAGTGGACTGGCTTCGTGATATTACAGGAGCAATAATGGACTCAGCGTCGATCTCCTGGACGTTGATTTCCCCTGGACGGATCACGTCATTGTAGGTAGTCTCTTCTTCTCCACTGGAGTCGTCTGTGGGAATTGGTGGGAGGGGTTTTAGCTGTGGAGATGTTTCTGCTGAAGGTGGACTTGAAGATGGTGGCGATAGAAGTGAGGGGCTTCGAGGAACAATTGGCGAGGTGCCAGTATGGCTACTTTCAGCGTGGACTGCCGTACTCATTCTTGCTGGTCGTAATGGCTTTGGGGTATTTATATATGTATTATATTAGGTGAGTGAGGTTTGTAGATCAGGTATGTAGGACGTAGAAGTACAGGTATACGGCAAGTGAGCGATAAGAGAATTCGCAAAAGCAGAAAAGAAAGAAAAGGAGAATCTGGTAAGCACGTGTTACCGAGAATCCTCGAAGATTATATATTCCAGCTCGCTCGCTCAACGGGCCCTGCTCCGCTCCCGCGGATGGCCGGGTGGGGAAGAAGGGGCATTTTTATATATATATATCGTATCCCTCGAGAACGCCATCGACCAGAAGCATAACCAACGGATAGATCATACATCATGCAGGTTTCACCGCACCACAGTAGGGCGTTGATAATCTACTCTATTCCTGCGTAAAAGTGACGTTGCATGAGTAACAGAAGGGAGTAGATGAATCTAGGGGGATTGGCAACCTTCATACGACATGTGAGTTCATGGTTGTGATTCGCTCCTACATGTACGGTGCCGCCGGAAGATTTGTGTTCCGCCCCATCGGACCGGGTAACTAACTGGCTGGTGTTACTCCGAATGTCTGCTTGGTAACATTGTTAATACCCTAAATAGATCCTGTGCCTGTATCTACTACTGAGGGGAGCCTGTACTTGTTGCCCTGGGTGGTAACTGATCCATGAATATTCCAGGCTTTAGTGATCTGTTATATAATGCATGCACTCAGGACACTATAATCCATAGATACTAGCACTTATAATATTATGAAGGCCGGCCTAGGTTTAATTAATTACGTGTATATCTAATATTGAATTCGGTCACAGATATCAAGAAAACAATACCCACTGAAAATAGTAGCGTAGCAAAAAGAAAAAAGCTTAATCTTAATTTCCGAGCCTAGCAACGCCCCGCCTGTCTCGCCCGGAGTAGGTACATACAGCGCTGTAAGCAGGCTCAGCCTCACTCAATTTAGGGGCCGACACCGAAGTCTTGGAGGATTAACTAAAAGTCATGGCAAGATTTATAAATCACAAAGATGACCCGCGCCGCGACAAGATTAACGAAAATCGCGCGCTACCGTATGTAAGCGTACTGCCCTAATATGGAGAACTCAAGCTCGGGTTAGTGGAAAGTCGCAGAGACGAGTGATGATATATATGAGTGCGCCGTAATAATTATAATATCCGGTTTCTCCTCATGCCTGTAGGTGGATAATGATCCTTCCTCAAATCCCAGTTTACTATAAGGCTGTGCACGTGTGTATTCCTTGATAGCTTTCTAGGATCATGATGCAGCTATACCATTTTAGACCTCCGAAACAACGAGTTAAGATTGAGACTATACATGTAGCCGTAACTAAAGGAAATGGAATGAAATCAAAAGGCCAACAAGTGCAATAACTATTTTGATAGCATTAAGCTCGCTCCACGCTAGCTGCTGAGCGTGATATTGTGGGATCTCCGGGTGGATACAAATCAGGATATTATCCAAGTGCCCATTATTATATATAATATACATGTATGTGTCTTCTTAAAGCGTTATTGACAAGTCACGTGGTATATTGTACTGATATATTACTTTGACCGGATCCAGTTTAGCCATAGTTTTGTCTACTATTCTGCACTCTAGCTTCTTGGCGGGTTTAAATAAAATCATTGAATTTGGGACGCACTTATGCGTCTGTTGCCGAGACTTAAGCTCCCCTTCAATAAAATAACCCGTAAAACCACACGACACGAAAAATGTTTTATGTATTTGATAAATCAAGAAAGTATGGTATGGAACTCAAGGGACACCAATAGAAAGAGAGCCAGATACACCAACCCAAGCCAGCAAAGAAAGCACGACCCAAATATCAAATATACCTAACCAACAAACGAGGGGAAACACCAATCTAGAAAAAGCCACCAGAGAAGATAAAATTTCATGCGAAGCCCGCAACCACAAAATGCAAGAAGCGAAATATAAGAAAAAGAAGAAGAAAATGACGCAACATTATTTACTTGCTCCCGCCTTCCCCTCTTCAACAGCCTTTATCTCCTCCTCCGCCTTCATTTCCCTCACCTTTGCCAACACAACTTCCCTAAATATCGCGGTTCTCGCCGCTCGTGACAGCCTTCTCGCACCTTTTAACTCCTCCTCCTCCTCTTGCGGCGGCGGTACTCTCGCAGTAGCCGAGGTGATCCCTTCACATGCTGCCTGCGCAGTACTGGATGGTATATCGCTCGTCTCGCCAGCTTCCTGATCGTCTTCACGAAGCTTCAGAGCCTCGATACGGTTTGCCAATTTTACCATTTCAACGCCGCGGCGGAGACGTGCTTTGGCCATATAGGATTTGATCTCAGGGAGGATATCTTTGTCAGACGCAGTCTCACCCTTAAGCCATGTGTGTTTCAACGCCTCCTATTATAAGAATTAGTAACAAACCACGTTTCTTTCGGCAAAAGGGGACTAACAGCACTAGAAGGTCTATCGTCCGGATTCGTCTGAAGTAAGGATCCAATGAACAGTTTTGCATCTTTACTAACTCCCTTCCAGTATCTCTCATGAAATATAATTCTTCCCTTGTTACACTCCTCTACTAGCTCCTCCATATTCTCACTCCTAAAAGGCGAATACCCGCACAACAGAGTATATGTGATGACACCTAAACTCCACAGGTCTACCGCCTTACCGTGGCCCTTCTTCATCATTACCTCTGGTGCAGCGTATCCAAACGAGCCCGCCATAGATGTGAGAACAGTTGTATCGGTATCGAGCATTTTTGCAATCCCGAAGTCGGCAAGCACTAAGGAAGAGTCCGGAGATGGGGTAAGGTAGAGAAGATTCTCGGGCTTGAGGTCACGGTGTACGATGTTGTTGGAATGGAGGTAGTTTACGGCGGTGAGGATAGAGAGAACAACTACGGTGGCATCTTTCTCGGTGAACTTTCCTTTTTCACAAATGCGATCGAAGAGTTCACCGCCGGTTGCGAGCTGTGTGACGATATAGTATTTGTCCTAAAGGGTTGTTAGTACGAGATCGAGTTCATAGACTATGATCCAAGATCACACACCCCACCCCAGGTAATAATCAGGAATTAAGAGAATCCCGGATCTAGTAAACGGAAAAGAAAACACAAACCCTTGATTCAAATGTATCCTTGAAAGAGACAATATTTGGGTGATCCAAACGCTTCAATAACTTCAATTCATCCTGCACCATTTCCTCGTTCCCCTTTACGCTCTTCTTCAAAATAATTTTTACAGCGACCTTCCCGGATGGGGATTCTGCCTCTCGTACTATCCCGTAGGTACCCGCACCCTGTTACTTGTTAGTGGATGCATTGTTGTGATTTAAAGGAGCTGTGATCACGAACTAGTGTACGACCCATTTTGTATTGAGATCTACAGCATAGGCCATCAGCTTCAAACGTGTATACCAAAGTGCAGACAAGGATTTACTCACTTCTTATCATAGCTCGCTGGCTGCCCATTCAAGCGATGGAACACCGAGGCAACCAGCTCCATCCCCGCGTTCAATGAGAGTCTGAATGAAGATTGCGAACGCACATGCCCTCGAGAAGATCCACTCTCGTGTCTCTCGCGACTTCGAGACATCATGGTATAAAGAAAAAATGGTGATAGATCTGTTTGCGGCGGTACGGTGGTTGTTGAGAGTAGCACCTAATGTATGTAGGAGGAGGCAGGGAGGGAAAGAGAGTTTACTCTAAATTACAGCTCATGATTTTTGCTATATATATAAAGGCAGGTCTTGGATTGGGTCTTTGAGGGCTCGTGCATCAGCGGGGATTGTGGTGTTTATTGGCTTCTCCCCCGGTCTCGGGATCTGCGGCGCAGTCTGTGTGTGTGTGCTGTATCGTACCGATGTTGTCGGTGTTATTTACATGTATTCATTCAAATCCGCCCTTTATTGATCTTATGTTCTAGTCCGAATACATCATAACTCCATTACTCGGTTATCTACTAATCATCTGCACCAAAGGTAAACTTAACAAAGTCGTCGTCAGTGTTTTTTTTTGCTTCTTGCTTGGTGTATCTCGACGTGGTTTAGTGTCAATCTGTCTGTGCATGGCACGCCGTACACCTTACCTTACCTTGTATCCCCTGGCAACCTCCAACGGCTTTCTGCCCATCCATTCTCTTCAGCGAATACAGGCCGTACTACATACATCAACTTCTCTTGCAAGGCTTCTTCCACCTTACGGAACAGCCTCGGGCACAAAGACGGGTTCACATAGAGCACTCTCTACAGCACATGTACCTACATACAGGAATTCAGGCCATACGTGTAGCTACAACACTTATTCAAACAGAGAATAATACGATGGCGTGCATAAGGGAAACCGCCTTTATGCCCGAGAGGCTCCGTTCTGCCCTGTAGCCCGCAATGCCTAGCCAGGCTGACAAGACATACATGTAGCGTGTATTTTAAACAAGGTACACATACATGTATGTAAAATTTACTTCCTATGTAAAGGCTAAAGCTGCCACAAGAGCCTCAACCTAAAGCTTGTCCTTATCACGTGCATCTATACTATACCCCACCCGCGTGTTTCTATTTCTGCTTCCGTCGCTGTTACAATCATTTACTCAGACTTCAGAGTATCTGCCAGCTGCTAAACAATACCCTCTCATACCACCATCTAACCTACAAGCGTTCGACTCTCACTATGGGGCCGGTACCCACGTTCTCCAGGCGCCTCAAGCGCGAGTTGCTCAACGTATATATTTGCCCCCCACTCTCCGCTCCTTGGATTTCCTTCCCTCTCTCTATCTACTAACAGTTTCACTATAGATGCAGAAAGAACTCCCCGCTGGTACCCCTTCCCCCTCTTTTCCCGGATCCTCCTTCCATTTATTGCTCCTTGACAGCTCTACAACTCTACAGCTCCATATACTAAGCGCGAGAAATAGGAATCCACATAGCCACCGCCGACGACCTGTCAACATGGGAAATGGATCTTGAAGTCCTGGACCAAAACCCGATCTATCACGGGAAAACGTTCCGTTTAAGGTTCAAATTTGGCAAAAACTATCCGATCGAGCCGCCAGAAGTTATGTTTGTAAGAACGGCAGATAGAGGTGAGACTAGATCTTTCATTCTTGCGGTTGTAGTTGGAGTTATGGGTGCTGGTAGTGGATAGCAGTAGCGTGTGTTACTGTTATTGCTTAGTACTAGGATATTTGTGGCGTGATAGTCAAAAGTGGCGGTGGGAATATGTTTCCCTGACATGTCCTACTGGCACTATTGTAACTATCATCACTACTAGCTTAACTCCCCCGCGATATACTTTTATTGCGATTATTTTACTTTGCTGACAGCCCCAGAAATACCAATGCATCCGCATGTCTATTCCAATGGCATAATATGTCTCGATCTCCTATCCACCGGTCACGGCTGGAGCCCCGTACAAAATGTCGAAAGTGTCTGCGTGAGCATCCAATCGATGCTTACTGGTAACACCAAGAACGGTTCGGCTCCACCTCCTCTCCATTCAATTCTCTCCTATAGACTAATCATGATAATGGGGATAGAGAGGCCAGAAGGTGATTCACAGTTTGTAATGACCCCTATGAGGAGCGTGAGGGATATCAATTTCGTATATGACGACCCGACTGTGTGAAAAAATTGTGAAGGGTCAGGTTTGTATCTTTTTCTTTTTCTTTTTATACGCTTTACTTTTGTTTATTTAATTCTTTCCGAAAAGATATGGACAGAAAAATAAAGTCTCATTCTTTTATTGGCGAATTTGGGCGTAGAAATTAACTACATGTAGCTCTAGGGTCGCGTATTTAGTACGTATCCTAAATGGTCAAAGACTTGATCGTGACATTTTATGCCGCAGTGAGTATATAAGGGCAAACAGTCGATGGAAAAATGAATGATCCCATAGAGTGAGCTGTTAATATCTTATGTATGCATGAATCTAAAGTTACATTACCCAAAAGCCAGGGTGGGACTACATGTATTTCCCCAGGTTCATGATAATTATCAGAAATAACAATCTCCATTAAACAGCCCTCGCCCACTTCAACCTCTACACTGATCCACATAACTTTTATTAATTCCAGTTTCCGTTTAAATGCGTTTGACAAACTCGATTTTAGACTTAATTCATCAGATATCACTCGCGTATGTTTCTAGATAAGACGTGGTGATTGTCAAATTGCTTTATATATAGATTTTCATAATTATAATGATACTTGACATAATCTGCAGGCATATAAGATACAAGCGGAGTGCGGCCTTCGGCCACCCAAATGTACTGAGGAAATGAGGTGCGGGCGGTACTGCGATAGTAATTTCTTAGATTATTGCTGTCATTCTGGATTATTGGGTCATCAAAACGTACAGGCATGCACTAAACCTCATCTCCATCTCTCCTTATATGTAATCTGTGATATATTAGCGTTAGTATGTACATGTAGTTCATGATAAAATGGTATCAGGGAAATTCGACCTTCATATATAAAAATATCGCTGTAGTTCTGTCAGTGTTTGTTCTTTTATATCCATCAATTGCAATAGCTACACGCCTTTTAATGCCAGTTCCCTTCCGTCTCGGGAGTAGTTCTTTGTCGAATCATGATATGCAATCAATATTAGAAATACATGTAGTGCGCTGTAACCAATAGGAGACGTTCCTGGTGACGATGAGGAAGACTATATAGTTTAGATACATAGAAACCGGCTTAAAATAAATTGACATTCGCCCCCCCCCCCCCCCTTCGAGCCCCTGCTAACTAATTCTTCGTCCTCGGAATTTCAATTGTCCAAATTACGACTTACGCTCGACCGTAAACCATTCGGTTTTAACGTCTCTCGGATCACGTTCTGCCCCGAGCCTCATAACTAGAGTCTGCGCACGTATCTGGATCTGTTACAGCGTTAGAGAACTATGACCTCCTTTTTTCCTTTACCTTATATTTTTAGGAAGCTGCAACCTGGATCTCTACTATACTCACCATATAGATATGTATTGGTGTACATCCATCCTTATTCAGCTTTATATATACTAGCGCCGTTCCCGAGAAGTAGCTAGATAACTGCCTGACTTCCTCCTTTTACAGCATTGGTCAATGCCGTTCCCCCATAGAGGTCATCGGCTAGTAAGTACATTAACACCCTTATCAAGTAAAAGCCGTGTTAACGTCTCGTTTCCTCTCTTTGTCGCTAAATGCGTGCAGTGCTGTCTCATTCCTGGAAAAAAAGTAGTGCCATTCCCAAACAGCTTGGTCACAATTAAGTCTCCATGAGGATTTAAAGCATGATTCAATACTTTTTGGACTCCAAGGGTATTCCCTAGAGCTGATCATGATGCTATATGAAGCACATGGATTCCATCATCAAGTATTGGATATGTTTTTGTATACGAAAAAAGTCGGTATATTCTTCTGAGATAGCGATAAACCTGCCAATATTATTCTGGCGCTTTAGAAACCCCCCATAGAACCTCCAATAGCTTTATTTCCTCACAATACTCAATATGCAGATATAAGTAAGCGGGGGCGTAACTCGTGAAGCGATAACGCAAAGGTGTATTTCCAGATATCTCCTAGGCCATATTTTTCTTCTAAATAGATACCTCTCCTGGTTCGTTTTTAACATTCGAGAGCGCCATATGTGATGATGTAGGTGGCCGGATTCGTTACCAAAACTATCAAAGGAATTAAAGATATTTCAAGCTGCAAGTTATGGCAACCTTCAGCTCCGGATCTTGGTGTATGATCGACTTTCCCTAGATATATTCCTGAACAGTCAAGTGCACCAGCCGAATATTTCTTTCACCATCAATTATTACAAGTCCAGAGCAGACTTCAAGGATCATTTCTCCCTCTGGTAAATCTAATTATTCGAATTTATCTTTCCCCTCATCGACGGAAAGTACCACTCGAAGCTCATCAAATTTTAGTAGTCGTTTAGCTATGCGAGCCAAGCAAGTATCATAATCGACAAATCTTTGCGTGCTTTAGGTTTCTGATTGATGTTTTCGATTACTCTATCATAGGTTGCGTCTAAAAGGGAATTCACACTTGAAGACCAAGTTAACCGCGTCAAATCTGACATGCATCTCAATGATGCAGAATGTCGTTCTGGGTATCGCTAGCTAGACGCGGACTATGGGCCACATAGATCACATATTTCACATTACCCGGATCAAGCGCAAAGCGCAAAACAACGTCAGTTCGATAGTCGGAAAACAGCCCAAAAAATATGCGGCTCTCGATGGAGAGGGCAGTATCCTTGAGAGGAATTGCTTTCACTAGATGCACCCTGGCTCCTTTGATCAAAGCATACCTTCGAGACGGACATTGGCTTCTCTTACAAACAATAGCAATCCGCCAAAACCACGGAGAAATCCGTCAGAGAGATTTGACCCAGTAAGCTTCATATCCCAAATTAACTACAATTTTAGCTTTCTAATATGCCATCCGCCTTCCTTTAGAAATCTATCGAAAATGGATGGTACTCTTATTGGACATCCCGCTCGCTTTTCGAGCCCCAAACACCTTCGGCCGAGTCCAAAGATAAAATTCGAATGCTTCTACCCCCTCCTAATGTTACCGGTCAGCTCCATATCGGACATGCATTGATGCTTTCGATCCAGGATGCTCTTGCTAGATATTATCGTATGAATTCTCATCCTGTGCATTGGGCACCAGGTACAGACCACGCCGGTATTGCGACACAGTCTGTTGTTGAACGCATGCTCAAAAAAAAGCGCGGATTATCAAGGAATGATCTAGGAAGAGAGAATTTTGTTAAAGAGGTTGAAAAATGGAGGGATGAGTATGGTGGCAGAATCCTGGGTCAAGTGTCGAGATTAGGTACCTCGACCACCGGGTCGTCCGAGTATTATACATTAGATAAAGGGCTGAGCGAGGCAGTTACAAATGCTTTTGTTAGACTGTATGAAGAAGGGTTAATCTATAGAGACACGAGGATGGTAAATTGGAGTGTGGGCTTGCAGACAGCCATATCTGATATCGAAGTTATCAGCGAGGATGTTTCGAAAGGGACAAAGATCGACGGGTATGTTGTTGTTTTAAGTAGTATACCATTAATTGGCTATAGCTAATTACACCATGACAGAGTGGAATTTGGTATTCTTCACTCTTTTGCATTTCTATTAGAAGATGGTAGTGGGGAAATTGTAGTTTCTACCACAAGGCCAGAAACGATTCCAGGTGACCGGGCAGTAGCAGTACATCCAGATGATGAGAGATACAAGGCATGCGCTCTTTATTCTTTTCCACCCTGCCTTGACCCCATTATCAATTAACGGTGACTCTACTCAGCATCTTCACTATAAACGTGTCTACCATCCCCTCCTCCCAGGTATGACTTTGCCTATCGTCCCCGACGCAGAACTGGTGGACCCCTCGTTCGGAACTGGGGCAGTCAAAATTACACCATGTCACGATATCAACGATTATGCATTCTGGCAACGTCACTCTTTGTCTTATGTATCACCCTCCAATAAAACCCAAGGTAAAAGAGTCGAAATTCCCCTGGTCCCCGTATTCTCTTCCACGGGTCATTATCTTCCTTCTAGTGGTATTTCTTCCCTGGTTGGAGTTGACCGTCTACATGCCCGTAAATCAATTGTTCGGCTCCTTGAAGAGGCGGGTGTATATCGCGGAAGGAAAGATCACGATATGCGTGTAGGAAAGTGCGAGAGATCTGGGTGCGTAATCGAACCTCTTCTCCAGCCACAATGGTATCTTTCCACAAAACCATTAGCCGAAAAAGCTCTAGCACAATCAGTATCCCAGGGCTTGATCATCAGACCCGAGACTCCGTACTCAGATGAATGGAAACGCTGGTTGGGGGTATTCAGGATTGGTGCCTGTCACGGCAAATTTGGTGGGGACATAGGATCCCCGCGTATCAGGTGCTAGAGCCAGGGAAGTTTAAGGAGAGATGGATTATCGCTACCAGCGAAGCAGATGCAAAAAGCCAGCTTACTGAGGATGAAAGGCGTAGAGGATGTGTTCTTGAACAAGATTCAGATGTGCTGGACACGTGGTTTTCGTCTGGGCTGTTGCCTCTGAGTACAGCTGGGTGGCGCGGAAATGAAATGGCAGAGGGTCACCAAGAATGGAAGGAAAATTATCCTTTGGACTTCATTGAAAGTGGTGGAGACATACTATTCTTCTGGTTGGCAAGAATGGCCATGCTTTGTAGGTTCATCCACATCCTCTGACCATCATCTCTATCATCAGAACCAGGGCTCAAAATACATTAACTCTTCTTAGGTACATGGTTTTCCGGAAAGTTACCTTTCGGGGAGATATTACTTCACCCCCTGGTCTGCGATGCCAGAGGCCGAAAAATGTCAAAATCCGTAGGAAATGTTCTTGACCCACTCGCCGTCGTTGAGGGGCGGACAATAGATAGGATCATACAAGAGATCGAGGCGGATAGTAAGGAAGAGATAGAACTTGGAAAATCATTGAACACCAACGCTGGAGAAAAGCAGGCAAAAGATGCTCAAACCCTTGTCCGAAATAAAATCAAGGAAGCCCGGAAAACCTTCCCACAAGGAATCACAGAAAGCGGGGCGGATCCTTTAAGAATGGCTTTAGTTGACTACACCAGGCAAGCACGACAGATCAATATGGAACTAAGGCACATTGATGCATTTCGGAGGTTGGGGATCAAGATTGATAATGCATTCAAGTTTTTCCATAACTTCCGGAAGCCCTCCGATAAGGCCTTTGGAACCGCAATTGAAGGAAATATTAGAACCCCTGCCACGATAAAATCCTGGATAGAGGGGCTAGATAAGGAAAGGGTGAGACTCCATGATTGGTATATGCTTTATCACCTACGAGAACTGGTGGGGGTCTGCAACACGGCATTTGAGGAAAGAAAACTCTACAAAGCTACAGAGGCGATTAGAGCATTCACATTCGATGTTTTATGTGACGTATACCTGGAGTTTGTTAAGGAGGAATTGGGAGATGAAAATGTGCGTGTTTCCATTAGTTCTCCATAACTGATGATCCCCACTAGTAGATACTAATTACCCATCTTTACAGAGACGAGATATTGCCATGGGAATGATGTTCCATGCGCTCGACGTCACATTACGTCTCACCCACCCTTTCATGCCCTTCATCACCGAAGGCCTCTGGCAAGAACTCGACCCCAAGAACAGGGCAGAAGTAGACGGCACCTCAATCATGCTTTCAACCTTCCCCAGCGCCAGCAATTTCCCAGATATTGAATTCTCGCAAGCAGAACCGATGAAAGGTGTCCTAGAACTTGTAGAAAGCCTGCGACGTTTCAGCCATGACGTCTCATCCTCCCCAGACAAGCGTTCTAAAAAGGTCGTATCGATTCTTCCACCACAGGACGGAAGTTTAACAGAGTATCTGAAAGAGAAGAAAGAAACTCTGGCTAGGCTTTCGAAGGTTGAAATCAGAACGATCTTTGGTGAGACTCGCTGGAGTGGGGTCGAAGCTGACCTGGTAGGTAGCGCTGATGGGTGGGTTGAACTCCCACAATCTATCGACGGCCAGGATGGAGTATTGGTTATAGGTCGTAGAACGAATACCCAGTAGACGTAATTAGCGTACGTTGTCTGGTTTTGGATTGGATATATGTAAAATAAAGCCTATTTTTCAAGTACAAACAACCCATACAATTAATGAATTATTCAAAAAAGAAAAAGTCCAATCAACCCCGGGGAATCCCAAATCATGGAATCTCACTCGTATATTTAAACCCACTCTAGTCATAAACATTGACAAGCACCCAGAGCCGTGCGCCCTAGTTACCATTACCACCCTAGGCTACCATCCCCCGTCCCTTAATATAAACTAAACAAACTCCACCCCACCAATCACTCGAATGATCCACTATGATTTCAACCCACCTCGCCCTAAACACAAATCACCTCCCCTATGCAGCATACATGTATGTCGTACATGCGCCACGCATAGATCCTTCATGAGCAGGGAAGGGGTGGCACGAGGCGCAGGGCTATTTGGAATACATAACCTAAAGTGAGACCTGGAGGCTTTTTCTTGGTATGTGTGTACTTGTTTACCACGAAAAGAACCAGAAAATGCAGTTGCTCAGGGCAAGGATTATTTGTATGGAGTGGCGGTGATCTCTCATACAAACTATCCCTGTTTCCGTCACTTGCATTTTCTGGTTCTTTTCGTGGTAAACGAGTACGTACTCTAAAAGTAATCTCCTTAACCCCTAGATAAAATATCATTTCTTTTTCTCTTATTCTCCAATCTGGAACAGGGGCCAACAAACCCGTGGTATGATAAGAGATGGTGTGTATTCCTATTCCTTTATTACAAGTAAGATTAGAAATAAACATAGAAGGATTTTGTTTCCCAGAAACTCCAATAGATATATATACAGAACCCGTGACAACAAAAGGAAAAATGCAGGTTATCAGGCTCCCCCGCCGATGCGACGACGAAAACTCAGTTAACTCCCGCTGAATGAATACCACAGAACAAAGCAAACCCCACCCCAAACAGGCATCAAGGCCTGAAACAAAAAAAAAAAAGTACGCAGAAGAAATGGCCAATTAAAACAAATTCCAGTAAGTCCGTGACGCCCCCATCCCCCCTTGCTCTATTTACTCGACGTCATCCGTTTCCAAGGGTCTGTCTCTCGAACCCTCGTTATCTGCGGCGGTGGTGGCGACGGCGGTGATTTTAGTGTTTTCTGAAACAGCCCCTGTCAGCTTCAGTCATCATGAATTAGAGGGGTGTTGTGGGGTGGTTACGCTTAGACATGATTTATATTCGTTGAATAGACTTTCGCATTTCTCAGTGCTGTGTGATTCGCCTCTTTGGTACTCTATTTGGGGTATTGTTAGCGGGGTATGAGACTGTAGGGAGAAAGAAGAACACACTCTCAGAATAGGACTTGAAGAAACAGGTGTCGTAGCGGCCTTTTGCGATGTTGCAGGGGGAGGCAGAGGGAGAGGAGTCCGCATCGGTGGTAAAGTAGCTTTCGAAGGATTCGGAGTCTAGGATAGACATTCTTGTTTCGTGTTTATTCGAATTTGGTTGTTTATAAGTTACGAATACAGATTCGATATATGCGGGCTGTTATTCTAGTGACTCGTAGGTATTGTTCGCGAAGACGGATAAGAATACGGATAATGGCAGCTGCTGAGCTGAAGAACACACAGAACACGGGTATTGTACGTCAGGCGGAGGGAGGAGCAAGAGGCGAAAGGCCGGCGGGGTGGGAAGGGGGGGCATGGACATTTATTTATTTATCTACGATCCCACATTTGAGGCAGGGCATGCGGGCGGCTGAGGCCCCATATCACGATTCGCCTTCACAACCAACGATCTGGAGGGTGCCAAACGGCCGAGTTGGGTTTAGCCAAATCCGGGGGGGATTTTGCGGGGAGGAAGAGGGAAGCTAGGCTGTGTCGGGTAAAGGAACTCTGTCGTGCGATTACGATTACCGAGGGAAACCAGGGAGAAGAGGCATTCGGAAAAGTAAATACTCTGCGCTAGTGTATGTTATGTTACGATATCGAACGGTGAGCTTGTTCTTCATTAGAGGCCAGTACCATTTCCCTACAACTTGGTACGGGAATAGAGACGAGATGGTCTGACAGGGACTCTAACTGACAGGTAAGTATGCACATAACAGGTCTCAGATGGTGTGAGAGTTGATGAGACTGGCCTGATTGAGTTGACATGACAGCCGACGATCCTATATACATCACATATATATATCCAACTCACGAGTGCCCATCCATAATCGCTATCGCGCCGACGGACCGATCCGAGTTATATAGAGTACGCACTCTAAGTATCGCAAGATTTGGAGCGTTGCACCCGGGCGTTAGAGAAGATCCTGGTACAGTCACTCACGGTGAAGGCGGATCTTGTCTGATGGCGGTCAGGGACTTGAGGCCAATAAAAGAGTTAGGTTTTGGACGCCAAGGGCAAATTACTGCAAACAGAACCATTAGACAGAATCCGCCGTCAGTAGGTGAACGACTGTATGTAAAAAGCACCAATTTTTGCTCGAACTGTGGCGAATCCTTCAGTTTTTGGTGAGAGAAACTTACCAGGATCTTATTTAACATCCGAGTGCAACGCTCCAACTTTTGCGGTATGCACATACAAGTATCTACAGGCATATATCATGACAGCAAGATTAGCGAAAACCACAATTAAATGCTGCTCAACAGGTCTCATCCATATTAATCGCCGAAAGAAAAAGGTGATATCGACGACTTGTGGACCGTTGTTATCCCCTCTGGGGACGCGGGAAAACAAGGATTGCGTCGAGGGAATCCGTGAAAGGGCGGAGCGGATATCATCGGGCGCGGGCACGGGTGAATGGATCATTTGGTATCACTCGGGTGTTATGAAGAGTTCCCCTACCAATTACTACTGTTTGGTAGAGTGCATGCTGTGTATCTCTCCGCTCCCGTCCGCAACCTTCTTTCGACATCACCCCATTTCTGCAACTAGTGTTGGTTAATTCTATAATCCCGGCATCTTGGTTTGCTGTGCAATTATAGAGTACACGTTTCTTAAGTCTTCCTCTACCCAGTCAACCATCCATTTATCAGCTGAGGTTCGTTCTCTTCTATTCATCATATCACGCACCGTCTCTCATCAGTTTCTCAAAACCCTTCATTGAGTCAGCAATAGAGCACAACAAACAAGACTCGTCTTCCTAGATTTCGTACTACTAAACAAATCCTTTCTCCTCCAGACTTGATTTTTCGCAATGAATAGGTTGGCAGCATAGGTACTAGATTCCCACTCTCCAGTTTCTATATCACCAAAGTAAGCACTTTCCCTCTGCCTCTCGATCCTCCCTACCATCCTCCCGACTTACTAGTGACACAGCTGCAAATATAGCATTATTACCAGTGTCATGAATGCAAGGCAGCCATCCTCCCTCTCTTCCGAGCTTAATTCTCATATTTGGTCCCCGATTCTTGATTCTTAACTATTGGTTCCTCCCCGGGAGTTTCGCTGTTACTGTTACGCAGTCCTCAAAATTCACAGCCCATATCAGCAAAGTGCATATACCAACCATACTAGAGTAATGACTATACAGCTGTATACATGTAGCTGCAGCTGCAAATGATGGATATAGGACATATCACGTTAAAGAATTCCACAGTTTGTATTTATTACTCCGGAGGTGACTGTAAGCTGCTAGGTAGCTATATTTGTTGGGTCATAGCACACTCAGCTCAGAGCCCCCCCCCCCCCCCAAAAGGTACATACTAACCTCCCCGCCCCACCCCACACCTTGTATCCCGCCCCGCGCGGGCCTCCCTGGGCGGGCGCACAGCACCGCGGGGCCGGCCGGCCGGGTCACAGCATCCTAATAATCCACCGCATCTCGGGGATGAACCCGGAATAACCCCCCCCCCCCCTAAAGTAACCAACCCACGGCCAAGAAACGCAATGATTCACCCGTCCCACCGGGATCAGTTCCTCGTTCTTGCCCTATCATCACCGACATGCAGATAGACGTCATAGACGTGAGTGAGATATTTGAGACAAGGTGTCAAAGACAGCCTTGTGTTGCCAGTAAGATAGCAGCAGCAACAGCCCTCAGCCTTAATCTCCTCGGATCTATGTGAGGTTTCAGGATTGAGATGTGGTGCGCGCACCGGGAAAGATAATGTGCACTTGCACGACGAGCTTTTGGCTGACTCGACTTTTCAAATCTGTTTAGACAAGAGCCGCAAGATAAGGGTAGCCAATAAAAAACTGAAAACTTCAATTATCTTCTAGATATATGGTAATTCCCTCCCCCATGACATGCTACGCTATCTCCCACTCCCCCCCATATACAGAAACTACACAGGTACCTAGAAAAACAAGAAAACCATTGATGCCCCTCCACCATGTAATTTGCAAAAATAACAAGACCAAATCACACACAAATATTTTGTAGATAGAAGAGTATGAACATGCAACCTCGAGTGAGACATGAAGAGGGAGAGAGGGGGAAAAAGGAAATGATAGAATCCTGGGAGAATCCAAATATGATGATCGATAATACACACAAAGACATTAACGAATAAAATGCTCGCTTAAAGTAGAAGGGTAAAATAACGAAGACGAAAAGGGAGAAAAAGAAGGGGAAAAAACGGATATTTCTATAATCGTAGTATCAAAGCACCAATCCTAGCCCTCCCCGCCCCCAAAAGAGACAACTATTTATCTTAACGGACCACACACGATAAAAAAGCGTACAACTCGTCAATAAGGAAAAGAACAGAAAACAGATAGCCGAGATAACACCAATGATAACAAGATAGAGTATAGGAAAATCGTTGTGGAGGAAGTAGTCAAACTGATGAAAGCGTCATAGATCCTACTCCTCACATTAAGGGCACGCTACCTTCTTCTTGGATGAAGTATAACGAGTAATGCAAGTGATGTGACGGTTTGGTTAGAGAAATATGTCGAGAGAAAAAAAGAAACTTGGACAAACAAAACAAGCGATACTCCCAGGGTATATAATTGTAGCAGAAAACCAACCCAATGGACAGAAGAGGAAAAAAAAAGCAAAAACAAACTCCTCCGTTTGCCCACAACGCCGACGAAACTTGTTGAAAGTGTGTACCCTTTACATTTGTCTAGAATGTGCTCCAGCTCCAGTCGCGAGGTACGCTGCCGACATAGCTTCCGACTTTGGCGCCAAGTCCGCTCTCAATTCCGCGGTGACCACTGATGGCCTTGATTCCGACAATCGGGCTACTAGGGTGATTGTTATTGCTAAGAGTAGAGCTGCTACTTGTACTGGAACTTAAAGAGTCGGATCGTTTCGCGGCAAGCACACGCTTGTAGTCGTTGAAGCAATTGTCGCATGCCTTGGATGGATATCCTTGAGCGTGGAAACGAGCGTTCTTGCTCAGGGGAATAATGTGGCCGACATGCTCGTAGCAGAAGATGTTTCCGCAGCTGGTAATTATTGTCAGTTAAATGTTACACACATGAAACCATCGTGTAAAAAAGATTGGATGAAGTGAGACCCTTCATATGCTTTTGGGATGCTAAGGAAAATCGCAAAGAAACGTGAAAGAAAGCATGTAAGGGGTGAAGTAAGGGATGAAACTGGGAGGTAAGTGGAGCTTACCGACGACAATGATGCTTTCGGTGGTAGATGGTGAATCTTCTTACACACATTGGTGCATCACAGGTTTCGGCTTCGGCGTCAGGCTGTAGAAGCACGCGACGTTTGTCAGCAATCGCGACACAAAACAACAGAAATTCGCAAACCCAAGGGCTAATAACGTAAGAAAAACAAAGCGACGTGGATGGGATCAGCCCCCCCATTGGACGAGCGCATTCGCACCCAAGCAACATATAACTCCCGGACCGCCACCATCCACCCAACTGATGGCCTTGACATTAAGTAAACTAGGGTATTCAACTCCCTCGCTTTACAGTCCATGCACATTACGACCGTGGGTTACATGATTGGAGCAGAGTAAAAAAAAAAATACATGTGTGGGTTGCATAACAAAAAACTCATTTGGTGGGTGATAAATACCTTCCAGTGTCCTCTATCTGGCTCAGCAGTAACTTGTACGTCGTCGTCCTCAATTTCCCCCAGATCTGCAATATTGAACCCAGCATTTCCGTAACCGAATCCCCGGAAATCGACACCGGTCTTGTACTCGACATCGCTAACATAGTCTTCATTTACAGAAGCGGCCGAACTCGCTGGCGGAGTCAAAGGATCGCCTCTCGCTGTCCTAATCGGCCGCTCGATCGAGCGGAGAACAGCTGGCCTGTAAAGAGGAACCTTTGGGGGGTGTAGCTGGCGACATGGAGCCGGAACGTGTGGACCTAGAAGTGAATTAGGCGAGGTATTGTATTGCGAAGGATGCATCGCGTGCTGAGATGGTGGCGGCGATGTGTTATTATTGATGTTGTTGCTGGCGTATTGAGCAAAGCGGGGCTGCTGCTGAGATGGCGGTGTGAAGGGCATGATGATTAGATTGTGAGTGATGAGTGGTGATGGCTTAGTATGTGATGGCTGCGATGTTGGTATGAGAAGCGATTAACGAGATGGTTAGAGTACGGTAGTTGGGAGAGGGCGTTGGGTGGAAATTGTTCTTGGGTGGTTGTTGGAAAGAGCGAAAGGGGGATTGACTGGCGGGGGTCGAGGTTAGAAAGGGACTAACAGAGCATGGGCGGAACCCTGACGTTAGCGACTCTGGCCTCTCTCAACGCACGCGACACGAATTGGAAGGAGGATTGCCAATCCGAAAGCAGCTGCAATAGGCCTGCAATGCAGGTTGAAGTGTTCGCTACAATACCTTTTCAGTAATCTTTTCTATCTAGAGGACCGGTAAGTACTGTAGATAGGCTGATATTCCACGCAAAAAAGATTGAAATTGCGTTGGTGTAGCTCTCTTTGTCTGAGGTTGAAATATATGAGTCTTCGAGAAAGGGTTCAAAGCATCAAATCCGAGACAACGGGTGACGGGTGCTCGGGTATGTAAGATACGAGTGGCCGGAGAGATGGATTCAGAGTTTGTAACCCAGGGAAAACTTATAAGAAAAAAACAAAATAAAGGATTTGTTGAGAACAGTTGGGTTCCGAAGAGAGAGATATGGTTATTATTATTTTAATATTTGTCTCTTCCTGGGAAGGGTGTGGTTGTGGATGATAATGGGGGAGGTAGGGGGGGGTTGATATCGCTATCGATAGAGAGGGCTGTAATCTTGTATCGCAGTCGCAGTCGCAGTCGCGGTCGCAGTTGGAACTTGGATGTGGTTGTGGTTGTGGTGGTACCGACGACAGGCAACGGATAAGTCGAGCAAGGAAGGTATGCAGTTAGGTTTTATGGATAACGTTACCCTTCGGTCGGGGAGGTAGGCAGGCAATTAATCAAGTAGGCAGGCAGGCAGACGAGTGAGTACCGCAATCAATCAAGCAAGCACTGGCAGAAACAACAGACAGGGCAGAGATGGGTAACGGCAGCGGGGAAACGGTCTGGGACGGGAATGTATGTGGTTTTGAAATGGGCGATCAAGTCCTACTCTTAATTCTTCTCTGTCTGTCTGGCAGGTTCTTCTTCGTCTTCTTCACGTTCTTCTTTTCCTTTCCTCTTCTTCTCTGGTCTCGTCTGGGTAGATTTGCGCTTGTGAAGGGTCTAAAGTGCGTTTTTGCTAAAAAGGGTCTGTCGCCGTCGCCTCAACTTTTACGCAGGAAGGCAAGAAGGGCTTCCCTTCACACCCCCCCCCCCCCCCCCTGCTCTTCACCCCAGAGATAAGCAGCACATTTGGCGGGCAGCACAGCAGGCTAACTGCCGGAATTATCACACTAATTCTCGAGATGGTCATTGATCTAACCTCATAAAGCCAAGAGTGAGAGATAAGAGGTTGAAATCGACCAATGAGCCACAATCTGTCTCTAATCAGCGTTTCCGGCGGCATTCCGCAAAGACGTTTCGATGAAGTCAGCCTGGCTGGCCCACTGCACCACACACCGGTTGAACCACACACCTCGTCTTCGCTCGTTTCTCTCACACACACACACACATCTATCCATCCACTCACCCACCACCCCCATCGAGCTATGGCTATGATGAAACACATCGTGAGATCGGCGAAGACGGTGGTCGGCTTCGAATACCAGAGTTGTACGTTTCGTGGGAGGTTTACTTTTGAACCAGTCGCGATACTACTCTAGGACTCTACAAACTTGTCTCTCTGCCCCCCAATTTTAGACCTTCCCGAGATCTGAGATTTCGGTATGTACCTACTCTATGTACTCCATGCATGCATGTCTTTTCCTCATGTACAACTACCTCGTGATGCGACGCTACTTGACCATTTACAATCAAATGAAGGGGGGAAAATAAAAATAAAGTAAAGCCGACGGTAGCCCCGGGGCCGCCGTTCTTGGTCACCGCGTTGCGTAAGTTTTTAATTTACCACTCCAACCTCCTGTCAAAACTCGCGTAAGAGAAACCCAAAAAAATCTCACGATACTTTCTACATAGTTCGTCGCACTTTTCTCTACGCCAGCCATCTCATCCAGACCCTCCCCGTCTTGTCCCCGGGCAAAAGGGTGCGGAAGATTCCTTTTCCGATGAGCTCGGCAGGCCGGCCCGCAGCCGCTGGGTAATTTCGGGATGTCTGATGGATGCCAAATGGGACAGTCAGCATTGAGCAAGGCTACAGCTACTATTGTAATCTATGAGGGCAAGGGTGGTCCCTATTCACAACATGTCACTCGAGTTGAATCTTGATTGATTAATACTGATTGATAGTCGACAAACGCGTCAATATTATCCGGCTGATACGCTCAAACAACAACATCAGCTCTTTGACGTCTGATCACCAATTGCAAAAAGAAGATATATAAAGCGACCGACCAAACCCCAGCGAGTAAATGGTTTTGCTCATCTTCGTTGATCCGTTGCCCCAAGTACCAAATAAGGTTGTATCCTGGTCGCTTCTGAGTGATCATCTACAGCTATCGGTAGAATTATTGCGTTGGAAAATCGCCCTGCTCTCGGCGTGATCGTCGGTCCCTGTTTCCGCAATAATTCTACCAATAGCTGTATCTCTTTGCATACCGCCGCCGCTACATAGAGTATTTCTCCTGTGCACTGTCGTCAAAATAGAAGAGAGATTGCAGCGGCACATCCAGCGGCTCAAAACAATGTGTTCTGCATATTCTGGGTTTGGCCTAATTGGCAACCGCCCGTTATCAAATCTCTTACAGAACACCCGGCACCATTCTGCTTGAAATTGATATAGCTCTATGTGTAGGGTACCTATAGTTACCCCTATTTTTTCTCATTCATTTTTCGTCTTGTCCCTCCTACCAGTGTCAATTGAGGATTGTGTAACCGCAGCGGCTGGGGCGACTACGGAATTGAATCCCTTTAAATGTTAACTGACAGCCGATTAAGTTGTTGACCTTATGATCAAGGTAGTACTCTAGGAAAAGATTCAACCACGAATTGTAGTTGCGATCATTTCTCCCTGTATCGTGAGTTTTTTCTTTCTTTTCCATGTCACATTTCTCCTGCTTTAGCGACCATAGGCGATCGATAAATAGAGTGATTAGAAAAACAAAAGGTTTGCAAGTTGAAGTGGCTAGACGTTATCCTGCAGGTGGGACCCTAGAATTGGTCTCCGCGGGGTTAAACAGTCCATCACATCGAGAAAGAAAGAAAAAAAAAAACACTTGCCATGTGAAGGCCATTATGCGAGCTTTAAGGGCGGGAGACAACGAGAAACGGCAAACGTCAGCCTGTATCATATCTACCTAAGGACAGGCAGGCTGATGTGGCTGTGAGAGAGGAGCTAAAGTATGAAATGCCAGAAAAGTTCCATCATGGCTTCTAGATTTTTGCTGCAAGCCAAACCCTTCTTTCTTGGCGACACAATAATCTGCACCAGGAAATCGCGTATAATTTTTTTTGCGTCTTTTTGCGGGAACGGGTTTGAGTGTTTAGATCTCGGCTGTGTTAGCCCGTTGTTTATCTGTTTCCCCCCTTGGTTTATTCTCAAGCGCAAGATAGAAAACGTTCGTACCGGGTTCATCCCGTCTATTCATCTCTCTTAGTATGATCACCCAGTGATTTCCTCCGTGATCTCTCTCTTTCTCATCGTTCATGCACATGGGTAGATGCCTCTAAGTGTATATGTGGATGAATGGGTTAGGGGTCCTGTGGTGAATTAATCCTCCTCGTGGAGATCAGCTGTGCCACAACAGCCCTTAAAGTGCAGATTCTGCAGGCGAAGAGAGGGGGTTGGAAACAAGGAATAAAAGGAGATCGGAAATATATGGCTTTCGTTACACAGTGTGTAATATCCATTGTCCAAGGTGCATGTCAGATTGATTTTCAATAGGGCGAAGAACGCTCTTTGTTATGCTGCCTCGACTGAATTCGATTATGGTCTTTGGATGATCATGTTGTAGATAAACCACTATCCATCCCTCATATTGAAGCCTGTAATGGTTAAGGTGGGGAAACGACACTGCACTATGTCATTGCTATTGACTCTGAAATCGGTGTCAGGTCTGTACCTACTCTAGAGTACCTATGATCTAAAGAAAGAAAGAAAAAACCGATTCCTGAGAGATCTGTGAATCGTGCACCAAGCGACATCAGTTCTTCATCTTCGTTCCCGGCACACCCCTGGGGGTGTGTGAGAATTGACTCCGTCTAATGGGTTTACGACTGAGCATGCAAGGATCGCCCCTCATATTTGGGCCTGTGCAAATGCGCCTTGAACTTTATTTCGAAAACAACTCCTCTGTTTCCCCACGTGTGTCACGGGGATTCCCATTCACAAACAAATGCCCACACCGTCCGTAGGGAGAGTGCCCCAGCTCTGAAGTTCCACACTTCACTCTAGAAACCAAGGTTTCTGATCGATTTTTACCGGAATTGGTGTGGGATGCTTTGATTAATAATCATCGTCATACAGAACTTCCCAGAATGCCGGGTCCATGGTAAACCTTTGACCTCTCAGGACTAGGAACATAGCTAGGTGTGCTTCCGTCGATTGAATTGTAGGTACATAGGTACCAGCCGCAAACGTTGGCCGCCATAAACTCACTAAGGACAAGTGTATTCTGGTCGCGAAGCACAAAGGCGCTACGAGGCTGGACCAACAGGATATGGTGGCGCTCAAGATTTTCCTCGCTCAGCCATTGGCTATGCTTGCACTCAGAGTTTCCATCCGGAGACGTTGCCGGTCAGATAATTTTTGTCTGTTCGCAGTGGTGGCTTTGGGGACAGATGAGGGATGGGATGCGTGTACTCGGGGCAGGCAAAAAGTACCGGACAATGCAAGTTTTGTCTCTGGGCTTTTTTTGCAGTAGTTCACGCCTAGCACGCGCGCCCATTGGTGAACCAAAAACCTACATTGTCCGGTACTTTTTACCTACCCCGAGTAGCTGTGGGTAGGTTGATCGTTAATCAAAATGATAGATTGAATGATCGCGATGGATGGATGGATGGATGGATGGATGGAGGTTTAAAGTTCCAAATACCTAACTGCTTGATGTAGGTACCTGTGCATGTGTGTATTGCAATCGAATACCGCATTAATTCGAATGAACGGCCGGTCACACAAGACGTCGAAGTTGCCTTTTCAAGCTAATATGAGGGATGATTAGGGGGCGTATTCAAGACAAATAACCAAATACGGGAATTTCAACGTCTTGTGTGAGCGGCCGTTCTTTCGAATTAATGCGGTAGGTATCCTTCCAGGTCTGCGTATTAGGTAGTCTGAAAGCAATGTCTAACGTGTGTGGTGATATTAGGTTGGTAATCTGCAAATGTGGAGAGTACCGCGGACTTGGGCTGGCTGCCGGAGGGCGTGAATTATGGAGGGCCTTCTGAAGGCCCGAAACACAGCAAAAGTAAGCTCGTCTCAAGGTCTGGGCGGCTGTGGGGATGGAACCTTGCGCTCCCACTGGCAAGGAGAAGACATCCATACATACGGGATCAGGAGTAGCGAGAGAGGAGTCAAAGCCGAGAAACACCATGATTCAGACGATGGCCGAATAAAAATCTAGGCCGAATACTTGTTTTAAAGCGGATCCCGGTACATATTGACACGCAGGCCTGCTTTGAGTAAAAAAATCAAGCATCAAGGGTGACTTATACCTACGACCCGTGTTTTTTTTGCGGACCTCCCTACTAGATCATTTGAGAAGTTTTTCTTCTCTTTCTCTATATTCCTTTCATACATATCTTCACCACTCCACATAGAATCAAATCTACGAACTACGGATTCCTTACACCGCCCAGCCGCTGAAGCCGCGGACCGACATCATATGAGATATCGTGGTTGCACGGAATTTTACTTCCTAGATGTCACTACAAACGTGTGCCTTACCAGGCATAGATCATGGAACCCCTCGAGATATTAGGCGCTCCAGGGAGCTGTACAAGTTGGTTCACCTTATCCCATGACGTTTTAAACGTTTGTAGTTACAAAGTAGAAAATATTAATCTGCTTGTTTATTGAAGATACTATCAACCCCCTTCACCTATACTCGAGTTGTCTTCCCGACCTGTCCAAACTTATGAGCAGGGCCTCGTAGCCTCACCAGACCCGGCCTTGATGTCATTTGCACTTCTTACAGCAAATCTCCTGTCATGCAAACGGTCTATGATTTCACTCATCGACCATGAAAGAATATATATCATCGCTGAATCTACACGCACGTTATCGGTCACCGTCCCACATACCCATGCACCAGGTGATGATCTATGGTTGGGAGGGTGCTTGTCTATACCTAGGGAAGGAGGATTGTGCGAGAGAACTGTTTCGTTGCTGGCACCTGTTGAGGTTTGCGATGACGGTATGATGATTTTTGAAGTTCCAGATCTCACCAAAGAACCAGTTTATCAGAACCAAGATTACGTCACTGGATGGCCCGATATGAAATTCTATGCTGGTGTCCCGCTCCGAACAAAGGGTGGCTTCTCTATTGGAAGTTTGTGTGTCATTGACGATAAGCCACACCCGGGTGGACTTAAAGATGACGCTAAGTTAACATTGGCAAAGATGGCGGAAACGGTTATGGGCCACCTTGAGAGAGTTCAGGCAGAGCGGGATATGAAGAGAGGAAGAAATATGGAGTTGGGAATTTCGAGGTTTTTAGCAGGGAATTTCAGAAATGAGCGCGCGGAGATGGATGATGAGGAATTTGCGGAGAGAGTTCGGTATGAGCAAAGATCGCAGGAAAAGAGGAGAATGGAGTCTGAACGGTTGAGATGGATCGATCAAATGGAGAGGCAACAGAAAAATAATATGGGGACAGATATAGTACCAGAAGGGGTCAAAACAGCAAGAATTTTATCACAAACATCAGAGAAGCTAGGGAGGAGAAAGGAATCGGATCCGTTTGCACGCGATTTTGCATCCGATTTTGACCAGGATAAGGTACCAGAGGGTGCATGGCCTGAGGGCAATCATCTAGGTTTCCCCGATGTCAAAGCATCTCAATTACCACTCTCTTTCCCAACTCCAAAATCTGAAGATTTTTCTTCTATTCTGCACCCTCCTGGCCCGCTTAATATCCCAGAGCTTTCTCGAAGTTATAGTTATTCCTCAGTAAGATCAGGAAGAAGTACAACAGGCACAAGGCCTTCAGGGGGATCGACCAGTTCGATATCTTCACTGAACGCCACCATTCCCCCTTCATCGCCATCAGATTCTTTGTTCCATGATTCGGACTCAGCCGCCCAATGTTCAGCCGCCACAACACCCACAGGGCAACTTCAGTCACAATACCCTGACATTAACAACTCTTTCCGCTCTACATTTGCTCGTGCCTCGGTATTGATCCGCAAGTCAATTGAAATTGACGGCGTTGTCTTTGTGGATGCCGACTTGGAGGACACGTATGATACCGATGATTGTACAGACCCACCAAAAAATACGCCACCGGAGCCATTATTTGAAGGTTCCGCAAAACATCGACAAAGACCGAAGAAATGCCGTCGAAGATCTGGGATCCTTGGTTATGCCACAAAGGGAGGTACCTCTTGCACAAATCCATTCGATAATGACAGCATGATCCGTCGAGGCAGCGAGTTAGAGAGAAGCCTTGGATTTGATATTGGCGAGATTGAGGAGTCTTTCTTACGCACTATGGCACATCGCTGGCCACATGGTCATATTTTCTCGTGCAATCAGTCTAGCCCACGTGAGGCTGAGACGGGTTCAGATGATGACCCTGAATATACACCAGATTGCGAAAAGTCCGCAGGAGGAAAGTATATGAAAGAAGTGGAGACATTGAAACGTTTTCTGCCAGGGGGTACTAATGTTGTCTGTATGCCTATGTATGACTTTTCTGGGAAACTTTTTTCAGTGGGATTTGCCTGGAGCTGCTCCAGAGTTAGAGTATTCAGTGATGATGTGGAGAAGAGTTTCATGGCAGCGTTCGGGAACAGTATTATGGCAGAGGTAGGGAGGCTGCATTGCGTTAGTGGTATGTTTGGAGACCGTTTTATAATCCAAATTCTGGATATTTGCTGACGAGGATAATTGATGCGTATAGCGGATAAGGCGAAGGGTGACTTTATTTCGTCGGTCTCACATGAACTTCGATCACCATTACATGGAATTCTAGCGAGTGCCGAGTTCCTAGCGGATACGGATCTTGATAGCTTCCAGAGGAGCTTTGTCGATACTATTGAGAGCTGTGGGCGTACGCTACTTGACACCATAAACCACGTTCTAGACTTTTCAAAATTAAATAGCTTTGGGAATAAATGGACTGGAACGACATCCTCAATGAAGAAGGAGAGCATAGTCCGAAGAATGAGTCGGCAACGTGGGCGGTCTGCTTCGGTATGCTATGAAAGCCCGGAGGAGCTCAGGAGCGATGACGATCAAGAACCGAAACCGAGTCAAGGTGCGGAAAGTCCATCTGCATCTGTGAGTGATGTTGTTCACTTAACTGCTGAAACGGACTTGAGCGCTATCTTGGAAGAGGTGACGGAAGGTGTATTTGCGGGCTATGAATTTAGGGGAATAAGCACGCCAGGGATAATGGAGGTTGTAGGGACTTCAAAAACCGAAGGAAATGGAAGACCAGTCGGGGCGAAAAATGACATTACGGTTATCATCGATGTTGATAGACGTGATGATGGGTGGGTGTTTGAAACGCAACCAGGCGCATTGCGAAGAATCTTTTTGAACTTAGGAGGAAATGCGATCAAATATACGGATTCTGGTTGGGTCCGAATCAAGATGAGGGCGGAGGACTTGCCAAGCAAAGGTGATGAAGATAAGAAATCTCTTGTTACGTTGACTTTTACGGACTCCGGAAAGGGTATAAGCAGAGAATTTTTGAAGACACGGTTATTCACACCTTTCAGTCAAGAGAACCCACTTGTTAGCGGGACAGGGCTGGGTATGAGCATTGTCAGGCAGATTGTCGAAATGCTAGGCGGCGATATTGGTGTGAAGAGCCAGCCTGGCAAGGGAACGGAGGTGACAGTCAGCCTGGTGCTGAAGAGGGTCTTAAAGAAGAGGCCTGACCGGTCTCTTAACCAAGAGACGGACGGACAAGATGCTATGATCGAAAAAATTAGAGAGAGGACCAAAGGAAAGAGAGTTTCTTTTCTCGGTTTCGATTCTACGCCCCAAGAATCTGAAGCTCAAATACGAGCGACTGCGTTTCTTAGAAGTTCACTTGAAAGCTATGTTACTAAATGGTTCGGGATGGATATCGTTCTAAACTCTTTATCTTATTCTACTAGTGATAAGGTGGACTTTGTCATTACGAACGAAGGGGCTATGGTTAATGCACACCTGGCGCTTCCCGAGGAAACAGGGAAAAACATGCCTGGGAAGGCTGGAGGGATACCATTGATTGTTATCTGCTCGAACGCGGCACGACACGGCGTCTACCAGCCTTTGAATACCGCTGAGAATAAAGGAATTTCTGGTTTTGTGTCAAAGCCATGCGGGCCCATGAAACTCGCGAAAGCCCTAGCGTCTTGTCTAGATCAGATGGAGGCGGCATTGAGATCCCAAGCAGCAGTATCTACCTCCACCAAAACAGATATATTGGTCTCTCAATCACAATTGAATAAAGCTATCTATTGTACAGAGGTTAAGGCTTTGCTGAAAAACAGAAATTCTCCTCCTCCTCGTCCTAAGAGGAGTTCTACCGAGGTTAACCTCTCATCAAAGAGCTTTAATTGTCTGTCCACAGAAATTCCGGTTTCAGTAACACCAAGCACACCAGTTGAAAAGGATAACAGTCCAATCTCACGATGGAAACAAGAAGTTGGGCGGATAACTTCTCTCAACTTGAATGATGAAAATGGGAGCAAGAAACTTCCTAGAACTCTCATCGTGGAGGATAATCCAGTCAACTTGATGCTTTTGGCAACGTTCTTAAAGAAGAAGGGCTATCCATTCGAAAAAGCCATGAATGGACTCGAGGCTTATCAAGCCGTCGAGAAAAATCCCGAAGGTTTCGATATCATCCTCATGGGTATGCTTCTCTCCACATTGTCTACCCTTTACGAATACTAATGATGAATAGACCTGCAAATGCCAGTCATGTCGGGTATCGAATCTACCAGAGCTATACGGACATTGGAACGGCAACGACGACGGAAGGGAAGTTTGATCATCGCACTCACTGGGTTAGCGACTGCAAATGATCAACTCGAAGCCTTTGAAGGGGGGATAGATTTGTTTATGGTGAAGCCAGTTTCATTCAAACATTTAGAAAAGACATTACAAGAGCTCAAGCTAGAGGATCAAGACTAGAGGTTGATGTGGAGTTAGGGCGATGATGTTTTATTTGCTTTTGGGAATTCCTTTTACTCCACTTCTTTATTTGGTAACTTTTATTCTATGTTTTTGGGCGTTCATACGGTGGTCTCTATATTTCGTGCATTTATTTTGCTTGTATTTTATTATGTTCTGGAATTGGGCTGGTGCTCGGGAGTTTATTGCAATACATAATGTGTGGTTACAATAGGTTGTTAGTCAGGTGCTATCTTCTGTATACGATGTATAGTACGATAGCTGGTCCATCGTTACATCTAGAACCATAAAAAACAGAAGTTTGCCATCAAGACAAGCTCCCCAATGCCGCATAATGAATTCCCTGCATGACGAGGGCGCAGGTGGCTACCCTACGTCTTTGGTTCTCTTCCGTTGTCTTGTATGGGCATTTGGTACTGTTGCAAGGGATCAAGATTTGTCATATAGATGTATGTACAAGGCTCTGGGATTAAGTGAGTGAACGGATCCTCACCAGTTAACACCCCATTTAGTTCACTCACTTAATGCCAGAGCCTTGTACTTTCTGTGAGGATTATCAGGGCACACCCTCTATTAGGTAGGCCCTCCCCGGCTGGTGGTTCACGCCTCATCACTCGGTGGGCTAATTTCCCCTCATCACAGCCTGACCAGTAGTATGCAGGTACGGTTCATATATCACGCGCTAGTATGCCTGCGTGCTCTGGGGGCGGGGGGCGCCGAAGATGGGAGCGCCGAAAAGTTTTATATCAGTACCAATCATAAGAAGTGCATTACTGTTGAATTCGTGGGCAAATGGTACCCATTCGGTATTCTTCCATCTTCGGTAAACCCCCATATATACGGGTCCACCCAGAGATTTTGCTGCGCAGCGTACTTAACCGGTCAACTGGAATGGGCAAAAAGAGCGCTCATGGCGTATCGGTGGGTGAGACCTTCAGCTGTCGACATGTCTGTCGTGTTTCTACAGGGCCGGGGGGGAGTCATCAGGCCTGGCACGTGGTATGTATGGAAGAAACATGACTGGAGAGCGAAAATTGCAGGCCTATGTTTGCACAGGACATGGATGGTAGAGGTAGAGCATGTATATATATATGGCGTATGCTGTTAGCTACAATTAATGTAGCTTGAGACGCCTCGATGTTGTTGCCAAGGCCAGTGTTACAAAACCTTGGTTTGGTGCTAACCAGCTTTTTTTTTTGCTTAAAGGTGACTAAGCACCGGCCCAACAGCATTCTACTCCGTATACGTATGGGTGCGACTTTTGTTGGTTAGTCGGTAGTTCATATTTCGTGTATGATGAATGCGGACTTCATTATTACATGTAGCTACATACTAATACCTTTATGTCTTCCTGTAAATGCTTTTATTTATGGAGAAGGATTGTAGTCTAGAGATAAATAAGGTGTATCATAGTTCATGATCAGCGAAAATCCTTAAGACTCCGCGTTATTAGATACATGTATTTAAACATGCACATATTTATACTACGTACCAGAACTATTTTGAGAATAGCCAAGGGAGTTTGGGGAAAACACCGCTTCACTGGGAGCAACCCTAACTAAAGATCGATCAGGATATATGGACATATGTACATATATTATCAACCGTAGCACAAATCCGCCCTTGCGCCATAGCGATTCTTGAACCTCGAACCCAAGCGCTATATACCACGTATATACAAAATTTTAAATCTTCTCTGGTCTCGATCGCCCCCCTCCCCTGTCGTCATCAGAACTAACTCCAATCTCAAATACGTCACCCCATTGCGTTCCTCGATAACACTGTTGACGCCCGGCCTGGGGGGCCCAACATACGACCTACGGTAATATTCTACCTCGCCGTTCGTCTCCCACCACCATGGTTCTACATATATGCCATGGAGCGATAAAGTATATACCAACTGCATCCGACACTCTCCATGTCTCTACCCGTTATCACTGATAAGAGAACCACGCCACCTATGTTCCCTAGCGATACAGTCTCGGCTATCAGCAAGAAGGAAAAAAAAAAAACCTTCAATTATAATCACCAGTGCAGTCACATAACCCTCATTCACCAAACCCGTCAGTTGCCAAGCCGAGTGATAACCCATGATGAACACAAGACAAGACACGTATGAGTGAGATGTCACGAACAAAGAATTAAAACACCGTTATCGGGGTCGGCTCGTACCGCTGTTAATATGAGGGGGATAGCGTCCGTTTGGGTGTCTCGGGGCAGAAAATCTCCGAGAAGGGGGGGTGGTGAACCCCCGTCGCCGACAGTAGTTGTAGTAGTGGTGTGGTGACGATACACAATGACTGGCTGGTAGGTTGAGGTCAGGTCAGCTCAGCAAAGCGAGAAATAAAACAGAGGGTGCTGTTCTAACCACACAACCACATAGCAGCATAACTTGTGTCTGAGCTTTGGAACGAAACAAAATTCGGAAGGAGTTTAGGCTGAATTAATCGCAACACCCTTTTCAAAGTTTCTGGGAAAAAAACTCCTTCGGGTTTAACCTTGTATGTACTCATTGCTTCTCGAGGCCACGCCGGGGCTTTGCTTTACTTTGCTTCGGCTGATATTAATTTGTAACCCCGCAATTTAACGATTTTGCACGCGCGGGGAAATATAGGTTATCTATTCATGCCGACCTCCAGTGCGGGGGAAATAGCGAGGGGAATTTGGGGGAATGTATGGAGCTTTAAATTTGTACCAATCCGTGGCATCAGGTCATAGTTCCGTAATTGATACTGAACTGCGCTTTGAATACTCATACGGACAAATTGTCATTGATACTTGGACACTACATACGTACAGTACAAACAAAAGACTGCACCGGCCGAAGGGTTGTTTCATCCGCTCTAGTGTCCCGTGAGAGATATAAATACGTACCCAAAATGGTTCTCGCAAAACCCGAAAACACAAACGTCCGCAATCAATTCGACCTCACCGGGAAGGTGGCAGCCGTGACAGGCGGTACTAGAGGAATAGGGATTGAAGCCGCCCGCGGCCTCGCTGAAGCCGGAGCATCCGTAAGTCCCAATACCTATCCATTATCACTCTCACTACCAACCCCCCCTTCACCCAGGGCCACTACCCAGTTGCAATTGTACCACCCACTCACCACCCACAGGTTGCAATAATTTACACCTCTTCTAAAGATGCCGAGAGTATTGCATCCCAGATGTCACAAGAGACCGGCGTCAAAGTAGTTGCCTACCAGTCCGACGTGCGCGACCACGCATCAATCGCTGCTACCATCAACAAGATCGCAGCAGACTTTGGGCGTATCGACATCATGGTTGCAAATGCTGGCATCACAACGCATGTTGCAGCGATTGACCAGACGCCAGAGTCCTTCTCGGAGGTCATGAAGGTCAACCTTGACGGTGCTTTCTATACGGCACAGGCGGCAGCAAAGATATTTCAGAAGCAGGGAAGTGGAAATGTCATATTTACGGCGTCAGTCAGTGCGCTACTAGTCAATGTTCCGCAGAAACAGGCGGCGGTATGTAGTAGTGTTTTTCTTCTTCTTCGCTATGTATTTTACTCTGCATGCATGCTTAGCAGAGTAGAGTACCACTGGCACGACACGAGGCTAAACTATAATCTTGAAAATCAGTATAACGCGAGTAAAGCGGGTTTGGTGCAGATGGCAAAATGCCTTGCGGTTGAGTGGGTTGATTTTGCAAGAGTCAACTGTGTTTCTCCTGGTTTCATCGCAACCGATAGTAAGTTCTTCGTCTGCTGTGAAACGGATTGCGGGGTACATAACGGATAGACACTATGATACTAACAGAGGACAAGTGATTGCGGAACTTCCTGAGGACTGGAAGAAGTTGTGGCATACTATGGTTCCGGCCCAAAGATTCTGTGATCCCTATGAGTTGAAAGGGGTGTGTAGAACTTTAACCTCCTCCTTCACCGCTACTAACCTGGGTTGCGGGAGAGTTGAGCTGACTTAACTTTTAAACTATCAGGTGTACGTATTCCTTGCTAGTGATGCCTCGAGTTATATGACGGGTACGTGGGCCCGATCTCTTTTGAATTCCCCCCTGAAGATTGCTTTGTGGACCTGGGTTTGCTCAATTGTTGATTTTAGGCGCAAACCTGGTTGTGGACGGTGCGTACACCCTACCGTAAAGATAGGTGCTACCAAATCCTACTATTATTACGGTTACCACAACAGGCCGTCGCACTTCTGGCCGAGAGAAAAAAAATGTCTTAGAACACAGAGACTTGAAACCTGTAATTGGTTAGAGGAAATCTTGCTACTATTCAGCCATCCAGCCAGTCTCCTTATTGTGCGCAACTACGAATATCATCTTTTTTAGGGAGGCAGATCATCTCGCCCTTGTGCATTTGTAGTGGAAATAAGACCGTCCAAAAAAAAAAAAAAAAAAAAAAAAAACACCAACTGGTATCCATATTCCAATATGCCGAAAAGAAAAGGCTCATGAGAGGGAGTCCAGCCAACACAACACATGTTAGTCTATAACACCGTACATGTATGTAGTTATTGATAACAAATAGCACAATAGCACTCCTAATATATACATACATGCCCGCCGGTACGAAGTTACGCCGTGGGAAGGCCAAATGGCTTTTTAAGATCAATTTTTTTTGTTTAAGCCACCAGTCGGAGATCTACGACGTCACAGTCAAAAGATTTGCCCCACTGCATACCGCATGGCATCTTTAAACTCGCGACATAGCTAGTTAGCGTCGGACATTTGCCTCCCAATGTGTAGCTTAATCCAAAAAAACCTTGCCCCCTGCAATCTTCGGGCATAAGCGAGCCCTTCTTTGAACCCTATTTGCTGAGAGAAGGGGGGGGGGGGGGGGAAAGACAAGGCTTGGATTTAGACTTTGTCGAGGGTACGGGGGTGGACGCCATTTGTAGATGATTCCCGGGGCCGTGAACGTATGTCGGTACGTACGGCGTGGCCGATGATGGTGGATATAGAATGCCTAATGGTTAGCTATTCTTGCTTGCCCATTTTTATGCCTGACAGGACAAGCTGCCAACAAAGCAAAGCAGAACAGGCGGGCAAAGCAAAGAAAGTAAAAATCTCTTCGCACCTCGCACCGAGGTATAAGAATAAGATCAGAGTGTCAATCCCAGCCGGCCTGACCGACGATCGAGTCGGAGCGACTTGTGTGCTTGTGAGCCTGTGAGCTTATGAGACGAGGAGGTTCGAACGTTCGTTTGTTGGTGATGACGATACCAGATATAATAATCATTGCCGTTATTATAATTAACGTTTCTGAGACAACCCCCCCCCCCCCCCACAGCGAGGGTCTGGACAAATTAATGATACTGGTTATCTTATCCTGGTCTCTCTATCAAGTTCTGGATTTTCTAATCTATCTGCCGGTAGATCCAATCCCAGTTAAGGTGACCATGAACGGGTAGAAAGTGTTGAAACTCGAATCTGGACTCGTTTCCTTTCCTGTTCTTTCTTTCTAGCCAAACGCCAAAAATATGTAGATGAGATCGAGAACAGGACAGGGCAAGCTTTGGCATAGAGTACGTACACTACATGTACCTATGCTGCGTTTGTACGGTATGCCTCTTTTCGAATAGACAAGGTTTATATTTAGTGTGAGAGAGCGTGCCAGGGTAGAGCGATTATTCCTAATTGCAATTCTAATGGAAATAGCAAGTTGTATGCCGGCCCGGTCCCAAAAGAAATTGCCATAATTACTTAAACAATTGGTAATTATAAGAAGGCGGAGGAATTAAGTTAAGTTGTGCGGGGAGTCTAGAGTAAATGATGTCGTTAATATTATTAGACAAGATATGACTGACAATCACAAGCCAAGTTTATCGTAATACTCAGGTCTCGTACCTATTGGTGTGCGTATCTCTCTTGGGGGTGGATTAGGTCAAACATGTACATGCATGCCATGAGTAGGCACGTACATTTACCGAGGTATGAAGATCATGGCTAGCTACATGTACCCGCTGTTAGAGTACGTACGAACGAACGGTGAAGCAGCACTAGCAGCAGTAGCAGCGTGGTTGTTGTTGTTCCAGGAGGCCAGTGAGGGTTGTTTGTTGATCTGTTGTTGTGGCTGGATTGGGGAGTTGATTTGACTACCGATTGAATGGGGGGATAGGCTAGGACAACAACCAGGTCCGTGTGGCTTCTGCTTGCTTGCTCCACTAAAAGCTCCTTACTCCTCTCCACAGGCTACATCCAGGCACCAGCAGACAAATAGACAATGTGGACATGGCCGAGATGAAGGACGTGCGGGAACCGAAGCTTAGAAGAACAGTTACGTTTCACTTCAGGAAAGGAAATAGGCAACAGCAAACAAAAACAACTACATACCTACATTAGTACTCAATGCTGTACTTAATAATGCAATCCTGGGTTCTGTTTAACTGTCACTTCTACATACGTACATGAGGAAGAAACGGCATAAGCTTTTTCTAATGAGAAACTCCTGCCATTCACCCCCTGAAGACGGTTTATGTATGCTAACTTAAGGCCGGATGGAGAGGTGTAAGTGGCGAGTTATGTGACCGGGGAGTGGTATGTCTCGGGAGGTATTCCCAATCCAGCGCGGGACCCCTCGGCGTTCAACCTCAAACCATCCACAGACACCGAAGTCCCAAAGATCGAGGCACCGAGCTGATCGGCGGAGTTGTCCAAAACCATGTGTGAAGGGAAGCACGGAAGTATCAGGAAGGAGAGTGGAAGGGGGTGGGAGGACGCGAACCATCCACCAAGGCTCTCACTTAACTAGCTGCTGCGCTTTATCATACTTTATACAGCTTGTGTCCTTCGTGACTTTCAATTCTTGGATTCCTTGGTACTGTCTTTTCATTCCTGGTGATCCGACCGTTACTCGAGATCTTTTTTACCATCCTATCTCCCGGTCGCTTTTTTACTTTAATCTTCGTGCTCTCGCTCTTGCACGCTCGAGATTGTCTTTGCTTTGAACTCAAGTGCAAGTACCACTTGGTTCCATTTCACTCCACGCAAAACAACAGCCCAGCATGGACAGCGAGAATAGTTCATCATCAACGAAGTCTCCTTCAGAGCACAGTGAACCTCACAGCGAGAATATTGCGGCACAGAAGCTTGAGAAAACTCCTGCTGCAGGCCCATTGGACTGGGACGGCCCTAATGACCCTGACAACCCGTGGAACTGGTCCTCAGGGAAAAGGTGGTTTGGAACAATTGTGCCTGGGTGCTTCTGTATGCTCGTGTATGTTCCTTCTTGCTTGCTCTCTCGTAGAAAAAAAAAAAGATGTTGAATTTTTGTTAACATTGAATTTTGCAAAATGTTAGAACATTTGCGTCATCAGTTTATGTTCCTGGCGTTTATGAGGTTGCTGCCAAGTTCAATGTTTCAATTACCGTGGCTCTATTGGGGATCTCGATGTATGTGGTGGGACTTGGATTAGGGTAGGTTTTTTCTCCTTCGCTTCAGTTTTACCGAGGACTCAAGCACTAATATGGGGGAAAATGCAGGCCAATGTTCAGTGCGCCGTTATCAGAGGTGAGCAGAAACAGCGCTAGTGACCGTTTTCGGGATCAAAAAAACTGATTCGGTGTACAGGTTTTTGGGCGAAAGATGGTCTACTTTGTAAACCTGCCATTCTTCTTGCTCTTCACGATGGGCGCGGGTCTGGCTCAAAATATTGAGACACTGGTCATCTGCAGGATGTTTTCTGGGATTTTCGGAGGACCTGCACTCGCTGTTTCGGCCGGATCATTTGTGGACGTATGGGAGTTGAAGAGCTCGGGGTTGGCAGTTTCTGTCCAGGCGATTGCAACCTTCATGGGGCCTGCGTTGGGTAAGTTTGCACCCACACCCGTCACTACTCGGCCTTGGCGAGACATGCAGGTGTTCAGGCTGGAGACTAACGATATGAAAATCCAGGCCCGATTGTTGGTGGATACCTCGCGCAGGACCAGAGCTGGAGATGGACCATGTGGATTATCCTCATCTTGGGAGGCGCGATGATGGTTCCTCTCTACTTCATGGAAGAGTCCTATAAGACCGTGATTCTCAAGCGCCGTGCCATTGCCCGCGGTCAAGAGCTTCCGCCTAAGCCAGACCCAAAAACAGCGTTGAAGATGATTTTTACAATCACCCTTGCAAGACCGTCTGTAATGTTGTTCACCGAGCCCATCGTTCAGGCTGTAGCGCTATACTCGTCGTTCGCATTTGCTGTGTTGTTTGGTTTTTTCGAGGCGTACCCGTATGCATTCCAGCGCGAGTATGGGTTCACGTTGGGACAAACGGGGTTGTGTTTCTTGGGTATTGCTGCAGGGTTAATTCTGGGGTGTGGGATTTACCTGCTCCAAGATAGACTAGTCTATGTTCCGGCCCTAAAAAAGCACAATGGTAACCCGCCTCCGGAGATTCGGTTAGTGCCCGCCATGATTGGAAGCTGTCTGATGCCTATCGGACTTTTCTGGTTTGCGTGGACTGCAAAGAAGGATATCCACTGGATTTCGCCTGTTATTGCTGGCGCGCCGTTTGGTGCGGGTCTTGTTCTCATCTTTGTGCGTTCCCTACTAAATCTATGTTTCGTCCGATGTTTAGCTGCATGTACTAATATGGTGAATAGCTTACGGCGGTTATGTACATCCTAGAAGTATACCCACCACTAGTGGCTGCGTCTGCAATTGCAGCGTTGGGTCTCCTCCGTTATATCCTTGCCATGGCTTTCCCGTTGTTTACACCTCGAAGTAATTATTCTCCCCCAGCTATATTATATGATATCCGTAGCTAACGTTCATCCACAGTGTACGAAAACCTTGGTATCGCTTGGGGAACATCAATCTTCGGCTTCATTTCCCTTGCCATGATGCCAATCCCATGGGTCTTTCAGAGATGGGGCCCCTCTATTAGGGCTATGTCCAAATTCGAAGCGGTCAGAGACTAAGTTCCGTTAAGCTTGCATACGTGTGTTTATGTATGTGTGTGATGTTTACGATCTAAGGACATGTGAGAGAAAATAAGGAGGCCTCAAGATTTCCTTAGGTCGTTCTAACTTGAATGGCCTCCCCGGAGTTGATATTTGTTTATAGTATATTCGTGGTGTCCCTTTTTTTCCCCGGTCACCGGTTTCATTTTTCTGTGGGCTTGTTTAGCATTGGATTTTTCCCCCTCATTTTTACTTCGAAAAGAAAAGAACTTGTATATTTATATTTTTCATTACGTTATGTTGATGTACTGGGATTTCTGTTTTTGTCTGCATGGGTGTACGGATGCTTATCTCGCTGTCATTATCCTAAATAATTATGTTTCTAGTTAGAAAAAGTCACACGCACACCATGCAATCATGCTTGATATGGTGATATGCCTGAGGTTCCCGAAGTGATTAACAAAAAGACTTTCAGACGGCCAAAGTCCATTGGAATTATAGAGATCCTGGATACCGGGTGCTACCAGGATATCAAAAACCGGCACAGTAGTGATTACTATGCTATATTTCTCGCTTATACCCGAGTGGTGGTGGGTGATAATCAACGCCTCTTGCCTTTCCTGGTCGTAGCCGCCACTAGCGCTTACTTACTCACACAGTTCTGAATGTTGATATTGGCGGCCTGAAATTAAAGTGCTAAGAAAACATTATCTATTCGAAAACTTTCTCATTCATTAGCTAGTTTATAATGCCAGGCAGTACTAATAGAAGGAGCGCTGTTTCTGGAGGGCATCGTTATCGATACAGGGCACTTCCTGAGTTCGAAAAAGATATGGCTGATAATAACGACTTCAAATCGCATACCGTTGATGAAGATATTGATGCTATTTCTACTCATGCCTCACGACAGAGGAAAGATAGTGGATTGTGGTCTAGGCAGCGGTTAGTTAATTTTGCCTCCCGATACTAGGGGGGGGAGATAACTGACAAGGAGTGAATACACACCAGCTACCCCGGCGCCCTCCTTTTCAATATCTTCACATTCATTCTCCCTGCACTCTACAACACACTCTCGAAGCTATGGATCGCGGGCATCGACAACAAGATGGTTGTTACGACGGACACCTACACCTACATCAGCGTCGTGACCGAAGTAATCAACGAAGGTCTTCCCCGCGCCTCATTTGTTATTATAGGCGACCGTTCTTCCCGTAGTATCGCATCCCGCATCAGTTTATCGAATACACTGATTATAGCACAAGCATGCCTAGGTGGGATCATGTCTGTTGTGATAGCCGCTGCTGCAAAGAGCTTTGCGGGGACGTTTGTCCCTATTGAGGTGAGGGAGGAAAGCGTGACGTACGTGCGTATATCTGCATTTTCTTCACTGTTTGGGGCCGTGGAGGTGGCGGTTGGTGCGGCTACGAGGGCCTTGGATAGGTAAGCTATATGAGAAGCCTCTATAGGATGAAAAATTAGCTGATGCTTGGTGGGAAGACCAGATGTACCGCTCCTTATAAGCTCCGTGAAGACTGCTCTGAATATTATATTGGATGTTCTCTTAATATCCAAGTTCCGGGTTGGTCATCTGGATGTTGACGTCAACACCCAAGCCATAATCCATCTCTCGTGCGATGCCGCCGGTGCACTGGCAGGCGTGTTGTTCTTCGCATATCTATCAAACATTCTGTCCTCGAGTCGCCCGTCGGGGGAAGAGGTAGAGAGTAGGAGACCAAGTAGAGTGGCGCTTTGGACACTAGTGAGACAGGGAAGGTACACGTTTATTGAATCTGCTATTCGGAATGTATTGTATCTTTGGTTGGTCTCTGGAATTGTTAAGATGGGGTCTGATTATACCACGGTATGGATACTTCAAATACGATGTTTCAAGTTAAGATGATAGCTGACGTGTAATACAAAGGCATGGGGTGTCTTCAACACCATCCGTTGGGGCCTCATCATGGTTCCTGTACAAGCGCTTGAAGCAACAGCTTTAACCTTTGTTGGGCATGCCTGGGGTTTCTGGCGCTTCCGAGTCGGAATCGACAATCGAACGCCTAAAGCGTCCTGGAGGGATCTCCTTAGTGAGCTCCATCCCTATTCACCTGTTATAGTCATAAACTAATGGATCATAAGTGATCACTCGACCAGCCCTAACATCCACAGTGATCGGCCTAGCAGTGGAGATCCCAATTTGTATAACATTTTCGGTCTGGGGTGCTCGGCCATTTGCCTACTGGCTCTCTGAGTCGGATTCCGTGGCAGATATCACTGCATATATGTGGAAGGTGATCATGAGTCTTCCCTGTCACATTCCCTTCTAGTTCTGTCGCTCATAAAAATGACAGACAATCGACTGGTGCTACATCTTCTACGCCATCTCTACCCAACTAGCCGCAATCCTCGTTGCTACAAGACCCAGATGGTATCTCGCCCAGTCCCTCTGCTCAAATATATTTTGGGTCCTGCCATGGGCAATTGCAGTGACTAGGATAAAGAATTTCAACAAGGACACGGCATGGAAGTGGCATAGTATTGTCTTTGGCGGGAGTTTGGTCGTTAGTTTTGTGATTATAGTGGTTGTTTTGGCGGCGTGGAGTTATAGACTTACTAGAGGGTTGAGTAGGTTGTCGAGGCTTTCTTCTACAACATTTTATCATTAGGATACCCAAAATATAACTCCGTGCTCTATCTCGGGGGCTTGAAAGCCAAAAGACAGAAAAGATATGTCAAGATTCGTTATAGCTCATGTAGTACTTATTCCCGTTCTTCAATACACAAAACAATAAGGAAGGGTCGCAAAAGATAGTAAGAGTGCAACAAAAAGAACGGGAAGCCGGAATTTATTCCTAGCCAGAACATTATATCAACTGACCAAGCACATATTTTCTTGTTTCTGTTTTTATTTTGAAAACTACTCCCAGTTCTATTTGCGCTTCATGTTAATTATAATAAACGAATCATGATCAATCAATTAATCATTTCGATTGTTAGTTTTCTTTCTTTTTTTTTTTTTAGAAAGATACAGGTCTAGGATATCGCTTAAATATAGGTGTTCATTTCAGGTTATCACCGTATTTTAGAGTATGTACTATATCGAGGCCGCTCCGCACTTTGTGTTCTTCTCTTGTAGAAGCGGTCAAGTTATAGTGACATGAAGACGTAGGTGGCTCCAAAATTCTGCAAGTGACTACACTGTGGTCTACATATATACGGCCTGGTATCATATATACATCGAGCATGGGGCGGTTCTTGAGCCACTGTAGAAAGGACATCTGAAAAGAGAGAATTAATTCTGCGCACATGTCCTGTACTTACGTACGTATATAACTTATATATACTTTATGGTTTGCATACACGAATGTACTTTATGGTTTGGGAGTTTGCCAAGAACGAGTGATATATTATGACCTCCCTATATAACCTCAACACGTACTTACATGTATGTGTGGGCACGCAGTTCGCCAAAATTAAAATGCCTACAATATTTTCACTCACTTCAATAGCTATTTGACTATGTACCTTTTACTTAAACGGGCGTAACTTTAATTCTGGCGCTATGAACACCTACTAAGGTGTAACTACATGTAGCATACAATTTCTTGATGTTACGACTGGTTTAGCATCAAATCTAGACGTTACAATAGCTAGGTATGCCAGTCGAGGAAAATGAGTGGAAAGTGGTCGTTTCCGTTCGGCTCGGGCTAAAGATAGCGAACTGTGCGCCCGCTATCCCTGTCCTGCATCCGCGTACACGCATGCGTAACGCAAGACCCCACGGGGAATGATAAACATCTACACATGCGTGTGAGTAGCAAGTGGGGTAAAACATGGAGATAGAGTAAATGGGGTTCTAGGCGCTAGGCATCTGACAGATGTTCCCATACCCTAGTCTGATGCCCAGTCCTGTGTGGAACTTGTGTCTCCACGAAGTGCGACAAGACAGGCAGGGAGCGAGACTACACATACCCCACAATACATGTATATATACTGCAGGGCCGAGGATAAGTTTGCTATGTACACAAGAGTTAGCTCTTTTACTGCAATTAATTTTCATTGTCAAACAAACTACCCAGAATGGCGCAAACGAGTACATCCTCTCTCGCATACACTCTCAATGCCGATTCCTTCGAATTCTTGGGATCTACAACTCCTCTCAAACCTACAGAGAGCTTTATCCTCCCGCATTATGACTTCCTATCGTTCCTTGGTGTAGCACAGCAATCTGGGGTCAACTTTCTTCCTACCACCTGGGCCCCAGGGCTTGATGGACTGGGTATCGATGGACTTGAACAGATTGATCTAAACCCAAGTCGCAGGTTTTCTTTTAAGCGGTTTACACCAGATAGTAAAGAAGCGCGGACTCTGGGACTCGAAGATGTTCATAGTTTCTCATGGAAGGCGCTTATTGCTGAGATTTTGGTACTACAACATCCTAGAGTCCGGGAATGTCGGAGTATAATTGATTTATATGGAATTAGTTGGGATGTTCAGGTCAATAGAAGTGGAATACTTGTGAAAGCTTTGCCTGTGCTGGTATTCGAGAAGCCGGTGCATGGTAGCTTGGATAAGTTCTTGAGATCAAGGTCTTACCAGGCGCTGAACTTTGAGAAAAGGCTGTCGTTGTGTAGAGATATAGGAAGGGCTATTGAGCTAATGCATTCTTTCAGTATGTCATAGATTGTCCTATTAGTATAATTAGACTAGTACTAACCACCTTCCATGTAGGCATTCCACACGGAGAGATAAAGCCAGAAAAGGTCCTCGTTTTTGAAGACGGCAATGGTGGATTCATTGCAAAGATCATCGACTTTGGATACGCTTGCTTAGGTTGTGCCGACGAAGAACCTGTACGCCTACCCTTGACACCTGAGTGGAGTTCACCCGAATGTACATCAGTAGAGCCCACCGTGGGCCGAGCTAAGAAGGCCGATATATATTCTTACGGGAAACTTTGTGGGTGGATCCTTTTCGGAGACCGAGGATCAACATATTCTCCAGCATCGCTTCTTCCTCTGTCTTCCAGGGAGGACGAGGGTCAGAATTTCGTTGTTAAGGACCATGAGTTGGCTCGCGCGAGATTAGCCAGCTTTTTTGGAGCCTGTTTAGAAACGAATCCGGATGCGAGAGCCAGCGACATGGGCATGTTAGTTGGGCTAGTTTCTCAGGCTCTTGAAGGGGATGTCCAGTAAGTTAAATGAGACATCATTCGTTATCAGACTTAAGCTTGAGTACAAACTAATAACCAATCATAGAAGGGAGGCGATTTCTGATGAGTTGATTAAGTTCGAAGGTTTGAAAAGTATCCCAAATGTAAGACCCCCAAGCAAGATATAACCCATCACCAGCTACTAACTGCGAACACATTCAGCTTGCACTCAATTTTGAAGCACTCCAACATGTCCACTGCTTCGTCCGCGTCCAAATCGTCAAGGCGCTCACAGATAGGGCTGCCACCTGCAAAGATTCTGCCTTCCAACTTGCACTCTGCCACGAATTCGCTTTCGGTACCCCACGAGATGCGAGCCTTGTCGTTGAATACCTCCAGAAATGCGGGAGATCGGCTGAAGAGCTTTCGGCGGCGGCAGAGAACATCGTTACACATGGCAAACTCGATCAAGATATCAAAATCACATTCATGCAGCAGATAGATCAATTGATCGATGAATATATCCAAACTGGTATTCTTTCAACAGTACTAGATATCTACAAGTACGAAGTGGCCGGAAAGACGGATGAAAGGGTGACCCAGTCATCTTTAATACTGCAGAACTTTCTGGCCGCTCTACTTTTCGATCAGGGTCTGATAGAGGAAGCGATAAAGATGCAGAGGAGTGTATTGGATACAACCACAGAAAGTCTAGGCGAGGGGAGCCCTGGTGCAGTCATTGCTATGCAGAATTTCGTACATCTCCTCAAGCGACAAGGACTTGTTGAACAATTGGAACTTGATATCCAGAGGAAGGTGTTAGAGCAGACAGAGAAAGCTTTGGGCTTGTCGCACCTGGCTACACTTGCTGCTGCATGGAATCTTGCTACCATGCTTCAGGATAGAGATGAAGCGGAGGAATCGGTATCAGCTGTACTAGAAATGACAGAAAGGATGAAGAGAACACTGGGGGAGTCTAATTTCCAGACTCTTCTTGCCATGGAACTTCTTTCGGCCATATTTCGGGGGCAGAATAGAGCGGAAGAAGCACTAAAGACCAGTCAAAGTGTCCTGCATCTTATGATTAAAGAACTCGGCGGAAAGCATCCAGAAACTATTACATCCATGAGCTACAAGGCACTATCACTTTATCAGCTAGGATCAATCGAAGAGTCAGTAAAACTCCAAAGACAAGTATTCGAGTTGCGTCAAAGTATTTTAGGCGAAGAAAACCCAGACACTATCCGAGCCATCACCAGCGTTGCAACTACCCTCAAGTCTCAAGGTCAGCTAGACCAAGCAGTAAAGCTGGAAGAGCAAGCTATGGCGTCGATAACGAAAATCCTAGGGGAATATCATCCCAAGGCTATATTGGCCATGAATTGCCTTGCTGGGACCTACCGTGATCTAGGCCTAATGGATGGTACAATCAAGATTCAGAGACGTGTTTTGGAACTACAAACCAAAGTCCTTGGGAGTGATCATCCAGGCACTATAGCAGCCATGGAGACCCTCATTGAAGTACTTGTGAGCCAGAACGAGTTCAAACAAGCTTCAGAGCTTCAGAGGCAGCTATTAGATATTAAAATCAGAATACTGGGCGAGGAACATCCAAGCACTATTGCTGCCCTGAATAACGTTGGGTTTATGCTCACTCGTCAGGATCGGGTTGACGAGGCGATCAAAATACAAAGACGAGTGTTGGAGTTGACAGAGAAGGTACTGGGCAATGAGCATCCAGATAATATTCCGGTAATGATGAACATGGTTCAGACACTCGTAGACAACGGCCAAATGGACGAAGCCGTAGACACCCAGAAGAAAGTGGCCGCACTGAGAGAGAAAATCTCAGGAAAAGAACACCCCGATACCCTCAGGCAGATGAACGACCTTGCGTATATGCTCGCTATTCATGGTCAAACGGATCAGGCTGTAATCACCCAGAAGCAGATTCTCGAGACATCGAAGAGTCTTTTCGGCGAAAAACATCCAAATACCCTTAGCGCTATGGCCAACACTGCGTCAATCCTGCGTAAAAAGGGGGATGCAGACGAAGCGTTAGCATTGCAGATGAAGATATTAGAGATCACTGTAAAGTCTGTTGGCGAGAACCACGAGGATACCCTTAGAGCTATGGACACATTAGTGATAACACTTGGTAGCCAAAATCAAGTTGATAAAGCCTTGGAAATCCAGAGGAGGATTGTGAAGGCACGAGAGAGTGTTTCTGGGGAGCAAGATCTAGGGACGATTGAAGCATCAGAATATTTTTCACAGCTTTTGGCAAAGAAGGGGCTTTTAGAAGAAGCATCTGAAGTTCAGGAGAAGGTCGTCAGCTTGAAAAAAAAGGTTTCCGGAGAGGATCATCCCGAAACGCTGACGTCTATGAGTAATTATGCTTATTTACTTGCAAGGCAAGAAAAGACTGGCGAGGCAGCAAAAATCCAACAACAAGTGGTAGACATGATGACAAAGTTGTTGGGGAAGGAGCATCCGGAAACTGTCGATGCAAAGGGAAATCTTGATTTTATGCGAGCAGCAGAAATGAGGAAAGCTGCAAAGTGAGCTTGGGCCGAATACCCTTATGACGAACTGTGGCGTTTAACTTAGCGAGGCCTAGCTTTTAATGATTGGAGTTTCATGAATTCATATCTACTATCACGATCAATCCTTTCATGTATCTTGAAGAATTAGCAAAATAAATTACTTGGTGTTTAGGACATGTAGTACATATAATACTGCCAGTAGGGAAAAGAGTAGGTGGATAAAGATGCAAAATACCCTTCGGGAACATAGATGTATAAGGGAACCTCCCCATACACTTTGGCCCATTCATACCTGGCCTCATACCTGGCCCTCAGATCTTTAAATTCATGCTTGACGATATCATCTATTGTACTTCTTTGGCTCTCGAACTTCGCATATCTATATACGGCTGTGGTAGATACATACATGTAGGCCTGGTGTCAGCCGTATCCGGAGTTCTTTGAGGGCTTACTTGGGTTTGTAAGTTTTTCTTTGCAAAGCTTTGCTATTTATGATGCTTATCTTGTTTTTTACTAGTTGTTGACGGGCGACGTTGATATGATTGAGGCTAAGATTTATAAATTCAGGTGGTGTTTTGTAGCACGGTCATATGTGCTACGCCATAATACCATCGTCAAGCTGCTTTGGACAGCGTCGGGAATTGACACTGCGCTAAAAGTATGGAAAGGATTTTGCTAAGTGGCGGTGGGAAAGAGGAGGACGAGACGAGATCAATGCAGGGGAAGAAAGGAGAGAAGCGGGATACGGGCTGGGGAGGACTAAGGGACGAAGGTTAACAATTTCATTTTGTTCTATTTCTATTATATATATTTTGTTAAATTTATGTTTGTGAGATGGGGCGGAGGCAGATGGGAGGTTCTGGGGTCTTGTGCGATATTGCCATAACATAGGGGTTGCATGCAATTACTGAGTCTTAAAAAAGAAATCCTACGCCGTCTTTAGTGGGGTATTTTGCGCTTTGCTCCGACGGAATAATAGAAACACGATGAACATACGGGTACATGCATACGTACAGGTCTACATACAGTCAAATCTCACTATAAGGGTACCTCATATAAAAATAATAGCTCTATAAGGGTACAACTTTTCGGTCCTTATTGGCCCTTCGATCCAAGTACAAAATAACCCTTTGCTAATGTAATTATAAAGGTGCACACCCCATAAGGGTACCAATTTCAGGTCCCAAGCGTAAAATTACAGCTATAGCGAGATTCGATTGTATTATTATATAAATGAAAACTAAGACACATAATCCGCCAAAAACTTTATGTCCTCCAGCGACCAACTATTCTCATCACACCAATCAGTAGCCTGTTCATAACCTTCTCTCTAAGGGAAGAATTCTTCCAAAATTTCCCGGAAATGCCGCCAATATCCTCAGCTGCCAATCTAACCGGAATCCGTGCTCCCTCTTCTACAGAAGAAGTTAATTAAAAAAAAAATATGGTAGTTTAAGTAATTAAGCGCGGAACTTACCTATCGTCTTCAAAGGTATTGCCCTTGATCCGAATTTGACACCTGTTTCTGTCTCAACCCTATTCATTATATCAATACATCTGATTTACCTCAAGAATAGCCACATGACTTAGAGGAACAAGGACATACTGGCCAGGAAAACAGCAATTCACCAAAAGTTCAGGGTTGTCCCTCGCCATGATAATCGTCGCAGCCGTTATAGCAGCCTTCGTGACTGAGTACGGGTGGGCCAACCTTTCTCCTTTGATACTCCAGCCTTCACATCTGCCTGCCACATGTCGTAAGACGATATACCAAATCAGTTATCCAGCGTCCCCAGCCCTAGGATACTCACCCTATATCTCTCTATTAACGTATCTAACCCCTTCCCCCGCAGCTGCCATCTTAGCTCTTAACTCCTCGTCGTGGGATCCTCCTAAGTAACAGGCAATTGAAGACACATTCACGACCCGCCCGCCGGGTTTGAGGATAGGAATGAATTTTTTACACATATTAATGGTACCATAGTAGTTGCACTCCACTATCTCCTCAACGCTACCCGTGGCATTACCCAAATTGTTTACAAGTACGTCTGTTCTGCCTGCTTCCTTAATGGTTTTGTAAAGGGCGTCAATAGAAAATGGAGTTGTAATGTCGAGCGGATGGTAGATCAGGGTTGAAGAGGTGCTATTCATGTGGATGATTTTAGGCGGTGTGCGGGAGGTCAGGTAGATTGTTGAGAGGGGTGGGGCGTGATCAAGGAGGGACTGGGCTACACCGTGCCCGATGCCTTTGCTGGCGCCGGTTACGAGGCAGGTTTTGGAGTGTGACATAAATATTAAGTTCTGAACGTATTCTGGGGGTTGCACTAGTATATTTAAAATCCCAAGGAAACGGAGGTGTTTATATAGAGGATTGGTAAGTCTCACTCCCAACCAACACCCCTCCCTAGAAGCACACTCTCCCCGTCCAGATATCAAACCTCGAGGGTCCTTCCCCTCAGATCTGTAGGAGCTGACGATCTTGGTAATGCCTTGTAGGACACGTTTATTTCGACTTCCGAAACGATACATGCCCCTGGTCCTTATCCGCCCGCTTACAACTAAACGAAGCAACCAACTGATCAATTGTCCTCCCACCTTTGAATTAAACAAAAGAGGGGGGGAGAGTCCGCCCACCTTGTGCCATTGTGGGTGCGTGCGAGTGATGGGCTGTGATTGAAGTCAACAGCCAAGAGCAAGGTTTGTCAGGAAGTCCGAAGAAATCGGGCGTAAGATGTAGTCATTATGTATACTGAACTCGCGAGCAGAGAAGCCTAATAAATGCTTCCTTATAATAATACTCTAGAAGAAGCGAGTTTGTGCTTTTGCCAACTGCATGTGGGTATTAGATATCAAAACACACTAAAATCTGCCCCACGAATTTTGGCCAGCGCCTGGAATAGCAGTACAGCTAGAGGTAAAATTATTGTAGAAATAGGGGTCTAAAAATAAGGTTTCTATGGCTGGGCAAGCTAATAGGACTCCTCCTATATTTCTACAATAATCTTACCGCAAGCTGTAGTAGAAGATACTTCTTTTTTACAGCAAGTAAAAAAATCGCCAATACTAGGTACAGAGAAACCTATCATAATTCCACCCTCTCGAAATTCCATCCCTACCAAACTTCTAGCGGTTAGAGGAAACGATACCTGCAGCTTGTTAGCAAATACCTCTCTCTAAACTCCATCCCTACGGTAATTCCAGCAAAATTCGGCCACCGCAGGGGTGGAATTATGATAGGTTTTGCTGTATATTTTATATAAAAAAGAGAATACTACATATAGCGATACATAAGGAGAAAAGGAAGAAGAAAATAGTCATACAGATTCTGGCTCCGCCACATATCAACTCCGAGAAGCGCTTCGCGGCGTATCTAGCACTATCGCTCACAACTTGGTCCCCGCCGCTTCCATTTCCTTAGTCTAACTCCAAGTTAGTATCAATCCACCTTAGCACCAGTCGTTTGCATTGGTTCACATACTTTCTTATATGCCCTCTTACACGCCTCTCTACTCTCACACCTCTCCATATATTCAAATAACTTCGGATATTCCTCTTTACTTAGCCCGCAAACTCTCTTTGCAGCCGCTAACTGAAACGATATCATAATATCAGCACCCGAGAATTCCTCGCCTGCCAAATACGGTCGCGACGAAAGCTCAGCCTCCAGGAAGTCAAAATGGGTCTTGTAATTAGGTTTCAAGAACCGTGTCTCGACACCCCCAGTAATCATGTTGATGAGCGGCTTGATGAAGAACGGCACCGACGCTTTGTTGATGTTCTCGACGACAATTCCAACCAGCATCGGCGGCATCAGGGAACCCTCGGCATAGTGGAGGAAGTACCTGTTGGATTTTCTGTTAACTATACTATCCCTTATTCCCGGGGAAAGTTATACACACTTGTACCGTAGCAATGAGTCCTCGTCGCTAGGTTTGAGCTGGGGCCCGAATTTGTCGACGAAGTACTCGATGATGAATCCTGACTCGGCAAGAACCCTGTCACCGACAACTACGATGGGAAATTTCCCAAGCGGGTGTAGAGATTGCGAGCCTTCGGGGGCAAGCATCGCAGAGTTCCGGATGTGACATTCGATATCGTAGTCAAGGTTGAGCTCTTCGAGAAGCCAAACAATACGCTGGGCACGGGACTGGTTGAGCCTAGTGGGTACACAGTCAACGCTGTATCTATGAGTGGGTGGTGAGGGTAAACCTACCAGTGCAGCGTTACTTTTGGCTGTGTACTTTTGTTTTCGGACATTCTCATGTAAATTTTGGGAGTGGTCAAAGTTTATGGGAGCTATGATGACAAGCCTGGGGAAATGGTAGGAGGTATAAGTACATGTAGTTTAGCTACCGTTGAATTATGTAGGAGTGTTGGGGATCAGATGCAAGCATCGCTTGTCCCGCGGCAAGCTCGGTAGCATGCATGAAACAGCTCAGGGATGGCGACGTCATAGCAACATGTAATAAATACGGGTTGCGGAATAATTGTCCCGACATGGGGAAGTTTGCTATGGAGCCCAATTTTCTTAAGCAGGAATGTTTGGCATTTCGGCCATGATGGCGATAAATAGATGTATGTATCTATTGAAGTAGATATCGCTTGTGTAACTCCGTTCCTGGCGATCTTTGGGGACCCTGGCGGCTTCAGTGCCAGTGGATGTGATACTAGCTCTTTACAGAGTCTGGTAGAATTATTGCGAAAGTGGGTTTTCCCGTGACCCGATAGTCCTATTGGCCCTTAAAGGAATTTCTGCAGTGAGCACGGACCAAGAAGCCCACTCTTTTAGTTCTGACTTTCGCAATAATTCTACCAGACTCTGTAGCAGCCGCCTGTCATTCAGCTAATACTCGCGGTGCCGAAAAGTCCTCGGGTCACGTGAACTCAACTATAGCTGATCTCGCTCCTATCTCTACTTAGTTTGGTCACATGACCCGAGGACTTTTCGGCATTGCGAGTAGTGTCGGTACGAATTCTAGAGCCGCATTAATTTTCTAGGCAGATACACATTTTTTATACTTCTCAAGCCCTTTCCGAAGTACATGTATTTAGAGACACCTACATACATATTACTTACGTAAGTCTATTAGATTCTCATGATTGATCAGAACAACATGTTATAGGTATATATTCGTTCTCTTGCGATGTCATTCCGAATCCCAAGGATATGGAAGATACACGGGATATCACTCGATTTGGATATCACCTCGTATAGCTCGAGCTTGGTACTTTATATCACTATCCCATCCCTTCGCTTATATGAAATCCTTCTTTACCAGAATTTTCAGTATGCACTTGACCTCTTACAGCGCCTCGCCCTTAGATGGTTGGCGACAAATTTGTGGCCGGCAAGCTGGTGCTCAAGAAGGCCAGGAGATTCCTATCCAGCGACTCTGTTGGTGTCAGCCAGAGGGGTATAATGGCGAGTACATTCATCTGCCAGCAAGGTCCCGAAGTCTCAAAACGTCTTAGCAATACCACATATCCTCTTTAAGAGATTTTCTAAAATTTGAGTAATGCCTACGGAAAAGGTACGCATGGATAACTCATAGCGCCGTCTATTCAAGCAAGACATTAACCTAACCCGCTTGCTCTTTTAATAGAGACTGAATGCTTGGGTTCTTCGCCTACAAAGTACTCTGGCACTACTCGGGTCGACATTCGTTTACTTGTCTTGTTGTTCTTGTTTATAGCCTACTTGCTAAACGTAATGCTAAAGGTGATCGACGTATCATTTCCACTTCTATGACCCCACCGTTGGGATTGAAAATTCTACATGCACTTATCCGCAAAGGTTCCCCGAATATATGCGTATGTATTAATTCCAATATATATTCTTCATTTTCATATTAAATACAGGTGATTTTGCTCACCTGATTATTGCAGGAGTAATTAAGGATACAACGTTACTTTCGCCCCAGCTCAACTGTTATGTTGTTGCGTCACGTTATGCAGCTACAGGGAAGCTTGAACTTGAGCGAGACTAAAGTTCCGAACCAGGGTCTTAAGGCATGGCAAAATCTCCTATCGGATAGAAATACTGGAAACTGACCGAGTTCCTCTACTCTACCTCTCCTGTATGTTTCGGGGGTGATAGACTCCTTAAAACAGAGCTTGACATAGGGAAGGGGATAGATAAACAGGCGAGTTATAATAGGATTTATTTTCTCCAAGATACATGCAATGCCTTGGATTGTACCAGGTACGATGTTTTTATACCGGCAGATCATTTACCCCGGACAAGCACCCATTATGACCACCGCCAAGTCACACAAACGCTCGCCAAGCAAACCCCCACCCCGTTCGGGGGTAAGGTGTGATCGGTTGAAAGTTTGGCCCTGCTTATCAATTCAATTCATCATACCTCCCCGACCAATGCGGGCTCACCCTTTCCCGGCTGGTTAGATTGGGGGAAGCCCCAACCGTCTCCCGCCTGCCCTTTGAAATATTTCCTTCTTCCAAAATTATTCCCCACATCCCGCGCAGTTAATCGGTGTGATGTGCGGACAGATGACTTATGCATGTCGATTGACAGAGACACAAAACGGTTGCACCGACAGCTTTTTCCGTCCGATTTTTTAGTAGAGAGGGTGAAACATACATTTGATGATAAAACAGTGGGTTGCCCACCGCAACCAGCCTGACAAATGTAAAGTTCCCCACCAACGACCGCGACCCGGGTGTCTTTCGGGGGCTTTCCCCGTGTGTGCGCTTCACAATTGGTGTGCAGGGTGATGGGGGTCGGTTCGAATTTGTATGTAGACACAGGTAACTGGTACTTTGGTATGGAGTTGCAATCACCAGCCAAAAGGTGTGAGAGTTGGGGCATTTGGGGTATTTGCAAAACGGAGGACATGATAGTAAAATCTTCAAATCTGAGGTTGGTTAGATCTGGGGTTAAATAAGCTCTTTCAAAAGTCATTACTCACATTTACAGAGCCCAAAGTGCCTTGGCAGTTGTGCATGTGTATGACGGCTATTTACAGGTTTTATTCCCACATGGTGGTGATATCAGTATGAAGAGTGGAATTCTGAAGAGATAATCTTTGTAATCTAGGTAGCCACCGCTACACTTTAGAGCACCAATATCTATGCTCTCCGTTCTGACGAGGGGACACGCACTCTCATGGGCCAGTCTTGGTCCGAACCATCCGTTTGCATCCGTCTGACATACCGTCGATTCATTGTCGTTAAGGATTTACTAATACACATGTAGAGCCTCCCAGTACAAGTATATGTACATACAAATACACAGCATGGGGTGTCCTTGCAACATGACCGCTCTACAATTCTGATGATATCAACCACACCGCCTGGTTGTGTATCCGAATCTGTCTTATTTAAACGATTTGGGTTTAGGTTTGGCCACTACCCCTGGTACTGGACTTTTATTACCAAGAGGAGTTTTTCCTCTCCGAACTCTCTCTCTCTCCCCACCTTCCTCTCCACCTTCCTCCCCGCCTTTATTTTGCCATCGACTCTGATTTATTCCTACTACTGCTTCTTCCTCCCTTAGATATCTGCTTTTATTTGTCTTCTCTGCCAGTTTTGATCTTTTTTATTTATTTGCTGTTAGAAGTGCATATTCGTTGGTGATTGTTTCATAATAATCCTAGATTATCGTTTCTATAATTTTTTTCTTTTCTTACTTTCTTTAACACAACAACACCGGCAGTTGTGCGTTCCTGGAAAGAAAATGGCACCAAGACGGTATACGTCATCTGGTCAGAACCAACCCGTGATTGTCGATAGACAACACCAGCACCAACATCAACATCAGCAACAAAACTGCGACGTGCGGACTACAGACACCGTCATTGTAGGTTAGTCAAGCAACTATCAACTGCTTCTGGTGAAATATCACTGATATCGTGCAATTGTTCCACAGGCAACGGCCCATCCGCCTTATTTCTCAGCTATCTCCTCCATGGCAATATCCCCACATATGACACCTCAGTCCATGGTCCTCACCCTGATCCTGTCCTACACTCAAAGCTCTCACAGCTCGGCCCCGATAGATCCCTTTATGATGCACTCGAAACCCCGAGATCAATCGAGGAACTCACGGAACATTTCCCAGACTCAGCATACATGTCTTATTCAAATCAGGCACTCCCAATTAATGTTCTTTTAGACACTTTAATCCAGCCCAATGCAGATACAGAGATTGGTGAAGCAAGATCCAGAATAAAATGGGAACGAAATAGCAGCCGCCGGGTCGACCACCTCGTACTCGGAGATGCCGGGAAGGCTGGGGGACAATGGGCCGAGGATCCCATTGGGGCGAATAGAGACTGCGAGACTCTAAGGTTGGTTATAATCATTTCTAACTATATTTGGGAACATTGAAATCTAACATAATTCTAGTTATGCTGAATTGCTATCATTGCCTGGATACTCGTTCCGGGAGCACTATAAACGAACCCATAGAAGACCAATGCCCGATTTAATTCGTCCTACACGACGGGAAGCCGCCAGCTATTACAGCGCTTACCCAAAGGCCGTCGGAATATCGTCAGAAGTGTTTACCTCTGTCCATGCGCAACGTATCTCACAGCGGCCAGGCGGCGGGTTTACACTCCGAGTACACCGCCGGGGCTCGAACTCTAACAACAAACAACATCATGATGTACATATGACCATTCACTGCACACACCTGGTCCTGGCGACTGGAATATACTCCAACGTTATACCCCCACCGCCCATCTATCAGTCACTAATGTCACTCACCACACCTTCGCCCTACGCAGCCTCAAATCCCCCAATGCTAGTGGTTGGCTCCGGTTTTACGGCTGCAGATGTCATGATGGCTGCGAAGAAGGCGGGGAGAAAAGTAATACATATCTATAAATGGAACACCTCGCGGCCTTCCCCGCTAAAAGGGTGCCATCCGACGGCGTATCCCGAGTATGCGGAAATATATAGACGGATGAAGTCGAGCGTAGCGGCGACAACGTCACCGCGATCAAATCAGGTCACAGATGGTGAATACGAGGGTTTCCCGAATGCACAGGTTATCAACACACACCCGGATGGCCGAATCCGGATCTTGACCATAGACGGCGAGATAGTAGAGCGGGTAATCGACGAATTCAAATACTGTGTTGGCCGGCGTGGAAGCCTTGAGTACCTATCCCCAGAGCTACGGAAGGCTGTGGGTGTTGTGGACGCAGGATGGATCTCTGGAGACACGATGCGATGGAGGGTAGAGGAAGACCTGGAGATTGTGAAGGGTGTGTTCGTTGTGGGGAGCCTAACGGGTGACAGTCTGGTGCGCTTTGGGTTCGGCGGATGTGCTTATGCTGCTGGGAAGATAAGCAGCGACGTGAAGCGAGGGGATGAGGCCAGGGGCATCAAGAGGAAAGATGAAGAGGGGTTCGAAAATGGGGTGAGAACTGCAGATAACCGGAGGTCGAAAGGCGCTTGCATAATAGTATAGCGGTGGGGGGATACGGACCTTTTTTAACTTAATTTATTATTTAGATTTCCACACCTGAGCGACAGGGGCATGGCATAACAGGGTAGCGGTGTTTAGATTGGAGTTCTTTCCCTCCCCCCTCCTATTCGATGGGTGGTTCTTCTCTTTATTTTATTCACTTATAGATACTAGAAACATATAGCAACAGGTTAATAGTTAGGGCATCTTGGTTACTGTACATATAGGGTTTGATAATTTGGATTACTTTGTGTTGAATCACAATCAATCACTCGGATTTGTTTTAGTGTGTTTAGATCGTTTGGTTACATAGTATGTGTGCGTGTCGTGTGCCGTAACAGATCATTGGCCTTGATTGCGCACCAGTGTAGTTGCAAACTTTTGGTGTGCAACGCTATCCGCATGAGCTCAGGATAAGCTTGATAATCCAGATTAATACATGTGCCAATACCTTATACGTCCTAGAATCAGAAGAATAAAAAGCCGACTCCTAAAATACACCAAGGATTCAAATGTGTGTGGTTAATAAACAAAGGAAAGGATAAAAGCATTTGTCCTACATAGTACTCCATAAAACCTATTCATCTTCTCTATCGTCATGCCCAAAACATACAACACACTTACAAAATGAAAAGAAAAAAAAGAAAGGCCGATTAAATTAAAAACCCACGCTGTGAGTTCCTACCATATTCTCCACTGAACGCCTCCAGTCTTACTCCCACGAGTACGACCTCCACCCCACTCCTCCCATCTTGCCCAGTGGTAGTCTGTACTCTGACTCTCCACTGTCCCCTTTTCACAACCCACTCACCACCACCTTCTTCCATACTGCCTTGTCTTTTGTGTCTCTTCCGTGGGCCTGATTGCCCTTGTACCCCCAAGAATGGCTTAGTAGATGCGGGTCTACTCGCACTATGTTGCCAATTCATGCCTGGGCTCGGAGTACCGCCCACACTCCTCCCTGCATCACTTCCAGATGGTGCGGAAACGCCATCCGCCATATCGTTATCGTGGGCGTCAAATGAACCCATCCAATCCCGATCCAAATACTCCTCTCCATCCAACTTGATAAAACATTCTGGTCCGAGCTTGATCTTAACTCGATCTTCGCTCAAAGGGGTATTTCCCGGGCTCGCAGGACCAGAGGACCCGGTTGTCGACCCGTTCTGTCCCAACAGTACAAGTCCAAGAGCTCTCTCATGCCCAACCGGCAGCCCCAGTTTATTAGCAATCACCTGGAATAATGCCGAAACACGCTGGTTGGTAGTCCCGGTGAATTCAGCGCGGCCACTGCGGAAGTCAACTTTAGTTTGCTCGCCCCCTATCTCAACGACCAGTTCGCGCTGGATATCGTCAACAAATGGACGCATATAATTTATCCATCCGCTCGACTGTTTAGCCCCAGGGAACTGATCCCCACCAGAGTCAGGGAGGAAGGCAACGCCGGAGGGTTTGATGTCCTCGAGGCGGATCACAATCTCTTGGCGCTGGCGTCTCTGATTCCAAGATATCTCATGGGGGATGAGCTTTTGTTCTAGTCCTTTAAGATGGAAATATTTGCAGTCGCGCAGGAGCTCCTGGCGATGTTCTTCGTTCCGGATGTGAACGGGATAACCGCGGAGGAGGTGAAGAAGCTCGGCAAATACGTCGGCGGAGCGGTTGGGCACCTCCGGAGGGAGAATTGAAGGAGGTCGGAGGAGGCCTTCACGAGCGAGGCCGGGGAAGACTTCGTTTGGAGAGGAGAAAAAGACGGCAAAGCCTAAGGAGAAGTAGTTCGGCGAGTTTCCGGGGGACTGAAAGAGATCGCGATTGATTTGGAAGTGGCGAGAGCCAATTGAAATGAAAATTTCCGATTCAAAGAGTTGCGAGATTAATTTCGGAACTATTGAGGAGGTCAGTTGGCAGGTAATGTGAATTATAGACGGAGGAAGGCTTACGGCTGTAGAATTGGGCGTCTGCAAATAGTCTTACGAAGTGTTGACCATCTTTTGGGGAAACATGATATCCTACAATACCGTCAGCTTTCCCCAGTCATATCGAGAGTTTAACCGGAGAGAGCACACCTTGAAGGTGACGTGCGATATCTCTAAATGTAATCGGGTCACGGTCAATGTAGAGTGTCCGGATAGTCTGGTTTTCCTCTAGATTTGCCAACTGTTGTTCAAAGAATTGCGAAAAGTACGAGGGAGCTCTAGCACTCTCAGTTTCATGTTTGCTACAAGTGTAATTATTTCTAGAGATACTGACCATCTGAAGATATTGACGCGCCACTGTTACCGATGTCAGTATGTGTGTGGATCAAAGAGCCGGAGGTGAAAAGTAAAACATACCTTAATCGAAATAGCTCCCCGCCAATCTGTATCGGAAATACCTATCATCCCAACCTATTTGTTAACAAACGCTGCCGGCATTGAACGCACTTCACCGCTTTCGCCCCCCTGTGCGCGCACTCTACATACCTTCTCATGCGGTAGTATCTTTGGGATGTCCGGGAAATACGCGTTCGATGCGACGCGCGACTTATCGTCCTGACTAGCTACACTCATTGCGAAGTCTCTCCCCCAAGTTCTGCGCCTATATCCGTTACCGGTATTGATTGGGGTGGCGGTATGTGTATCTGTAGCTGTAGCTGAAGCCCCTGCGTCGCTTCTTGGGATTTCTCGGGGCGAGCGCTTTCTCTTCCCCGCCGCTGATTGGCGAAAGTTTAACTGTGAGGGTGGAGTTGTTGCGATAGTGTCGTGGTTTCGCTTTCCGGAAGTTGTTATGGTGTTGGTAGTGGTGATCCGGTTGAAGGGCCGATTCGCCGCGGTAGGTGATACTTGCAAAGATTCTGGGGGGGTACTCCCAAGTGCAGTGGTAATCCCGGCAGGCGAGCCAACAGGAGCTGGGCTCGGCGGGGGCGGTTGTTGACCGTAGAAGGATGTCGCGGAAGCCGCGGCAAGATCCAACCACTGAGTCTGCGTTGAGAAGTATCCAGAAACGTCGGCCGGAGTAGGAGGAGTGACTGCGAACACGGGCTTGGGGGTCCCAGGCGACGAGGTGCAGTATGAGGGGAAGATGGCGCTGGTGCTGGTGGTGCTGGTGGTGCTGGTGTTTATGGTGGGTGTAGTAGTGATAGATAGCGGAGATCCTTCATGATAGTTGTAATGATCAGGTCCCAGCATACTTTTTAGCGTTCGGATTAATTATTAATACGAGAGACGGAAATTGCTATATATCGCTCCTTAGGCCTGAGGAAAAGTCAGACACTGAAATAATTCTTGAACCCCTCAATACCGTATGGGAGACAATGCACGAGATCAAACTGATGTCGGACAAACCACTCGTCCGTCTCCTCCTTTCGTTTACTTACCGGTTTGTGTTGTGTCGATAGATGGATATATCTATTGGCGTTGGCCCGATTCTTGGTCCTAGTATTTGCACTCCAGTACAGCTTATATAAAAATTAAAGAGATGAATACAGAACGTCCCGAGGCCTGGGTGGGGTGTAGTTATAAACGAGAGACAAAACGGATAACCAGGCGCAGCCAACAAATAAAGCGAAAGGTGGGGGCTGAGGAGTTGGAAAAGAAGGAAAATAAGAAAGAGGACCCTGATATAAATCAATTAGGGCAGGTAGTTAACAGACAGCCTGCAAGCAGGTAGCCTGATGAGATCTAACGGTCTGCAACAGCCGTCGCTTGATCTGATCGGAACCCGATCTTAAAGAGAGACACTTGTTGGCTTGAATGGTATGATCCGAGATCTAGATAGATGTATGATATCTCAGCTAGGGCTGAAATAAACTCTTTGTTTCTTTTTTGTCACCTCCAGCGAATATTCTAGTCGCGTTGGCAGGTTAGGCTAGGCAGCTGCTTATGCCAGGAGTCTAGTAGAGCCTAATGTCTTCCAGATGTTCGAAAACAGCCCAAGAGGAACCAAATTGGTGACTGCAATAAGCGCAAAGGCGGAGAGCTTAACTTGGCTGGGGTAAACGGTATCTGTAAAAAATAGGCAAGTCAACATTTTTGGCTCGGAGCCGAGAGGGTTTGATTCGTGCAAGGAATCTTTCACGTGAGATAGCTCCGTTTTCGGCGGTTAGGGATAGGCATTAGATTGACATGACTCTACCTTACATATACTTCTCTTGCATGTGGAGGAGACGGAGTTCACTCCAAAAGAAGATGAATTGGGTTGAGTTGAGGGCACTAATATGGATTGGTATGGTGAAAACTTACAGGCTAATAAGAACCTATTTTCTCGCGATAGCAGTAAGGAACAATTCCTTTACACAATGGCTCAGGATATATGAATGCTTCCACGGCCGATAGGGGACAGATATCATGAGTTTCTTCGGATAGGTAACTGTTATTAAATAGTCTTCATCAGGTCATTTCCCATCGATAGCATTTCTTGAATTACCTATTTCTGTCCAATTTGCTATTAAAAGCTCCGTATGACAAAAATAGCCACATCTGTATTGGGAAAGGGTTAATGATACCAATCGGGTCAGAAGAACTAGAAGTGAGAGAGACATGCAAAAGCAGTACATACATGTGAGTACAAGGATTGGAGTTCAGTTTAGGACCTGCCTGCCATGTCTCAACATCATCCTTTCCTTTTTAAGGCCCCATAGCCATCTTTTGGGGCACAAGAAGCAAAAATTTCTTCTAGAGCCCACACGCAGGCCATACATGCAACTCTATTCCCTCTGCCCAACCATATCTGGGGAAATCTCTAAAGGTTATCTGAATGGTTATCTAAAAACAGCGCGGCCTTATAAGGCCGCTTCCACAGAAGGTACATATTGAGATTGTGACTTCTTGGCGGTTCGTTTGTGTGAGTTGATACGCTCTGAGTAGACTGAGTACTTGTGTTTACTGATGGACACCCATGTTCTTTTTAAATAAGGAGACACACAGTAAATGTAGAGTAGAAAAAACGAAGTGGCTGAGTATTTGCTTGTGATGCGTGTCAAAAAAGAAACGAACAAGAAACATGCGAATTGGAACACCTCAACAAAGTTGGGGTATTACAGCAGTCTACAAAGGGTGTTGTCCTGCGGTGAATATGCATGGACCCCTGTCATTAGTAAAGCTAATCCCTGTGAAAATCATGGTTATGTAAACCTTAATGACACAGCATTGCAATGTGCAGTGCCGCATCCGACAGTAACCCTCATGTCAATCCCCAAGTTGTTTTTTGTTGAAGGTTAGAATACTACGTTCGGGAATCTATTGGCAAGTATGTACCTGCATACATGTATTTACCTTGCTAACTGTGCGCGCGTATCTGTTAAGTCTCCTATAATTTGCCGATTATCTAGATCTAGCCATTCTATATGTATTCGTTAAGTATCCGACACAGTGAGGCACAAATGTACCTGCATGTATATGTGTTGAGGTATTCTGTAGTAAACAATAAGCGTAAGTCCTATGGTACAGTAGAGGGGAGATAACAAAGCGATTGGATAGAACCATTAGAAATACCTATAAAGCTATAACAGTCCCTCCAGACTACAATCGCTCGGAGTGAGAAATGAGGAATCGTCTAGATTTAGAGCTTGATAAATTTCTAATCTCACTTCATGGACGCTTCTGAGGCTGATCAATAGCCCTCGACCAATCCTCAAAGACGTAATCCCTGGCGGGAGATAACCAACTTATCGAGTTTTTGCGGTATGTAGACATGTATGTATTTGGGTGTTACATTGAATCCGTGGGATATATGTGTCTTAGACAAGCGGTTGACTACATGTACATGTACGTATACAGTCATAATTAAATGTAGAGGCCGCAATCGACCCTACATGTAGTATACGTACGTACATGTATAGTAGTATAAAGCCAGCCTTACAGATCTTTAAGGCAGCGTATATCGACATAATACTAGAGCTAAGCTGAAAGACAGGCGAGAATATGATATAAGCCGACTGGGCAACGGTTTGGTCCCGGTGGTCGACATTTTGGAGTTAAATTAAGATTAACACTTTAGGTTATAATATTCCGTACGTATACGTTGGTAAATATAAAAATATTAACCGCCAGAACTTCTACATACACATGTACTCATCCATTGATGACATATTGCACAGCTCGCTGATGACACACTTACCACATCGCTGGCTCGACACCAAAAGCTTATTTCTAGGCCTTTTCTTCTACAACTCCCATGAAAACTATACAACCCTACTTACATCTGAGCCTGAGCTTGTATTATCACCATTACTACGGACTTCCATTACCACATATACAGTTATCACATCACAGTCACCTTTATTCGTGTGTTTCGATAAAAGCGTTTCGATACACCTAGGGCCCCCCCAGAAACCAACCGCTCCGCCATGTCACTCTCAGTACCTGCGACACCAGCAATAGAAGATTCTGACTTTCAAGACCCCGAAGCCCCACCACCACATGATGGGCCGTGTTCAACAACAGTGGCACCTATTGCCTCAAGGAGCTTACTAGATGCCCGCCCGGCGGAGGAAGACACAAGTGCAGATGGGGTTGAAATATGCATGGGGAGTGGTTCCCTAAAGGAATCGGTGAGGACGTCCTCTATCAAATCAACACTTAGTTCATCCTTTCAAGTGAAATTAGAGATGAAAAGTAAGAGCAATCTGCTTCAAGATCCTTCTACACATCATTTCGATGAAGAGTTATCTAAGTAAGACCGTCCTACCCTCCTATGTTTTATTAGTTTTGCCATAAGCGGCTGATTACGTCTTAGTGACCGCAAGTCTGGGAAAAACCCTGCCATAGTTCCGCCGAAATTATCCAGAAAAGAGACGAATTTGCATTCCACTGCCAGAAGCTCACTTGAAGGAATTACTATGGATCAAGAAGAGCTTGTATCTCACTCACCTGTTCTCTCAAAACGATTGTCATCCAGATGTTTGAAGGCTTTCAGGAAACTTCGGTCTCCGTCACTATCCTCTCCGGAATACCACATATTGAGTAACTGTGGTGAGAATGACACCAAAATCGGAGCCATGAGTGCTTTTGAAGGTTCTTATTTAAGCCCTACCATTTCGTTACGAGCTCCTATCGACCTAGGAAGTACTGATAGCAAACACGTGCCACCAGATGTAACAGAAGGCTTTGGTTATCTTACAAAACCCCAAGATTGCGAGAACAGGACCTCCAAAGTGCACTCAGATGCTACTATTATCACTTCAAGCGGTTGTAACAGTTTACAACAGGAACCGAAAGATATAATTCAAGAAAATCAATCTTCTTTGCCGAAGATAGCAGATTATTCACCCGAACCGTCATTAGAAAACAAATCGAACAATCATATAGATGGAACTATCTCGCCTAAGGCACCTTCTGAGATTTTTGCGGAGACCGAAGAGCTCGGTGGCCATGACACCCAAAACAAGGTCATAGCAAAAGCAGAAGACAGTCATAGCGAAAGGACTGATACTCCCCAATCTAAGATTAATAAAATTTTGGGCTCCAGCTACCAAGAAAACCCACCAAATCTCGAGATATTTGGTACGGAATTCATGCGTCAGGAAGTTGACACCTGTGCTGGGCTCGTGGGGCAAGATGGATGCCACGATTTTTCAAAAAATGATTTAGAGGAGACCCCAAGAAAATCACGGTTGACTACATGGAAAGAGAAAGCTAAAATTGAGAATTGGCTGGGGAAAAACAAGAGTTTCTCGCGGCACCCGCCTGGGAAGACTAAGATTCCCGAGATATCGAGACTCAAGAAGAGTCCAAGTTTGCTCTTCCGCCTCTGGGGTTCAGCCGTAGATTCCGATCCAGAAGGACATCAACAGCACAACTACCCACAAGAATCTACATACATATTGAAGCAAAATACCCCTCATCCTCTAGAGGAAGTAATAGCTGCAAGAATGAGAAAAGGCCGAGAACAGGTACTACGCGATGCCAGTCAATTGAGGTTTAACGACATTACCAACAAAAGGAAAAAGTCAGGTGGTTCGAAGAGAGCCTTGAGACAGATATTTAGAGAAAATGAGGCTAAAGTTGAAGGTCTGCCTCCTCCGCCTCAAAACCAGTGCTTTCAAATTAACATATTCCGCGAATACAGATTCTCCATTGACACCTCCAGACAGACCATCTAACATACCCCCGCAAATACCATCAATCGGTTCAGAAAAACAAGGGGGAGTAAGTTGGAATGGTTCTATACAAGAGTTTTCAGGGTCACTGGGTCAAGTTTGCCCTAGTGGAAAAAGATCTGTCAGCGACATGTTTCGAAGCGGAGAAACAAAGCCACCTTCCTTAGAGCTCCAAGCAGAATTTGGCGCAGAAAATTCATTTGAGAACTCAAGCCTAGCAGCAGATTGGCATATCGCAATGCGAGCGATGGAGGAAATCTCAGGTGCAGAGCTGAAGCTAAAACGCACTGGGGCTGTAAAGCATAAGCGTATAAAGAAAGGAGACAAGAGCTCTAAACATGACGCAGATTGCACGAAGGATGGTATTGGAAGGAGTTTTTCTCATGAAGGGGGACTATCAGTAGCGGACGAAAAGTCTACAAGTTTGGTTCATGATATCATGGGAGAATCTCGAGATTCTGACAGTGATAAAAGTAGCATGAGTCCATTTACGAGTCGGGAGTCTCTTTACAAGTTTCTTGAATTTTCTTGATCAACAATTATTAGCGCTAGAGCCCATCGAGAGGGTGCTGAACTGGATATATTCGTGTATGAAGTGCTAGAGCACTTTGTTTATCACTATAATGATATTGCAACTGGGCGAGTGTATAAAAGTTTAGTCTGTGGCTTTTCAACCATTCAAATTCGGTTTATATAAAAAATAAAAGTAAAACCGAAGTGATATCGCTACTTTCCCTTGTACATGTATGTACACTACGAAACCCACTAGATAATCATAACCATAACACGCTCTACTAAGAAAAGCACTCAATCGCATCTGAGGGAGTGGAAATAACTCGAAATAGGTGGCAGCCTTCCTTCTTTCTGTTTATCTTCTTTCTCCGTCACACATTTGATGAAGCTGCTGCGACTTTTACGTCTCCTCGTCTTCCCCACCCCGAATTTATCATCCTGGAGGCGATGTACTGCAGCCAGCTCTTGTTGCTCTATATAGCTCTTGTCGTCAATGAGCCCAACACTATCCTCTTTTTTTGCACCAGCCGGTGAATCCTTCTTTGCTCTCTTCGCTCCCCTTTCAACGGCCGGACTCTGCTCTTCTGGAATGGTGATATCTTCTAAAAGACTGACCATTTCTAGGAGACTGACCTCTTCTAGAGAGGTGACATCTACTAGACTAGTCACCACATTCAACGCCGGAACAGCCCCAGGCTTCTCATAATGGAACCTCCTAAACCCACTCTCCGGCGCGGGGATCAACACGATAAACGGCACCATGGGGGGGGAAGAGGGAGTGAGGGAGGAGGAGGAGTGCCTCGATATCGATATCGATAGGGAATATTATCTCTCCCGAGCAACCCACCCCCACTCGAGTTATGCCCCTCCGTTATTTTGTACCGGGGGAGCTCGAGCTAGGTTTGAGGGGAAAAGGAAATTGGGGGTTTTGGTCAGGTGTTTGGATATGGATATGATCCGGGATCTTGTTACTCGACGTAGGGGAATGGGAGCACGGGGATAATCCGAGATGTATATGTCGTGTTTGTGGAAACTTTATCGTGGTGGGGTGGGGTGTTTGGTAGGCGGGTTTGATCTGTATGTAGTATGGGTGGGTCTCCCATCTGCTGCCAAGAGAAGGGAAGGAAGGGCACACGAGAACGAGAGTCTTTTGAAACCAGCATCGGCGGAGTGAGTGCTTGTGCATGCAAATATCAACAGTTTCATCTCGGCTTTGTGGTGTTGTTGAATTAAATCGATCGGTCGACGCTATGTAAGACAATCAAACACGCTAAGACAATCAAACGCCCTAAGTTACACACGTGCCTCTTGGTGTCGAGTGATATGTTGTGACTAGTGGTAATCATTTTTTTTTCATTATGTTTTTTTTATTTTATTTTTTAATTTGAGGAACTACAAATATTTCCAGAATACTCCGTTCCTATTCTATTCCAAAGTGGCAGCGAGTCCTGACCATTATCGGCCCCTCCATCCCCGTTATCCAAACAAACCGCCCCCATCTAGGTATTAGTGCACTGCAAGAAATTATTGCCCGACGCACCAGTATGCGTAATCGCATCTAATACCACACGTTAGCCACCACCACCACCACCACCACCACCACCACCCTCCGCCCCCTTCCCCTCCAGGGGGCCCCTTCCGAAGAACGCAAACTCACCACAAAAAACCGCATTCGTCCCATCCCACGAGCCAATGACGACCCGATCAGCGCCCGGGCTCCCACCACTATACAGCCCACTCGAGAGCACGGGGAACTCATAGAACGGCGCGCTGCACCCTGCGTTGAATTTAAAGCCCTCGCGGTTGTTGAACTGGTGCGGGTAGTTGTTGCTGCCGACCTGTGTGCCGGCGTTGAGGTGGTCGAGTGCCAGCTCGGCGGCCGCGTCGACTTTGGAGAGGGTTATGGAGGTGCCTGGGGGTGTTTGTTAGCGGGGTGTTTGGAGGAGAGGGGAGAGGGGGTGGGGACGAACCGCTGCAGCTGGCGCCCGTGGAGCCGGAGACATCTTGTGAGGCTGCTGAGGCGATGAGGGAGGTTAGGGCGATGAGGGCGGAGAGGAACTTCATGGTGGTAGCTTGAGGAGAGGCTGGGCTAGGGATTTGACTCGGGTTCGAACGTTCTTGAGTGAATGAGTGAGTGAGTGCTGCTTGCTGATTCTCTGAGTTAGTTTGGGGAAACGGTCGACCTTTTATAAAAGTCGACACAGAGGTCCAGCTGGCTCTAATTATAAGGATACATGTATCAACAACAAAAAAAGCACTATGGTACTATCATTTGTTTATCTCGCTCTTCTCCCTCTGTATAGGTATAGGAGGGAAATCCTCGAAAACAGTTCGCAGCTCGCAACATTAGCGGACCATGAAACAGGAAGCTGAGGAAGATTTCACCTCCCATCTGATATCAGTGGTTCGAATCTGTCGGCACGCTCCAGTACCAATCCCAGCTAGCGAGATATCCTTAATCTGTGTGCAACCAATCAGGCTGCTGCTAGCTAGCTGGAGGGGGGCGGTTAGTACTGCAGCTCGTTTAGTAGCACCAATGCCTGTCTACTACACTGCTAGTACATGTAGTAGAGTAAGGGTCGTGGCGGGCGCAGAGGCTCTCATTGGCTATATGGGTGGAGATTGGAGGTGGAGGTGGTACTCCACGTTGCGGGATGTATGGCTCTGCAACGGGTGGCCGTTGGGAGGGCCGAAAGACAGACAACACAGTTGAGGCTATTGGTTTCCGGGCGTCGGGGCACGGGGGGGACCGACCTGAATTGAGGAGTGTCTTGGATAAGGTTGGCTTGGGCTGACAGACATGAAGAGGTGATTTGTGGGATTGCCCCGCCCAGGGCTACGGTCTCTGCCTATCTGTGTGGTGCTGCTAGCCTTACCTGGAACGCCTCAGTAGCACTGACCTTAGGCAATTGAGATGACAGCTTTATCGTGCACATTCATGTATGTTATCATATTTATTTATCATCTGCAGTCCTCAGAGTTCAGCTCGTTGCCAAGAATGCCAAGATTAGTACGGCAATTGCAGGGCTGTACGAAGGATGGGGATTCATCTACTGCTTCTACGAGTAGATTCACTACATGTAGTTCAGGTGCTCTAGGGCATCCCAGCAGAGCATTTCAACTGTCTACACAACAGAAATCCCCCCCCCAGTCACTTCCATTCGCCTATCGAGCACATGTACCTACCTTCCAGATCTGTTTCATTTCCCTGCATGAAACGGATCGACACGACCCCGGAAAGTTTAAACCCCACCACATGAGGACACAGTTAACCGCACTTGGAGTCTTGCTCCGCAGCTGCTAGGAAATGCAGGCCCCTATACGGCAGGGTTGGGCACGTGTGATGAGATGGATGAGGAGGAGTTTCCGGATGCCTGAAGCCCGGGTTATAATTACCTGGGCTATCAGTAGTGCTTTACTCAAGTTATTGTTACTAGCGAGATAAGCGTGGTATATCTCCTGCCTTGTTGGAGGGCGCCGCATGCATACTGGGGAATCAAGTAGGAAGTTGGGAACATCAGCTCGGGGTTTGACGGGCTGAGACAGGGCGGTTGAGGGCAGTCGAGAATGATGATGATGATGATGATGATGATGATGATACACAGATCAAGTACATGTATCTGACCTAATAATGCTCTTTGTGTGATGGATGTACATGTAATTGTATCTCGTTCCACGGGGGCGTCAGCTGCATGTGTCTGGGCAACCTCCGAGGGATCAGTTGTTATCTGATAAGATTGTTGCAACTGATCTCTGGGATCAAGAGAGAATCGTGTATCTATTTAATGACAGCTTGCAGTGCTATATATGTCTTCTTGGGGGTGAGTTGGTGTCTTCTCGGGGCGTGGATTTCTGTCTCTTCTCCTCCTCTTCTTCAGCCCCGTCGCTTCTTCTTCTTCACAACTTCTCACTCTCCCAACCCCTGCCACGTGTGCTGACTCATCCACCATATTTTTCTCTCAACTTCGCGACAACCAGCAACTCGGCATCAAATACTACTGACTGTCAACTGCAATATCAATTGCAGCTCACACATACACACAAAACTATTCACATATGTCTCTCTACATCGAGGCAGCACGAATCATCCAGCGCCCACGCTATGGCGGCCTCCGCGGCGCAGTCTTCTCAGACGCCTCGGTCAAGTCCCGCCCCGAGCAGCTGTACGCACTGATCATTGAAACCCTCAAGCACCAGGAGATCATCAACGAGGTCCTCGACAAGTCCGGGCTGCTCGAGATTGAGAAGAAAGTATGCTATGCCCCTCACCTGTCCCATTCCCATACCTTCACTCCTCCCTCAATTCCTCCCATCGATCCTATGCTTATCCGCATACTAGGTCTGAACACATTATATATGGAGTTTCATAACTAACCACACAACCCACCCCACATCCAGCTCACGCACGCCCTCGCCCTCGTCCTCGTCCATGACTTCCTCTTCAACAAAGGCGGCATCGCCACCTCCACGGGCCCACTCAAAGAGTCCATCCTGCGGCACAAGTCCCGCCTCACCTCCGAATTCACGCGCGCCCGCCTCCGCCGCGGCTACTCCACCACAGCCGCCCTCCTCGCCGCCGCAAACGCAACGTCAATGCGCTTCCCGCGCTGGGTCCGCGTCAACACGCTCAAGACCACCGTTGCGGACGTTCTTGCCCGCCACTTCAGCGACCACAAGCCCGTGCGCCTGTTTGAGGAGCTCTTGAGCGAGGATATGACGCGGAAGACGGTCTATGTCGACGAGTTTGTACCGGGCCTGCTCGGCTTCCCGGCGAGTACGGAGCTCATCGGACATGCACTCGTCGCAGACGGGACGCTGTTTATGCAGGACCGCGCATCGTGTTTTCCGGCTGCGCTGCTGGCGCCGCCGGAGGGGGCGGTGGTGGTGGATGGGACGGCGGCGCCCGGGAATAAGACGACGCATTTGGCGGCGATTGTGGGCAAGGGCGGGAGGGTGCTTGCGTTTGAGAAGGACCCGAAGCGGGCAAAGACGCTGGAGATGATGGTGGGGAAGGCGGGCGCGGAGAAGATCGTTGAGGTGCGCGCGGGGGCTGACTTCCTGTTGTCGGATCCGTGGAGCGAGACGGAGAAGAAGAGACTCGCAAAGGTGTCGCATATACTGCTGGACCCGAGCTGCAGCGGCAGCGGCATCGTCGAGCGGAACGAGTACTCGTACATACCAAAGACCGCCGCCCCACCACCCGCCCCAACTAGCCGCGCAGGTAAGGCGAAGAAGCGCAAAGGCGGCGAAAAGGAAGAAACACCGTTCGTCAAGCCGCTCTCCAAGAAGGAAGAAGAAGAAGTCGCAAAACAGGCCGAGGCAGAAGAGGAGCGCCTCCGCTCCCTGTCAACCTTCCAGACGCGCATCATCAAGCACGCCATGCGCTACCCGGGCGCGCGCTACATCAGCTACAGCACGTGCTCTGTGCACTCACAGGAGAACGAGCAGGTTGTCATGGCGGTGCTCAGCTCGGAGGTTGCGAAGCAGCGGGGGTGGAGAGTGCAGAAGAGGGAGGAGACGGGGTTCCGGCATTGGCCAAGGAGGGGGCTGGTGGAGGAGTGTGGTGGGGATGAGGAGATTGCGGGCGGGTGTGTGAGGTTTGATCCGTGGGCGGATGGCGGGATTGGGTTTTTTGTGGTGCTGTTTGTGAGGGATGGGAGTGTGGATGGGTATGTGCATGTTGAGGAGGATGAGGCGGAGGAGGCGGAGGAGGAGGAGGAGGAGGAGGAGGAGGAGGAGTGGGGGGTATTGTCGATGAGGAGGAAGAGGGGGAGAAAGAGAAGGCGGCGGGGAGAAAGAGGAAGTTTGGGGAGGGGGGTGGAGGGGCGAGGAAGGCGAGGAAGAAGGAAGGGGCGGGGTCGGGGTCGGGGGCCGGCGCGGGGGCCGGCGCGGCGAAGAGGAAGAGACCTGTTGGGGAGAGGGAGGGGAAGGGGGGAAGGCGAGGAAGGTGGTGGAGTCTGCGGGGGGCGTGAAGGAGGCCGCGGGGGGGGGGAAGAAGAAGGAGGAGGTCACGGGCGGAGGGAAGGAGGAAGAGGCCACGGGGAAAGGGAAGAAGGGGAAGGGGCCGCAGGAGAAGATGATTCGCCCGAGACGACTGATGGGGGCGGGGAAGAAGTAGTCTTGGTTACATGTAGTTAGTAGGTATTATTCATAGATAGCTGGGAGGGGAGGGGGGTTAGTGAGCGGAAAAGGCGGCCGTGGAAAAGTTCAATTGTATATTAAGAATTGATTGCTAATGGCGCGTTTGTCTTGTAACTAATTGGCTGTGGATTGCATTGCATATTGATATTGGGGGCTTTAACGTCCCCTTGGTTGCTTGTACTTTTGCAATTAATTGTTGGTAATTGCAGTTTATTGTGTTTGATATTGAGCATTAGTTGGGTATTACTGTTTCTCTAAGCACTTACTGTAAGAACTTGTGAGAAATAAGCATCATCGCCAACTGGCCCTAGTTGAAAGTCGGAAGTTATGGATCTATGTGTTAACCAGGGGCTGGGGTGGTTTCAAAGGATTTTGAGAACTGCCATCTCTCTAGTGCGTCGTCTTTGTTGTCATTTCGGTCATTTCCACACGGGTCTCTCAGTCACCTCCGGCGATCAAGCCGCACGCTCGAATAAAAAACCCAACCAGGAGATATTTGTAGGGAATCATTCGAGTAAGATAGAACTTGAATGGTAAACTCCAACTTATCTCCAGATATTTGAATTGGGCAATGGGCATGTGGGGGAGAAAAAGGGTGGACACTGGACTGGTTGCATCCTGCCCCAGCCAAGTCACACTAGCCCTAGAAATTTTTTCGATACAATGAGTTTTTACCGACCGGCTGCCATGATTCAGTGGTGTAGTGGTATCACGGGCGCTTGCCATCATAGTTTGCGCCCGACCCGGTTCTTCCCGGCTGATTCATTAACCTTTTGTTTTGTTTTTTTACAGCCAAACTTGTGGGGTAGAGGTGAAATAATGAAGTGCAGTTCTGTAGTGAAGTTAGAAGGTTGTTAAATGTCGGGCATGTTGTATTTATCAGACGACGGAGATGTGTAGCACACTGCGGCGCCTCTATCGGGCCGTATCTCTTTGAGCGCCCGCGAGGCTTTCTTTCTTTCTTTGTAATTCCTCCATGAAATGTCACTCGGTTATCTGCGGTGTACATCGTAGTGAATGGGTGAGTCAACTCCGGAAAGCCCGTTTTTTTTTTTCTATAGCAGCCAGCACCTTCACCGACACCTGACCTGAGCACTGAAGATTGGTTACGCAGCGGTCTGTGGATTGATTGGATACATCTTCTGCTCCCTAGGCCAGATCTCGCAAGCTTTGAGTTTGCACTACTCGGTAGAGCTAGGACCGTATCTGGCCTCAGACATTGGAACATCGACTTGGCGGTGACCGATTGAGTGCGAACGGTTCCGCCTCTGTTCCTCCCTCCTCCCTCATGGCACTGCTTCTGCTGCTCACCCAAGGCTTCCCAATTGCCGCGAGGTATACATCTTGGCTTCTCCTCCTCGAGCTCCTGAAGCTATCTGTCCCACGGGAAACGACTCGGCTGCATGTGGCTATCGATTCATGCCCGGCTCAAGGCGGGCCATGCGAGAATGGATCAGAGACAAGCTCTACGGGAAATAGCTGTAGGTTTGTCAAGGGCTCGAAAAAAAAATTAATCATTTGCTGATTGTTGGGAACAGGAGGGGGCTAGTTTTGGTTTTGTACCTGGTTGCACTTAGTCACGACGACGACTTCTTACTTACACTTCAAAATCAAAACGGTCCGAAATGGCGGACGAAAGAGGCCAGTCCTCTAATCTGACAGAGAGAGGGAAAACTCATAGAGTTCTTTACACAGAGTCCCCCCGAGTGACCAACCATGAAGCATTTGGATCTGGACCGACTACCTACCTACCTTGCAGTAAGTACCGCATTACTAAATTGGTTAGATGAAAAATGAAAGACCAGTAACAACTAACTCAATCTGTCTCGATTATTACGCCAGCTGAACTGCACTGAACCCCACGTGCTCCCTGAGACACCCCATGCGTTGTCTTGTTCGCTCGAGCTCGGGAGTCGGATATGTATTCAGACACAACTTTGTAGAGGACAGATTCCACTCTACTCTACATGTCCTCCGATGCACGAGTGTTCTGCTCCGGAAATCTTTTTTTAAAGTTGATCGAAGCTAGGGTTGGACGAAGCCACAAACAACCGCCCCTGATTCATGATGTTTTACCTGTTATCCAATCGCAGGTACGCCGCGCGCGGACGCACTGGCCCTCAATAAAGGAAAGAGTTTGTTACAAGTAAATTGTGTTATTATTTGAAGTATGTACTATTCTTTTCCATGAATCTGACTATGCAAGGGGGATTTCTCACCAATAGATAAGTGTTGTAGAGACGTTTCGTCCAATGGAAAGGCACATGATTTGTGACATTTACACGTTCATTCCACCACGATTCCTTCGTTTGTGCAGCCACTCATGATCGAGATCACACAGACACAGAAACTCAAACTATGGTTCTCAATTCCACGATAGAGTTCGCTGAACCTAAAGGCGACGGCGTTATTTAAAGGTTATCTTTGGCTACTTATCTACATATCCGTGATCTAAGACAATCCACATCCATTCACCGATGTGATATCCTTGGTACGTAACAAATTTAAGATTTAAGGTACAGATAGGTACATACATGTACTGAGGTATGAAAGCCAAAAACAGGGGGCTTGGAGGTACCACCAAATATAGCCAATGTGATAGGTCAGTAACAATTCCAACATGAGCAAAATCATGACAAAAATAAAAACTTAGGCACTTTCCTAAGATAGAGTACTTACCTACCATGGATTTCTTACCTACAAAGGGTCTTTCCCTACCCACAATGTCAAGTGGGATTGAATCCCTGCCTAACCGAGAAGAGGATTTACGTGGCATGCATAATTGATGCTTGCCATGGGGAAGTCTTTTCGGCTGAAAATTACTCATGCTTGAGCTGAGCCTGCAAGATGGAGGGAATAAGGTATTTACCAATGGTTCCTCGACGTTGCCTCTCTTGCTCACAGCGTGCAGATAGCCTACCACCAAGCCTCTCCCGATTAGGAGACAGCTACAAAACCACGAGTGATCCCCTGTGAAAGCCGCACGTCCTGCAGTCGCGCTGTCAACAAAAGTTACTCAATTTAACCTTCAATTGCGCCATGAACCGGTGAATTATTAAATAAAGTTGAATGTAGATTCCCCGGGCTTAACGTACAAAGCCGAGATATTCTAAATTTCAAAAAGGTAATAATACATATAGCTACTCCAGCGCACCCGCCTACAAAGAAAATATATAAAAAAAAGTTCCTGACAACGATAGAGATATAGTAACCCGATGACCCACGAAACCTTTGATAGACAGCCCTCCCAATTACAAAAGAAAAATATGACCATGTTTGATCTGAGTCTGAAGTTTCGCTTAATGTATGTATCACACCTGAAGGGCTCGAGCTAGAATATTTTGTTCCTTCTCGAGTACAAAAAAAAAAAAAAGGGAAAAAAAAAGAGTAGATGGGGTAATTTATGATAAAAACAATACGGGGAATAAAAGACTTATATCGGAACCCAATAAAGAGAAACAAAACACGCCAGATAATAAAACGAGAGAGCAAAAACCAGACAAGAAACAAAAACGAGGTGACTAGTATAGGTGTACCCTGCAGAGATAATAGTAGAAACGACAGCCGGGGGGAATAGAAAATCAACGGGATATGAGATGAAAGGATGTTTTCGCGAAAATTTACAGAAAAACCAAGACAAACATAAGAAAGCATCTGGATATATGATATGAAGATATATGCTTGAAGGCAATAATAGCAACCAAACAGCGAAGAAAACGCAATCACGTCCACCAGAACATGTGCAAATGCACGAAAAAAAAACCCCAATCCCATAACTCTTCAGACTATTCTCTGATCATACTTTTCAACACCTCTAACTGAAAACACAACCTCCCTGATATATCTCGGCTTTAGATATCATTAATAATAGGATATTCTACCCGGTCGACGGATCGAAAACATTCCTTCAATGAATAATGCCAGGAAAAACAATTCGGTACCGAAACGAACGAAAGTAGAGGAAGAAAGGAAGAAAAAAGGAAGAGAAAATAACGATGCCCAAAGACCATGCCACGCAAAAAAAAAAAAAAAAAAAAAAAAAGCCACAGACAAAAGGAAAAGTGGAGATGACAGAACTAGGGAATATGCAAGATTTAAACCGAAATATAAAAAACAAGTTAAAAAGGGTATGTAAAAAAGGAATTTGTTCGCCACCCCTACAAAAGCACCGAGATATCCCAAGAGCTTCCCGAAAGAAAAGAAAAATTGCACCCCAAACCCCTTTCCCAACACCCGCTCTTTTTTCAACTGTTGTCAAACACGATAACGCATATGGCAAATGATCCTCATGCAGCTTCTATAGTCGCCTGAAAAAAATTATGGTGGATCCCCGAAAAATAAAAGCTCTTTTTAAACGCCTCGTCCGTATTGGGTCGTTAGAAAAAATGCGTATAAACTTTGGACTCCTCATGAACAGCCATTTCCTAGACAAATTATTAGCGCGTTTTCTAACATTATCGGGAACTAAAATTATCAAACTTACCATTTTGAACGTATTCAACTCCTCCTTAATCTGCTGAGCAAGCATAGGTGTTAACCTGTTACAGGTAGCAATCTCACCCCTTCTATCATATTCGCCGCTAGGCCATGTGTCGTGAAAAGTAATTCTCGGGCTAAAGCTAACGTTGTATTTGGCAGCTGACGCAGGCGATGTAGGTGCACTCGCAGAGTTGCCTGCAGAAAACCTGGGCCCAGAGATAAAATAATCCTCATCGCCCCTGACCGAGTCTGACCTCTGTTTTCCATGCGGCCTTTGATTCTCTGGAAAGTTGGAGGGATCTGATGGCTTGATGATCGGAGACGATGAACTGGATCCTATAATCATGTTAGCCTAAACCCATAGATGAGTAACTAGTTGAACATACGTTTCAAGATTCCTTTCTTTACAGCAGCCAGAACCTCAGCCCGATCTTGCGCCCCACCAACAAAGCTCTTCCTAGCAGCTTCGGTATCATTCGCATTGCTAGATCTCCTCGCAGTGCTTGGCTCACCAACTTTGGGGGTCTCAAGTGAATTGTTCTCCAACTTGGGGAACCCAGTACCACCACTTGTCTGATCACGAGCATCCGCGTTGACGTTAACCTTCTCCCTCTCGGCCTCAACCGTAACCATCGATACTTGTCCCATACTTGCCTGCGCGGTGACCGGCCCACTAGCTGCAGGCACCCCAACGACAGATTTCGGCCTGAACAATCCCACCAATGATCGTGTTGATTTCTTCATTCCCTTCCCCATCTTCCTTATCATAATCGATGCCGAAGACGCAGTTGAAGAAACAGAGATATTATCAGTTGATCCAGTGAAGAAATTTCCTTGCCCATTGTAAATCCCCTCACCCAACCCAGCTTCCTCTTGCCTCTGTGCAATCCTCAGCTGCTCTGCATTCTGTTCTTCGCGAAATTTCTCTTGACGAAGTCTAGCACGCTCAGCAGCATCCTCACCCCTCATGTTGTTGACCGCTGATACCTTACGCAGTTCAGCTGCGCTACCAAATGAGAAGGCGCGACGAAGCCTGTTTTTCATGCCTTTCTTGGGTACATCAGGGATAGCTTCGAGTTGTTGAGTGGCTGATCTTGTAAGCGCCGGCGGGGCTCCGTTAGCGTTGCTCTGGGGCTCTGGGAAGGTTTGGTAAGATGAGGTCGAGTCGGCTGCCATGTTCACAGGTTTTGAAAGCGGAGAGGGGGCTGTGACTCGCTTATTGCCATCTGTGGATGATCCACGAGGGGGGACCTGAGACGGGTTGATTTCGTGTGGTGTTGAGGATCCGGTATTTGAGTGATTAGAATGAACCGAATTTCGGTTGCTCTGAGCGATAAATTGTTAGCATGTATACATACAGTTCGTAGATTGAATAAGCCAATTACCGAATTGGGCCTCGAAGAATTTCCTGAGTTGGTGCTGTCGGTACTGCCGTTTCTCCTGTTTCCCGGTCGGTGGGAGGCCTGACCCGGTCCCGAGAGCTGTATCGACGCTGGATTCGACATTGACCCCACCTCTTGTCGTACGAAAGTTGAGAAACTTTCTGGACTGAACGCATCAGGGCCAACTGATCTCCTCCTGTTTTGCATTTGTTGTTGTGTAAGAGATTGTTGTCGATGGGCATGGATGTCATCCACCGACTGACTTCTCAATTGACCAGCATAGTCCCCAATGAAGGGGGCCTTAACGGCTGCCCCAGGAGCTGGGCCTTGTGTTAGCGAGGGGCTGCTGATCGACCTAGACGGTTGATTGTAAATGGCAGCCACAGCAGCCATTCCAGACCCGCTGGGTAGAGCGGACACACTGCCAGTAATGACAGCAGATTCTGGTCTTTTATTACCCGGGCGGCGGTATCGATCAGGGCTTGGACGAGTGGTTGATGTTGCCACTTGTGGAGGCGGGAGGCTTGAGGTGGATATCATGGAAAGGGGTCGAGGGCTGGGCGAGTATACAGGGCTGCGTCGTCACGTGAGCCAGAAGGTGCTACGCCCTGGTGTCGAGATGACGGATCCGAAGAGGATGAGGAAGATGACGATATGGAGTCCGGAGCAGGGTAACGGTTTCGTGAGTCGTCAGTCTTCGAAGACGTCCTCTCGCCAATCTTGGGGGGTTGCTGCTTGGTAGTGCTCGAGAGACCTGGAGTGCTGGTAAACGCATATGGAGCAACAGGAGCGGTTGTGTATCCACTGCGATATCCACCACCACTAGCACCGTTGTTGCTGTTGCTGGAGCCGGAGTTACTGTTGTATCCGCCCATGTTTCGAGGCGTGGTCAAGTGGTGCTGGTTGGTATGCGCTGATTGTGTCTGGGCGGACTGAAGACTGTTAGAGGCAGATTGGGGGCGCGACTGCATTAAGCTAACTTGCGAGGGTGACTGCTGAGCTGGGAACGACTGGACAAGAGCTGCCATGTTGGAGCGGTCCCCGCCTCTAGTGCTGGATGGTTGACTGGACGTCGTTTTGAAGGAGACTGTACAGACTTTCAAAGAATATTACCGTTACTTGTTGTTTTTGCTTTCTCTAGTGGAGAATACGCTTAGAAGGTAGTTGTGGCAGAGTCTAATCAGGATCGAAATACGAGTGTCAGTCGATCAAGATTTCTTCAAAAGGCCTTCCATGAACACGCTGGCGAAGAAAAGATTGACCGATAAAAATTGGTGGAGGACAGGTATTCTGATTTCAAGGCATGATGAGGCTGCTAAAGGGTAAGGAATGGATCAGGAAAGGATTAAACGAACCCCTTTCTCTCTTGGAAGAAGAGACGCTCTGCAATGTATGATCACAGGAATCCGGCTCGGATCAGATTAAAGAAAATAAGGCAAAATGTTCACAAGAAGCGAAGGATTAAACACGATGAACGGACACAGAGGACCCAAGTACAAAAGCCTGAATGTGGAGGAGAATGGAGTTAGTTCCGCTCAGCTCGTCGTGCCAGGTCGTTAATTGGGGGCTGGGCGAAGGGGGAATTAATGAACGAATGGTATTGGTTTATGTGTTTCCTAGATGTTTGTTTCCACTTCCACGACAACCAATTGTTGAAGAAGATATCAAGAAGAGAGATGGGGGGAGGGGAGTGTGGGGTGGGGAGGGGGGAGGGCTACTTTTGTTGCAGCCAAGGGGGGATAGTGAAGAGAAGGTGACGGTAGAGGTTGAGGAAGTGAATGAGCGTCGGTGGTTGCAAAGTAGTTGTAGGTGCGTATGCAACAACAGGGATAGGGGGGGGGGGGGGTGAGTGAAGGGGGTGGAGGGGTGTTATGTGTGGGTTCAGTGGGAAGGGATTGAAAGGGTTCGAATAAGGGTGTCTGACTGACCAGGAGGAATACAAGCGAGTGAAATGGTGGCTTAACGAGGGAAGTCGAGTAGAAAGGAAAGACCTGCTGCTGCGGAGAAGACAAGAGCAGGTAGGAGAGATATGGAGGGTTGGGGAAAAAAAGTTGTGAGAAGAGAGTTAGGTTAGAGGAGGGAAGAGAAAGGGAAAAGGGAAGAAGAATAAGAAAGAAAGAAGAGACAGCAGCCAGGCACAGGCACGCACACAAGCAGGCACAGGTACAGCAGGTACGGTACAGACAAAGTGCCAGACCAGACACACACACACACACACCAGGCAGAAAGATAGATGGGATGGACAATAATACAAATGAGAAAGCGGCTCCAGGGCGAGCAGAGGCCGAATGGAGAGAAATGGCAGGGGGGGCAGAGCAGTCCCTTTTGTCAAAAAGGAGAGAGAGTAAGAAATAGGATTCTACTTACAGGAGTAGGTAAGTGAATGAGAGAGTGAGTGCTACACCGGCAAGCTAAGGAAGGAGCGGTCGGTTAGCCGTGCAGAGAGCTAGGCCTGTAAGGAAGTGAGAGCGTTTCTTGGCCCTGTCTTTTGGCCTTCGCGATTGCACATGGGAATTCCAGAGACCTGCAAAGAAGGTCCGGAAGAAAAAAAAAAAAAGAGTGCGGATATTAAAACATAATCGTGAGTATCACCACCAAATTGTAACTCAAAGATCTTTCACAACGTGATATTATCTTGACCAGAATAGATGTATGTAAATGTACACGTGCATCTCCTAGCTACAAAATTGAAGTCATGTACCTCATGTATATATACAGTCTGGAGAATTGACACCGTAAACTAAAACGAAATTCGCCGGTGCGGAAATGCAATATTATATAGCGCGCTCGCTGTCGATGATTAAACAGTTCCCATTCATAATTCGTAAGACACATGCTCTATCAATCTGCTATCTTACGCTTTCATCTGTCTGTTGTGCTCGTTGAGGTACTGGGAGATCGAGAGAACTCTGGGGACGGGTCCATAGAAAAGAAAGTTTTTTTTTTAAAAAAAGGGAGGGACAAACAAGAGACGCGTCATATTTCCATCAACACCGAGCGCCTGTCACGGCAGCTATTCTCAGTTTTCCACACCATTCCGTGTAGACATGGCATTATTGGGAGCAGATCGAACGACAGGCGGACGCAAGTAACATCTTGAAACGCTAGTCTACTTTCTATGGTGGTGTTATTGCATGGAAAAAGTACCTGCTGCGCACTTGTAGGTAAGTACATACTCTAGGCTGTACCTACTCCCAAGCAGTATTTCCTTACTTTACTCATCGATTGACTGTCCAACCCGCGTTATGTATATACCTACGCACTCACTCTAGCACTGTTTTAATATTTGTTTCTCATGTCAAGTAAAACGCTCAGTGTTTGTTTGTAACAGCAGCTCAGGAGGAGGAGAGGCAGGGTGCTGCTACACGAAGCTTGGGAGAAGGGGCAGAAAAAAGAAAAAAAGGGTCCTGCATAGCGACGACGTGCTACTGTAGTGCGTGCATAAGGTACAGCTTCCGGATCCGCTCCTTTGCCATGTACGTACGGAATAACTCGTCATTTAGTAATGATTGTTTCCTTAGAGCTTTCAGACGACATTAGCCCTTCTTTACACGATTGATAGTCTGCTCCCACCATTACTTATTCCGCACTGATTTTTTCTTCTCGCCTGAGGCTGTCAGTGGTTCGACTGCCCGAGCCGGCCCTGCCGATTCACCGCCGACCTCACTCGCTCACTTCATAGGCAGACCACACAGTAGAACCTACATATTTTACTACAACTACATACATGTAGGTACTTACTCTACTCTAGTGCTCTCTGCTAACGCCCACACATCCTTGGTGCAGCTCCGATCATAGGTTGTGTCGGCCAGCGCTCCTCTCCGGCCTTAATCTTTTTTTTCGGTCATGAGTAAATTTACCCTCTCGTAAATCATCTTGTATCTTATTACCGAGGAAAGTACGCGATGATTTTGTACATGGGGATCCGCAAGTTAATATCCACCTTCCCTTCCCTTCCCTTCCCCCTATGTGTACATGTATGTACATATGTACCTGTATGTACATACATGTGCTGTAGGTACTATGGGTGTATGGTGAATACTATTCGCATCCAAATCCTACACAAATCCATCTGCAAGGTTTTCAACCGGCAATAGACAGCCTCATATTATCGCTATGTATTATTCAAGATACCCTGGTAGACTTTACTCAATGCCTACTGTCTCACGGCGCAGACAGGCAGCACTAATAGTAAACCAAAAAGGCCCGGATCTTGATAAATATAAGCCGGTAGATCATGTCTGAAAAGAAGGCGAGTACCAAGCCAAGGTAACAATTAATTGGCAAATCAAGGCCCCCCCCCCCCCCCCCCCCCCCCGGGCCCAGTCCGACCCATAACAAAGCTAGTCTATGCGGCTTTCCATTCGAGATCGTGGGGAAGGACCCTTTCTTCCTTACTTCCTTACCTACTTCCTTCGCATTTTCCCGTATCTGTGGTTTGTCGCACAAAACGGGCTACGTTAATCACTATTTGGGTTGAAGGGGACAACCCTGTTTGGTATCTATGGTATATAAACCGACAGGCATTCTCCCAGGACGAAGACCGCTCTAGCTCCCTCTTATTATTCTGTTTATAGCTATACGTGGCAGTTGAGAATACAGCATATATACATGTATGGCTGTATACTAGAGCAATACAATTCGGAGACGCAGTATAAAAAGGCATATGCTTCCCGCACCCCGAAGGCCGATGTGACGTACAAATATTCCGTGTCTGCGACGACTGCGAGATGAATGCTTCGAATTGCAAATTCCCTGTCAACACTGTAGGGGAAAAAACGCCTGATCTACGGATATTGGTGCTAACTTCGCGAATCGCAAATATTTAGTAGGGTCGTGAATATATAGTCAACGTATCGGGCATTTCTCCGCCGGTCCCATGATGGAGTTGGATCACATCAAGAATATAGGTGGGGTTAAAGTTGTTTCGCCTTAGGAACTCCGAATATGATCTGGCTCCCGGAATTTTCAATGAAAGTTCGGTTGTATGACAGGAGACGGACCTTGGGGGCTAAAAGCAGCAGAGGCATTTGCTGCCCATTGAGATCGATCCAATTCAACTTTGATGAATTACAGTACTCAAAAAGAGATCTTCGGTCTGTAGTAGATAACCATAGATTGTGCATGTCGCAAGAAGATGGGCATTTCGTGGTACATATTATCACAGACAATGTTTCGTCGTCTTCCTTTAATAAGAAAACAAAATTATGAATGAGGCGAATGCTGACAAGGGTCCCGTATATATCCCTTCCTAGACCCTTGTCAATTCCCCCCCACGCTTATTGGGTCGTGAGCCGAATGCCCCCCCTCCTCATAGAGCCCATGCTGTGAAGAGCAGCTCACGATAGCAGTTTTTCTGGGAATGCTCCTGCTGGGATGTTGTAAGTGATCGTGAGTTTTAAGCTCAGAACACTAGGAAAAATGCTCGCTTTGAATTGCACCTACATGATTAGTAGTCAAATTCAAGCCGATATCAAAGTTAAAATATATCCATAAAGTTGATATTTAGGCAACACCCCACGGGAAGAATAAAGTGCCCACATGTGCAGAAGGTGCACTACAATTCATCTATTCAAGACACGTACGGCTAGGCACGATCAATATCGCGGGGGATGATACACACATCCACCACCTAGGGAGAAACGAAAAAAAAAAAAAAAGAAGCCGGGTCTGGTGCAGATATGCAAATAGGAAGTTGATGCCCGGGTCGCTAGAGTCCTGCCTGATGCTTTCGGACGAAACTGCCCGAAAGCTACGTCATTTACCACTCGCTTAGCGTCAGCAGTCCCCGTTTAATTGGCTCGCTTAGTGCCGATATCTGGCTAGATCCGCGATTAAAGATTAGATCTAAGACCCTGATAAACTGGTTGTTTGTTTCTACTAATCCAGCTGTGCCAGGTACGAAGAATAATAACTCAACAGATATCATAGATCTTCAGGTTCGAGATACACAATCCATGCCCCTCTGGCCATCTCTTCGGCATTGATAACTCGATGTGGCTGTCAGGAACAATGACGGGCTTCCATGGCACGGCACCCACCACCGTCAGGTTTTCCAGAGCTCGGGAGTCAATGTGGTTCGACCAAATTAACCTCCAGATACAAGACACCCTGTGGCAAATGGTGTGGAGTAAAAAGTATATCTTTTGTGCAAACTGTCACCTTGCACAGAATATATGATTTTGACTCCACACCCTAAGCTGTAACAGCACACCACATGGGTTTATGCACGGCCAGCATCATATGCACCATGCCTCTGCTTTTACGGATCCGAAACCTCGTTTCTCGCCGCGTTTGACAAGATAGGTCTATAGTCCAAGGAATCTCGTGATTACAGTTACACGGCTAATTGCGCAACGTGCAGCATCGTAACCAACCGCTTCCCTCCTCTCCTCGACTGCTCCTTCATCCTTGAGGTGGAGTTTTTGAATCTGACTGGACCCCAGACGTTCTGTGCCTCTTAATATCTCACATTTGTTTGTTCTTGTGTGATGTGAATTATAGCCTCTTGATGTGCGATGATGTTTACCTTTTGGTTCCTAGAGTACTGTTGATGTTGACTTTTTTTATTTTATTTTTTTATTTCATTTTTGCCGGGATGACCGGAACCCCTCCATCTTATTTTAGTAATGTCTGTTCGCGGTCAGTGGGGAACCTTCTCTAAATGATATAGAGCAGAGTATGGTACAGTCGGGTAGCTAGACATGGGTGCATTTGCTGCAAAAATTGCCCTATATAGTGCATACATGTACGTACTCTACATGTCTGAGCACATTTCATTTCGTAGATCGCTTTGGCAAAGCGATTGCAAAGTTCGTGAGTCAGGTGTGCATTTGATCGCGGTAGGCGCTTTTGCCTCGTTTTTTCCTTCCCATCTGGCCCGGTATGGAAGGAGAAGGATGGGGGCAGGTCCCTGGTGTTGTGTAAGTGCAAGTCGACATATGGCGACTTCTACTGCACCGTTCAGTGCTTGGCAACAGCTAGACCGGGTGATGGCCGATCAGTTGGCTAAATTTAACTTCTGCAGGGCAAGGGTTTTTGCGCTAGTAACGTATCTACAACTTCAGGATGTAGAGTATGTTGAGTACTCTAGAGTAGGTACAATCCATAGTGTACGTACAGGTAGGGTACTATGGTGTAGGTATACAACAAAGTCTCTCTTCTCCCTCCCTCCCGCAACACTGGACGAACTGGCAAGGTTAACAATACGACCGTACACCTTTGCCGTTAGTATGTAAGTATGTAGAGGTAGGTACTCTGTGTATCGTTGTCTGAACCTTTCTTCCTCATGCAAGCGCGGTATTTACTCCAGATGCCAGCCTGCATCCCAAGGGCGTGCTGCCTGCTCTACAGGGGCGGGATACTGTTGGCTGTTGAACCCGTTGGGCGGACTGACATCGGGAGGATCGCTCATCTGCTGTCTGACTTACACGATGTGGAACAGCAACAGCCAAAGGAGATGAAGAGCAATTCCCAGCATGAATAGTTTGGTGGGTTTGAGACCTTCCATGATCCTGCAGTGCCCAGGAATTTCGGGCTAGGTTCCATTACTTGGAAATATCACCACCTATCACAAGATAGCAAACAAGTATTGGAGGGGGGTTATATGGGTGATCCAAGAAACACTAAATTCTCAGGTGGTTCGTTTCTGTTTCGACATCGATTAATATTTCCTTTTTCTATTTCCACTACAGGGTTCTGTTTTATACTGACCTGGGTATCGTAGCTCATGTAGCTACCACAAAATCTAGAACATGTAACTGAAGAGGGTTCCTTTGCTCCACCACACTCCTGTGCCGAATACCCTGGCTCGGCTATCCAGTCTTTCCTTGTTACCATGGACTTGGGTCTGACGACTTGACGCTCAAGCTTTTGCATTGAGATCTCAATAGATCCCGAGCATCCCTTACATCAAATAACTGCATGGGTCGACCTTGCTGAAGAAGGAATGTTTGACCAAGTGCCCATCAAAACGGGGGGCAAAAATAAGCAGTTGCCAGATGATCATTGCGTATCTTCTGCCGTTGAATGTTCTGGGTTTGTTTTCTCGAAGTTATGGGGTGGAGGGGCAATTAGCTCCGTTTGTGGGGTGCTAATGTTTCTTCCTATCGGAGCTTTTAGGGTTGTCTGGAAGTCCTTCCACTCGAGCTCATGATACGACTGACGGGGTTTTGGCTCGTCCTACGCTTATACATCCCCAAAGCGAGAATGTGAGCTATCGTCCTAAGCAAGTACAATACTCGAGGCACTGAATCATGGAAAGTACGTACTCAATGTCTTCTTGTCGAAAAAAAGTTGAAAATGTTTACTAAACATGACCCATTTTTTCCTAAATATAGTGGTGCCACTACCAGCTGAGCTTGACTGAGGACGGTTCTTGACTAGCCGAATACGAAGAAGTACCAGACTACTTACATGAGAAGGGGCTGGCCCCGGATCCGGGTTCGTCTTGAACGGGTAAAAGCTGCCAGCTAGATGTGGACCTGATAGGGATTCGGCAGACAATATTGAGACAGACCCTGCAGCTAGCTATCCAAAGAGAATTTTAAGCACTTAAGTGGGGATGTAGTTGCCATTATCCATCCAATTAATTTTTTTCCCTTGAATCACTCCTTATCTTTTCCCATAGGGTCGGAGGAATGTTCAGTGGCTTGGTAACTTACAAATGCGGGGAGATGGGGCCTTCCAGTTTTTTTTACAAGGAAAACGTCATGGTGCGGGTATCTAGTGACCTGGGCACCTGAGTTTAAGAGTCCATTTGACTGCACGACGGCTGAGAGGAATAGAATACTAGGAATACCCTGCTCTGGCTATTCAGAAGCCGCTGTTTTTCAGCTACCTACTCTACTCCAATGCGTATGCCCTCTCTAGGTATCCGGAGGTCTTGTGCGCTCATCGAAAGATGATGATCTAGAGATGGCGCGTGCACACCGTGACGGGGATCAGTCTGAAATTGGGAGAGGGAGGGTAGATATGTAGTCTAGAGTACAAAGAATGCAGGGAATCTTGAGCAAGTAGAGTAGAGTACATGCAGGTAGAGTAGCTGTCTCGTCATCATACCAGACTTAGCTAACCCCCACCACTTGCTGGGAGACTCAAAGGTGGTTTCTAATTCATTGGACCGGTCTCCGGATCCACGTACTCTACAACCTGTATGTGCATACTGAAGCACGGACACAAGTAGATAGGTATCCCAGTTCGAAAAGTCTTACAGTTACAGTTCGCCTTTCATGTAGGGACAAGCAAGAAGGCTTGGACATGCAAGTAGGTACTCACTCAGGGCAGGCAATATCTACCGAACGACGCAGCTCTTTCTCACCAATCGATAAGACGTACCTTGGAATATTACTCCCCCATCAACCGATGGGTAGTAATTATGTCTACACGACAATTCCTCCAATGGAAGACCCCTGCCCCCCCCCCGGGGGTAGATTACGTGTTCAGATTTCTTTGTCAGCTTCGATTCAGACATTTCTGCATTTTGTAGATCAGACACGATCCAGCTCGGGGTATATTGAATGGAACGGATTGCGAATATCTGTTGTGAAAAGGCGCGTTGAAATCACGATTGCGTGCACAACCAGTCATATACCACCATCCCGTATGGACATGGCCACATATATTATACATACCGAGACAGTAAACTACAAGTACCTAACGAGGGTGTATTTACAGGCCATCGATATAATATGCTTACTAACCTTGGCGAGTAGTGCTAACCGGCCGATCGGTAACTGCGCTGAGTGCTTAGTTCTGGTGGAATAATAGGAATTATATATATACATATACATAAGAGGTAACAATAGAACTTCTAAGATCAAGTATAGTCTTCAATGTAATTTCCTCTTTGAACCTTTCTAGATCTAGATCTTCATCTAAGGGGTGTTACGTACCATGTTTTATGTTTATGCCGGTCTTTTCTTGAAACTTATTCTTTCGGATTTGTATTTATTAAAAAAGAGCTCTCGCATTACCAATCTTTCTTTATGTGCGGAAGAGTCATTTTTCTACCTGCCGGCCCCCCAAAAGTACGGCATGTCTTTCCTGCCGCTTTACTTCACAAACTATCACTCGAGCACATGGGACAACTATTCGCATAACAATAAATTGGATTTCCAGACAAAGTAAAGAGAACCCGTAGAGGCCAACAATCAAACCAATCCAGTCAGAACTGTGCTCCCTATTTTCCAATCCAGTAAATAAAGAAATAAAGAAATAAACAGATTCCCCTCCAACTTGATCCCCCATATCACCATTTTCCCGGAGTTACCACTCCCGTATACATTTCGAAGGTCTCCCCTCCCGCCCCCAAGAAAAGACCTTAAGCGGCAGTACATGTGATCTTGACGCTCTTTGTGGTACCGATCACCTCCTTCACGTCGATAACAACCGTATGTAAATCGGAGTTCTTATAAACTTGGTGCTCCACCCCACCCTCAACATTCACAGTCGTCTTGCTCACATCGACGATGCTGCCATCGAAACCTGGTGCGTACCAAAGAATGATGGTATAATAATCACCCACCTCTTTGGAAGGGTCGTATCCATTGTGTTTTGGCTCAATAGTGACAGTACGCGTCTTGTCTTTTGACGTCTTTGAGGTAAACAGAGAAATATTAGCATGATGTCAGGAAGTGATACAAGTCAAGGGCGGTATTACTTGTGTGACAGCAACTTTGCGGTGATAACCCTTTGCTTCTGGGTCGGTTCCTGAGATGTTGTAACCCGTCTTCTTTCCAATCTGCTTTGCGATTTCCGCGCCTTCAACCTTCGACTGTTCGTGGGTCTCTTTGTACTGTGGGAGGTCTTCCGGCGCACTATCACGGCTAACACCATCATCAAGATAGGTACAGTACTCCTGTATTTTGAGGAATGAAGTCAGTAAGGGTAAAGAAAACCAGCGATGGAATAGATGCAGGGTGATCATTGAATTTTACCTTATCCTTTCCAGGGTAGATGTTGAACTTGATGCGGTTGGCTCCCCCCTGGCCAGTCCATTGGCGTACTTCGATTTGCGGGATGATGGCACCTGTAGGTTCATAGCGTTAGTTACTAGCTAAATGTATTTGAAACTGGGAAGAGATTATTTTACTGCTTACCCTCTCTAACGTAGACTGGTACCACGCTGTGGAAGAGATTATAATCCTCGGGTGCAACAATCCTAGCAGTATAATTGATGACACTACCACCTTCGACAGGATTCCCCAAAGCGACTCCTTGATCGTCCCATGGTCTCAAATTTGAGGGGTACCAGGTGTGGTAAAGAGGGAGATAGACATCTCTGTTTTCGCCTGGAATTTCTTTGCGACTGTGGAGGATGGGTGCAACAAGAATGTCGTCACCAGCCATATATTGGTTGTCGAGGAACTTTTGGCTCTCGTTGAAGAAGGTGGTATCCTCAGTATCGGTCAAGAGCTAGAAACCCAGGTTCAATTGGTTAGCATATGTTGCTCTGGAAGCCTAGGATAGAATACATACCATAGATCTGGTGATTGGCATACCGTCGACTACGTTTTGAAACATGCAGTCGTAAAGTAGTTGGATGAGGGAGTATCTAAGCTCCACATAGTACCTACAGATCTCCAAAACGGATTTATAGAGCCATGCTTGGTCTGCGAGTTCTGGATGGGTTTCAAGATGCTTGGGGTACGCGTATGGTTCCTAGATTATATCTTAGTATCTTCAATGCTTCAAAGATAAGAAAGGATAGATTACCTGGAACCATTTCCTGTCCTTTTTGACATAATGGTTCCTGAGCCACGGCAAGAGGAATGAACCAGTATACCACCTGATGAGTAGCTCTGGGCTACAGTATTTCTCCTCGACCCCATTTGCATCACGGTAGGGTTCAAAACCACCCGTATCAGACCCCGCGATGCACACACCATTGAGGCCCAGAGAAAGAACTTGAGAGACCGATATCTTCCAGAATTCCCAGTTACTTGCATTATCCCCAGTCCAGAGACCAGCAAAACGATAGGCTCCGGCATAACTTCCACGCCCGAGGATGAAGTTTCGTTTGTTCTTACGAGATTCGAGACGACTAAGACCATGCCAAGTTGCTTTGTGGAGATTGTAGGAGTAGAGAGCCCAAGTTTCAATTGCGAGCTTTTTCTCAGAGGCATTGGTGACGGAGTCTGAGGTGACGAGTAGACGGGTGGGCAACCCTTTCATGTCTCCATATGATGTGTGGATTGCTGGGGTAGTCATGTCTTGCCACACAAATTCCAGTCCCATATCGAAGAGATACTTGTACTGCATTCCCCACCAGATACGAACCTCCTTTCTGTTGAGGTCCGGGTAAAAACCTGCCTACAAATTTTTGTGTCTAGTTAGTCCTTATAAATTTCATTATGTTGGTGAGATATCGTCACTTACACTACCGTTCCATAACCGTAGCTCACACCACCATGATAGGGGTATTGTTTGCTGTTGAAGTTCGCGGGGAAGTCACTACAAATATGTTAATGCCGCTTACGGGTTACCTATCGTAGTCAAATAAACAACTTACTAGTTGTCTTTAAAGTCTGGCCGACCATTAACATCATTAGGATCGACCTCAACCTTATTACCACCACCGTAGTACATGTACCGAACATCCTTCGCATTCCCACTTGTTCCCTCGGTATATCTGTCGTCCATGATAAAGTATTTTTTGTCAACTCCCTCAAGGAGGGTACTGTATCCACCCTCTCTGTTGTTAATGCTGATAACAGGAGTGATATTGGTGGAGCACTTGATTCCATTATTCCTCAAGTTAGTAAACATCTCTTTGGGGTTAGGGAAAGTGTGTGGGTTGGTGGTGAAAGTTCTGAAGCCGTCCTAGGAATGTTATAAACACAGTTAGAACATTTCTCAAAGCTTCAATGATACCATGGCCATTTACCTGAACATCGACATCGACGTGAATCCCGTCAAGTGGAAATTTACAGTCACGGTACTGCTGGACCACAGAATACAAGTCACTTTCCTGTTGGTATCCATAACCTTTGAAAACGAGGTTAGTTTATTATGCAAGTCTGATAAATCACTCATGAGGGGAAGGACTTACAGGCTTGATGGGCCCCGAGAATATATCTGGGCTTCAACTTTGAACGTCCAACAAGACCTGTATAAAGTCGTACAATTTCCGGGACCGTATCCGCACTGATACCGTAACAATCGATACCACCATACCTGGTTCCCAGCTTGATGTAGCCTGAGTTGGTCTTTCCAAAGTCGATGGCAATTTGAGAGTAGTTATCGATAAAGGTTGCCGTGATATTCTTGTGCTCCGGGTTGGAGTTCACATCAAGATAGAAGGGATCCGAGTGGTACCTTGTTGAAAGATTAGTTATTGGGTTAAGTCGTGCCACAGGACGGTACTTACAGCGGCTCGCGAGAATCGAGAGCACCTTGGGCATAGACTTGCTGGTATTGCATATTGTCGAAGTCTACACTGGGTTAGTAAAAATGACCACCAAGAATTTATAAGGAACCTCTTCGGGGCTTACTAAAATAGTTCATGAACGTTGGCTCCTTCATAAACTGGATACCTCCCATCTCTCCCCACCCCACATACTCGCCATGTCCAGGTTTGACAATGTCAAGAACTGTATCCTTTAGCATCTTGTGTTGCGGATGCAGGTTCTTTCTGAATGTCTTGGGAGACGTTTGCCAAACGACCTTGTCGGACACACGGGCTTCGGCTGCGGCTACATTTGGAATGGGGTAAGGATCCTTCAAAGGGGTCAAGGTGCGCACTACTTGGATGCGGAAAGGGCTTTTCCATAGGTGAATTCTGAGGCCATCGCCGACCTTGTTGCGGGTCCGCTCGGATTTTTCAACGGCGGTGACCTTGGACTATTTAGGGCAGTTAGTTAGTGGTGTTATATATATAGCGGAGCTATAGCAGTACTGGCACTTACTGAGAAGGTAAAGAAATCACCCGAATCCTCACACTTGGTTTCCCACGTAAGACCTCTATAAGTATCCAATTTATTACTCAGAGTACTCATATAATCTTGCACAATTGTCCTCCTATATGTCTCGTTAGTTGATTAGCATATGTTTTTCGCTACCAATAATGACATATGGGGTAACTCACGTATTCTCATCACCATACTCGTCAGAGGTCTTGAAACCAGGGTCGTATCTAACCCTCCAAACGCACGGCCTAATGAACTGAACCACACCTAAAGTCCCATCATCGAATCTCAAGTTCACTCCATGCCAGTTTTTGGGGAACTTGGTGCTCTTTGGAGGAGTAGTGTCTACTCCAATGATTTTTTGAGGGCCCTTCCAGTCTAGCGCAACACTGTAGTAGTCTTCTGCTTTGCAAAAGTTGAGAGGATCAGAAAATCCTGCCATGACGGAGGTATAATGAGATCTAGCTCAAAAAAAGATTGGACAAGATGTTTTGTTCGAAAGATATCAGAGGAGGCCAAGTTGAGGGATGACTGAGCTGGAGTGATGGAGGAGAATGAAGAGGCGAGGAGGGAACGATGGCCATTATATAGGATTCGAGATTAAAACTGGGAATATAAAATTGAAATCAATTTTTATGAGGCCGAGCTATCGATGCTGACTTCATTCCTCATTGCTGCCGCAGTATTGGCAGTTGTAACCAATCAGGTAATGCTAGCCAAAGAGAGGTCGCACACATACCCAATTAAACCTTGAGTACTAATCAGGCGTTATCATCTTTGTGCATCAATGATCTTTGTGCGACCGGATTTTCAACTGCACCTACAACTGTAATTAGAAATATTTGTACAATTTGTTTCTTGTGAGTGCATATCTGCCGCACAGAATAGAATAAACAAAAACGCACCTGTCTCTGGATGCACGTTTTCTTGCTCGCACATCGAAAGAGATCAATTTATGTAGATCATATTGGCAACTGCACTGATCCGCAACCATAATGCTGTTGTGCTCCCTACTTCTCTGGACACCCGGAAGCTCGGGTTTTCAGCTTTGATTTCTCTCCGACCTGTATAGTTTGTTGCATTTGATCAATTGAGCACCTCTCAATTCCACTGAGCCTTTAATTATTTCGATAGATTTTGGTTGGGCATTTAGATACATCTATCCAATCGATTAGAAAAAACACAGGTATTGAAGCATAGTAGTCATCCAGGAGCAGGAACTCAAACAAGAGTATTCGCCCAATCATTGCGGGTAATATTGCACGGGTATGCATTTAAAAGCCGCTTCTCCATGTCCATGCATCTCGGCCCATGTCGCAACACAACCAACTTTTGGTATATTGTTAGAGCTGAAAAAAGTATATCTGTTGGTGGTATACATACATTAAGTCAACACCTACTGTAGTCATACGGCTGTGTTGAGAATTAAGGCATTCTACCGTACCCTTCGGCAATTAGGTTTACAATGAGCTTCGCTTGATCGATGCATATGCGCCGATAACCAATGGTAAGATCGTACATCATGAGGGGTAATGGTTGGAAGTTAAAAAAAACTCGGGATCCCATAAATGCAGCGCAGCAGAAGTGTCAAAGACTCAATATATATGATAAGATAAGTTTTAATCATACCAATATATATGTCTTACTACATGGATACCTACCCCCGGTCATGCAGGGCAGCCAACCTAGGGGCATTCCACATTTTGATGGAACGGACCGATTTTCTTTTCTGGAGTTTATAACACTTAAGCGAAGAAAGCTACACCGGCATAAATCTATGGGCTGTACATACTCTAGATTAGCGATCGTATATTCCTATCTTATAATATTCCTTCACTAGCACACTCATATAGTGGCCTTACTGTTTGTCAAACATGTGAGTCTAGGATTGCAAACCTAATCTTGAGCAATGCCACCATTTTTGTCTGATTCATTTATCCTCTGACAGAAGCGAAGGCATAAAATAAAGACCTCTCTAAAGAGCTCATAACTAATAAGTAGCAGGTCTCATAAGTTATTGATGATAACTGCCCCAATGCAAGCTATACCGGCAGCATCGGGAACCCCTAGTTGGAAATACCGACAGCACACTGAAAACTATATCCAATGCTAGTAACGGCAAGAAGGATGGCACACTGTATGACCCCATACTCAATAATCTCCGTATTCCATCGAGTGATACTGTATGATTGAGCTGCAGAGTAGTTACCAGCTAGAGTAATAGATTTGGTCAGAGTTAATCGATAATATTCGGGACCAAGTTAATTTCGTTTCAATTCTTGTACAAAGGAAAAACTGGGCGACGATTAGGGGTTTGATAGATGCACCCTGGGGACGATTGGGGTTGAGCTGCATGCATGTCTGAGGATTATCTCTCCCGCTTTGCCGTCCAAGAGCTATGGAGGGATAATCGGCAAGAAGATCTAGCGCTGGCGGAGCAGGAGAATTGGGATTTACCTACTTGTAAGTATGTAAGTTCGGCACTTAGGGCGAGTTCCCGTCTTGTGGAAGAAGCTTGGAACATGAGACACTTTACTTCCTTTTCCCTAAGCTTAGCGAGAGGATTGTCTTCTGCGTGCTAGTTTTTTTTTTGTTATCTTCTCCGTGTTCTAGATGAATCCCATATCAATTCAAGTTTTGATCAATTGATGGCATTGCCATATAACGCTGTTATACAAGGGGATTGGTACTTACGAGGGGAAGTTCCGCTGTGTCAATTGGAATTGCACCGAACACATCACGATAACCATTCGATTGGCCGGCCTGTCCCGCTGTAACAGCTGTGGGCAACGGGATATTTACGAAGCATTGACGCTGCTTAGACGAAAAGAAGCTACATTCGGCTGAGCTAATTCCGGTATAGTTTTTGAGCCTGTCGATCTGGAGATCCTCATCCTCGGGGGAACCAATGGTAGTTGCTGGGTGGAGCCGTGGCCAGCGTAACGTACCACAAAACAAAAAAACAAAAAGGGCAGAAAAACAGCATGCAGCCGCTCGGTTCCTTTGCCGAGGTATTACAGCATGATGGGCCTTTCGAGGCTCTTCACTCCGACACAAGCAATTGCGCAAGAGATCGAAGATCATCTCCATAATCCCCGTCGGTGCACATTACAAAACCGGCAAACACTCGATGCCGCACAAACTGTATCGGCTTTAGCCTTGCAGAAGGGAGACGTATAAACGGTCCATGAGGAGCTGAAAAGTACATGAAAGAGATGGCATGGCGTATGCTGTGTAATTAGATATATAGCTGAACTTTGTTGATTTGTCTGAACTATCGATATCGACAGTGGTGGCGGATGCGGGATGTACCCAATTCTGAAAGAGAGAGTGCATATGTCTATATGTGTATTGCATGTAGTGGTACGTGCTCTGTTGAGATTCATGACATTGCGTGTTATATTTTGTGTATATATGGATGGATTGACGAATACCACCATGCATAACTCGGGGGGTTGGTTAGCTTCCAGAGATCACAATTACTTGTATGGAAAACTTCTGATGCATATCAATGCCATTCAATCAATAACTCGAGCGATAATCCCTGGCCGGAGATGGCCAATTTTTCGAGTTATGGCGGTATGTAGGTCTGTGAATGAGACTGAGATTGGCACACATCATGTAACCGCGCAGAAAGTGCTCTACGTAACTTCGAGCTACACCGCAGAAAGTATACCTGGACACGCCATGATAGGCAGAGGATCGTGCAAGGGCTAGGGATCAGACGGTGGGCCTTGGCGGCGAAACAAATTTAAAACCAAACAAGGTTCACTACTTTAGATGTACGTAGATCTTAAGTAGGTTCACTACATCATGTACGTACTCTACTGTACATGTACTAGGTACTCGTTTGTGGCCCAACCCCCAACCCAAGCAGCGCCTGGACCTTAAAGTCTGGTTTATAAATTGGGTGCTACTTCAGCCGTAACAGTATTGCAATATTGAGGTTCGTATACAATCACAGGAAATCACTCGGAAATGTACCTACATCCATGTATCTCATGTAGCCTGATCAATTGAGCAGGAGGATTTTCCGATATCTGCGGATCAGCACACAGACACACACACACAAACACATGCACAAAGATGATATGCATAGATATGTAGAGCAGATGCGACCCCACAAAAAATTGGAATAATGTGGATGGTATATATAGGTAATATAGTTGCATGCATATGGAGAGAAACCCCGCCACTAACCGGAGGTGTTCTTCACGACCACCTTCTAACTCTAAATCAAGTAGTTCCCACCTCCCCGCCGCCGGCGCCCCCATTCCACCGGCACGGGCCTGACGACAAAAGTGCAGAAACAAAGCTACTCTACATGGTTTGCATCCGAGGGCCATGACGCAAATTGCACTCAGGCTTACATATGTATGCACTGATCGAATTTCTTTTTGGCATAACTCAATTCTATATTAACTTGATGATCGAATCTTTTTGGTAGAATAGAGGGTTTTAGCTACACTGTTTGAGCTTCTCGTCAGTTGTCATGTGCTCTAAAGTACACCGCGCAACTATTATAAGATCTAATTCAATTGTATACAGTGGAGTCACGATAGTAGCATGCAATGGTCGGAAACGGATTTTCATGTGCTACTATCGAGAATATACTTATATTGAGAAATTTGCCCGTACCGACTCGTTTTGGGTTGCCCATCTACACATATACTACAATTGAGGACACTCTATTACTGCAATCTATAAGGATATCTAATAAGTATATAATTGTGTGTGTGTGTGTGTGAAGTCATTTCATTTCTGATGGCGTACTAATAAGTATATAATTATAACCTGCATATATATATATGCATGCACCCTTTAAAGCTTTTGATTGGTTGATTGAGAGGACTTTTTGTTTCATGTGAAACATGTTGCAATTGTGTTGGATAAAACACATCATTAGAGAGTTTTAGCTACACGAGTTGAACAGGGGGTCGAGCACTTGAACCCGGAAAGAAAGTCCTGCATCTTTTATTGGCTAAATACTTGTAGCTAGAATTTCTGCCCAACCTGTCCGACTTTCTGTTCAACTGGGTAACGAGTTCAAAGTTGTTGGTAGGTTCTTTCTTTACGGGTCCGCGAATGAATTGATGGGGGAAATTAAAATAATACAAGCAGCGAGATTGAACCGAACCAGGAACTGAAAGGGAATTGTGGAAGATATCTATGGAGCGGTAAATGTGTCAAGAGTAATTTTACCAACGGTAGTGAATTATTTACCACCGGTGGTATATATAAGCACTGAATTTCAGTCATTGTACTGTCATGCGCTATCTTACATTAGCACATTTCCCACCGGTGGAAAATTTTCATATATATTGGCATTATATGGGCCCAAAAGATCTGTGCCTTTATCATAAAAATTGGCATTATAAGGTATAAATATATGGAGCGGTAAATGTGTCAAAAGTAGTTTTACCAACGGTAGTAAATCGTTTTACCACCGGTGGTGAAAACAATGCCATCATTTATACCTTATAACGGATAAAAGCACAGACCTTTGGCCAAAAGGGGCTATATAATGCTAATGTATGAGTCCTATTGTCCACCGGTGGGGACCTTTCATAAGTGTTGGCATTCATGATTGAACATCTACTAATGAAGGATAGCGCAGCATAAAGATTGAAATTCAGTGTTTATACTGGCACAAGGACTGAAATTCAGTACTTATACCACCGGTGGTAGATAACCTATCAACCGTTGGTAAAATCATTTACCGCTCCATATATAAATACTGGTATTAATATTTTCACCATCAGTGGTAAAATAATTTACTACCTACCGTTGGTAAAATTACTTTTGACACATTTACCGCCCCATAGATATCGACATGTTACTGCCCAGTATAACTTATAATTAAGTAGATGTAGCGATGTACATGTATTTCGCCTACAATGCCCGTCCCAGAGCCCCAACTGACAGGCAAACCGAGAAAACACAAAAGCGTAAATTAAAGCGGCTTACCCGAGCAAAATATTGGACTGATAAATAGTACCGGCCACCATGACCACTTGTATATTCTACAATTGGGGCAATCTCTCGCTATAAGGATACATGTATTACATGTATCTACAAAGCTAGAAACCCACCATAATCCCACCCCCCCCCCCCCCCCGAAAATCCCACCCCTACCATTACAAACCTCCAGCGTTCGCGGAGGGAACAAAATTAACTTGTGGTTTGGTTTGCTAACAAACACCTCTCTCTAAATATATTCCATCCCTCCGAGTAATTCCAGCAGAGTTCGGCCACCGCGGGGGTACGTGGAGTTATGATAGGTTTTACTATATACATATCCTTTAAGGATAGGTAGGACAGCCCAGCACGTCTCGTTAACCTTCTTAACACACCTAATTCCTAATTCTTAGCTTTCCATAGCGATAATTCTCTCAAAGGATGTAGAATCTCGGTCCCGGTCGTATCCTTATACATAGCGAGAGAATACTGTATCGAGAATGCTACTCCACTGTATTAACTTGATGAGAAACCCACACGCCCACCAGCTGGCCCGAGAGATTGAATGATGAGCTCCTACAAAAGCCAAGCCAAGAAACCCCAATTGCAATTACAATCCCGTGAGAACCATACCATTGATTCTATATACAACACCCCATCATCATCATCATCATCACCACCAGTGCACCACCACCTAGCCCAGTCGACACCGCAACCGCACACCAGCTGTCCATCCTAGCTATCCATCCTAGCTAGCCATAGTAGTTACTTCACTCTAAAAGCCCACTCACTCACCCACCCACTCACTCACTCACTCACTCACTCACTGCACATGAACATAAACATGAACACACCGCCATGCTATAAATCTCGCCCTTTATTAATATTCCATCCTTCTTTTCCCCCCTTCCCCGACCACAAACCATAAACACGACGAATCAACACACGCACAAAAAAAAAAAAAAACGCAGCCAGTCCTCCCCTCGTATAAAGCCCATACCTTTACTCCTTATCCTCTACCCGCCCCCAATCGGGGTTGAGGTGTGTGTGGGGGGGTAGTTAGTAGCACGCTTGTAACGAAATCAACGAGAAAGCAAAGCAATAAAAAAAAAAAACCAAACAAATAAAATATAAGGGAAAAAAAAAAAGAGTATAAAACCAGAAAGGAGAGAAGAACGATCAGCGCATCGTCGGCGGCCTCGACTCCTTGTTCCACATGACCCTCGTCTTGAGCCAATCCACAGCCTCCTTCACGCCCGTCCTGCCCCGCAACACAACCGTTAGCACGACCGCACATCCACCCGTAACACCAACCCCCCCCCCCCCCCCCCGCGGGAGAAACACAGAGAGTAAGAGTAAAAAACAACTCACCCCTCCAACGCCGACACCGGCAGCACCCTACTATCCCTCGCGCCCAAACTCACAATCACCGGATTCACCACCTCCTTCAACTGCGCAATCTCCAAACTCTCATCGCGGTCCTGCTTGTTGGCGAGCACAAGCACGGGCACGCCCTCCGTCTCCTCGTGCTCCACAACCTCCTTGAGCACGTCCACAACCTCGCTCTCGATGCGCGGCACGTCCGTCGAGTCAATCACAAACACGATCGCGTGCGCCGAGCTGTAGTACGACTTCCAGAGACTGCGCAGCGTCGACTGCCCGCCAATGTCCCACAGCTTGAGGTAGATGCTGGGGGAGCTGAGGGGGATCAGCGAGACGTTCTGGCCGACGGTGGGGATGGTGCTGCCGGCTTTGGGGGGCAGGGGGCCGTTGGGGAGATACAGGGATTTGATCTTTTCGAGGAGCGTCTGCGTGGGTGGTGATGGTGTTTAGCAGGGTCTTGGGCGGGAGGGGGGGGGGGGGGAGGGGTGGACAAACGGTTTTGCCGGCGTTGTCGAGGCCGAGAAGACTACAGAGAGCATTCTGATCAGCTCCATCTGCTGATGATAGGTACCGTATACGTACCGGGCCGAAGAGGAGAGAAGGGAGGAAAGGAGCTCTACTCACGGGGGAGCTAGCTCCGGTGGTAGGAGGCGGAGAGGGGGATCATGTATTCGGATTGGTTTTTGCTTTCAAACTTACAGGACGGAGTATTCTTCCTTGCTAGTGGCGTAGTAGTAGAGCTCAGTCGCAAGATGATACATGATTAGTGCCTGTGTTGATGCTGCTGCTGCTGTTGGTGATGGTGTTGATGTCGATGCCCGTTTCCGTGTGTCTGTGGTGGGGCCCGGGGTCTGACAGCCATCGATTCCCGCATCGAGCAAGAGCCGCATGGGGCACAGAGGACCCTAACCCACCCACCTTCACTGCTGCACAAAGAGAGAGAGAGAGAGAGAAAAACCTCGACCGGCAGCAGTCGGAAAGTGAGAAATCGCCGCCCGCAGCCCGAGATCTGCGGCGCGGCAGAAATGATTACCGGTGCTGCTTTCCCGTTGCCGTTGTGGTGGAAGCGATCATTCACCCCTCCGACCTGTGCGGCAACCCTAACCCACTGCATTTTTCACACTTTGCGGCGCCCCCACCACAGCAGAGCCTTCCTCTCAAACTCCAACTCCAACTCCACAAGACATCACGGCCACCCAGCGCCCCACACCGCCCGCAAAGCTGTCGCCCCTCCATCACCCCCTCCGGTATCCCTTCGTCTGCGCCCGCTCGTTCTCGAGACGCATCTCCGCCTTCCTGCCCGCAGCAGCCATGACCGTCGGCGAACCAGTCCCGCAGACGTCTGCAGCTCCCTCCGACGCTGCACCACCGCCGTCGCCCCCTACTACTACTACTACTGCTGCTGCTGCTGCTGCTGCTACTACTACTACTACTGCTACTACTACTACTACAAAGAAGACAAAGCTCACCGGCCGCGAGTTCTGGGAGTCCATTGGGTCCCCGCGGACGATCGTCGCGCCCATGGTGGAGCAATCTGAATTCGTGCGCTGCCCCTCCCTTCCCCCCTCTCCCCAACCATTCCATGAACACTAACACCTGCCCTCCAGGCCTGGCGCATCCTCTCCCGCCGCCACTCCCCCCCAAACACGCTCTGCTACACCCCCATGTTCCACTCCCGCCTCTTCGCCACCACCCCCACCTACCGCGCACAATCCTTCCAGCCCCCCCACCTCGACGGCAACCCCACCCACGACCGCCCCACCTTTGTCCAATTCTGCTCCAACGACCCGTCGGACCTCCTCGCCGCGGCGCGCCACGTCGCCCCGCACTGCGACGCCGTCGACCTGAACCTCGGCTGCCCGCAGGGCATCGCGCGCAAAGGCCACTACGGCGCCTTCCTGCAGGAGGAATGGACGCTCATCCACTCCCTCATCCGCGCGCTCCGCGACGGCCTCGACGTCCCCGTGACGGCCAAGATCCGCATCCTCGACACGCCGGCGCGCAGTCTGGAGTATGCGCGCATGGTGGTGGACGCGGGGGCCAGCGTGCTGACTGTGCATGGGCGCACGCGCGAGCAGAAGGGCCACAACACGGGGATGGCGGATTGGGGCGTGATCAAGTACATACGCGAGCAGCTACCGCGGGAGGTGGTGGTGCTCGCGAACGGGAATGTGCTCTGGCAGGAGGATGTCGAGCGGTGCATTGCGGCGACGGGGGTGGACGGCGTCATGAGCGCGGAGGGGAACCTGCATAACCCGGCCGTCTTCGAGACGAGCAAGGAGTGGGAGAAGCGGTTTCCGAGGATGGATCTGGTGGGGAGGGAGTATCTGGATATTGTGCGGGAGTATGTGCTGCCGCCCTTGGGGCTCGGGGAGCTGTGGGCGGAGCAGCCGATGACGAAGCGGACGAGGAAGAGGTTTGAGGTGCTGATGGCGGATCCGAGTCTGACGCCCATCAAGAGCCACTTGTTTAAGCTGTGGCACTCGGCGCTGCCGCGGCACACACAGGTGCGGGATCTGCTGGCGCGCAGTGGAGCGCGGGTGGGGGAGGACCCGCTGGCGTCGTTTGAGGCTACGTTGGAGGCGCTGGGGAAGGCTATCAAGGAGGAGCTGGAGAGGAATCCGGAGCCCGTGGATGCGGAGGGGAGGTGGGTTGGGCCTGATACGCCAGTGGAGGAGGGGGAGGAGGAGAAGGCGGGCGAGAGCAAGGAGGGTATTCTTGTCGAGCTGGAGGACGGAAGGAAGGTGCGGAGAGTGGTGCCGTGGTATCGGTGCCAGCCGTATTATCGCCCGTTGCCGGAGGAGGCGCTGGCGAAGGGGGCGCTGCAGTTGAAGAAGAAGAATAAGGCAAATACGGAGGGGAGAGAGGAGGGTGAGAATAGTAAGAAGGTTAAGGTCGACCCTGAGGTTGGGGCTGTTGCGGCCGTGGAAGTGCTCGCTGCAGAGGCGGTTGAAAGTAACAAAAAGGTCCAAGTTGACCCTGAAGTCGAGGCTGTTGCTGCCGCGGTAGGGGCGCCCTCTAAGGAGGAGGTTTGCGGGTAGACAATAACTTATAGCATTGGATTTAGCTCTTTTGTAGTATAGATTTTTTTCTTCTTCTTTACTTTGTGTGTCTGTATACCTGACGTTTGTCTACTGGACCTTATTTTTTTCTTCCTTCTTTTAAGTGTTTGGGTGGAATTTTTCTTTTTTATACCTTAAGCATTAGTTAGACCAGTGGCAGGAGCGGGGAGCAGTGGGAAACATCAAAAGTTTACATACATATATACATATCTAGCTGGGTTTAGGCTTTAGGATGGTGAAAATAGGAGTTACATGTAGTATCCGGGTTGTGGTTCTGTATAATATAGCATCATCTCAATAACTTCGTAGGTGCGGCCACTCAAGCCCTGATCACCTTTAGAGGCTACATGTAGCTACATGTACATATACATGTATGTATAGCTGCCTGTCTAATCATTAGCCCCCCCCCCCACCCCACGCTCCATCAGACAAGCGCGCAACTCGAATCTCAAACACCTCATACCCAACCTACATACAAAAACATGTTGGCCAACCAAACGTTGGCAAACCAAGCGGGCAAACCTCGATTGGCCAATGGCCCCCCATAAACCCTAACCCTGCGTTACCACGCTCCCGTTCGTCAGGTTCTGCTTTGCATAAGTACATGTAGGTACATGTATCTTGAACTGCTCCAAAGCTTTCTCGCACTACACAACACCCGCTATCCCGCCCGTCACACATATATCCTCCGGGCCCTGTCTTTCTCCCCGTTACCTCGTTTCCAAAGCTACAATATATCTGTTCTTGCGATTTTGATTCAATGTAAATGTATTTTTGAGGTGTTTTTGAGGTGTTTTTAGTGTTTTTAGCTACGGTCCAACTAGGTTATTATTCGAGGGGCGGCTACTTGGTCCTGGGTTCTCTTACCCGTTTGCCGATGCTACAATTTTCATGTATCGTCACAGTACCTCACTCGTTCTTGGCACCCGACCAGTCACTCGGAGCCTATCACCGGCACCAACCCCCTACGTAGTATCATAAAAGCCTTGGATGATACTAGGCTGGCGTTAGCAATGGTGCAACAGAATACAGAAAAACGTGGCGGTGGGGGGGTGGGGGGGGGGTTACACTTTCACTTCCTGGTCTGACTATTCTATACACCCTCCGATTCGTAGTACTACTGCCACTTCCCATGGGTGGAAGAAAGGGAGGTTGCCACAAAGAATCATCTGAGTACTCCCATAAGGGGGCCAATAAAAAGAAACGCAGACTCAGGTGCCGTGGATCTGCAGTGGCCCCCCGCTTGCTCGGTTTCCGATGGAGAAACGTGTAAGTTCTGACAATGCCATGGGGGCTCAAATGGACTTTTGAGTTTGGTTATATTGGGTGGGGTGCAACGTTACGTTTGATTTTTTTTGATTTTTTTTTGCAGATTGTTAACCACGGATGGTGCGGTACGCAGCTTAGCCGTGCCGCGCTGTCAGCATCGTCGCGCGGGAGGCTTTTTTAGAAATGTTTTTTTGTAGTTCCCATGGTCCTCAGAACTAATGTTTTGATGGGAAGCTGGTGGGGTACTTGAGCTCAAGCTTTTTAAATTACGGCATGGCCTTCACCTCTGGAATTTGATGATCGTGTGATATACGTGGTCTAGATGGTACCCTTTGTCCCCTCAAATGCTGTACAAATCGCACGACAGTAGCCCCCCACACCCGCCCACCATTCCTACGCCCAATACACGCATTAGTAGGGATTCCTCTAGACATATAACTACTCACAGCTCTCCATCAGTAGACGCCCTGTCCAAAAAAAAGCCCCTCTACAACAATAACCCCAACTTCCAATAATGAAAACCACAAACCTTCTCACCTACCTCTCTGTCCTCCTCTTCACCTTCCTCCTCTCGCACCCAACCCTCTCCTACCCCACCGCTCTCGCCATCGCCAACCCCCCACCCCCCGACATCCACACACGCGGCCGCTACACCTACAAAAAGATGTCCATCCGCGGGCCCCTCCGCGCTTCCACCCGCGCGTTCGTCCTCCAACTCTCTAACCGCCACAACGAGCGCTGCACGCCTAAATGCACCGCCCCCGCACAGGACAGGGACAAGGCGCGCATCGCCATTTGCGGCTATCCAAAGGGCTGGATCCTGTGCTCGTGGGTTGTGTTTGCAGCGCAGAAGATCGCGGAGGGGTGTGTGATTCCCACGACGGAGAGGGCGGCGGGGGAATTTGTATTTGATGGGAAGCCGGGGATGAGGGTCGTTGTGTATAAAGCTAGGCATAAGCCATAAAAGATAGGGGGGGTATCTTGGTTATTTGGCGTGGAATATAACAAATCAATGAGCCATCTTGTTTATGTATGTATGTATGTAGTGAGGTGAAGTATTTTTGAGTTTGAGGTTGCGATGGAGCGATCATGATGTATCACTCGCGCGACAAGGCTGCGATAAAGCCAAGCTACATGTATGTAGTAGTACTAGTGCATGCGCAGGAACGTCGCAGTAAGGTCATGATCAAGTAACCATTTGAACCCGCGCACCAATGACCAACCGAGGAAAGACGCATCCCATCCTCATATATCCGCCCGCCTGTGCAGTTCCCCATGTTAGTTTGTACCTACATGCTTTGCAGTAGGTACAATGCCCTCGGAAAACCACCGCAACGGCATGGACCTTAACCCCACCATCTCCCGATCGTACCGGCGGCAAAGATATATCAACACCACCACTACCTCTTCAATTGGGTATCTCATACACAGCACCTACATTCCACAGACCTGACAATGCCTCCCCACAGTTACGGGGAGGTAACCAGCATCAGTAATCATGGGTCGCGGATATAGGCTGAGGCTGATAGTGTGCACGCAACACCGCAGCAGTATCTAACCGGATTCAAACTCAACCTGTGGGTCATCCGAACACCCCCGCAAAAGGGACTGCGCATTTTTTCACAGGGTATCACTCGTGCTATTAGCCTTGTGATTTGCCCTTAATTGGGGTTGGGGTTATTGAGAGATGGGAAGAGATAGGGACATTGGAAAGTATTCGCGCCCCCCCCCCTTCTCTGCCCTGCTTTTCTCCACCTTGCCGGTAGTGGCTTTGTGTGCCCTCGTCAGGCCATTGCTTATTGAATATGTAGTTCAAAGGGTGCGCAGAACCTCAACCCTTAATCAGGGCGCTTGGCAGGAAGGCTGCGATACGTGCGTGCAACCACCCCTTTCCCACGAACGGAGATGGCCAAGATGAAGTTCCCACGTCAACCTGGAGAAAACCTTGGACTGGAGAGGATGACTCCGGAAGTCCGGGTCTGTGTGTACCAGAAAGGCGGCAGTTTGTCACCATGAATCAAGCTGGCTCTTATATTAGGCGGGGTTTAATCAAACACTCCATATACCCCTGCCAGTGCAAGTCTTGAGAGCTCCCAGATTAAAATAATTCACAGTTGCCATGATCACAAAATATCACTCGTCGAAATCCAAACCCATCTACAGTCCAGCAATGATAGCCGGCCTCATTCTCCTCCCTAGGAGCCTGATCAAGACAATGTCTAGGACCGGCACTATCCGAGTCAAATGACGTTCCTCAAAATAAACTTCGCATTCCATATGCATGTGCGGTTGAGGATTGTAGCCACCGCGCATACCACGGTCAACATTTCCATGCCTCTGCCTCAAGACGAGCAGAGGACACATTTGTTCGTTAGAACTATATAGTGACCTTAATTCCCATCTGCCTTTAAACATTATCACCCAGGCTTTTTGGATCTGATCAACTCTATGACAGCAGAGTAACTGAATTCTTGACATGTGATTCCAGGCACATCCTTTATTGAAATAGATTTCACTATACTTGGTAAGTGCCACGATATTCAACATTCGCCCTAGGGGAAAGTTTACCCATAGAGGCAGCCAAGGAACAGAGTTGATGTATTGATAGTGCTTCATATACATGTCCCGCATCTGTCTCCCGTGAAGATATGACTACCATTTCTCGGTAGGATCTGCCTTAAACTCGAGATAGTCGGCCATGTTGAAGAACGAGATCTCGGTCTCGTGTTCTGCATTCCTCAGTCTCCTGCGTACGCCACTAGAATTGGAGGGAAAAAGAAGGGGGGGGGGGGGGGGGTGAGAACTAACCACAGCCATACTCAGCCAGGGTCTTAGAATCATCTCTAAAGATTTTCTCGTCATCCTTATCCTCCATGTTGATAATTAGATTCTGTGTTTTGGTGCCCTGTGCTTTAGTGTACAGCTTCAGCGTATCTACGGCCATCCACTATCAGCAACACGACTAATAGTGGAAGGGGAGGAGGCGAAAATTACCAAGGACAACGGTTTTGTAAGGCTTCCAGCCTGGCTTTGTTAACACCTCTACATCAGTAACTATCAGCCTCTAACTTTTTAACTCATTCTCAATCATGCAGGCACACCTTTCTTAGCCAGCTCTTTCAGATCCCCAACCGTGAGTGATGTTAGATCGAGGTGGTGCAGGACCAGGTTCCTGGTGGTGCGGTAAGGGAAGTTTTTTATAACTCGGATGGTCAGAGTTGAGTCAGTGACTATTAGATATGTGTTAGCTGTTGTAGGTAATACTGGTGTGGGGGCGAGGCGGGCAGCGAACGGGGGAGATAAAGAGCTGCGGCTGCATCTTCGTGGCTCGTCATCTTTCTTGCTGTTTTGGCTTCCGTGGGGTTTGGGGAGATTGTTCTTGCGTGGATCACTTGTAACGTCGTGGAGATAAGGTAAGGTAAGCTCAAACTCAAATAGCGGGCAGGTTACCCAACCGCGGGGATTTCAATTTTTTTTGGGTCCGGGGAAAGCCATGCCACGCCAAGCCTATCCAAATGTGACCTGCATGAAGTATTTGCCAAGAACTGATCCGTGCGTCCTTTAAGTTCTTCCCCAAAACGGTTGTTAGGACACTGGAGTTTTGAGTAGATGAGCCCTTGGGTTCGGTAAATAAACCAATTTAATATCGACGCTCTTTACAGAAGGGAAAAAAGGCATGATCATATAAAGGGGCGGGCCTGTAGCCTTAAAGCAGTCGTCAAGACTCCTACATACACTCACTCTAAGTACCTGCTTTCAGACCTAAATCCCCCTCGTGGAGATCTAACGGCTGGTCAAGAAAAGGCATAATACCTCTTAAAGCTCCGTAGACGAATACAGCCTCCGCACAAGCAAAGAGACGGAGATCACTTCTAACCGCATATCTATGCTTTCAACGAAATGCCACTTTCTTTCTTTCTTTGAAGCACTGATTGCCCAGACAACAGCTGAACAAACATGTGGTGGGGCGTGGTGGTGTGGCTTTCTTTTGACGCAAGGTTCTTCCCCCTGTCCCTTCACACACCCCCGTGGCTAATTTTGGCCTATCGAAACGACCGAGCCTCACGCACTCACATACTAACCAACGCATAGATAGGACGAAGAAGGCCTCACAACGCATCAAACCAGTTAAACTCTATCTTCCAACGTCCCGCGCGTTTATTCCTGCTTTCTTCACACCCCATTTCGATCGGAAATAGATAACCTTTTTAGACGAACCAAATAGAAACTTCCTCCCAGCTGGAGATCTACGTTTCGTCTCGCCTAGTCCCTCGTCTCAGAAGTAAGGTTCACCCAGGGCTTTCGGGGTTCTCGTTGGCCTGTCCTGGCCTGGACACCCATGATATCGAAATACATGTAATTATATAATCGGCGGTGTTAAACAAAGTAAGGAGGTAACGCAATAGTGCAAACGGGTGTTCTAAACCGAGATGAGGCACCACTTGGTGCGCGGGTAGACAGAACGATATTACTTTAGCCAATATGATTTTTCACTTTGTTTCAATCTCGAGAAGAGAAGCATTGAAACAAAGATTACATATATGTGTGTCTGATTGAATTCTCGGGTACTATGACCGATCAAGTAGCGAGTAGAGTAGAGATATAGGTATAATATGTGTTCCCTTCGGCGTTAGTACTTATATACATACTTGATACCCTTTGTTGAACGAGGGTGATTAGCGATTCTGCAGAATCCGAGACCATAATGCTGCGGGGAGGTGCCGAGGGGCAGAGTGACTGTCTGTCTTGAGAATCAGTCTTGCGGTGGGTGAGTAAGTAAATACATGGACCTGGGTGAGTAATGCGGGCGTCATTGATGTGCCATTTTACGTGGCAGATCGTGCATCAATGGGCACTCGTGGTCGTCGTTGTGGAGATAGGTAGGTGGAGGAGGTGAGTGAGGTGGTTGTCTGCCGGAGAACCTCCGTCCGTATGTAGCACATAGCAGCTACCGAAGCAAAGCAATCCCAACTTCCGACGACGGCCGTTTCCATACAGGAACCATCACTCCCTTGTTCTCTCGCCCTGTTGCTAGCTCTTGCTCTCTTTCACTATCGCAGATTGGCTTCGCCGCTATTGCAGCAATCCGTTCTCAGCTTCTTCCCGGGCGGCCTGCTGTGAATTCTGCAACTGCTGTTTGTTTATCTCCTCCCAGATCTGACTGAACTGATCTCCGGCCACGAGGAAACGAGGGAGTGAAAGGAGGAAAGAAGGGTTGTCATTCCCGAGCCCAAGCAAGAGCCCAGGCAAGACCAAGACCACACCCCCTACCTGCCTTACATACAGCCACCACAACCACCAACCTACATCTTACCTCCGACCTCGAATCTAAACACCTGGTCGAACTTTTTTTTCTTTCCCTTCCCTATTTTTCTTTCCCAATCCATTTTCTCTTTGCTTGATCAGGGCCATGGCCACTTTCACCTCATTTTAAATCTCTCTCTTTTTTAATTAAAAGAAAAAAGAAGTAGAATAAAAAGAAGAGGAAGCACGGCGCATATAACCACCCCTTCCTACCTGCATCCTTCAACCGCCGGAATTGCTGCGGCTGTAGACAGAGTACTCTAGTCTACAGAATTCCCAACAACAACGTACCTATCTACCTACATACGTCTTACGATCCACCAGTGCCAACCACCCAACGGCAACCGCCACAAACGAAACGAGAGAAAACAAACATTGACCCTAGCATCTACCGTGCAGAAGCAGACAGATATACAAATCCGAGCCCTACCTTAGAGGAGCCAGTTACGCCTCCGAGGGACCTCCGACACAACAACCCAAAACCAACGTTTACCAAGCCACTAGCTTACCTAGTTAGCTGTTCCTACATAATTTAGCTGCCTCTACATCCTACAACTTTTTTCGTCTCCACGACAACCGGGTTGAGGAGAAAAGAAGCAAGAGAGTGCCAAACAAAAAAAAAAAAACCTACAAACGACACACAATTCCAACCCTTTCGCCCCATTGCACCGCCATTGCATTGCATCGTCGTTGAGGTTTTTTGCTCTGTGGGATATAAGTTGGTCAGGAAAAGGAAAGGACAGACTAGCTTGGAATTAATCGGGGTGGGGTTCGTTTCTTGCGTCATTCCCAAGGATTGAGACTGGATCGCATATCTAGAGACAAAGAAGAAGAGGAAGAAGTATAGGAGAAAAGCACATGGTCAGGAACAGCACCATCATCGACAACAGCAGCAGAACCTGCACAGCGGATTTGTAGATTTCTCGGCTTAAGTGCCTCGGGTTAGTGCCAGGCAGGCTCGCTATTTAGCGAGGAGTTTATTATTGGTGCAGTGCAGTGGGCTGTCTAAGCGGTGAGGGGAACCGTGCGTTCAGAAGTGAGTGAGTGAGTGCACTGGGTGAACATCACCTGGAACATGAATCCTCAACAGAGTGGTTTCAAGTACATATTCCCTTCCCCCTCCCCTCTTCCCTTCTTCTTCTCATCATCGCCTGTATCCATTTTCAGAAGTGTCCTCGTTGTTCACTCAAGACAAGACCTTCACAGTCTATATTCTACTTGGTTATATCCTATAATATATCACTAACAAACACCTATCCAACAGAGAAACAAACATATCATCTTCGACCACCTATTCTACTTCCTCAGCCGCACAAGGGTCATCAAACGCTTCGTCTTCATCTGCAATTGTCAGCAAGAACACAAGCCACCCGCTGCCACCCATGCCTAGCTATAATTCTACCTTCTCCCCCGCGGACCTAAAGTGGCACAACACCCTTCCAGAAGACTTTACCGGTGGCCCAAAATCCACAGTGGCCCGTACCCGTTCGCCCGCCAACGCTGACAGTCTTCGGAAGCGTCCATCTGGCAATTTTGAGAACATTGATGCTATCCTCCAATCCCATGTCCATCACACTGCTGCCTCACCAACGCTTCTTTCCCCTCTCCCACCAACTCATCGGTTAGGCTCCAGTCCGCTACCATCCCCAATCAAAAGGCCTAGAGCATTACAACGTAATACACCTGCCAAAACTCCCACTAGGAGTAAATCGTCAAACTGCCTGGCTGGCTCCGGCTCGGGCATGCAAACACCTCCCCCAAGTAGCACTGCAACCGCAAGAAAACGTGGAAGGCCGTCAAAGAAATTGTATCCAGTATTACCATCAGCAAACAATACCAATACCAGAGACTCCCTAGAACAATCACCCCCACAAGCAAGCCCTACAAAATTACAGAAATTAAACGGGAGCCAGAGCTGCCATAATTTGGGTCTACAACTAGACCCACAAAGTAAATTCAATTTCCAGCAACTTCCCGACTCTGGTATCTTAATGCCGTCAGATGAACTGCCTCCCCACTCCCACCAAAAGTGCAATGATAATTTCTGGGGTGACGGCGGGGACTTTGACTTCATCGCGGGGTTAACGATGGCCAATTCTAATGGGCTGGAACACTCTGCAAGCTTTGATTGGTCTTCCCTCCGGAACAACGCATCACTCGACAACCTCAACCACGCTCCTCCAGCCGATATATTCGCACCCACCCCAGAACTTCGGCGACAACCAAGTCAGTCCTCGCTGTTGACGGATGAGGGCAAGTCGTCGGCAGATAATCCCACGTTCTCATTTTCTCAATTTGATGATCCTTATGGTCTAGAAATGCCACTTGACGTTGACCCGAATTTATTGTTTTCTAGCACGAGCAATAGTGCAGCGAGCAGCATGATTGGTGGATTCAGAGAGGAATTTAAGCCCTTTCCGTTCGTGCAGCAGCAGCAACCTTATCAGCCATATCAGCATCAACATTTGCAACAACTACGAGAGCAAGAGTTGGAGATGCAGAAGCAGAAGCAACTGCAGGAAAGGCTTTTAAAAGAGCGATCGAGGCGGGAGCGTACGATTGCTGCATCCGGTGGCCGCCATTCAAGACACTCAGGCGTCTTGAAGCACAGCATGAGTGATGGAATTCTCACTGGTCCTAGTGAGAGACAGGTCTGCAAAGCTGCTAATTTTAATGCCGCTGTGCTCAAAAGAAGCTGCAGTAATGTTGGGCGAAGAGGCGAAACGGTACTAGTTGATCGTAGTTATACACCCAACCCTTCACAAAAGGCTTATAACCCCACCCATCCATCGGGGCTACGGCGGTCAACATTAAAGATTCAAGAAAAGCCTCCCAGAACTAGGACTGAAGTTTTTCTCGCAATTTCACCGGGGGGTCGAGCCAAAACGGAGACAAAAATTGTATATGATAACTCGGATGTCGATATTGATATCGAAGAGCCTATAATGTGGGATTCACCACAAGAGAGTGATTCCTCTTTTGATGATGATGTGCCTCGAGGGCTTGGGCCGGATGGTATAGATTACGCATTATTTCGGCAGCGTAAGGCTGCAGACCCATTTCAAGGGGCAGGACAAGGACCTTTACATACACTGATTGTTCCTTCATATGACAATCAAAACCAACCACCACGACCACAACCGCCAAGGACACCCACCCGAAGATCTCCACTTAAGATGCCGCTGTCTGGAAGCCATAGAAAAATGAATGGCTTTTCTTCTGGCACCACTGCCGGCACCAACTCTTTAAGCGGAAGACTAGATTCTTCGCCGAGATTGCCAACTCCCTTGAGGTCCAGCCCACCTCCGGCTGTTGATCGCCGTGTGAGGGAAAGGGTTAGAAGAGCAAGCCATTCCAGTCTGACCCCTTCACTGTCAATGTCGGCCGTCGGGACACCAAGATTAGGGAGTATGCAGGAGGTCAGCGACGAATCAGAGGCTGAAACTGTGGTTGATGGGACTGATATCTGCATTCTTGATGAAGAGGAGAATGGAGATGCGATGCATGCTTTGAGGAAGGTCATGATTGCACGGCGAAATGGCGAAGCTAGCAGAGGTAAAAAAATCTTTCGAATACTTTAACCGACCAGCATAAACTAACAGTGATACAGTCGCATCCCTGCAATGCACACCCACCAAGGCTCACCCTGCTAGTGCCGTCAAACCACAGGCATTCTCAACCGGTAGCAGCGTCGGTACTTGCTCGAGCGGTCGCCACAATCAAATGCATCCACAACTTCTAAGAGCTTCGCCGGTTAAGAAAAAGCTTTTTGAAGAACAAATCCTCCGGAGTGTTGATCGCCAACGCAATGGATATGAGCGTCAAATGACAGATGACACTTCAACTACCCCGAGCAAACGTCGGACTAGAGCAATGGAAAGAAAGGAAATGCAGGAAAATCTAAAAGGTGCGACGAGATGTATCTGCGGAGATGCCGGCGATTCCGGAGGAAAGACCTTAGTCCAGTGGTATGTTTATCAATGCAGTTTCTTGGTGGAAGCGGACAAGTGGCTTACTGTTTGCGGATAGTGATACATGTCATCATTCATTGCACATGAAGTGCGTTGGATACAGCCGCAAAACTCTCCCCGATTTTTTCGAATGCAACTTCTGTAAAAAGGAGGCAGTCGAGCAAGAAAACATACCGAAATACAGAGGGAGGACTAGGTCGAGGCGTGCGATTGGGGGGGGATCGGATGACGAAAATAGCATCACCTTCTCGCTGATGAGAAATGGGAGATGAGAGCTTGGATTCTATGAAATCTGAATTTATGTAGTGTGGTCACGACTCCGCACTTTTATGGTATGATCCGGGTGGGATTTGTCACGTTTCATGAGCATTATTTTCATTCTCCTTTATTCATCTTCCCCCTTGGATCCAAAGCTTTATATATATATATTCTTCCCTTCTTCACCAGAAGGATGGGCTTATTTTCCTGGTGAGAACATCTGCTTTGTTTTATACCTTCACCTCGTCTTTTCATTCCAATTCATTTCCTTTCGGGGATATATGCGCACTTCTATTTTTATTATATATTCTGTGCTCAAGGGTTCTTTTTTTTCTTCTCTGTGGGGTCAGCCGTAAAGGATAGACCGTGTAAAGAGCATACGGGGCCATGCTCACCACTAGGCTCTGCTTTTGTTCACTCCTTCATTTTTTATCTTTATTGTATTTATAGTTGTTTGTCATGGGCATACAAGAAAAATCGCACTTTACAGTGGAAAGAGGTGGCAAATTTTGGTTGTATATTCGGGTGGGCATTGATTTACTTGCTTTTTTTCTGCTGGTTGTTGTGAGAGAAACGAAACAAACTTGGGAGGAGTAATGGGAGACACGATTGGCTTAGCTCACGTTCTATGCCCCGTGACGAAGAATTGACAACACGTATGCATTTGTGTCCAACACCCCCCTAGAGGCCGCAGATTACCGCAGATTTCAAAGTGCACAATTGAACGCACCCGTTCTTATTCCTCTTGCTCCGTCCAGACCTCTGATGGTATTGATAATTCAGATCCTTCAGCACAGTGCATCCCAGCCAAGACTTTCGGAAGAGACGCCCTTCAACTAGATACCCAATAGAGATCATGGAGAACATTGAGGAAATGACCAGGGGTCAAAACGGATGGTAGTATACGCCAACTATTTCTCCGACGGATGTTAATTATGGTGCTAACAGACCAGTCAAAGCGTTGAACCTACCTCAACGACTCTACTTTTATATTTGGGATGGAAGTCTACACACCAAATGCCTAGCTGGTGAGCTCATTGCGATGGCCTTTGAAGAAAAACAACTGCCCTTCCAGGTGTAAGCATAGGTTTAGGGTTCCTTACTGTTAGCTAACAGCTTCTGAGCGGCATCTGCATAAGTTCAGAACCCGTCTACCAGCACCTTGTGGGTTGGAGTACAGGCTACAGCGGCTAAGAAGGATGATTGGGGGGGTACTTATTTCATGTTAGTATAGACCTCTCGACCATTGTTAGCTAGAATGACTTAGTATAGCTTAGTTAGTTATTTTCCCATCTACGGATCATTGTTTTTTTGGTGGTAAAGCTGTCTTGTAGGAAATTAAGAGGAAGATAAGGATGGAAGGGGTGGATCTTCCCTCTTAGTGCTTCGGTCAAGCCTAAAATATCAAGGAAAGCCCCTATCCAGATAGAGGGTGCAAAAGGAAAAACGGGAGGTTGAAATACCAAGGGCCTCCATACACACGAAACAAACTGTGGAGACAAGAGGACCGAAAGTAACACCCCCGCCATCACCTCCCTGTGACTTAACCAAAGTCACAAGTTATATGAGTGTACAGCGTGATAGCTAGTAGCGGTTGATAAAAGTCCCATATCCTTTCCTACTACTTACATCTAACCTATTTTTTTCCGGTTAGTTATCTGGAGGAACCATAGGCATTACCAGAATGATACGTCTATGGGCCACATCACCCCTCCTTCTACCTGCTTATTGATCATAACCTATGGGAGGAAAGAAAGAGTTGAAAAATGGTGTTGTAGAGTCGTACTTGGTCGTCGTCTCGGTGGAAAGGTTAGGGAGCTAGGTTAGGCCTCAGCAGCAACAGCATTGTGCAGATCCCAGCCCGTTACCAGGCGTGAGTGAGACCAGTTTCATACATGTATTCAGCTATATAGTTTAGCTATGCTACTCAGCCCCCCTAAATACTAAGATTAGGAGTGAAAGAGGGCTATGGACAAATAGAAATCAGTGGGGGAAAGCAGTTTGACAGCTTCGACTAGCGATCCTATTTATTGAAAATTTCTATCTTATTCGCTTTATGAAGAGCTAGCTCTATCTATCGACGATGACAATAGATGAAATAAATAGTTGGAAAGCTTTAAAGGCCTTTCCTACTAAGTCAAACGGATTTAACCTTAGTTTCACTCATGCGGCGGCTAGAGATCTTGCAACCGCCTATCTCTAATAAAACTTCTCTCTAAGATAGTATCTAATTTCACAACTGAATACCACGGTGTCAGTTTTTGGATATCTGTCGTGAAAGCTGCATAAAAACAGACCGGCCGTCCACAACTTGATGTCTTGGCGTCGAGCACAGACCTGAGAACGAGTGATCACGCATGATTTACCAGCACCTTTTTTTTGTTTAATTCATATGATTTACCAGCATAGTTAGCACACCTATTTTTTCTTTTTACTCTACGGAGTCATATTCTTGTTCTGGAGATGCGGAGTGAGGAAAACTTGCTTCTGCCTAGTTTATGGGGTCAGGGGGTGGAGGAGAGCGGCAGATTTTCTGTCTCAATCCATTTACAGGATTTATCCTTCACCGGAGGGGGCCAAGAATCGGCTACACGGATTGATGACTCAGTGATGAGATAATCTCCATCATTAGTTATCACTCGAATATTATTAGTCATTATATCACGCTAACATGGATTGATAATAGATGACTCAGCGCAGAACCACCTCATGTTGTCCGACACAGAAGGAAATATGGGCGATGATCCGGTGCAAATTCTTATTTTCCCGCCATAAGTGCCTGATATTCTTATGTTTTGAATTATGAATGGCAAGGATCAACTATCTACGGCACTCTATTCTTTAATTTCAGCATGTCCTTCTCCGGATAGTTCCGGTTTCGTGGGCCAGCCGATGCATCAATCGTTCCTTCAGCCCTTGTTACCACAGTATTGCGCGGCAAACTAGCGTGAAGTGTAGGGGCGGGACGAGATTCGTATCGAATGCCACTGCATTTTCGCTCTAATCGTTTACTCTTTTCATTCCAAAAGTTAGAAGGTGTAAATTAATTAGTTTGATCATGAGATATCACTCGTACTGGCGTCTCGGTAGCCCACTGCTAGTAGGTGCACAGCCGAAAGTCATCCGTACCTTAGGGTGTATATTATCGCTGAAGAATTCGGGAGACAGTACACCGGGATCCTCAAAATTTAACTCGGGGAGACAACCGACGGTCCCACAGAAAAAACCTAAAGAAACCTGCAGTCTATCCTTTTGGTGAAAATTCTGCATTTGAAACAAGCTGGAGCCAATAAGAAGATGCGCCTTGCCCGATCATCCCATTACATGCACAGACGTGGCACAGGTATAAACTCATTCACTAATCTGTTAGAATTGTGTTGGCATGTTAAACTAGGCATTGTATTTGAGTCCAAACTTGTTAACATAATATATATGCTTATGAGTGAAATAAATTGTGTTGCTTCATGCTCATATATTCATATGGTGCGTATAATAAGTCATTACTGTTAGCACCTGCAGTAATCGAATCCATACCTATCTAGAACTCGCTTGCAAGATGACGTTACCCGAACAAAAGAAAAGATTAAACCTAAAAGACTTCAAAAAAATAAAGATTAAGAGAAATAATACCCAAAAATAAACTCCAAAATTTTCACGTGACCCAGCACAACACACCCTGAGACAGGTTCAATATTTCCGTTTTGAAATAATTTTCTTCGCACCTGGTTTCTTCCCCCAAGATGTTCGCACACCTTTGGCTTTCCACAGCTTCTGGAGGGCTTGCTTTATTAAAGGGTCATCTGCGCTAATGTCACTGTGCCGACCCTTCACGTGTCTGCAGTATTCCGTCAGCTTCCATGCGCAACTCCCCGACAATTTTCACTAGGTTGAAGGAAGAGACGAATGCCTACCTCTGGAAGTTATCGCTTCGGTTGAATCTTTTCCCGTTCCAGTTACCGGCTTCCAAGCAGTATGGACATGATACACTGGCTTTCTCATCGTGTATTGACGATATATGCCTTAGAAGCGCATTCTCTCGTGGAAAGACTTTCCTGCAACCTTCGTGCGGACATGATAAGTCCATGCCAATCATGCCTCCCACAGCAGCGGTAGGTGACTCTATCTCAGGATCAGGTGTTTGTTCAGGGGTGGGTACTTCTGACGGAACAGATAGCGGGATTTTGAAGGTGTCTTTCTCGGTTGCTAGGCTTTCGGGGATCGCAAATATCACTCCGACAACCCCCTCAACCGCGGAGGCGGGACACTCCATTTCACGGTCTGGTGTTTGTTCCGGGGTGAGGATATCCGACGGGGCCGATGTCGTCATTAGTGACTGCACTGACCGAAACTCCATTTCCATTGTATCGTACACAAAACCAAAACCAGGAATTTGCATTTGAGTGTTGAAATCAGGCGAGAAATCAGGCGAATCAACTGTCCACGATATTGTGGGTATATCAAGGTCTGGATCTGGACCAAGTAACAGATCTCTAGGATTGCAGGTCTCAGGGACTGGAACCGAGGTTTCTGATTTGAACTCGAGCTCTTGAAATGGAGGCATCGACGGTAATGATAGTAAGTGGTAATTATCATCAATACCGGGCGCTAGTGCGGGCGGCGAATGTATCGATATCGCATACGATCCAACAAGAATCTCGACGGCTATTCGGTCTGCAAGTTCCCAGGCTCCATAGGCCATTTTTAAATTTTCTAGTTGTTGGCCCCTGGGCGGGAAGCTGAAGCGTTGCCTCAGCAAAACTCCAATGATACAGAGAGAGCGGTCGCAACAAAAAGGACTTCAAACAAGGAAGGCAGCAACATAAAGGTAAAATCATGATCGCAAGGTACTTTAAAGAGTCACAGTAATGAGATAGTCGATTTAATTTCATACCTTGTGACTTGACAAAGACAGTCAATAATATACTGCACTGAGACAAGTAACCTCTTTGCAGCCTCTTGTCCAAGCCTCAATTGACAGGCATTCTCGGATCCGTAGCTGGGACCCAGCATCTTCCGATCAATTATGGCCCCAAGATTATAGTATTCGTTTTTGATATTTTCCCAACAGCCAATTTGAGACTGACAAGAGAGTGCAGACCCAGGGAGGGTTGTAATTTTTGCCCGCGAATATTCCCAAAGAAAGAGGGAGTGGTCCATTGTTCTTGATTCCAGCACAATTCAAATAATTGGTTTGGTTGCGTGGTTTGAGAATAATCAAGGAGTGTTTATTCAGTGGGGGAAGTATGGTGGAGAGTAGGAGGAGGTGGGTGGTAGCAAGAGGGTGGTGGGCATCCCTTATATACGTATGATTCTTGGCACTCCGAAGCCAACCCAACCCACACCACACCTCCCCCCCTCCCCACTCCACTCGTGACTACAGGGGTGACGACACAACTTCCAGCTATGATTGACCATAGATAAGGTCAAAAAACAATCTGGAGCGCTCTTTAGAACTCTTAAAACAGTCATTTATACTCCCGAACAATACAAATGTATGACCGAATGATATTTCATGATTCTAGTCTTTTAGGGGATATCATCTCGGGAGGTCGAATATGAGAGGAATAAAGTAGAGCTGTCTACGAAATGGCTAATAAGAAGAAACATTATAGTGTCCTAGCCGTCGGTAGAGGTCGATAGCTATTGGGTGGTTGATTATGTACTTATTGAGCCGCTTAGGGTTGTAAACTCACATGTCCCCAAATCCTCTTGTCTTGGTTTGTTCGCACTTCAGCGCGTATACCGTATACCAGGGGATATGATATAGTTAAGCATGTATCGCCGGCCATGTTTGTTTGTTCTATTATATGAGATGAGAATAGATGATTGCACCAAGAGGTATATGTTTGGGAATACGGAAGCTGGTGGGTCCTGCCCCCGTGAGGAGAATGTTTTCTTTTTTTCTTTCTGTGTGGGTCACTCTCATTATATATATATAGGAAGACTAGAGCCTCCCTCCGGCTCGAACTTTTACTTGGATCTTCATAGGGTCTTTCCCTGGGAATCGTTGGGACTCTGTAGGACAATTGCTGCAGTATTCGTCAAAACAGCGAGTCATGTTTACCTACAAGTCTGTTTGGTTTACCTTTCTCGGATGGCATCGGTCAACGATTCTTCCGTTATCTTTCTCTCTCGTTGTCTCCTTCCAGGCTGTTGCACTACCTACATGTAGTTGATTAGCAGGGAGAAGCACGGTATTTTGCCAAGACTTGCGGTTGTCTGCCTGCGGAAGTCCTTGGCAACTTCCGGTACTGGGCTCTCCCCACAAAACAGACCTCGAGTGCAACTGGGACGATCATCCGCTCTTGAGGTGACAAGGACAATAGCGATTTCGAGAAGACCTCGAGCCTCAATGCTGTCTGAGAGCGTTCCTTCGTATTAGCGAGCTAGCGGCCTCGTTTGGACTGTGAGATGTGTGCAGAGCTAGGCTCGGGGTTCCAGCCAGGCTCGAGGAACTTTAGTAGGGGAGAGATAAATTCTTGCTCGTGGGGAAAAAAAAAATGGCGATCCTAACGCGGTGAGGGGCGGGATGGCTCCCTTATATGTAAGTGGGTTATTCGTCCATCCCAGCGGGGCGGTGATGCGAAGTGAGCCTCAGCAGTAGTAAGCCAAGGGTTAGGGGTACACAATAAGGGTTAGGTTTAATGCATATGGGTTAGGGCTTGAATCCTGTCTTATGACTCACTGTAGCCGTTTCAGATGAAAGGACGATTGACAGAAATCGATGAATAATTGAGGTTAAGAAGAATAATTTGCGGTTTGAATATGATTCTGAGCTGCCATTGGTCAGCAGAACATTAACCGCCGGGAACTTCGAACAGTTAGAAAGTTACATGGGTTATGTGACAAGGTACATTTATGTGGTTGCAAGGCTGAAAGATGAGCGCGCCACATATTGTGGCATAGTCAGATCTATTTTTATCCAGCGTGATGACAAGCGTGACAACGCCTAAGAACTGGAGGTACCAACGTTTTAAAGGTATCCTTGCCTTGAGAGCATTCAGCTGGATCTTTGACTAAGTATGTGCGCGCAAGTATACATGTAACTTGATTCAGGCGAGTACATGTAATCTTAAGCTCTGAGATGTGGCTTTCGAGGATACATGTATGCAGTTACTAGAGTGTCTGAAGAGTACATGTCGTACTATATGCAATATGAAGAATCAAATCTCTTGTTCTATACGTACATATACGTTCGTGCCCCTATCCAACAAGAGATCCGTAAACGAGTGATAATTTGTGAAGGTACCATAGTTTGGAGCTCCAGCGATTCTGATTAAGCCCTAGAAATACTTGTATCAGTAATTTGGGTCCTTGTCATCGTCCGATAATAGAAGATTGTAGCTGAACATCGATCCTTTCGGTGTTGATATGGTCGGTTGGACGAGAGAGAAGACAAGTCGTCTCCCAATTTTCTTGGCAGATGGAACCTTGAACATTAGTCAGCGGGACTGTTAGACTTGAATCCAACCCATTATGAGTATCACAGGTCGATGCAGGTCGACGCATGAGCGACCCAGACGAAACGATGACTTCAGTATTCGAGGATATTTGGTTTTTGGTAAAACTAAAGTTTTGGGGTTTGTTTTGGTAGCGGATATTAGGTCTGTAATCCCCCAAGACTTGCGAACCTCATGTATCCACGCCTACAAAAAAAAAGAACAAAGCTGGAACAGGAAGTAGGTGTACCGCAGTAGGTATACGTGTCTCATGCTAGATCCCCCTAGTCAGTATTCTGTTGGTGCCGGTCACCAGAAGAAGAAGAAGCAGAACCTTAAGCGGTCAGCCGGCCAGCTCCTGTGTAACTTAATTCACATAGGAAAATACCGCCAAAACTCGAAAAATTGGCTATCTCCGTCCAGGGACTACCGCCTGAATAATTGATTGGATGGCATCGATCTACATCAGAAGTTTCCCATACAAGTAATTCTGATCTAGCCAATCTTTCGAGTTATGGCGGTACATACATACATGTATACCGCAAAATCTCAGTTTATTCGGACGGTTGCCAAGAGCGGTGTTGGCTTTTGTCCTGCTGTAAAAGGCTCTGATCTCTTCCTTTAAGGGTGATATTTTTCAGCTCCTCTGCAAAGCCGTGCTCTTGGCAACCGTCCGAATAAACTGAGATTTTGCGGTATAGCTGGGGACACCTACTCTACATGTATATCTGGAGCACAATTGACCCCCAACTTCCCAACATAACTCCACCACCACCACAATATTTCAATTGGTTTTCTTTCTATAAGACGACTCTATTGCTTCTGCTCTACAGCTGTATAGAGAGATAATTAATTTAAGTGTTGTGGTTGAGGCGTAGTTAATTTTAACACTAGGCATGTTTTTGCTGGAAGGCAATATCGCTCAATTTATTACCTAATCGGGTAACATGCCTCGCTACCCGATCGAGCGATTTCTTAGGCAGACTCGGCCAGAAAGAGCTAGATCAGCGCCGGGTGGGGAAATATCGCTCAATTTATTGCCTAATCGGGTAACATACTTGCTACCCGATTGAGCAATGACTCAGACAGAAAGGGCTAGATCAGCGCCGGTCGCGGACACTGTTTTTTTTTTATTTGATTCATTGATTGCATGTAACCAGGTATCCCCAGCTGTATAAACACCAGGTCAGTCCAGCACATGTCTTGGTAATTGGGACTAGTAGGAGAGTAGTGTAGCTGTTAGCTTAGAGACTAGACAGATCGTCTGATTTCCGCCGGTTCGATGGGACTCGGAGAGAAAATAATCTTGAACTCGAACGTCGATAAATGTACCGCTCCAAGCGCTCATTAGCACACCTGCTTTCTTATGACAGGAAAGGCCCTAGTTGAAATAGTAGGCACTGGTACATTTGAATATCAATCAAGATCTACTGACTGCGAAGATGTCCTGCTTGTATCAGAAAATAGTATAAGTGTTTATAGACGTTAACTCGTACGTTCTTCCGCGAAGGATATAGGCCCAGGGGCCGAAAAAGAAAGATAGGTTGTATGAAGGACCGTAGGAATAGAAACAATCTTCACTTAACGAAGGGCTCCAAATCACTTTTGGTGTAGTGTAGGGTACAACACTTTCCCACCGTAAAAACAACATTCCACAACCGTCTCCATGTCAATCCAGAGTCCATGTGACTTTATTTCCCTTAAGATATGGACTTTTGAGTGTATTAGTCGGGGATATAATTTTCTGTTGGAATGGCGAAGATGTTGCCCCTCCGCCTAGGTATATTTATAGACGAATATTTCCCTCCCATTCCATTTAGATCCTTATATTAGGACTCTGGAGTATCATTGCTGATCTTTCACCACACACATATGTGTGTTTTCCGACTTCTTTTCTTCAGGAGCTGGCGACTGTCTTGAAATTCTGGAAACAGCAATTGTTAAGAGAGAAGATATTGAGCCGCAGTTCAGGGTACAAGGGTAGTTTCAAAGAGACAATATTAGTTCGTTTTTTCCCTAGTGATAATTGTAAATCTAGAATATGGCTCAAGCCATATTAGGTTGTGATAAGGGGCTAGAGAAGGCTGGGGGTCATTCAATATCACCAAAAGAGGACAATATTTGCTGTTAAAAAAATTATTATTATTGGCCTTATTTATGACCTATCAAACCGAACAAGCTCAAAATTCAAATCAGCATTCCCGCGGTGAAAAGATGAAGATTGATTCCAGTGTCTGTGGTTTATCACTACTTTCCGGTGATGTTGAGTTCTGAGAAAGCAGTTTCCTCCGCATCTTCATTCTCTTCACCATGTTCCTCTACCCCCTCGTCATCATCATCACCTCCGCCACCCCCATTATCCCATCACTTCCATCACCATCCTCCTCTTCGGATGTTTCCTCAGTGGTATCCGACCAGCGTGATCCCAAGTAGGGTTGCTAAAGAAGATATTAGCTAAATACCTAATGTGCCTCAGGAATAAACTCACATCCTTGTGATGTCTCCACAACATCGAGAGCCATTCTCTCTTAGCCGCATTTCCAGTAAGACCATCTGGAATTTCTTGTCCGTCCTGGAGCTCCTGAATAAACTCCACCTCATCATCCCAGGAGTATGGTAACTTAGATGGGTGATTGATGCCACCGGGACCAGCGGGATCGTCAGGAAAGGTCATTCCTTCGACGTAGGCGTGAAACCTTGAAAGGAATTCTTTCCTGCGGACTTCAGCAAATGTAACAACGGTATTCTCGTCAGTGGAAGGAATGGAAACGTCGCTGGAACTGGTATCGGCGCTAGATACCTCACCAGGAAGGGTCTCTGCTTCATCCTTGTCAACTTCATGGGCTTTGTCGTTTTCGTCGGTTTTAGGAACAGCAGAACCATCGACGGGTAACTGTTCGGCCACCGGTGATTTTGGAGAGAAGGATTGGATAAGGCTGGCTACAGAGGGCGCCATGATGTTTGGCAGGAGGATGAAAGAGTGTGGTTTTTGTGGTTTTGGGGTGTTGTGGATTTAGTGGTTTTGGTGGGTGCGGGATGAAAAAAGAGGAACGGCCTGGAGGATATAGAGTTGGTAGAGTTTTTTCAACACATAGAAGGATAACACGATAATGAAACATCTAGCTTAATGACCCTTGGAATTTCCTGAAGGGCCGAGTGATTATAGCACAGGACTAAATTTGCATATAATCTTTTGATGAGCTTGATAGTGCGAATCTCGATCTCTTCTGTTCTTATTATCGTACACACGCTCTCTAGCAATGAGAATATCGTGGGTCAGAAGAAGAAAAATGGAACACTGCAAAGACACATGACTCAACGAGCACCGCGTTAGAGAAAATTTGTCCACACACAATACAAACTTGCTATGCGCGAAAACTGACATGACATCATAAGCCAAAAAAACCAGTAACGCAATAATCAGAACATCTATTTTCCCTCTAGATATCCCGCAAGATGTTTGTTTGGAAGATCTAGATGATATTGTCTTCTAAGCTAGTAAGTCATAGCCAGATCAGTTGTTAACATACATGTAATCGCCAAATTGAGAATACGTGTCATTCAAGTGTTCATTTTGCGCAATTTTAAATGCATGTAGCTTCCAGCATTAAAAAGTAGACGAACCGGGCCCGCTTCCATCATTCAATGGATTTATCCTGCTTTCCTAAGCAATTCACAGCACCCGCGTACCCTCTGCTCCATCTTGCAAAATTATCACCTTCATCGCCAAAGCAAGAGAGAAACGATAAGATGACAGAACACGATCAACAGAAAGGGGTATTGTGCATGAAGGACCCTAACACAGGGGTCCCGGAAATCCTCCGTGCAAAGAAACCCGGCGCTGTGGGGGCCGCTGCTTCCATCAAGAGAAAGTACACCCAAAAGGTACCCTCACCAAAGTATCGTGATCCTGGGGTCCTAGAGTTTGAAAATATTTGCTAACTCGTGGCAGAAGAAAATACCAAAAGAAGGAACCAGAAAGTACACAAAGAAGGAGGGTCCCAAAAGAGAAACGAAAAAGGAAATTTTTGACAGACGCATTAAGAGCCGTCATATGTATACCAAGGAGGAACAACGATTCATCTATTTCTATAGATATATTCTCGACATAAAGCCCGGGGATTGCCACAAGTTCTTCAACGAATATTTTGGCCATAATCTAGGACCGGTGGCACTCAACCAACTTGCAGGCCGGATGAAAAATCTCCAACCTGATGATGTAGTAAATTGGAAGCACACCGAAGATTGGGCTGTTGGTGTGCATAGCACTGTAAGTGTGGTTGTGTGCTTGCGTGCTTATTAACCGAGACTGATTATAGTGTAGGTTGATAGCGATGATAGTATAGACAGCGATGGGGAGTCCACGGATGGGGACTCGACCGACCTGCACGAGGAGGATAACGATTTGTAGTTCAGAATTTGCTAAAATATGACGTAATTGGATGTTTGCTGCAATTGTTACATGCAATTACATGTATTTAACAGAGCGATAGTGATTGACGGCCCCGGGATAACATCACATACATGTAGCATATAAAATATAGTTTTTTAACCAGATATTTTAAACCTATCTCTTGGGGGTTTTTTCCCCTACAAAAATGTGTATTTATGTATTACATACAAGTATGTAGTATTAGAGCGTATTTGACAACTGTCGATTCCGACAATTGACAGTTCGCCGGCTGCAATAGCGGTTTGCCGAACCGTCAATTTTGATTGATGAGGGTATCGGCACAGGGTACCGGAACTTGGAGCTGGACTCTATCAATGCGCAAAAGGCCTTATGTCTCGATCTCGTCACCACTGATAATGGTAAATAATTTGAGAGTTCGTGAAGTATAATGTCAATTTTGCGACCCGCAACTGTCAAAACCGAACTGTCAATTGTCGAAATCGACAGTTGTCAAATACGCTCTATTCCATGCAATATTAGTATCTCGCAATGTTCCCGGAGATGTACATGTATGTGGCGGGGCCGTACATGTATGTATTACATGTATGTATGTATGGAGTGCAAGTAGGTGAATATACATGTAGCCATTATCTTCTTGTTCTACATATTCAGGTGCCCAAATCTACTAGAAGTGTAAGTTAGAGAAAAAGATAAATAGCGAAAAAAACACTCAGCTGTAATTAGTGACTGCGCTTGTAGTTCAATCACGTGTATCTCTGTTGAATTACGTGAATCGCGTGGATTTGAACCTCGTTGCTATGCGAACCATCGATCATGCAACTTGGTGCAACACAGTACTAATGGGGTTGAATATGTTCCATTCTTGGTTTAGCGTCCTCTCTAATGACAAAGAAATTATTAGAGAATGTGAAGTTTGAACAGCAAAAAAAGAAAATCCCCTTTCGAAACCAAGAAACATAGTCGGGTCTCTCATAGAAGAGAGCCTTTGGAATGAATGAAACTCCTTAAGCGCGAGAACCTCAATGTGCTACGTGTGGCAATTTGACAAGTGGGGGAATATTATTGTACATGGTAGTGGTCATATGAGTAGGGGGAAGAGAAAAGAGTCTCATGGTTAAGCTTAGTTCCTGGCTTAGTTTTGTACGTGTTTACATGCCTCAGGTAAACAAGGAGCTAAGCAGAAGTCTCCCGTAATGAATGTAGTCGACGTTGGATGAGGCTGGCGGAGAATTCACCTTAAGTCTTTAGACTTGGAGTAAATACTACCTCTTAGATGGAGCTGTAATTTTTGATGTCCAGATACCCGTTCAAGTTGTTTTTCTCCCGCGAGTGTGTGTTTGAGCGGGGCTTTTCAGGCCGATTCTTAGCATTTTCCCTCCACTGTGCAGTGTGCACCCAGAATGGTGTGCGTGAAATATTTTTATTGGCTTCACAATGTTGATAGTCAATAGATAATAGCAGAGCGACCTCACGGTTCTCTAAGACGATAAGAGTAGATGGGTTATCTCTTTTTGATACTTTTGATAGGTTTATTGCGCCGAGAGGGTGGGGAAATGTGACTTGTGGTAGCCCAACCCCCCAACCCCCCAATTGACCCTAGGCCCGTAGCTGGATGGTAAATACCAATGTAGTAGGTCTGCTTTTCAGTACACACCAAAACAACCTCGTCTTTCATCAACCAGCTCTAACCACACACCCTTCTCTTCCTATCCATCATCAATTCCATCCCCCTCCACGGTTTCCATCAACCCACTTTCACATCATCATCTTCATTCTTCTCATCTCGAATCTCACAGCCTATATTTCCCTAGACCCCCGATTTCTCTTCCCACAATCCCTCCCCTCGAAGGGTGCCTTCTCGTTGAATATTTCCAAGGCTTGGTCAATTTCTCTAACGCCACTATCCCACCATATCTGACAAAGCTTTGCCTGAGAGGATGGCTCCCTTGAACATGCGCTTTCACGCACCGCTATCATCAACCAATGATTATTTGTTTGAAGACTACCTCACCTCAAGCAATCATCAGGAGGGTATCTGTATTGGAGGTGCTCCAAAGAACTCGAACCTAGATCTGTTAGTGATTGAAAACAATTGTTTAACGTGAGAATGAGCCAAAGATTCCCTCATCTCATTCAGGAAGCAAGGTAAAACTATAGTACTAACCGGCATCGTCCATTCATCCTTAACAGCACTATTGCAAAAGGAAACTCTACACTATTGTCTGAGGAATCAAAACTTAAAGTCCTGTATGGTGTGTATAGAGATCTTACTATCCTCGAATATTGTTAGTGATTCAAAGGGGAAAAGGTTAACGTCAAGACAGATGCAGTCTGGGAGTACAGATCGGATGCTTGGTGCCATAACGCTCAGACCGCTGAAGCCCCCCTGAATAAGAGGTTAGCTTAAAAATACATACATGTATATACATGTATATTTCCCGATTACTAACAGGATATAAAGTGCATATCGTAGGAGCAGTCAGCAGTATTATTTCGGTAACAATCCACCGTCAAGCGGTAAGGAACTTTCCTCCCTCTTGTGTGGTATTATTTTAACTCTGCTGATAAAAGTTTCTAGAATTCGGCGACCCGAGAGAAAAGTTCGACTGGTTCTCAGGATCGATTGATCCTTTACTCTTATCAGACCCACCATTGTCGGCTCTAGGGTTTGCTGGAGAATCTGATACTGGTGAGTTTGATATTTCGATATTCTCTCCACCCAGAGTTTCCCCCTGCCTCGTTCGCTAAAGTTTTATTTCATTCTTGGGTTGATGGTTTTATTGTTTCAGATATTAAGGATACTGTCCGTGATGCGACCGGGAGTAATGATCTTCAGGAAAACTCCGAACTCCCTCTCTCACCCGAAAATATGGGATACATCACATCCAATAATATGGAAACAAGTAAGCGGATGCCAGTGGAAGACTTCTCTACCATGCTCGTAGACTCTTATCAGTTCCCGCACGTTCTCGAACATAAGAACGGTCTTTCTTTCAAAGAGGAGCCTTTAACGTCTTCTGGAGGCACCCAGAGAGGTTTGTTCCATCTTTCCTTATGCTGAAAATTTTAATAAGTCAGCTAACGATCTTTCTGGTTAAATTTTATCGATTTAGTTTCACTAGAGACCAAAGCTCCTAATATCAATGAGGATAGGAGAATTGAGTGCCAATTCCCAGACTGCGATAAAAAGAAGGGATTTAAGAGCATGCAAACCTATATAATTCATATGAGGAAGCATCAAGAGTGTTCTACCAAAGATCCACTTGCATATCCTTCGCAAGTATCTGATATTGACTTAGCTAATCCGGGCATACCTTTGCCCTACGTTATACCCCAACCGGTCAATATGGAGGATAAAGTTTTCCGATGCCCATATGCCGGTTGTAAATTGACACCGTTCAAGTCGATAAATACATTCAGACGTCATTGTGATTCGGTCCACAGCGGGAAAGAAGCGGAATGTCCCTTTTGTGTGCTTGAGAGATCCGACCGAAAGGATGAAGATAACCCGAAGAAGGTTCATTTATTCACCAGAGCCGATGCACTGCAAAAGTAAGTTTATATCCAGTTATCGCAGAGCCAACGCTTAACTTTCCAAGTGTTTTGATGTTGATATTTATGGTTTTCTTTCAGGCATATTAAACGCATGCACCCACTTATAGAAAAAAATGATCACAGGATGCTTGAAGTCATGAGAATCTTGCGGCGTGGGGACGGAAAGGGAGTAATTTGGGACAAAACAACTGAGCCCGCTGGTAAAGGTTTTGAAGGACGAGATGAGAACGGCATGCTCGTTGTAGACTCAATAACCCAAAAACGGAAACGCACCAAGGCCTGTAACGACCACTCTCAGAAGTTGAAGAAGGCCAAACCTCAGAAAGGCCCGAGTAAGGCAGAAGCATTTGGAAAAGTAAAGGAAGAAGAAACGATCTCTTCCCAGTTCACCATATCCTTATCTGGCCATTATTCCCCCAGCTTCAGCTCCTCTGGTAGCTTTTCTTGCTTCCAGCTTGATTCACCACCCTCGCCCTTCCCATCTACCAATGGAACCACTGAGGTCGTGGCTATGGTACCATTGCGCAAAAGGGAACGAACCTCGACCGCTGCGTCAGGGAAAGGAAAAATGAGAGCCAAGGTGTCCAAAATTAAACGAGAGGCAGATTCAGACGAAGAGACAGCATCGATGTCTGTGGAAGGATCAAAATATTTCCATGCTAGCGATATGCTTTTCGGGAGAACAGGGGTTGCTGGTCTTGGAGAAGCTGCGGAAAAGGAAAATGTGCCAGGGTTCCTGAGCTTAGGTAAGGAGGTAGCTGGTCAAAATATGGCCCTAAAATTTAAGGTTCTAGAAAGTGCGACAGCGAGCTCTGCGTCATCATTTGGTAAGTTTCTACCTTAGACGATGGATCTTTTGTTTACGATGAATTGACTGACAGGTGTTAGGATACTGTTTTTCCTGGCCTAATAATGGAGCGTCTTTCTATTATAACGCCGGGGACCACCAGATTCAAAGCTCTGATACCCCAGCCAGTGCTGCAGTGTATCCTACGAGTCTTTGGGGTAGCTGGGCAACGAAGAATGTGATTGATACCGACACCTGGCGCCCTGATTACCCCCAGCAAATCTCCCAAAGGGGAACCAACCTTTCCGTCTCAACACAAAGTGCTGAAGTACGAGAATTCACTGGAAATCATGTCGAAAATTCAGCTGCTGTTACTGAAGAGCATGGCATGCTCGTGATGGAAGAGGAAAATTATATCAACATCAACAATTCGGGCGTCTCCTTGGGCGCTTCGGGCTCATCAATGATCTCACAGAATGACGTTTCTGGAGCTTATGGTCAACCCCATCAAGTTCACCTGTTTGGTCTTCCTGCTGAGCCGATACCCGAGCCACAATATACTGATTGGCTGTACTCATATATGCTAAATGATTCGTTAGTTCCTATGGAATAACTACATGTGTACATAAGCATTATCTAGCCCCTCTTTCTTTTAAAGCCCCCTTTATTTTTTTTCTATTCTGCATATATGCATACAGACACTCACCATCACCCATTACTATGTATCTCTTCATTCTTCCTTAACTTCAACTATTATTTGTATTTCATCTTCCTTCTTTCATGTTGTACTCAAAGCCTTTCTTTTCTCTCGTAACTGTACTTTTCGCGCAAACGGCAGCCTTGATTTTTGTTAAAAATATTATGGCTTGAGCTGTATATACATAGAGGGCTGGAATTTTGAAAGCGGGTATTAAAAATGTGGTATTTAAGATGGTTTAGGCTTGTATATTTTTCTTTTGGAACTATTATTTCTGTTAAGTCCGTATACGTACAAATATACAAAGATCCGGAGTATATGTATATCTTACCAAGTACTGCAATATCTACTTTGTGGAGTCCGGCGATGGCTAGCATAATGTTTGCTGCGCAAGTGATTGATCATGATTCGAATCCTAAAGCGCCGGTTTTACACACATCAAGATAGCACTGGCACGATAGAGGATCGGGCCTCATGTTATATCCATCTCCATGCCGGTTATTATACTCGCGATTACTGGACTCTTGCTCCTGATGGAGAAAGCAAATAAAAAGATTGTTCCAAGAACAGAAAGTAAAATTCACTAACAACCTTAGCTCCCAGAGGGTTTCTTGCATTGTCAAAGACATGAGATATTACGTTTAAATATTTGATCCCGGTTTTCTTGACTTGCTTATTAGTAGGAAAGAGGAAAGGCTCAGTAGGCCTGGTTGGGTCGGCTCTTATATCGCGTAACTTAACTGAGAGTAGTTTGCACGCAAGATTTCTTGAAACTACAAACTAGACAGGGTACACAAGTACAAAGGAGCGAATTAAATAAAAATAAAAAGAGAAGTGCCCTGACTCGGAATTGAACCGAGGATCTTCGCATATCAACACTTTTTACGAGTGCGACGCCTTACCACTTGGCCACCAGGGCTACGATGTCCCATGCAACCTTTGAAATACTAAAACTAAACTTTAGTCAATATCTTAATCGGTCATAGTTCTTCTTGGCTTCAACACCCCAACGACATATAATCTCTTCTACATACTTGAGCAGACCATCGAGACTTTGACGGTGATATCCACATGCGCATAAATATAGTGGGGTTATGCACAGGAAAATAACAACTATAAGAGAAACCTAGGAGATCCTAGTACATAGATAATAGGAAATCTAAGAGGTGTGTATTTTGTTTCTAGTATCCTCTGCTCGCCGCTTAAATATGCGACAACTTGATCTGATCGAAGATTTAAATTCTTAGCGGGGTTTAGTTGGTTTTGTTGATCTTGGCTAAATCCTGTCCAAGGCTTTTCTTGTCGCATACAACATCTTGAATAGTGACCATGGGCTGCAAGGAAAGCGCCCGCTGGGGAGGCTTTACTCTTCTTTTCCATTTCATAAATAAGATGGATAAAACCCAAATCCGTAATGTTATCAATATTTTTAATCAAGCGGCGTTTTGAGTCATTTCCCGAGCCTGCTGTAGACCATTGGGGCTCTGTAGCTAACACCAGAAGCAGATATTCCACTCCTAACAGCCGACAGGGTTACTCCTCGCTCTGTATTATATCAATTTTGGTGCATATATACGAGGATTTTTGTTTACGGAAGTAGCCTATATCTTTGCGTACCAAACACAATTAGATAGCTGCAATGACAGAAATATGAGTGAAATTCCTACTGTATATACCGCAGTCTTTGACAATGCCATGGAACCGCGATAACACTATATTGCCGCATACTCCGTGAAAGTATGAAACAAAGAGGATGTAGGCTCTCGTATCCCATGGTATCAACTTCGCCCGTTTCTAGTACTAGTTATACATTCGTTGACATTCGCACAGAGTACTACGAATAATAAAGCTATAAAATATATTGACAAGAGACCAACCGCCTAAAGTCGACAGTGTTGATTCTGGCGAGCTCATATTATTATTAGCTAATATTCGTGACCAGGCCAGTGCTTGTTTCATTGCAGCAACGCTGAATGTCTGTGACTCAATGAAATCTTCCCCTCAGAGTTTCTAGAATCGTAGGGAAGAATAGGTAGAGGGGTTTACCTCGGGCTGTAAAGAAGGAATTAAGGGACCAGGGCTGGCTTCGAGACATCAAAGAGCTGAAAGGTAAGAGAATGATGGAGACGACCCTCATGGAACGTCTCTAACAGCTTAGGGTCATTCTGGAAGCTGAAGAGGAGCTTCTGGACGACCATAGCCAGCCACTGCACCAGAGCATGCAGTGTACAATGGGATGTCTACCACGCAATGCGTTCATCACGACTGCACCCCAGGAAGATGTAATATAGGAGCGCTTACCACACAACCCCCACATAGCCGGGAAAACTTCAATCCCACTCGCACCAACGCTTACAATTGACTCTATCTGTTGAGCTGCTAGCTTTGTCACTTGTCATCTCCTGCCTACGTATATTCCGAGTTGCGGGCACATACCTCATATCCGGCATCTCCTGTGCCACTAACATGGATCTCTCAGAAAAGAAATCTACCCTACTTCTAGACGAAAAGAAAATTAACACCAGATTTTATAAGTCAGCTCCTTATAAAATCGAAGTTGGTACATTCCACTGGTGTAATGATATGGGCTGCCATACAACACCTACTCATACCCTTCACTTGGGTGGCCGTGTCACTAAGAATAAAAATAGAGAGCGGAGACCTCTCTACATTCTTAAGATATGTGAAGATGAGCGGATTCTAGTCTTGTAAGCTTCTCCGCGTTTCCTCTCAAGTATATGGGTGTCTTCTAATGTAAACATATTAGGTCTTCAACAACTCGTTCGAGTCGAGGTTGGGAAGGAATGCAAGAACAGTATCGTCAATACTTCCTTCCTATCGCACCAACGCCAATGATAGGTGACAGACGGTTGATAACTCTTGAGGAAGACCCAGAAGCGATATTCTTAGGGAAATCACTTCTATACCTGGAGTTGAATGTGGTCATATTTCCGCGAAAGCTCATGGGATACATCGGAAGAGTTACGACCGAAGGACAGAAGCTCATCCACCGTGAATTTTATGACCTATGCAATCGGATTCGGCAAACCCAACAGCCCCCCCAAAACCAACCATCCCAAGCAGCGAAAGAAGCTTGTGATCTCAAGGCCAAGGGGGCACAAAATCGTGAAGCCACTGTCAAAAGCCCTGCCAGTCTCGAAAGTCCTGCCAGGGTCAAAAGCCCTGCTAGGGTCAATAGTCCTTGCAAGGTCGAAAAAAGTCCTGCCAGTGTCAAAAGCCTTGGTGTATCTTCAAGTCCGGATACAGACTCTCCAGCTGATATCAACCACCCAGTGAGGGACTCCTATAGTCCACGTCGTCGGGGAGGGCGGAGAGGCAAGACCTCAAAACACAATGGGGGATTGTCCACAAACCCACAGAGGCGGGATATTCCTGTGAATGGTAGGCAATACCTAAGGTCCGAATATCGCTGAAGAATATCGGTGAGACTGACACTCAGCCAGAATCACCTCTCAAAGGAGATGATCTTAGTACAGCTTTATCCGGTCTAGAGCTTATTAGCACCAGCAGCAGTGATCCCTCCAATTCGCCGCAAATTGTTAGCAACGATTATATCATACTCGAAACTCGGGTGGATAATAGGCAACACCAATCACTTCAGCCTGGCCCCTCTATCAGAAAGAGAACTCGTAGGCCACGCAGAGACGACGCCCAATGGCGTAGTACGGATATGACCAAATCCTCAAGATGATGCTCCTGCACGCCTAAAATCCAATTCCCAACCAGCAGGATTGATAATCATGTCGCAGCCATTATCTGACAGATAAAATGCAATTAATTGTAAATTGGATCTTAACAGGTAACTGTCCCTTAGAAAAGCTTCAGTATTTGGGAATATTTATGCGGATATGCTCACCAGGAATGCTCGATAGATAACACAGTCATACTATACCTCACCCGAATCCTCACCCGTTTTTGTTTTCGCCCATCACGTACCGAGTACATATAATTTGGCAATTAATTTGAGGATAGGGCGATCTTTTGTTGATTCCTGTTTTTGGAGGTACATATACGTACGACGCAATGATGGAAATCTATCATAGTCTTAGTCTCATGTATTGTACCAATAAAAAAAGAAATTTGCAAGCTAGTTTTACCTTTGTATAAGTTACTGCAGTTAACTTTGTAGGCCGTTGCTTTTGGAAATATCGATCAGTCATGGGGGCTGAGGTACATGTAGTTTTAATACGCACGTCACAAACCTGGGACCAAGTACATATGATTATTCTAGCGAAGTTAACAGCAGCAGAAGTACAGGGAGAAGAGTATTCCTGCTAAAGATTGAGATGAAAAGGAACACGTATACGTGTTGTATTATGAAGCATGTACGTATGTGGAAGCGCAATGTTGTGTACGTACTAGATCGATTCACACAAATTTAAACTTTATTGAGTTGGAACCCATGGAGCGTTTCCCTTAGAAATACATGTACGTACGTACATACGTCCACAGCGGAATCCAGTGCTACATGTAGTTTACTCTTAAATATGCACTAATGGGCTTTGAATATATACATGCACGTATATACATGTACTAGGGATACTTGACGTGTCTATATGTACGTACATAATGAAGTCCGCTCTATCGAGGTGTCGGTGATTGCCGGTTGGTCCCAGGAGTACACGTACTTATAACTTATACTTAGCATCATATAACCATCTAGATCTCACTAAGCTGATATATATCTTTCGCCGGCCGAGGAGCAGCGCCGCTTATTCGAGTGATATATCATGATTCAATGTGATGCATATATAATAGCAACCAGGAGAATCCCTTTGACTCCATAACTAACTCGCAGGCCTAAGGCTAATAAGTTCTTTAACCCCAGACAAGAGAACTCCAGAAGGCTACATGATATCATTACCTAATCAAATGCTTCTAGTATACAACCTTCAATATGCCAAGTCCAGTGAAAAGTAAAAGGACAGCAAACGATACTCGCCAGCCACCAAAACACAAGGAAAAGAATCGGAAAGAGAATTAGAACTAAATACAGATATATCACTACAATCATATCAAGCAAGAAGGAAAGGTCAAGAAATAGCTATTCTAAAATAATTAACTTTTGTGCTTTATATCCCCCTAAAGAGTTAAAAAAAAATACATAGCACTCACAAACGAAATGGATTTTACGAGGCCTTTTACCTTTCATCAAGTGTAGACAAAATAATAGAAAAGTGCACACACTAGCGCAAACTTTATCTCATCCCTCCCTAATACAATCCGCGGCAGTGTATCTCCGCCTACTATCGGGTTTAGATAACGGAGCCTGTCCGTCCCATGAGGTTGATCGCGATCGATGAACACGAGTAGAAACTACATGTACTGGTGTTACGCTAGTGGCAGAAGGGTTTTTACACCCCACTGAGAGGAGAACCTCTGCCGCAGTGTATTCGCTTTGGAGCGCAAATCCCGGCGGAAACAAGAATGGGGCCGGCGGCGGACCGCCGAATGTAGTCCGCTTGTTGGTAGCAACCGCAGTGCTAGCATGAGCATTTCTAGCAGGAGGCTTCTTATGATGGGGAGCCTGTCTGTCGGTAGTGGTCTTCTCATCAGCTGAAATTTTCATATCACTAATATCAATAGAAGACTCTTCCATGGCCGCGGTAGAAGCCCTTTGTCTTGGTTGGACCGCGCTATCAATGCGTGTTAGTATGAATCAATGGACGACGGAAAGATATGTAACGGGCACGTACGAGAGGGAGGCCCGTGCCTTGAATGGGGCCAATGCGATCCGAGAGACTGGAGTTTCATGGGGGAGAAGTCCATTAATATCATAGGCACACTGGTTCTTAGATTTGTTCCTAAGACTTGTTTTAACTAAGTATTTCCAATGATAGATTTATAGGCACAATTGTACAATATGACTCACCTGTCCCGAGATATCTTGCCGTCTGGCCCGTTGATAATATCATTATTGCTGATGAGATCTTGTTAGTCGAACATAAGGTTGGCTTTCAAAGGAGGAGACACTTACGTGCTATCACTTACTTCAGTCCTAAGCGCGAAGGCGGATTTATCAATATGAGCTCTATTTTCTCTGAGGTTTGGGTTAGGCAGATATCAATGAGTGTAACTTTCGGGTTGTCTGGCTTACCTCTCTAGTCTACTCTTATGAGTAGCTTTAAAACCATTCCCGAGAGTATGATTCGTTCTGAAATCTACTTTTTAGTCTTCAATCTTTAAGCAGTATATAGGTAACTTACTCATTAGTGATATCAATACTTTCCGGAATACTGAAATCGGATCTATATCTATCCGAGCGCTGACTATGGTTAGTGGCTCTGGAATTTATGTTAGCTGGTCTCATTTGATGCAACATCAGAGCGATAGAGATTACCTGCTGGCAGGAGCACCATACTCATAGCCAGGCTTATGTCCATAATCACAGCTAGAATTGAGATTTATGTTAATAAGGTTTTTATTTTCAGGAGATCCACAATGACTTACCTTTTAGTATCGCGATAAGGGGCGACGGCACCCCCTCTAGCTCTGTTCTCACGAATGGCGCCAGTGCTGAGATACTCATTAGACACCAAAGATATTTGTTCTTCATGAAGCAATAACTTACCGGCTGGTTTCTGCCACAGAATACGGCTGATGTGTTAAGGGCCGATTATTGGCAGCGCAGTTGTATAAGCGGGTTTTTTTGGGGTATAAAGATGTCTTGTTGAAGCGGTTCCCCTCATCACTGAAGAACCTGTAAGCTGAGAACTTTACCTTGAACTCATTAGGAAGACGACTCACATTCTATTTTGCGGCATAAACATTGCACTCGCAGTTTGTGGGCCACTAATACGATTTATGTTATTTAGGCCATACGAAAACAAAGGCATTGGGGAGGGATCTTACTGCTGAGGCAAATTATCACCCACTTCTTGGCCTCTATCCCCATCCTCGATCGCGAGCTGGCTTCTCCTATATATAAATGAGCCAAAATCTAAAAAGAAGTCAGGAGACGACCTACCTCTTAGCCACCAATAGGTTAACTCTACTAGCTGGAGAGATAGCAAGGTTCTCGATCTCACCAGCGGGAGGTAGCGGCTTTCTCATTGAGCTAGCATTATGATTAGTGCTCGAAAGCTCGAAAAAGAGAATTGATAGAACTGCTCACAATTGAAACTGATGGTATTCAATTAAGCCATCGTCATCGTCATCACTGCCGTGGTCAGATGCAGGATTGAAGCGTGTATTGCGGACTTCAAGTGCTGAGTGATGAATTTGAGAATTCCGTGGTTTATGACAATTGTCATATGGGCCTTTACAATTCTGAGTTGGCAGGTCTTGTAAAATAGCCATAGGAACTAAGTCCACCATCTCTATACCCTCTCTTTCGGAGAAATCAACCTCAACACTAAGACCGCAGTCATCTTTTTCACTAATTTTCGAAGATGTTAGTGGATTTGATTTTAAAAGATAGATTATTCATCAAATAATCAACTAGTGAAAAAGAAAAAACGAAAATAACTTACTCATGATCAAAAAACTTTTTAACAGCGCTTGATGTAGTCATATCAAGCCAATTAAACTCAAAGCTCCGAGCAGGAGCGGGGACATTAGGAATAGACAAATCCCCTTCAGCAGTATCTAGTGGTATGGTTACCATTGGAGGGGAATTAACTCTTTCATTATCTCGTTTTGCTAGAGAAGATGCAAGACTTTCACGGCTATAGGAAGCTGACTTAGGAGGGGTTGGCGGAGGGGAGCGAGGATTCAAAAATGTTGACGCTCTCAGCTTCAAGTTTTTAGGCACATTGAGGTCTGGATAGTACGCAACATGCTCGATGGGAAGAATCTCTTGGTGAGACGTGGTTCCTGCCATGTTCGATAGAAAAAAATGGGAGAAAAAATGACTCTTTGTGATTTTTTTTTGAGTTGAAAGTTCAGGAAAACGTGATGATGATGCTGATGAGAAAGAAAGAAAGAGAAGAAGTAGAAGTAAGGACAGAAATGGTGGGTGACTGTTCAAATAACATCCGCTGCTCAATGTGGGGGATTTTCTACAAGGATTTATCCGGCACTAATCAGATAGCGGGGAATTGTTAGCGGGAAGTTTAAGAGAAGAAGGGGGTTTACCTGCCGCTATTTCGTCATATGTTGGTTGTGGGAAACCTGAGAGTGAGCTTGAGCTGAGTAAATTCCACATGAGCTCGAACCTGAGTATTTAGTGTAATAGGGAGATATGTAATTATATGGGAGTTACAGGTGATTCCTTTGGTACCTATGACTTCTGAAGACTTGAGTAGTCGATATATAGAATTTAAATGTAACTTGACATGTATATATGTAGAACACAAGTACTGTTAAATCTATACTAGAGAGCCAACGTCAACCACACGACTAACCTACCACTTCACACCTACATCTCCTAAAGACATGTTCCTGTCATCACCAGTCGTTACTTTCTTTAAGTTGTTACTAGTTGATATGAAACTATCTGTTAAACACTCTATTATCTCTGCCTATATCAACACACTCAGTTCAATGCAGGATCACTTATCGATGCAGATATCCGGAATCATTGCCCGAGAATTGCACGGCATTGGGAATAGAAAAGGACTGATATTTCTTGACTTTCGAGCAGCTATGTACCTGAACAGCCGCCAGCTTGGTAGCGGCAGTGACCTACCCTTACACTCCTATATGTACAGCGGTGGGTAATTATAAGTGATGGAACACAGTAATACCTGTTTTGGTAAAACGCCACCAACATTTGGTGTTTATACTCTCAAGGCATTCCATCACTTATTACCTGTCGCTGTACTAACGTCTTCTGTAGGCAGTGTTTACGTTCAACGACGATGTGTGCGTGTAAGTGCATCTACGAACCTCGCTCGAACCAAACTGCAAAATAAGCCGTATATGAACACGGTCGTCGAGCTACACTACCTAGCTAAGGGCATATCAGTATGGAAGCAGACCACCACCGGCCCTACCTAAGTTGATGCGCGTTCCTAGCTATATACTAAGTATACTACTCAATCGAGGCATAGCTATATAGACCAAGAATCACGATCAATAGATATATCAAGAAGATACAAACAAGCACAGGTCCCCCGCCTCCGATAAGCGCACCTTGATCTACCATCTTTCCTAGGCTCTGGTTGGCTACTGGCTCTGTGTGTACACACATATGCAACTAAACTAGTTACGCATATGCGTAGTACCCATCGCGCCAGCTAATAAATTTTCACCAGCTACCGTGCTACTATTTACTTCCATACTGGACTGGGCCCAGTACAACCATTACTAATCTACTATTTAAGAAACACTCCAAGTCGCTTCGAGGGACACAAGTCTTACCCCACAAGGCCTGCAACCCTATCATTGGCCACCGTAAAACTCTTCACACACCTCCACCCTTCACCGAACCGATCGGAAGCAAAAGATATGCGACAAACCCGGATTGAACGGGTGACCTCCAGATGGCACCCCGGATAAAGAGACTTCAGTCTGGCGCTCTCCCAACTGAGCTATTATCGCGTCGCATGGAAGATGAGGGGAGTTTTGCGATTCTCGCGTGTTTCCGGAGCGTTGTGGCTTCAATTTGGGGGGCCAAGAGACGGGTTAGGGCTAGGGACGACAGGCATTCGTAAGGCTAGAGGAAACTACATGTACTCTATTATAAACAACCTCCAGGGGTACGCGGGGGAGAGTCGTTAGGCGCGAGGGCGTACTCTACTTTTTGGATTAGGATATATGATTACTGACACGAAGGATTGAACACAACTGGGGTTTTAACAACTTTAGCTTTGGATCCTGCGTGCAAACAGATCGAGCGAAAGGTATACATACGTATCAGACTACTACTACTCTTCTACTGAGCGCAAGACTGCCAGAACCCCGATAAATTTATAAACTCAATTTAGCTTCCAGTCGCGATAAAGAAGCATATATTCCTCATAACCACAAGTTTCTTATTTAATACGCTAATTTGCTCGACTACGCAAGTTCGCGAATTCAAGTGATCCGTAGACCTCTTTGTCACTTGAGGTTTCAGAGCATACAGGCTGGGTGCTCTGCAATACGGCATTTCAAGTATCCGAGCACAAGATACATCGTAAGAAATACGAATAAAACGCCTATATGTCCACTCGAAATTAATACTAGCAGTTCCACATTGCACCGACAGATGGGTTAGTAGAGTGGGCTGTGTATTGGTGTGTTAGTTGGTTCTTCCTCTTGCGTTGGGGTTCTTACGTCAAAGAACATCGAGTTTCTGGCTGCATACGAGGATTCGAGGTTGTGATTGATGTATTTTTGAGTTTTTATGGTTTGTCGCTCTCGGACTTTTGAGGTGGAAAGTGATCTGGTTAATATAAGCTGGCCATGAAAGTTGATGTGTTCTACGAGTCTTGAAATTGATAAGTATTTTGGTAAATAGAGATTATGTAGGGTGAGATATGAGTTTTTCTAGTGAATAAAGTAATAACCTCTTCCCAATGCCTTATTAAACGGTCCGACTTAACCAGTGCAACCACATTTCGACTGATTATCTAACACAGGAGAGTTAAAAAAGCTCCTGGACTCATTTCACGAGGCGGGTGATCTGTACCGTTCGGGGTCGGCGATCAACGGAAGGCCGTGAATTAATGGGACCCAACTGTTTTTCCTTCCAGGGTTTCTTTTGTAAACTATTATTTAGTTCTCTCTATAATTCTTCTAATATTAATATTAAACAAAAGTAAGGTGCGGGTTCTATACAGAAAAGTCTATAAACTTATACAACACATGAGACGCCGCCGCGCTGGGACAAAACAAAACAGAAGGAAAAGAAACCAAGAAAAATCAAAAACTGCGGACCCGCCTTGATGCGCCCAACTCCTAAACATTAATATTAACTGTCGCACGCACTATTATTGCTTTCCGGGCAGTGCGCGCACAGTACTCAATACCACGCTCGGCTGCCCGGTCAAGGGTCAATGATAGCGCGTGCCAGAATCAAACTGCCGACTACCAGCCAATAGCCCGTAAATTACGACCCGAACCTAGACTCAGGCATAGGCGCCGACCATACTTCTCCCAGAGCCCAGCTTTAGATATAATTCTCCCTATCATACCTCTCGAGCCCATCGCGCTGCTGCGGCGTACCAGCCCTCGACTCGTGGTGCGGCCCGGAACCGACCGAATGATGAATCACCATCGGCGGACGTACATCCTCCCTCGACTGTCCCCTACATCCAAACATGCTCTTGCCGAGCTCAAAATCCTTCATCCGGCCGCTCTCCTGCCGGTGTGAATTGTTCCCCCCGGTCACCAGAAGCAGCACGACGCCGGCCATGCCGAGGCCCGCAAATAGTACTGCGGCCCATGCGAGCGCGATGCCGTTCCCGCCCTTGAACGGGACAACGGTCGGGTGTGTGCTGAGCGTGCCGTAGACGATCGAGGACGCGGACTGGAAGAGGATCGCGGTGATGAACGAGAGACTGAACGCCGAGAATGCGAGCAGAGCAAGCAGTTGCCCGAGCTTTGTGGTAAGGTTTGTGACGCCCGGCCTGCAGGCGGTGAAGATGGAGAGGAGCATGAGTACGCCCTGTATTGTGAGCGCAACGATAGGCGGGTATGGGGAGAGCGCGCCCTGGATTGAGGCGCCGAGTCTGAACATTTCGAGGGTGGAGGGGTCAAGCTTCTTGGGGTCGGTGCGCGATTTGACGCATGTTAGTGAGCTGGTGCGGTTGCGGGAGCAGATGCCGAAGTAGCTTATGAGCACTGTAGTGCCCTCGCTGGTCTGGGTCTGTAAGGCTCGGGGGGTTACTTTCGCATTACTCGGAGCATTCGGGGCGCTGGTCGTCGTTCTGGCCCGCGACGACTGGGTGGTAGATACCCGTACCCTAGAGAAAGTGCTCAGGGTAGGTGCTGCTAGAGAACTTGTGGTTGTTGTGGGTCTTAGAAGAGTGAGCGCTGGCGGTAGAGAGAATCCGGACGCCGAGCTTTCGGTTGATGAGCTTTCGACCAGCGAAGTTTCGGCCAAGGCGGAGGTGCTAGGGAAAGCTGCCTCCCTCGTAGAGTTTAATACTATCTTGACGACATGCAGGCCACTTATGGCGGGTGCTGTCGATGTTGTTCCCGATAGTAGGAAAGCTGATGAATGATTTGTTAGCCAGAGTACTATATCCTCAGAATGCAGAAGAGGTTGCGGATCACCTGTCAATATTACCGCCAATAGTAAACATAAGTTTGTCGCCGGTCGTGCAATCCCGAAATTCCACATATTACAAAACATTTTGTCCTTTTCTTGTTAAATTAATATATGTGTGTAGTTTGCGCTTGATGGTAAATTGAAATCGTTGTTTGGATTTTGTGTATATCGAGTCCATTTGACCATAAATGGGGTTATATATGTGAGTTCACCTAAAAGCGTTTTCAAATATTCTGTCCAAGATGAAACCGAAACCGAATCTGCTCGTTTCAAGAACTTATAATTAGATCTCTAGAACGTGACTCGCTGAAGCCGCAGTCTCGTGTTTATTTTTCAAGTGTAGTGCAAGTAGTCGGTCGACTCTTGCTGGTACCTTGTTAATGAAACCGGACGGGCAGAAAATGACTTGAAAGGCAGCTACAGTATCAAACAAGGGGATATAATGGCACTGGAGTAATATGGGATTATGAAGAGACTTCTGAATCAAATCGGGGTCCTGATCGTTATACCGTATCAATACCATAGCAATATCGTAACCTCGCGGTATTATATAATTATGCCAGATATTAAGGTACTGAGTTCATTCGCTTTTCGGTATTGTAGTCCTTTGAACAATTGCAAGATATAATTTCCCTTATCTTGACCGTAGAGAAGCGCATATAATACATCTATCTTGCCTTATACTCCAGGTGTCCAAGATCGTTGCCGATGGTTTGTTCTCATATATGAGTATTAAATTATACCCCTCGCTATAATGCATCTCCTTACAGTTTCCGATAGAATTATTGCGAAAGCGGGTTTTCCGCGATCGAATAGTCCCATGGCCCTTGAAAGATTTTTTCTGCGAGTACAGACCAACAAACTCATTCTTTTATCTTTCGCTTTCACCAGAAATTGCAATTATTCAAGATGCCCAAATAGCGAAGCACTCGAGAGTGATCCCCCATGATGCCAACGCCCAAACAAACCCAAACCCCAAACCACGCCATCTTAGAAACAATTCCCATTCTAAAGTCTCAACCCCGTAAATTCAAACCCAATCCCGTCTCCCAAAGGATGACGTTGTCTTCTGTGCATGCTAGTAACGGTTGGGCCTAGAGAAATTTAGCCAGGCCCCCGGGGAAGATGCGATGCACCGGGATTAAGACGCTTGGCACTTGGTCCGGTCACCAGGTCAGTTCGATAATTAACTGCAAATATGCAACAATTCAATTTTCGCGATATCAAAATTTACTCTTAAACTCGGGCCCAGAGCTCGGACCTTTCTCGGGTAATTCTTCGGTTCAGACATCATCCGAAAATGCCTTGCGACCTCGTCTTTCTCGCCAATCGTTTATATGGGCTTTTTTGTTGAGATAGGCCCGCGGGTGGTACGATGTTGGCGGTCTTGGAGGTCTTGGAAAACTCTTGGACGCTGGCAAATCCGGTTCTTTGGGGGCCCAATCTCAAGGGAGGGAGTATGTGTTAGGTATTTTATGTAGTTCTGTTGGAAATATTTCCGTGTATGTTGCTTTGCATAATAAATTATGTAGATTGGGTGTCATATCCAAAGTAAGTAGGTAGAGCGCCCTTCATCCCTCTGCTTTCATGTATGTATCTCAGAATATCCCCTATTCATAATATGTATCGCCTTGACAGCGGCCGCTGATTCACAAAAAGTCAAACTTAAAACCCGGGTCCTTAGTCCATCGTTTAGGGGCTCAATTCGTTCTGCAATTTCTTCGGATCCCATACCCATACATATATTACATACCTATGCGATTATCGCAAACCCACCGTCCATGCACCAATATTACCGTAGGACGATCCACCATGAACGTATGCGCCAATCCCTCAACGGCACTACAATTTTTCCAAGAAGACGCCTTCACCATGACCCCACATTTCAAATAAACGGCGAAGTAAAGCCAACATCCCACTGGACGCCGGTTTGCACAGCCCATACACTACCAAACCTCGTGTCAGGTGCATGCATTTCATAGTGATTGGCGGGGCGGCCAAGATTAATCTATGTAGCAAACAGCTCGTGATATCGAAGAGTTTGTCTGCTAAAATGAATTACAATGTTAGTAGCTTATCGGATTGCAGCGCCCATTAATGTAGATTCGTGGCTGTGCACTCAGCTCGAGTGAGAGACCATGATTGATTTTCGCCACTTTGGCTACCGGTACTGGTGGCGGTGACGGCATTGATGTTTCGGCTGTTGAGATTTAGTTACCGAGATGCTCTTCGAAGATTCGGGAAATCGGAGGCCAATCCGTGACCCTGAGGATTGTACTAAGGGACTTATTTGTCAGTCCATTCTCCACTGGGATGGGGGGGGTGTGGGGGTGTTGCGTGGCGGCTGTTGGCAAAGATATTCTTAAAATGATACCACATCCAGCTACAAAAAGGTTTTTCCAAGGGCTGGGCGAGCTGTTAGTTTTCCAGGATCTTTGCAACCTGGAACACTGTCTTGGAGTTGAAAGGTCAAAGAATGAGTGATCTCCCCCTCCCAGAGGTGCTTCAGACGACACATGTAAGTACCGGAGATGTGTACTTTATGTAAACATTAATTTTCAAAATGCGTTCTCCTAAAACTCCCGCGAACCATTTTGTAAGCCTTATTATTTATCCTGAGGAGAGACAGCGTCGATATTGCCTTGATCTGGTGACACGGCGTTCTGTTTCAGAACCATGGTTCGCCCAAGAAACGACTGCCAAGGGCAATAGTGAACGACCCGACTAAACTCAAAGCGGCATTGGCGGTCAGGATCTCCCCGATACGGGGGGGGTGGAATCTGTACTTTATCGACCCAACTTTCACAGACCGCCGGCTGAAGAGGGGAAGATGGTCAAAAAAACGCAGACACCTGTCGAATGGTATCTGTGCGATAATTGTTCAGAATGAATCAAACGCTGTCAGCATGATTAGAGTGTAGCTGTATGTATCCCTGGGTCTTAACTTCCAAGGCGGGGGGCAGGCCGTCACCCCTGCCTTTAGTCGTCATGTCGACAAAAAGATGTAGTTATTCATTTGAACGATGAGGGTCAGGAAGGAGCTACTTAGGAGCTCCAATAAAGGTCTAGACAGGGGCCACGAAGATGTTTTGTTCCTAGATCTTCTCGAAGGAAATATCCTAAGAACTTGTTACTTTAAAAGGGCCAGCATGCCGACAAGTAACCTCGTCGAGTTTGTGATCGGGTTCTGCAGTTCAAGGAAGACCGACCAAACGGTTTAATTCGGATCACGCGACCGCAGCTTATCGCAGGGACCACACGAACACAGGATGTTTATCCGTTGGCTGGAGTCCAACCAAGCCCGATGTTTAATGCGTCATTGAGGCTCGGCGGAGGCGGAGGCGGAGGCGGGACACGTTGCACACACCCAGGTGTGGCCAAGCCAAGGTCAACCCGACCCAGGGGGTGAACGGGGTCTGTGCGAGCTGTAGATAGCTTCAACTTACGCTTGTTGTGATGCTATGCGCAAGTCGCGTTTGTATGCGAATTTCTCCTTGGGCAAACAGACACACAACTGAAGGGAGATCCCATCCATCAAGGAGCAAACAGCGGACCCGTGCACATCATGCAGTGTAAGGGCGTGGGATGGCACACTCGTACTCGTCGTTGGCTGGGGACGATAGGCGTAGGTTTGGGAAGGAGTCCATAAGCTAAGCAGATGAAGGATGGATGAGATGGCAGATGGCAGATGGACGCACATGTCCGTGTGTGTGTATGTATGTGTGAGTCTTCTTTCTCGTAGTTGTTAGCTGGACGTCTGCTGCGATTTCCCCCTAGAGAAGCCGAGAGAATGTTGAGATGTTGAGAGGGAGCGCGGTATCTTTCAGCAGCGTCTGCTTGCAGCAAGAAGAAAAAACACAGTTTAGAGTTTGCATCTCGGTTGGATCAACGGGGAGACTTGGGGTTCCAAGAGAATGATGTAGTTTGGGACATCTCGATAATAATAATTACAGAGATCACATCATAGACTCACAGATTCGAGTAATATGCTCTATCCTTACACATGCTGTCCATACATGGAAGTGATATAGAATATGCACAGTGAAGTAGAGTAGCAGGCATGCATCCTCGGGTGACACCTTTGTTCAATTAAGCCGGCTTGTATCCTGCAGCCGAGCGGACCAATGATTTTTGTTGAAACTGCGCAGATAGGTAGCAACCCTACATGATTCTGTTGGTTGGTACCCACTTGTACTCTAGTGAACTAAAAGCTCCATTTGAATATAAACCCTCCTGTGCACCCCCCTCAGGCACCTTTCTCTCCTCCCTTACTACGCGGCTCCACCTCTGCTTCACCTTACACATCTCGCACTCTAGTGTTCACATCACCACCACTCCCAACTTCAAACCCCCATAACCAAATTTTTATCGTAGGTTTTATTGAATGGTCAACCCCACTTCCCTTTCCGCCTCCCCCGCCGCCTCCCCCTCCACCCTCCAGCACAGCTCTGGCGTCAACCATACTTCGATTGCGGACGAAGGCTGTAACGATGATCCCCCGCCTATACTTTCGCCTCCTGTCGGTAACTCGGCAGGAGGCGTCCCTTCAAACCTGCCAGATGACCGTTCTGGCTCGAGCTCAAATACTATTCCGAATACCTCATACTTGACTCCCGGAGGTAGCAATGGTAGCAACAACACCACCACCTCTGTTGGTGGTCACCCAGGAAGCAGGGTTTACGATTATGGCTTCTCGGGTAAACCTTTGCCTGCGACTGCCGCGTCTAGCCCTATCTACGATTCGACCCCGAGTGGACAGAGCTCCACAACAGCTGTAAATACAATTACAGCTAACTCTACAGTCGGTTCGTTCGATGGGGTAGCCCCACACGCGGCCAGCGTCGAAGCGGTTTCTTCGCTTCTCAAGGTCGATCTGAAGAACGGATTGACGACCCAGGACGCAAAGGCAAGGTTAGAAAAAGATGGAATGAATAGCCTTACCAGCGACAAGGGAGTCACTTGGTACAGTGTACTACTCAGACAGGTCTCAAACAGTTTGACATTGGTATGTAAAACCGCGGTTTTTCTTAACTGAACCCCTTTTTGTGTTTGTCTTTATGAAGTCCCAATACACTCTGCGTCGTTATTGCGCCATCGATTCAACTCGATTGCACAATCGGAGAAGAGACTAATCCGATCCCCAAACCCCCCTTTCCCTATACCCTCAAAACCAAGCAGCTTTACAATATTGTCAAGCGGATGTACGAGAGAGAGAGAGAAGCTCCTCGTTTTCCTGCAAGGTGGAAGAAGCAAATCAATTCCTGTATCACTTCATGTTTAAGCCACGGAGGTCTACCCCCGAGTTGGCAGATTTTTGTCAAGCGGTTTGATTTGCTCCAGGACGTGGGAATTGAGAACATCAGCGACGCAAAGATCCTTGATTTTGCGTCGAGCAATGTATCATTTATCGTCATTTTTTTCTTTCATTTTTCGTTAGAGAGAGGACCCAAATCCAAACTCATAAATCACTGTCTGTTGTCTCGATGTCACCTCGTATGGAGGGTTTCATTCTTGATCTAAAATGTGCAAAACGAAACTTTCTCTACAAGATATGCTAACAGCACATCGCCATGTAGGTTCTGTTGATTGCTATGGCTGCATCATACGGAATGTTCGACTTCATTGAGGGTTCAGTTATCACTGCTGTCATTGTCCTGAACATTGTCATTGGTTTTGTTCAGGACTGGAAGGCGGAAAAGACCATGCAATCTTTGCAGTCTCTCTCTGCTCCCATCGCGTCTGTCATCCGTAACAACGGCCATGTTGAAAAGATCAAAGCCGAAGAAATCGTTCCGGGTGACATTGTCAAAATTGTTGTTGGCGATGTTGTCCCTGCAGATCTTAGGCTCTTTGAGGGCATGAACTTTGAGACCAACGAAGCTTTGCTTACCGGTGAGAGTTTGCCGGTCGCCAAAACTCCTCTCATGACCTTACCGCATGCCGACTTTCCCCTTGGAGATCGTACCAATATGGCTTACGCCTCATCCACCGTCTCCAAGGGACGTGCTGTTGGTATTGCGGTTGCTACTGGTATGAATTCCGAAGTTGGAAAGATCGCCGAACTCTTGAGAGGAAAGCGTGACGAGGACGCTGGAAAGGGCTTCTTCGGAAAAGCTTTTGGAAAGTTCAAGCGTGGAGGAAAGAATATCCTTGGTCTTGTTGGGACCCCCCTTCAAGTCAAGTTGAGCAAGTTCGCCCTTCTTTTGTTTGGATTTGCCATCTTACTGGCTATCATTGTGTTCTCTGCGGCTAAGGTAGGCCTCTACACCTTCTCTTCTAAGTTGAAAGTTTAAACTAATCACTATCATAGTGGAAAATCACCGATGAGGTTCTTATCTACGGTATCTGTGTCGCTGTTGCTGTCATCCCTGAATCTCTTATCGCTGTCTTGACGATCACTATGGCTGTCGGCACAAAGACCATGGCGAAAGGCCATGTCATTGTACGCAAGATGCAAGCTCTTGAGGCAGTCGGTGGTGTAACCAACATCTGTTCAGACAAGACCGGAACCCTGACCCAAGGAAAGATGATTGCTCGCAAGGCTTATATTCCTGGTCTTGACGGCATGTTGACTGTCAACGGTGCATCTTCTCCATTCGACCCCAATTCTGGAAACTGCACCATCGGCGACACAGTCATCGATGGAGGTTTTGTCGCAAAGGCACCTGCATTGGAGAAATTCCTTGATGCTATTGCCCTTTGTAATCTTTCGGTCGTCAGGCAAAACGAGGATACATCAATCTCTTCCGAGAAGCCTGCTGGTACCTGGAGCGCTGATGGTGAACCCACTGAAATCTCTCTGCAAGTCCTTGCCATGAGATTCAACCATGGGAAGCCAGATCTTATTGCAAGTGGCAATTGGGAGCAGCTTGCTGAACATCCCTTTGACTCCACCATTAAGCGTATGAGCGTTGTCTACAAGAACACCGGCAGCAACACCGTCGAAGCTTTCATGAAGGGAGCTGGCGAGGTTGTTATCCCTACCTTGAACCTCCCTGAATCTGAAAAGGCCGAGATCATGAACTTGGTCGAGCGTCTTGCCGGTGAAGGTCTCCGTGTTCTCTGTACCGCTCACAAGACTCTACCTTCCAGCGAGAAGAGCGTGATTGATAACCGCGCTTCTGTTGAAAGTGGCATGAGCTTTGTTGGACTTGTTGGACTCTATGACCCTCCTCGTTTGGAGACCTTCGATGCTGTTCGCAAGTGCAAGGTCGCTGGTGTCAAGGTTCACATGTTGACCGGAGACCATATCAGAACTGCCACTGCTATTGCTCACGAAGTTGGAATTTTGTCTCCTGCTATCCCGGCTTCGCAAGCCAACACGATTGTTATGACTGCTGGACAATTTGACGCGATGAGCGAAGAGGATATCGACAGACTCGAGGCTTTGCCATTGGTTATCGCCCGTTGCTCTCCTGCCACCAAGGTCCGCATGGTTGAGGCGCTTCACAGACGTGGTGCCTTCTGTGTGATGACTGGTGACGGTGTCAATGATTCACCCGCTTTGAAGAGAGCAGATGTCGGTATCGCCATGGGTCTCAGCGGCAGTGATGTCGCAAAGGATGCTTCGGACCTTGTATTGACTGACGACAACTTTGCCTCCATCGTCCGCGCTGTTGAGGAAGGGAGACGTCTGTTTGATAACATCCAGAAGTTCATCATGCATCTTCTCATCTCTAACATCTCCCAAGTTGTCCTTCTTCTCATTGGTCTCGCCTTTGCCGACTCATCAGGTGTCTCCGTCTTCCCTCTGTCACCTCTTGAGATTCTCTGGGTCAACATGATCACGTCTTCGTTCCTTGCCCTCGGATTAGGTCTCGAAGAGGCTCAGCCCGACATCATGACCCGCCCCCCTCACGATCTACGCGCCGGAGTGTTCACATGGGAGGTCATCATCGATAAGATGATCTACGGTGTCTTCATGGGCGTCCTCTGCCTCGTCTCCTTCGTCATCGTCATCTACGGCTACGGAAACGGCAATCTCGGCCACGGCTGCAACCACGCCTTCAACGACACCTGCGTCGACGTGTTCCGCGCTCGTGCCACCGTCTTTGCCGTCCTCTCGTTCCTCCTGCTCCTGACCGCCTGGGAGGTGAAGCACTTCTCGCGCTCGCTCTTCAACCTCGACCCGGCGCGCCACCGCGGCCCCTTCAGCATCATCCACACGCTATGGTACAACCAGTTCCTCTTTTGGGCCGTTTTTGCCGGCTTCGTCATCACGTTCCCTGTCATCTACATCCCGACCTTTAACACCGTGGTGTTCAAGCATATGGCTATCACCTGGGAGTGGGGTGTCGTCGTGGGATGCTCCGCCACATATCTCGCCCTCGTGGAGAGCTGGAAGGCGATCAAGAGGTGGAAGAAGATTGGCTCGGCAAAGTTTCTCAACAGGGTACAGGCCGATCTCGAGGAGGGCCTTGAGAGCGGTGTTGCCAGTGGGAGGAGCAGCAGGAGTGGCACAATCGTGGAGGATCAGACAAAAATGTAAAAAATTGCATGTTTCGCAGTAACGAATGTCATGATGGGTTACGGGGGGCACTCCTTGGGTTGGTTGGGTTTGGGTTGGGTTTGGTTGGGTGGATGGGGGTTTTCTTTTTTCTTGCAATAAATGGGTCTGTCTGGGTTGGTGATTTGTCCCGGCAAACAAAAAATGTCCTTTTTTTTATGTAGCTTTCTTCTTAACTCTTATCTTACGGGGTACATGTTGTATTTACATGATGATTGTAACGAATCATACTTGATGCTTGAGATAGAATATACATGTTACGACTATATTACTACTACATACCACTACTTGATATCATCCTATTATCTGTGAACAAGAAGTTTTTAACGTGATATTAGGTTAATTCACCTTAGTATAAGCCTTAGTCAAATCCCAAATCTACACATCCCACCTCTAGCCCAGATTGTAAATACAAATCCCACGTAGCAGTAGCACCAGAACATTCCGAAATCCTTCCTTCCACCACCACCACCGCCGGGTTGAAACCAAAAACCAAAAACCAAACCGCAGCCACCCATGTCACAAGACAAGACAAAAAAACAAGACCAACCCTAAGCCAGATCTCAAACCCGAAAAGCTTAAATCCAACCGTACCCGGACGCCACACAGATAAACTTTCCGCGCAGGGAAAGGGGAGTGAGGGAGGGTGGGTGGGTGACGACTGACACTGACTGAGTACGCACACGCTCCCTCCCTCCGGATCCTTTCGACTACGCAAACTAGACTAGAGTATGGATCTTACTCAGGGGAGGGGTGTCATATCTTGACTTGCCTTGCTGTTGAGATCTACTCCATCTAAAGCAGGTCCACTCCCTTAGGTGGCATGTACTAGACTAGAGGCTCCTCCCCTCTCCACTGGCTAGAGTTCTCTACCTGTCGAGATGTAGGTACCTGTCTGACGCGCGTACTCCCTCCACCTCGAAACATCTGCTGTCTTCCCCGGCGGAGGGGTTGGGGGGGGGGGGTCGATCACCAAGTCTTACCACGGACAGTCACTACCCGATTCGGGGGGCACCAAAACCAAACATCCGGCTGTACCTGAAACTTACAGCAGATATCAATCTTTTTTTTTTTTTTTTTTTTTTTTTTTTTTGGTCTTGTCTACTTGGCTGATATGATGGATACGTAGCCGGCCGGCGTGGAGGAAGGAGGAAGGCAGAATGGAAAGGCTGCAAGTGAGGAGTTGTTCCAACCAATAGTACCTACTTACCTACATGTAGCTACGAAATATGTGATGTCTACTTGTAGTACATACATGTACTTGTCTCGGCCGGCGGGTTAAGCTTTAGTGGCTTGCTGGCTGGCGCAAGAGTTTTGCAGTATGTGTGGATATGCGGCAAACAAGCTTTTCACGATGTGATATACTCTTCTATGTATGTACGGCCGCTGCTCTAGCCCGCCGTCTCGGAAAACCAGTGATCCGGTGGTTATTATCTCCAATACATGTACTCTACAAAAACGCCGGCGTGATAGGTGGATGAGTAACTGCTATATACATATGTATGTAGAGTACATAACTTCTGCTGTGTATCCATCCACCAATAAGCTAATCCTGATGGAACTTCCGGGTCTGGAGCCGTTAGGGTACATGTAGATATGCTGATTACTGCGAATAAGAGCTCACCAGTTTCGGTGGGGGCCAAAGATGTTCGTGATCACAAGGAGATATTTCCCAGATTGAAAACGATGGGGTTAGGGCTGCGCGGCCTACACGAAATTACGTCTTCGGGTTTGAAAGCAAGCACATCAAGCTTTAAACACGCCCTTGAGATACATGCATCTCTACTCGAAATCGTTTTGAAAACAGGTTGACGGTACGGTATTCAACATCGTACAAATCCTTGTCTGCCCACAGAGATACATGTACATCTAGGTTCATCTAGGTACATATACTCTGCTCTATGCTGCCTGACCCAATAGTTACGCAAATCACAGAGGTGATACTCGCTTCAGGTGACATCCTCGCATTCATACGGAATCATGTTTACTCTGCCTCGAGATGCTGTTCATTCCTCTTTGGGCAACCGGAAGCAAGGAACCACTTCCCCGGACCGGCCGCCTTCCCGGTTTGGTGCGTAATTAGTAGCATCAACACGCTTGTTTTTTCGGCTAAATGTCTTGGGACCTCGTCGTAGTTATAAATCTGTTAGAGGAAGTGAAAAACCTGCATGTTTGAAGACGTCCGTAAGGCCCTGGCCCGGATGGTAGGTCATGTAATTTGTATAATGGTGCAATGCATATCATTTCATGTTCCCCCCGCAATCGCAACGATGTCTGCTCCAATTAATTAATTACGCAAAGAAGCTTTCGGCCCCCAGATACAGATTATATTAGCCTAGCTACCAGGCAGTCAAGATTTCATTTCCCGGATACCGCAGCTGGGTTAGAAACCTGGGAGTAGATATGAAATAAAAACATACTTAACTTAACCTTGAGCAATTCCCCGTCGTTTCCTCTTCTTCTGGATCAAAGAATCTCACCAGTCTATCCGTGATCGATCACCATGGCCACTCTACCCCATCCTTCCGCCGACGACGTCGACGACAAAATCTCCACTTCTGAAGCCGACAATAATGCTACTACAACCCATCGCCTACCACCTATCGGGATCAGGAACCTTTCCCCCGAAGAAAGTTTAGCCCTCGAAAACAAGTTGCGTAGAAAAATTGATCTGCGACTGATGCCGATGTTAATCTTGATGTATATCCTAAATTACTTGGACCGAAATAACATTGCCGCGGCAAGATTGGCGGGATTGGAGGATGAGTTAAAGTTAACAAGCACGCAGTACCAGGTGTGTATTCTTTTTTCTCCGCCCAGGGTGGTGGAACAGAGGCTAACGGGGGTGTTGATTAGACTTGTGTGAGTATTCTGTTTGTGGGGTATATCCTGATGCAGGGTAGGTACATGTAGCTATACGTAGTTATGTTTCCTCAAATAATGATGTTAGTTCATGCGATTTCTAACTGAGAACGTAAATAGTACCTTCAAATATGTATCTCGACAAGATCGGAAGACCATCGATATATCTACCTACTTGCATGGTAATCTGGGGTGTCATTTCTGGGGCCACAGGCGGAGTGCATAACTTTGCGGGATTGGTGACTTGCAGGTAATGTACTATGAAGCTCTGGCCGGCCTCACCACTGAGAATCCACGCTGATTGTGGCGATTGATAGGTTTGTGCTGGGATTCGTGGAAGCTGCTTACTTTGTATGTGATCGTGAATTACTAGTCTTGAATTTGTCCATAATTTTTGACTGATGCTAACCTGACCTTTAGCCTGGGTGCCTGTTTTATCTCTCATCCTGGTACATCCCCAAAGATGGGCTATTTCGCCGTATTTTAACCAATTAAACATCTAATGCGATGTGGAAACAGGTATACTCGTAAAGAGCTTGGCTTCCGAACAGCACTCCTGTACTCCGGTTCCCTGATATCCGGAGCCTTCTCCGGCCTTCTCACAGCTGGAATAACAGATGGAATGGACGGCGTTCGCGGAATCCTCGCGTGGCGATGGCTCTTTATTCTTGAGGGTTCTATCACTGTAAGTTTAATCCTCCCTACGTTCTTCATATAATTTTCAGGGTGACTAACACACAATAGGTCGTTGTTGCAGCCGCTGCATTCTTTATAATTCCGGATTTTCCGAGCACGACGAAATGGCTTAGCCCGGAGGAGAGAGATATGGCTATGTGGAGGCTGGAGGTGGATATCGGAGAGAGTGATTTGACAGGTTCGGAGAAGCCGGACTTACTTCATGGGTTGAAGTTAGCTATGGTGTAGGTTTTGGCCAGCTTGGTTCTTGTGTGATGTCCAGTGCTTCGTTGGCTAACAAGGGAATTAACAATACGTAGTGATATTAAAACATACCTTTTGGTAAGACGAAATTTTAGACTGGTATCAGCAAAGAGAATACGTGTCTAACAAAAGACCTCCACCAGATGTTATGTATTTTTACCATGGTCGCCGCCGCTTCAGTCACCAACTTCTTCCCAACGTAACCAACGACCCTTTCCTTGGTTTATCTCCAGTACGTACACCGTAACTGACGCTTTATATTATAACCCAATTAGCGTCGTAGCGACACTTGGTTATAGCCGCACAATCTCACTTCTTCTCACTGCACCGCCATATGTGAGCAGATATCATTCCCCCAGTTTATGAATCATGAATTCTCACTCGATCACCTTTACAGGTTTTATGCATGTTCACAGCCTTTTCAAATGCTCTACACGCGGACAAGACCGGCGAGAGGTACTGGCACATAACACTGCCACTATGGGTAACCAGCACTCTTCCAATCTGAACCCTTCCTGGAAACTCTGGTGATAATTGGATAAAAAGGTTGCTTTAGTTGCCTTCATCATCGCCGCCAGCACTACAGCTCTTGGCCCGCGTTACCGTAAGTCATGATTCAATAAGCTTTACTTGTAGGAAAGAAAGGTACTAACATTCTCCCTGAAGTCTCCATGATGCTCATGGTTCCCGGAATCTACACGGTATGCACGCACACGCACACTCCAGCTTCCACCCACCCCCCAACTTAAGTTAACTTGATATGATATCTAGTCCTACGTGGTCAGCTTGTCTTGGATCTCAAACATCCTCCCCCGCCCACCTGCGAAGCGTGCCGCCTCAATCGCCGCAATCAACGCCGTCTCCAACTCGAGCCAGATCTGGTCCGCATACATGTACCCAAGTATGTTTTTTCTCGTCCCCTCCCACCCCTGCCCCTCTTCCACCCCCACCTCTTGTTCTTTTACAGGTACCTAACAACCGAACAGAATCTGCTGGGCCTAGATACGTCGTCGCAATGAGCGTCAACACCGCAATGACCTTCATCAGCATCTTGACAGCGACAATCCTGAGGATCCACTTAACGAGACTGAATAAGAGGCTTGATGAGGGCCTCCCCGTGCCAGATGTGGTACCGGACTCCGAGCAGCCCGAGTCGGCGGAAGAGGTAGGGAGGAGGAGGAAGGGGTTCAGATTCCTGGTCTAATGGAAGGGGAATGAAAATAGTGGACTACATACATCTTTCTAGGGGGTTATTTGCGAGATACCATCTACTCTCTCGTACGGGAAAGAGCTGGACTGCCAAATAAAAGAACTCTGTGGTATTATAAGTCACTATATGTCGCGGCGCGACCTTATCTGGCCGCAACTTAGTAAAAATATGTAGCCATAAGGGCAAAGATTTTAGGCATATTTGGTTATGCCACAATAAATGTGATACAAATAGTTTGACTCCAATACGGAAGAGAACGAAATGGGGGTGTAACGCAGGATTGGGTATGTACTACTACATGTCCTGTTTTAAATTCCTTGGCAACCCTCAGCCCGCATACGCATCACCCTGCATCCTCAATCATTGACTTTCCTAAAACCTCATAAATTCTCTAGCTAGATGTTAGACTGTAAGCGTATAAATTTGGTTTTAGATTATGAGCTACACGTACCTACGCATCTACATGTTCGTTCCAAGATAATGGATGTTTTCTAAATTATACAATTAACCAATATTAATCTAAATACTTTAGGCTGGTGACATCGACGACGAGGATGACTACGTCAGGTATGCTATTTAGATCAGATGTGTTAAGCTTATTATTATATAAACTGATGTATTAGACATATTGATTTCGTGATGAGTAGAGTGTTTAGGTAAGTATTGTACATCTACCTATAGCTAGGCTGCGTTACGATAATATTAAAAATTAGGAAAAGGTGACCATGATTCCGCCTGATAAATTCTGTACATATATCCGAGCTCAAATAAAGAAAAATGAAATGGACAAAATATAAAAAAGGATTGAAGCTACCAACTAGGCATATATAGGAAGTGAATATGTACCTCATGAAACTGCTCGTAACCATTCGTCCCTGAAACTTGAAACTCATACTCCGAGGGTAGTCCATTGTTGAGTGCCTCCCCAATCTAGGACAAAACAACTACGCAAGTCCTCTAGAAAATAAGTCCTGCCTTAGTTGAACTTGTATCTCCACTAAGGGACTAGTCATGAACCCAATGCTGGCGGCAATATCATTTTCCGCTTGCCGAAGCGGTTCTTCGTTGGCTGAAAAATCATGAATAACACCGAAGGATCGAGGTCCTTCAAGAACGTGGTCGTTAGGGTCTAATGTTGAATAAACCTCACCGGTAGAAGTACCAATAGATTGAGATTGCGTGGTAGATGAAACTGGAGGAGATGATGTCTGAACGGGCGCAGGGGACGGAGGCACAGATAGTGGTAAATGGGGCACAGGAACACGCAATGTCTTTCCTGTTATATTCTTGAGGGCTCTTATACATCGTTTATTAATATTTTTGTATCTTGGTAGAAGATTCTTTGACGATTTTGCCCTGCCTGTGGAAAGATTCTTTCCGCTGATCTTGCCGCCTAAGCCTTCCTTGTCTGCCACTGTTGTTGGTGATGGCTCATCTCGGTGGGTTGACGTTTTATCTGAACGCACGATCGGGACTTGATCAGTGCTTCGTGATAAGCTTCCTCGGAGTCCGGGGGAATTATATAATGGAGAATAAGTTTCATCGAGTTGGTCATCTTGAGAGTCACTCTCTGGTTCTTCTTTCACTGGCCTTGGAAGGGGCTGCAATGAAAGAAGTGACAAGCTTCTTGTGTGAGGATTATTGTATCCCAGTTTCTCCCAATTCGCCTGTGCTCGAAGGATATTTCGGGCCCATTGGATGAGAATATGGTCCTCGCGGCCATTTGGTGGTTTTCTTCCCTGTGACTCGTTCCAAATTTCTCGTGCTCTTCGAACCTCTTCCTCAGTTGGCACTACTTCAAAATCGGAATTTAAACTATTCCTTCTTTTAGCGTTAATAATTTCAGCTTCGTGCTGCTGCTCCTGCTCATCCTGCTGCTCCTAATTCATTCCATGAGATCAGCAAAAATATTCGCATAGCACATCCACAAATCCTCCTCGCAGCAGAATTAAAAATACATACAATTTTCTGGTTATGACTCCGAGAAAGGGCTGTTCGATGCATTGAGTTGCGCTTTCCAAGGTGTTTATCCGAGCTGCTGTTGCGGATGCTCTTTTCTGAATCAGAAACCAGTATTGGCCCTGGGTGCCTTTCAATCTCAAGCTCTACCATGGATGAATTTAGATGAGCCGAGTGATTGCTGCGTCTTCTCGGCTCGAATCTTCCGGATATTAGATCAGTGGAGCTTGTACTCCCCCGATAACCCAACATAGGAGTTGTCTGCCCATTTTCCACCTTGCCTAAACCAACTGGGACTGAATGTTTATTCTCTTTTAACGTTTTCTCTTCGACAGAGTATGAATCGCTTATGGATAGTGGGCGTTGTTCTATGTGTGAAAGTCCAGATAATGATGTATTATATACCCAGTTTGAACAGCTTGCCAAAGAGCTCGATGTGCGTGACCCTCCACTCGCTCCATAGCACAGGTCTAACCTATAATCTGTGGGTGACAATGAAGGTTTCCGGACCGGGCCGTAAGAACTCCTAATACTCCTATTGCTGTATTGTCCAACATTTGAGCACTGATCTTCGGAATAATCGTTTGTACCATCATTAGATGATGTCGAGTTCCGATCTCCATAAGATGCTCGAGGACTTTCATTATATCTTTTTTCTGACGACTCCCCCTCGGACCTCGATGTCGATTGGAATTGTGATTGTGTCTTATCAGCCTGATTATTCGAAGATGCATACGATGCCGGACGTCCACCGTCTCCTCCGTAACTCCAATGCTCTCTCCTGCCATCATTTTGAGAATTCATGATCTGCTGAAGTTATCAATAAGCTACTAAACCCCGTGAAAAAAAATGAGGGGGGAGGGTAAATATACTGTTTTAAGAGATGGTGATTTCGGTGGCTTTGGGCTATCCCCCTCAGTTGTTGTCCCCGTTAACGGATCGGCGGTAGAGCAAGCGACCCTCTGACATCCAGCACACTTTATTTCCTGTGTGACAAGTAACCTCATCACGATGCGTATTTTTATGTCAACAGTATTGTTGCATGCCGGGCAAATAATCGATTTCTTGTTGCAAGTTTTGATGCCTTTGCGTATTCCACCCACGGATTTCCGTATGAATAGTACAAGTTTAGCCATTTTAACTTGCTGGAGTTGTTCGATTTGAGTACTTTGAGGTGTCAGATCCGTTTTTCTCTTATCGGTATATAGTGACTGCAGCGATGTAGTGAATTATGACTAACTTGCAGGCTGTAGTTGGTAGTCAACTTGTCGTGTCAACTTGTACTAGATTTGGCTTATATCATTCGCAATAGGTCTCATTCGAAGGAGGCAGAGCACTATTTGTACTGGGTGGGTAGCCAGGAAGTCCCACCCCATCATTCTTCAGCAAGGCCCCAATGGAGATTTGTTTCATCCACTTAACATGTACCGCCGGTACTACGCGGCTGTGCAGAAAGGTTGTTGCCTAGTCCTCCGAGAAAATTAAAATGGGTTTTCATGCTATGCAACCGTTCATTAGGCACCAGAGCGCCAAGCTCTCGCTTCAACAGAAAAGAGATATCTCGAGTATGGAAGAATATGTAATTAGTTTACCAAGGGACCCTCCATTTCCATAACAAGATCGAAGATATCATGGTCGATTTTGGCGGAATAAAGCTCAAAGATTGTGTAGGTAGGACCTCGTACCAGCCTAATATTTGGTGTTACACAGCCCTTTCTAGATCTATGCAAGTTAGCAGCCCATACCAACATTTGAGAGCCAGCATTGGGGCCGGGGACGAACTATGTGTTTCAGCAGCCAGATTCCGCTGCGAAAGGGGTTTACTCTATCTTTACCATAGTGATCATTTTCCCACCAAAATCCGCTCAATCAACGTTGTCAAATTAACGGACCCTCAGATGTCACGGAGGCACGTGTATATATTGCAGCACTATAGTATTGTCTACTTTACTTGATGCATGTGCATATATACATGTATGTATTAACTGAGATGTACATACTTCGGAGAGTGCAGCCTCCACAGCGAGGTGCCTTCTCACTTACCCCTGCACAAGCACATGTACATCTATTTCCTAAATTTCCTCAATATATGTACATAAGTTATAGAAGAGCTAGCAGATGCAGGATGGCTCTTATTACTTTAGAATTGATGCTCATTCACAGGCTGCTCGCTTTCCAAACACACATAGGCACAGGTACATACATACCTGTGGATATGTGTAGTATTTCTGGGTTAGTAATGTAGTAAGAATACGGGGTGGTATTGATATGGTATTCTTTTTGAAATGCCGGTTTGATTCCGTATTATGCTTTAAATTCCGCAGTCCTGTGATAATGGGTTCGCCTCGTTTTTCATACTGTACCTATCACCATTATCAGATTTCAATCATATAAGTACATGTACATAGGTCCTTATCTCAAGAAACATAGCAGCTGGTTGCAAGGGTACCAGTATATCTAAATGTAGCTAGAACACGTAGTTGTTTCGGGGATTACGCAGAGTATGTGGTACGAAAGTGTGGAGATATGCATGCCTCATCGCCCTCTAGCTGCAGCTGCGGTAACAGTTAGCGCTTTGGATTTTAGAAAAATCCCCTTTCCCAGTGATTTATAGCCACAGAATATGGTTGTTTCACTTCCTGGCATCGTAAATCCTCTGTTACGTGCTTAATGCACATATATACATCATATTACTCCAGGTGAATTCGAAGTCAGTACTTGTAACCGCGTTGACCTCCTGATAAGGACTGGTAATAGCCTTTAGATATCCCTCCCTAATCCTTTCCTTTATAATTATGTATCCTGCAATGACATGCATACGATGTACATCAATAACCAAATCTTATCGTTCCTCTCACCGATATCAAGTACGTAAAGATATCTTGATAGTATTGTCAAACGTGACTACTAACCAGACCACGCACTGGACCAACTACATGAAGCTGAAGGTAACCATATAGTGCATTGGTTCTTAGATGTATTTAATTGTGTTCGTTTAGTCTAATTTCATCAACTACCGCACTCAGAGGGCCCTTGCGCTGGCATTAGGATACATGTAGTGATCTTATACACGCAAGCGGCAAGCCTCATGTGAAATCTCCGGTACATAAGATGTTGTATCTATATGTATGTATGTATAGATAAGTATAGATTGTACTCGTATTTCTCTGACGTTTGTGGACGCGACTGATATTGCATGCCATACAAAAATACGCCAAGCTCATGATTTTGGGTGTATGCAATAATGGCCCAGTTCAAAAACGTCAGCGAAATACTAGTAGAATACTGTGGCGTAATAAATCCTGCGCACAATTCATCCTTGCAGCATTTACATGTAGTACAGTCACTAAGCTACATGTAACTCCAACCCTAGTAATGCTACCTCTGGATCCTCTGCATCCGGCTGCAGTAATACGCTGCTGCAAAATGATTGTCAATGAATGAGATCCAAATGATTTTATCCGACCAGTGTCTATCTATATGGTATCATTCCAACATCAGCGACGTACGTGTTTCGCATCATTATTTATAATTTGAATGTTAGATATGTGCATACATTTAAACCGCCAACGCTTTCGATTGAGCTCCAGAGACGTCCCAGGTGACTGCACACGTGTAGGCTGAAAGAAACTGCGCGGGACGTTCCTTGGCCACTCAGGCCAATATTGGAATCTGTGATGATAGGTTAATGTAAATCCCTCACGCATCATTAATCACCACTAAGCTTTAATGATGGCTATATTTTAGACATTACGAGGCCTATGTTCTCTCCCAGCGACGAACACGCCCCATTCGGGAAGGGTCGTGTATGGGGTATCCTATTCATGAATGAGGTATCAATTTAGCGCTCCGTTTGGGAACACACTGTTATATCGGAAAAGTGTTCCAATTACAAGCTGCATTAATTATGAACTTTAGGAACTATATAAATTCAACTAAATGTTCACTGGGGGACCTTATAAATAGAGCCTTTGCGCAAATAGAGCCAGTTCCGTTTCTGGCAACCTGATTGGTGCTGATCTACCATCAGCCAATTAGATACATAATCTGAATTTAAAGCTGGAATCTTTTGCGCGAAGGCTCAATTATATGAGCGACTAGTGATGAGAGCTTGGAGGTATTCTGCTATAGGTCATTAAATAATAGATTGAAGATTATCCACTAACTACGTTCACTGACTGCCAACTATGTTCAATGACTGTCAGTTAGGTTCAATGACTGGCAGTTACATGTAGACTCAAGAACTAGATCAATTATATATCGAAACCTGGTGTTCTTGTAGGGGAAGCCCCATTTTGAACGCCCCGGTATACTAATGCGTTCCTGAATATAGTGCGTTCGTCGCTAGGAGAGAACATCAGTGCTGTCAAAATATACACTTGTTCCATCTTATGGCCTCCACAAAGGACCAAACCAGGTCATTGCTATTCAGATCATAGATGAGGCTATAAAGCCCTAAGACCGATACTGTAAGTCAACGTACATTAATTCAAATCGGCTGTCGACTGCCAATATCTCTATATGAATAGATACTTAAAAGATTGCTAGATGTGGAGTAACTATTCTCGAAGCGCTTGATATAAAGTCAGAACTATCTCTTCATGGTGTGCGAGTGACTCCTCGTAGCATAATTAATGCCGTCATATTTTGGACCCTTGTCTCGACCTTCTCCTCCAGCATTTTTGCCTCAGAATTATACCTTTCTGCAAGCCCTTAGAGTTGTATTTTCAGGGGAGTGACCTTTATGGCAACGGTCCCCTGACTTCAAATAACCTATAAGAACCCGATATTATGTGCGGAGGCTGGATAGGTGTCCTAGTACACCGATAAGAGGCGCGTATGGTAGCCCCAACTGATAAACAATTCTAACAGCGGAGGGGAGATGTATGAAATCAGCCAGTCCATTTCATAGACTATTATACACAGCTCTCCCCAGGGTGATATAGGTGCAACCAGATATACCCCATATTCATCGGCCATAGAGCTGGCAAGTTCTAGGGTCCTTGTAAACCGAGTCACCACTATTTATAGGACCAACCCCTCACTTCTAACAACTACCACCATCCCGCCCTGTGAGATATCTCCAAATATCTTGCGGTGAGTCCTCAGACGAGCAAAATGAAGATCCCTTCGATAAAAAGTTCAAGGCGACGAAGTAGTTGAGGAAGCTGGCAATGGGGACGACGAGAACGATGACGACGATGGCGGTGACATAGAGAGTGATGAGGGTAGCGAATATCGCGATTGTAATATATGATCCGAAGGTCAATTAATGGAAGTGTTTGAAACAACAGCGAAGGCCCATACTGCCTGCGGGATAAGGATGACGGAGAAAGCCCGGATAGTATAGTGTATAGGTCAATTGATGATTGGTGTGGAGATGAACTGGAGGATTGGGTTGCATTTGATCTTTCAATGATGCAGCTGCGCAGGTGGACGTATAAAATTCTTTACACCTGAGGCTCGAGCCGAGAGCCTAGATGGTTTAAAGATTTTTATCAACCTTTTGGTATGTTTGTTTCTTATCGCTTCCTTTTTTCATTGAGAAATAGAAATGTATGGTTTCCGTAATGCATGGTATTTCAGTTAGTCGAGATCTCTACTCCTACATTAATTGCAACTGAGTGACACCGCCGATCAGACATAACAATCCGTAACCCATAGATCATCTCTAGACTCACCCGGTAAAATATAATGGTGATACCATTATTCGTACCGGAAATACTGGAATAAGAATATGTGTCTGGCTAGCATCAGCCCTGAGTCTAGTATGTGCTCTATAGCTCTAGATGGTTGAAACCACCGAGCCTAAACTATCAAAATTGTCCCTGTATATCAGTACATGTACCTTTCCCATATATGTCGGCTTATATAACTCCTAAACACCTTCACCAATATTAGGTTTGTTCATAGATATTTCGGTATGTTTTTCTCCTGGTTCTCGTGAGCTTTCTTTATCTTTCCAACAGCGCTAAGGCCCAACACCTCATATACGTATACATGTAGTTACGTATACTCTATGTCAAATACAATAAATGATACCTTTTCTACCTGCAGTACCTATTATATCGAGTCTGATCTGTACTCATACCATACATGTATGGTGCGATAAGTCGTAGACCCATGCCAGCTAGCAGGAGTAAGTTAATTTTGTAACCACAACTGAAGATTTAGTTCTGATGGAATTGTAGATGCCCTGGCCGTCGAAACAAAAATGATCTTAGTTGATGCTCGGTGCTTTTTTGTGGTGTGGGCATACCATAAATTTCATCCTTCGGAGGGGTGTCGTTTATAAGTCTTTTCGCCACATCCAATATTAATCTATGACGAAATAATGATTCTAGCAACATGCAACCGCGGAATTTGTTTAATCCGATGACCATTTGAGTTAGCTTCTAAGACTACGATTATGACCAGGTCACTGGTAAGCACATGCGAAAGACCAACATCGTCTAGCTATACAGTGGACTCTCGATAATAGCATATGGTCGGGAACGGATTTTCGTGTGCCACTATCGGGGATATGCGTATCGGGAACAACTTTGCCCGTACCGACTCGTTTGGGATTGCCCAACTATATGCTACTATCGAGGATATGCTATTATCGAGGTTGCTACTATCGGGACTCCACTGTATAACTGCGCAGCGCACATCGTGGTCGACTCTTGTACCCCGAACTCGCTCCTTTACAAACACTCCAGAGTATTTCTTATTATCTAATCATCTCTCATTCACGAATTAAGCACATGGATATTACGTCTCCTTGTTCCTGAGCATCAATACTTACGGGTGTTCTGATGTTAGTATCCCCACAGGAAGAGAATTCCGACGGAATTCCTTCGTTACATACCTCCGGGATACGTTCAACTATATGTATGGCTTTATCCCCAGAGAATAATTGTTCCACTTGTCAGAGAATTTTCTGACCGAGATCGAGAATCAGTACGTACTATGACCTTACAAAGCATTGCATTATTCAACAGACATGCTCCCAGCTTCAGAGTGGAAACGGGCTCGAGCACAGCCAAAATCAAACACATCCTGTAATTTAGTCTCAGCATATAAATAAATGGATCCTCTTGATCGGCGGTCTTCAAGTAACATTTATCTACGTACGTGTTTAATAATAATGCTTCAGGAAGCTCCAGCACTGCCGATATATACTTCCCATCGATATCAAATCTTTTGGATGCATGCATGTAGGTACATGTACATAGTGTGAGCCATCATACATGTAGTTGTTGAGATCGGCCAGCTTGATTAGTTCGGGGGACATTAATTAATCTAATATTATGATACATCTAATGTAACTAATATTGTACCCCAGCCACTACATGTACCTACATGTAGGTATGTAACATGGCGCACGCAGTCTTGAGAGTGACTCCTCATGAGCTATAAGGAGAGATAGAGCTCCACCACGACCGTACCAGGCCCTGCATACAGTATTTCTTGGTTCAATGGAGACTTTGTGGCGAGCACTCTGGACGGACGACCTTTAAAGCAGAGGAAGTTTTAAACAAATACAACCATGCCACTGGCAGCGTTATTGCCAACTTCACTCCCGAACGGCACACACAGTTTTATTCTCCATTTTCTCCCTACTAACGGGGGTCAAGCAAACGTTGCTTCCTACAACGGTCGACTCTCAAATAAGCTCTGGGTCTTTCGGCCTACAGAGAATAGGTTACATGTATCTAAAGTATTTACACACTTGATATCGGTGCTCATATGTACTGTGTTTATGCGCATACTGTGGTATAATAACTAGGCTCAAATAGATACGTCACCACCCCTTTCACTACCCTTCTAACTCGAGGTGTTGACTACAGTACTGTACTCAAAGACCCCCAACCCTTTCAGTTTCTCCTATCCTCGTACTAAACATACCCTCTATGGATCGCTTTAAGTCTATCTCAAAATCCGGTTGGCACCCTAATTCATCTTCCGAGCCTTCCTATGCCGGTGCCGCAGAATCAAAATCTTCCACATCCAGTAGTGGTGGTGTCACTTCACGATTAACAAAGAACTTTAAAGGGCTTGATCAAGTGGTATATACACGTCTCTTCGTCCTAGACCTATCGAATTCAATCTAATTAACAAGGCGGGATGGGTGGGTAAAGGTGGATCAGAGAACGACAGCACAGTCAATGTACGCCCAGTCTCCACACTTCGTGATCCCGCAAGTTTTGGGCCTCCACCGAAAAGGGTCACAAACACGCCAATTGCAAGCCATAGGGAGGATTACCAGTTGAATGGTGAAGCTTCTTTACCGACAAAACGACCTCCGCCTGTTCCGCCTCGACTGCCACCACGAGATGAATCTGTGCTACCACAACCACGGGACGTAACAGACATGAGTACCGGTAGCATAAGCACATCTGCAGTGGAACGGCTTAGTAAGGCTGGGATTTCGGTACCTGGATTTAATATGGCCTCGGATTCATCATTGGCTAAGAAACCGCCTCTTCCAAGCGGTCCAAGGCCTTCTGCGAGCACAGGTCTACTTAGAGTAGCCCCTCAAAGCGTACCTACCGAAGGAACAACTTTTGCGGAGAAGCGGGCGGCCGTGACTACAGCCAGTGCATTCTACAGAAATCCAGCTTCGGTTTCATTAACAGATGCCAGTGCTGCTTTGAGGACTGGGAGAAATTTCCAGCAACGGCATGGGGATCAAGTTGCATCAGGGTACAAAAAAGCACAAGATATGGGATTAGACAAGAAAATACAGGGTTACGGAGAGCTTTATGCTTCAAGGACTGAGATTGAGAGTGGAAGTTCAGCAGTGTCGAGGAATTCCATTCCCTTTTTTCCGCCAGCTTTGCCCGCGAAAAAACAACCTTCCCCTGAGCTCCCTTCTCGGTCTCCAGTTATACAGGACGTCGTTCAGGATCTTTCTGGACTCGGAAAGAAAAGACCTCCGCCGCCTCCACCGCCCAAAAAAAAGCCAGCACCCCCGCTACCAATCAAACGAGCATCCACTGATTCGCTTCCTCACAATGTCACTGCACCGCCCCCAATAATCCCACGCGCAACCCGGCCATCTCACTTAATATCATGCTCTGTGCTCCAAAATAATGGTCTCCCAACTCAAATATTCCCTGAATTGCCAAGAGACCTCGATCTTTGCCTCGAAAAAGCATGGTTTTCAAAAAGTCCAATTGAGCTCCCACCAATTATAAAGAGTATAGATGAAAAAATGTATTCATATTCCTGTTCATGGGAACGTAGCCCTTCTGGGAGAACTAAGCATACTGCTATATTGGCTATACGATGGACACTCAATCTTTCTACTACCAAAATCAAAGTCACTTGGGATGCTTCCGCACCAAGTGTTACTGCTAAAGCAGAACAAAGACATTTCTCTCCTCCGTCTTCTCCTCCGCCGTCGAAAGAATGGGGAGCCCGGATCATTGGATGGGTCAGATCCAGAATTGGTCAGCAGGTAGGTAATGGTGAATGTTGGACACTCGCTGCCGATTGTTTTGATAGTCTTCGATCGGAGGACGAAGTTGCTGGAGAGCAGAAAATAATGTCTGCACAAGGAACAAGTTTTGGTATCTGCATATTTTCCCATTATCCTTCTCTGCAAAACCAGCCTTCGGCATTGCCCGGTACAAGCTTGCAGCCAGGTGATGTTTTACAATTCCGTTCTGCTAGATGGGTTCGGAAGGATTCTACCGGAAGGATTATTTTCGAAATGCGAGCAGGAGTGCCGGAAGGCGCAAATGGGTGCAAGGATCATACTGCTGTTGTTGAGACTGTACTGTATGATCCTCAGGGTGGAATCAAAGTTGGTGTTTTGCAACAGAATTCAAATGGCGTGAAAACAGTTGGGAGGGGAGAATATATACTGGGTACTGATATGGTTGAAGGAGGCGTTAGAGTATTTAGAGCTGTGGCGGATGAGTGGGCAAAGTTCGAAGCTGTCTGGTGAGGTAACTGCCGATTTCTCTAGATTATTGCATGGCAAGAAAAGAAAAGAAGGAGGGGAAAGGAAAGATGTCCCGCTATTCTACCAAGGACCTGATACAATGAGGCTTTTTTTTTATCCTATTACCTGGAAGCTTGATCCCAGAACCCTTTTATGCCATGAAACCAACAGACAGGGAAACGCGGGAAGATTATCGTTTGTGAAGTCATGTGCTCGTTGTATTTTTGTTTGAGGGATTCTAGACGACACTCGCCAATAGTTGAATTTGATAATCAAGTAACGAACGGCACATAATAAACCGTTCGTTTTTGAAGTATTGTACACGCACAAGCCTTGCTTATCAAGACCATCACGTTCTCTTTATCTCGTCAGACACTTGTATTATAATTGCTTAATATGCAATTCTCTATCACTTTAGGGCCTGTTCGGTTGATACTGAATTGGTTGTAATCCATGGATTTTTGTGTCAACCGAACAGATCCTTAATAACTGCATACATATACGTATGCAAAGTGTATGGATAGAGAAAACTCATTGGTGCTTGCAGCGGGGTATTAAAGTCATATCATATGTTACACGGACAGACAGCGTAAACCCTGCGCATGTTTCTTGTGCGAATCTAAATTCAATACATGTACCGTTATTTCTCGAGCAATCCACTATATCCGTAGAGGCAGATGGTAAATCCGGACCAAAGAGAGAAAGGCTCGGCGCATATGCAGATAGGTGCAGGACAAGGTATGCGTTGGAGAGTAATGAGTCCGCGGCCATGATACATAGGTAGATCTGTCCGTAGTTATTGTAGTTAGGAACAATCATGGCGAGACTTACTCAACTTTCAGCAAGTGAACAGAATGCCGTTAAACATCATGTCCGGGTCCGTCCAGGACCAAAACCTAAGTCAATCAAGGACCGGGTCCTTAAATCAAATGGAATCCAACCAATTCGGAAACAAGAGCGTTCATGGAGCCAGAAGCAGAAGATACGGGCTTTGGTGTTCCTCTATCATCATCGCATACCTCTAGCTACTAGTGGTAAATTTCGTCCACCAACACAGGCGGAGGCATCACTTCTGTTCGGTATTCCTCAACGTACGTTGAGTGACTGGGTGAGAAAGCAAGACCAAATAGAATTGGTAGCTAAAGGTAGTTCAGCACGCACTGTACACTTACAACATACGATCTGTAAATGGCCTGAGCTAGAACGACAATTGTACTGCTTGTTTTTGGAGTGCAGAGAAAAAGGTCAAGCTGTTCGTCGTGGTTGGTTTAGATTGCATTCAGATGAGATTTTTCGAAAGCTATTCCCTTCCGTTGGTACTCAGCTATCACTTTTCCGCTTTTCCAATGGCTGGTTTGCTCGTTTTTTGGGACGGTACCGTATCAGTCTTCGATGTATCACCAAAACTGCTCAGAAAATTCCCGAGGATTACCGTAATTTGATTATCAGCTGGCTACAATTTAATCGCCGCAATTCCCAATTTGATCCTTACGCCTTTTACTCACACCGTGTACCTGTTGGTGGAGGTTTTATTCGACGTCAAAACCGATATGATCTCGCGAACATCTGCAATCTTGATGAAACACCAATCCCTTTCGAGTACTTATCCGGTAGAACCTATAATCTAATAGGAGACAAAACTATATGGGTTAAAGAAACAAGAAGCGGCTGGGATAAGAGACAGGCAAGTCTCGTACTGTGCATCTTTGCGGATGGGGTCAATAGAATACCGCCTATGATTATATTCCATAGACAAGGCAAAAGATTAGGCAAAGAACAAGCCAAATACCATCCGGGTGTTCTTGTTGAGTTCAACGATACTGCATACATGACCGAGGTTCTGTTCATCAAATATATTGAAATGTATTTGATTCCGGCATTGAATGGCAAACCTTCACTATTTGCTATGGACCTCTGTACATCCCATAAGACTCCTGCCGTCCTTGAAATCTTACGATCAAAACAAATTACACCAACTCTGATCCCCGCTGGATGCACTAGCTTAGTGCAGCCTCTCGATGTCTCAATTAACAAACCTCTTAAAGAATATATACGTACATTGACAGAAGAAGCAATCAGGGACTGTGAGAGTTTGGAGAAGGTTGAAAAATGGACTGTTAGTGATCGACGGATACTTACTACATGGAGTGTTGGGGACGCTTGGTATCTCTTTGCAGTTGAAAAGGATGAATTGATTAGAAGGGTCTTCCGTAAAGTGGGTCTTTCTCTCGCTGCAGATGGCAGCCAGGATGAAGAGTTGGATATTAAGGGGTTCAAAAGTATAGAAATTGGCGACTGGAAACTATCTGGATCACTACCCGCAACTCTACCCGTTTCTCTTGATTTTGCAGATGTAGATATAGAACATGATGAGAACGAGTCTGTAGAATTTATAGCATATGGAGAATAATTATATATATACATGCATGCACCTATCTGCATATGCGCCGAGCCTTTCTCTCTTTGGCCCGGATTTACCATCTGCCTCTACGGATATAGTGGATTGCTCGAGAAATAACGGTATGTATGGCTCGAGAAGCTATGGTGGGTAGGTGTGTAAACTTCGGCGTTTGCAGCCAATCAATCTATAGAAATTGGGAGATCTACCCCCATAATGGTACTAGCGCCTAGCCTGATGGTGGAATTTTCTCTAATTCCCATACAAAAAAAGTTCCTCTGAAGTTGACACACCCACCCCCTATGCCTTCTCGCGCCATAGGTACCCTAAGAAAGATCATTCACTTCTGTTTCAAATTGCATACATAGCCCGAATTTGTTTAAATTCCCTCTGTACATGTAGGTACTGGATTTCGTTCAGCCGTGACGTAGTTGCAGCGCGATGATGTTCTCAGTGGGTACATGTGTTGATGTAATAGGTGGATCTTGATTCCTGCCACGTACCGCCACCTCATCTCATCTACAATAAACTCAGTAGTTGAAGCTATATCTAATATCCAACGTTTTTTCTCTACCCCTGGACTCGATTGATCTGAAACAATTCTTGGGCTGAACCTTATGTACCACACATAACGTGTTGTATGTATCCACCTGTAACACATCATACATAATTCATCACTCGCTTCTACAAGGAGTGCGAAACTTGTTCACAGATATATTAGTGTTTTAAATAAATTATAATAGAGTTAAGCAAAACTAAAGAAGCTCATTCCGCTCTCATGGTCGGCTCAAGTAATCCTCGATCTTGACTATACATTTAAGTAAGCCCCGCGCTCAACGATCAACCCTTCTACTGGCGCGTTAATGTGAATTTATAACTTGGATTTGTTGTCTTGGGGTCTGACATACCGCCATAACTCGAAAAATTGGCTAGATCAGAATTACTTGTATGGGAAACTTCTGATGTAGATCGATGCCATCCAACCAATTATTCAAGCGGTAGTCCCTGGACGGAGATAGCCAATTTTTCGAGCTTTGGCGGTATATCCAGGTCGAAAATCGGTAGTTGTTTTTAATATAAGTCCCGTAGTTTTTGCTTTTCTTCGACTATGTATACACCGATATCCATGTCCATCTGTTAAGTTGTAAATATACCGCATGAGCTAGAAAACATCGAGTACTGTATCAACGGCTTACGTAGAGCATGTAACTTACCAGGCATTTCAATTTCTCCTCATCACGCACCATGCAGGTTATATCAGATATTCCGCCACTTTTGGAGGTGCGGAAACCTTAGACACCTGCGCTTAACCTTCCCAATGCGGTCTTCTCTACCATTATTCCCGTGCTTTTCGGTAGGGTTTGTAACTATTAACATGTATGTACGTTAGCGTTGTTGATTGTCGCTAAATTCCAGGCTACGGTGCTGTACTTACCAATAACATCAACAACATGCAGTATCAGCAGCAAGGGCAGGGTCGTGTTGTCACGATTCAGTTCTCAGTCATAGCCTCGTATGGGAGGGAAGCTGCTTGTCATCTCTTCATTCAAAATGAGGGTTTCCCCCTCCCAGACAATGACTGTTAAATAATCTGCTGCATCACACACAGACACATAGGTACACACACACATACACACATACACACATACACACACACACACACCTTTTTTGTGTTTTCATATCCTGCTGGCTTTCGCGCAGCCGAAACAGTATTATCTTGCCGATAGCCACCTCATATGGTGGTCACCGACCCCACCTATACCCCATATAAACGGCCGTGCCCACTCCAATATCAAATAATCGGCCACTTGGGCCAACTGATATGACGGTTTAATGGGATCCGAGCAGCCCATACCCCGGCTCGGCATATGACGAAGATGATTGTTCCAACTCCTTGATGGTGTTTTGACCTCCCTTCACAGGCTAGCTCATCGGGTACTATTCGAGTCCAGGTAGCAACATCCGTATGTGGAATATAAATAAAGCCGATTCCCCTCCGCAGAAAATGGCGATGTGGAGGAGATATTTCAACAATATATTCAACCAACACCCTGTGGTATAACAACAGATGAATGACGAAGGATATCGGATGGAATGGCAGATGAGAGGACGGGCAAGAAAAACATTAACGGACAGTGGGTGGTTGGGATCATTGGATCATGTTAGAGAGGTGTCGGATACACCCCCCCAGAAAATGAAATAGTAAAGGTATTCATATATATTTCTCTTGAGGATTATAGGGATTGAGTCTTTAGGAAGGTCCTTTCTGACATTGTTTCAGGGCCACCCGTTAGGGGGTCTCTGGGGCATTCCTTCCGATATATTGCTCTTTCCCGGTGTATAGGTATTCCGCGTTTCGCTTTCCGGCTACATCAAGGTGTTTTAGGGTGTTCCAGAGCATGCTATTGGCCGAGGAGGCTTTCCGAACCAGCAGCGCCACCAGTGCTTGAATGCTGAATTTTTTGTGGACGTTAATCGGCGGGAAATCCGGGAAACTGATGGCTTGTGAGGCGGATTTGGTGCCTCTATGCATCTCTAATGGCCTCTTTAATAAAAGCCAAATCCTAGGGGCGATATTTCTTTGCACCTACCTGCGATTCATGGCCATTAGAGATTATACTCGATACACCATCAGCATTTTCGTGGCGGTGGTGGCGGTCGCCCACCACTGCGCGATGACGAGCCATCACTCAAGCTGAGAACCGTGGCGGACAGGGCGAAAAGACTTTCGCCGATTTGTACTTTTCGCGGTTTATATATCGATCTATCCTGAGCGTCGAATTTTTCACGGCGCAGTATTGCGGTGGAAGTATCGGGAAACATTCTTGTACTGGAGTGTAAGGTTTGGAGCCGTTTTTGAACTAAGGATATATATTTATCTGTCACACAACATTTTCGATTTTGTTTTTCTTTTTTGCCCGTTTCGTCCATTCGCATAGCGGGGTAAAACCACACAAGGAATTTTTTTATTGATTTACAAGAATGCCTGGCGAGATCGAAAGGAAGCGCTGCATGCCTACTACTTACTCACAGTGACCAGAAAGACAGAAAGATATGAGACAAAGAAAGGCAGGAGAGAAACTCAACAAGTTCAACTTATAAAACGAAGACAAATGGAGACTGGCGGCGTTTCGCTAACGGAAAGAAAAGCAGGACATTCCCACGACAAAAAGCAGAAAACAAAATGATGGACTGAAAAATGTCTTTGTGGTTTCCATTTACACAATGGAAGCTTTGGCTTTTGACGGTGACGAATCGACCTCAAAGCCCCAACGCAGCGAGTTTATCAAAATCATCCCGAAATTTGGCTTCACGTTCCGATCCGATAGGTCTTTGGAGTTCTGGAGACCATGGTTGCTCTACTTGAATAGATCTTCCAAGATGGGGTGTAGGCGGTTGGAAAAGCGGCCTGTATGGTTGGTTTGCATGGGATACTAGCGAGGGCTCAGGCGATGGTCCAGGGGAGCCATCTGGCATACTGCTAGCGAGGACTGTGGTAGGAGAATTCCGGGTGTATCCCTCATTCATAGGCCAAGTCTCAGTGACTATATCGCCTCTGCTGGCGCCACCACTGTCGGACCTCATCGTGTGAGGATATTCTAGAGAATCTTCTCCATACTCAACGCTCCCGGATAGGTTCCTACGATTATGATCGAGAGTCCTTGTAGGCACCTGAATTTCAGTTGACCCCAACGATGGAACAGTGGTTACATCATCATCCAACTCGTTCACTGCACGAACAACGGGGGCACAATTCCATTGGGTGTGTAATGGTGGGCTCGCTGTGGCGGAATGGGTTTCACGGATAGTCGAGGCGGTAGCCATTGGTTGTCGATTGGGCGGGTTGGGTAAAGGAAGTGAATTTCTAGCTGCTATTGTCCTCAGAGGGTCCTCTAAGCTCGATGGGTGAACAATCTCTAACGGCTCCTCGGCTTGCGAAGTTGAGGATGCGCGATCGACCCGGTTTACAATATCTTCGGCAGTGGGTCTGGGAGATGCTAAAGTAGACACAGCAGAGGACTGGGTTGTGGTTTCCACCACCACTTGCACCTGGAAGACATATATGTCAAGAGGCAGAATGGAGGCAAGTGTCTGAAGTTTGGCCATATTCTCAAGTCCTTTTGTGCTGAGAGTAACGAAGCCTGGTTTATTCATCCTGTCATTCTCATCGGATCCTATGACATCCCTCACCGCCGCTACTTCGAGAACTTTGGACACCCTCGTCGACTCCGACTCTTTAGAACTCGATGGACTAGTCCGTGCTGAATTGGTACAATGTAGCGGGGGAATCGAATGCATGTTAAGCTTTTGTGTAAGCTTAGCCGATTTGTCGAATTCCTGTTCCGCCGTCTTTTGTTGGCGAGCAGACTCAAGCGCTACCGTTAGTCGCGCAAACACAGGGAACATCATTTTTTTCATCTATATTTCACATCAGCTATAGATTCCTCGGTACTTTCATGGGGAACTTACCCAGTATGTCAGATATATATAAGATACCGTCCTCTCAACTCGGATTCCAAATACCCAGTCCCGAGACCGCAGAGTTAGTCCCACCATATAGGGCCTGATTTGGAAGAAAAAATGGGAGGGAAAGGGCCCCCCGTTGAGCATTTCCACAAGATATCCGAGAGAGAATAGTACAACTACTCCCAACAACAGGACGGCAAAAACCATCGACTGATAGCTCTTAGTCATTATTCCGCTCTTGTCCTTTGATTTGATCAGTCTATAATATCGTCAAGCCTGATAGGGTGACTCACTTAGTCGAGCCTCGTTTCCCTGGGCAAAGGCCTAGATAGAATAGTCTCTTAGGACAAACGTAGAACTGGAACAATCGTAATGGCTAAGGGGGTGGTATAATCAACGGTTGTTGTGATTGTCGTTGACGGGTCAGTTAGACACAACCTATGGTGGTGGTGGTGGTGATGGTAGTGATGGTGATGGATGAACAGGGTGTGATGAAAGGTGTTTGAGTCTGCGTCAAGCAAAGTGCGGACGGGGGAGCTCTTTAAGACTTCAAATGATGGTTGAGGCTTTGAGTGTTTGATGAGGAAGGGCCGATTATTGAAATCCCCCGAAGAACTTGTGGTGTAGCGTCTTCTTCCTTTTTTTTTTCCTTTGCGTTTTGATTTTGTCTTGTGATGGATGTAGACCAGCCTAGTATCTCAAGCTTGTTCTTACTGGAGTATGGCCGGTAAGGATATAGCTGTTGATTCCTGGGACGGTTCTAGCCGTATAGCATCGATTGGTGGGATCGTGTGGATGGTTGTGCTAAATCTCTCTTTTCATGAAGATCTATAATCCATTCTAGAATTCGAGCTCAGGGGTTGTGCACGTTGGGTGTTGCTTAGTTTTTGCGCCTTGTTTCAACCAATACTCCGGTTCTCTCGGAAGTTGTTCTTCTTTCTGGAGTTGATTCTCGATCGAAAAGACAGGAATTTGTCTTTTCACTTTCCGCAGAAGAGACTATCCGTTCGGGGTATACTGTGCTCCCGAAGGGCAGCAGCGGGCTCACAAAACTACCCATGGACAAACCCTTCAACCATGTGGGATTGGCTTCACCTATAGGAATGCAGGCACTAGAATGGCATGAGGGCGTTTGAAAAGAGTAGTCTGGGGAGTCTAGTGATAGTAATTAACCAGAATCGCCCCCCCCCCCCCCAAATCCCCCGGACACAGAAAAGGAAAGAAGAAAAAAGAAAGGAAGAAAAAAAGGAACAAGCTTGCCTTGTAATCGAAGGGATAGCCCAGTACTCCGATGCAGTGTTCCACTGGTAGACATGACACCTAGGTTGAAGGAAGAGTTACCTTTTATGTGTTACGGCCTCACTCGATCTGGGCTTCAGGAAACTCCATATACCGGACCTCAGTACGCCTATTCTTACTCTTGCTAAACATGGTCCAAGAAACGCTAGCGAGTAGAACGAGTAGAGCTCTGTGCTTAGATTAGGACACAGGTTTCCTCATGTCAAAAATAATTGCGACCACGTACCTATACAGTACCTACATTTGTTCTTGTTCTTGTTCTTGGCATCGGCCGGGATAGAGGGGACAACTAACGTTCTCTCTTACTAGCTGAGATTCTAACGGCCCGCGCCGGTACACACTCCTAAGACCTTCTAGAAACCGTCAGCTAGTGAGGGAGAGATACAGTTATCAAAAAAAAAACACTTGCAGTGAACGACTGGTGAATTTTAGTGTCTACTTATCCCACATTTACATGGTTTGGCTAGGTATATGTATTGGTCTACAAAGTATTAACCACATACATACTCCAGCTTTTCGATCACCGTTGTAAGTGCATGGAGGGGGGAGGGGGGGAGGGGGGGATGAGGTGGGCATGCTTCGTCGCGCCGTCCAGTCACACAGCCTTCGAGGCGCTGGCTGTATTGCAATGAGAGCGTAGCTCAAACGGTAAGACAAGGAACCGCATGTTTAACCCCCAGGCCACTACTAGTGGTGATAATACATACATGTATGTTATGGCATTACTACGCTCCCAGTATAGGAAGACCACAAAAAACTAGTTCAATGCGTAGTCTATGATCCGCTTCCTTGGTGTTAATTGTGAAGGCAGTGGTGCACCTGACACAAGCCGTTGCTTTTTTCCCATATTTTCTCAATTCCCCCCCTCGGGAGGTAGAAGTGCTAAAAGCCCTGAAGAGACGAATTTTAACAGCTAGCTCTGAATCGCATTGACTGAAAACTCCTGGGGAGAAGAGGGTGTGGGAGGGATGGGGAAGGGATGAGGTGAGCATGGGGGGGAAGGGGGGGGAGGGGGCGGGAGGGGGGGGGAGGTAGGAAGAGCCTCAATTGCATCACACCCTCTTTTTAGCTTTGGCTAGCTGTTTCTTTCCTGTGATAGGTGATTCACTAGCATGCCTTCCTATGCGTAGAAGCTCTAGATGCATTTACACGTCCCGCTACAATCCCTTGTATATGATGGTGCCTCGATGATATTGCTGAAGCCTTCCAGCTTCTCAGAAATATGCTGCAGAGCCTCATACATACATGTATCCAGCATGCACGTCCTTCCCCCACTGGTTTAACCTGATCTGATCCCAGTCCTCATTTGAATCCCAAGGTTAGCTCATGCCACGCAACTCAAAGCTCATAGGCTCATACTCTCTGCACCTCTTTTCTTCTCTAATTTCTTTTCATCAGCGCTACTACATCGGTGACATGACAACGCTTGCAAGCTGGCCGGTTAACCATGTTCCAATGGCTCCAGGAATTACGCATATATTATTAATCTTTATTATTAGGATTCCCAGAGATGAGGTTCATCCCCCGCGAGTACACTTTCCGGTCTAGGGTTTTATAATTTATATGATGATCATAAATGCATGATACGTAATTCATACATGGTATATCACTCGCAGCCTCAGGGGATGGTCGATCATTCAATCAAATCGACCAACTGCAGGATATAGTTCCAGGGAAAGACATCACACTGTAGGCTCGGAGTTCATATGCGATGATATGGACTACTGATATAATCCAACCGAAAGTGAATTATCAATACTGGGGGGGAAGGGTCAAGTGCAAATAGATGTTGGGGTACTGGAGCTCAGTTCACGGCTGAGAAGGCACGCGCTGCTCCATCACTATCATCCGCCACATCTCTGGTGGGCTAGAACCCTATCGCAACACACCTAATAACAGTTCATAAAGGTAATATATATACACAGAACGATTTTATTTGAAGATATGGCTCGAAAGGTATTGGGGGTATACAAGGCACTGGCCTAGAGCACGTCTTGTCATTAGAAATTGTACGTAGGTATGTTTTACACATAACCTGGAGGCTAGACAAGAGTAATAACAATTCAATACCCGGCCCGATCTCTATCTAAGACTAAGCTAGGAAAGTATGGATACATGTAAGTGATCATCCTCTTCCGCATTTCTACTACATGTAGTTAAGAATTATCCGGATTTCATATCTCTCCCTCTCCAGTAAGCATACCTCGCATCATAGTGCTCTTCATTTGTTCGAGCGAGCAAATTTATGATTCAAATGTTCAAGCCTAGACATCAGCTCATTTTCTTAACAGGGGAAACTGAACACGGCATATGTGCCGTCAATACAAAAAAATACCGAAAAACCCATGTCTTGACTACTGGGAGAGGTTAACGCCTAGCACGCGTAAAAAAAGATACCTACATTTATATTCTTGATCATAAATATAGTTGAATTGCACAGTCAAACAACATCATCATTATATCCGTGCGCTGTACTATCTAGCTAGCTGCCTTAGTGCTCACGTAAGATGCACGATGGACGTGCGGTGTGTTAAACTAAGCAGCGGGACACTGAAGTAGCAGGAACCGGAGCAGCAGGATATTGAAGTTGCGATCTTTACATAATGATTGCTACTGAAACACTATCTAAAGGGAACAGAGACTCCGGGCCAAGGAGAGAGAGGTAGGATCCTAGGATACAATCTACCGTAAGTAATTATAATTAACCAAGTAATAATCCCTAAATTCCCCACAACTTCCAACCGACCCGGTTATGAGATACGTACGGAAAAACATCCTCGCCTCTTGCACAGGTTTAAATTTATGTAGTGCGCTTATCGGCGCGGGGTAAGAGGGAGAGAGAGGGGCGGTAGTATCCAGAGCCAGGAGAGGTACAAATCTAGACAGCGAACATGAAGAAAAAGCTAGGCGCACACTACAAATTATGATTCGTTTTGGGTGTCAATCAAGTAGAGCAAGCCTGACTACTTCACTAGTACTTTGAATATTGTACATGTGACAATTTGGAGATTGACACTAGAGCCCCGGAGAGCACGGCGGTGAATTGAGATAGTTGTTAACTAAATTGGGCTGCTTGGGCTACAATCATGATAGCCCACACGTTCGCCAGTCCAGTACTGGTATTGCACCACTGTAATTATAGACAGTTGAGCGTAACACACTAGCCCAAAGCCAACTTTTTGTCTCGATTTCAAAAGTCTAGTGGCAATAGACCACAGATTCACTACTTGACCAGTCGATGCGTCTATGCTTGTACCTACGTTACAGAGTTGGTGTTCACTTGAGTCTGGTGCAGGGGTATGTGTGTGAAAACAAACACAATTGACAAGGTTTTTATCAGGCATGCCGTACGGGGGTGTCGAACCAACGATCTCCCATAAAGAGGAAAAACAAAACTGAGACTTTTGTCTGCTTTTTTTATTTCCAAGCTCACATGTAATGACAGAGAACATTCCAGCATCTACATATACCTACATACATGTATCATAAAATAAAAGCATTGAATGTCTCTGCACGCCATGACCTCTTTGGATGAACATGGACATGTAGTTTTCACACCGCTCGTTTTTCATGTATGTGTAGAGTACATTTCGGATTCGTAGGACGAGTTGTATGTAATACACCAACTTAGGCATTCAGTAAATAAAAATGCTCTGTTGCAACGACTGCTCTCACGACCTATGTAGCATTACTGAACACCTAAGCTGTATATCGCTTTTGAAACTACTAGTGCGACTAGTTTAATTAATCCCTGCTTGCCTAGCTTCTTCTCTCCAACCCCGAGTACTCCTAGTCCATCGACAGCCCTGCTGCTGCTCTACTCTATATTTTGCCCAATATGCAGTACTCTAAAGCTCGGGCGAGGCCAGCGGTGTATATGTGAGGGGAATCCTTGATTATATCTATATCTCCCTCGATCAGAGTCATACACATCACATCATATAGCCAATCAATAACTTTTTATTTTCTTCGGCGAATTTAACCTTTACGCTGGCCATGAATCAGCTTAATCTTCCAATCGCTTATGGGGCAATCACTTCTGGCGCCAGAGTTGAGTGTGTTTCGGGCTGTTGGACCGAAATTGACCCTAGCTGGCCTGGATATATATAAACCACTATGTGGTTGGGGGTCCGCGTGCGTCGGCCGTCTTTGTAGTTTGCGGTGGGGAGGAATGAGGGAGGGGTACCCGTCGGTGAGTCGAAGGAGGTGGATGGGATGGAAGCCTCCAACCATAGAATTACATGTCATGTCCTTAATAAATTTTATTCAGTTTTTGTGTTGTACCTACTCATGTATCTACCCACCGGCTACCTACCTAATACTCTCAGACCTCGATGTCGTGTTATTACTACATGTATGTAACTACATGTACTAGGTAGTTGAGTTTGGAGCACCGGTCTGCTGGCTGGTAATGATTATTTATGCATTGCATGCTGAAATTCAAATCAAATTACACATTTAGAGCTGAGCTAGAGATATATTATCTTATATTTGATGACATCTTATATACTCTCAACCCGGTATTCTTCCCAGCCATTCCTTCCCTTCACTTCCCTTCCATCACTTATTACCTGCCGCTGTAAATACATACATGTATGTACTCTAAATCTCTCCCAGGATCCCCCTCCAGTTCCCTCCCCTAGTCCCCTCTCCTCCTGTTCCCTCCTCCCTCCCCTCCACCCGAAGTTCTAGAGTAGGAGAGGGGGCCGCGCTAATTGATTCCCGTTGCTACATACTATAGATAGGGTTTCTCCGTAAATTGAGCATGAGCTGACAGCATGCATGAGGCGTTTTACTATTGAGAACGCCTCGACGTTCCAGAAGAATCCCCCCCTCGATCTATAGGGTCTCGGGATTTGTTTGAATTACCCCCCGCATGCTCGTCCGCGCTTAAAACCAAGAAAGCGCGCGAAAGAGGAGCGGAGGGATGGATGGGTGATTGCCGCTTGATCTGGGCATATCGGTTGCGACCTATCGCGTGAGTACCAGCGGTAACGGTACATTGTGCCTCTAGCGTACTCTACATACCTTCCATGATTTACTCTACTTGTAGTACTATACCATTCTTTTTTCTCCAGAGTGCCTTAAGAGTACATGATACATACATGTACATATATAATTGCGCAGTCGATCAATTAAATAGCGAAAGAGCTCTGGGTAGAGTACATCCAGGTAGAGTACATGTACCTACTAGATCAGACCATGTAAGTACATGTACCTACATATATGTACATGTAGCTAATAGTTTTGTCATGCCGCCTTCCATCACTCTCAGCCAATACACAGCAGGAAGAGTGACAGCAGTCGTGCAAGCATTAACGTTGTTGTGTGATCTACGTGTACTAGCTATATTCTGGAACTGAGACAGAATCTGACCGCAGCGGGTAGGCATGTATCTATTCTACATCACAGCTACGCATTTTGCAAACCATCACTGGCGAACCTCTAGCTCCTATTCTAGCTCTCTTGATCATTATCATCTTATAATTTACCCTCTCGCAATTTTGGGCATAAGGGAATTCCCTACCACTAATTCGGAATGCCAACTCCTCACCAATGGGTGTGCCCTACTCCCCTAGCTCGGCCTCCCTACTTTCTCACATCGCAATATATCTACATATATATTACATACGTCAGAACTTTTCAGCCTCGCACACGGCACAGTATAGCACAATAAAGTGAAACTACATGTATCGATCCCTCCCCTACAGACACGCAAAATGATCTCCGACCAACCGAATACTCCGATGCCCGCGCGGGCCATTTCCTCACCACCATTGCATCCCCGATGTCCGTCGAGCAGGGCTCTAGTTTGATGTCCGCGAATATATATGTATGTAGGGTATATTGACAGGCGTCCGGATGGACGTGCGCACGTTTGTATATATCCCCTTCGAGCCAATGACTCCGTCAAACTTGCAGAATACGCTCACGGGCCTCGTGGTGTACATAGAAAAAAAATACGAAACCAAGGTGCAGCCTTTCGATTTCTCGCTCTCTCCGGCTCTATAGAGAGCAGGGAAGGGGGCAAAAATTGTCGGTCGAGAGTCACTCCTGGCCCCACCTGAAAGAAAAAAAAGAAAAGAAAAAACATTGTTTTGGTTTTATATAACCTTTTGGGCGACGTATGGCTCGAGAAGCTATAGCGTTTGCAGCCAATCAATCTATAGAAATTGGGAGATCTACTCCCATAATGGTACTAGTGCCTAGCCCAACGGTGGAATTTTCTCTAATTCCCATACAAAAAAAATTCCTCTGAAGTTGACACACCCACCTACTATGCCTTCTCGCGTCATACGCAGCACGAATGGTATGAGGCACCTGGCGATCAAAAAGGCTCAGCCCGCACGCGCGCGCTCGTCCTAGCTGGCTGTCGGACAATGTTTTGAAAAGAGAACTGGGTGATTTTTTTCTTTTTTTCTAGTCCCGTACGGGCGATCTCCGTTGAAAAAACCTTTTCTGTTATGGCTGTTTTCGAGTAGAGTACACAGGTGAGACATATGCTACATTGGTTGATTAGTACCAATGCGATTCAGGCCCCGCCTTGTTGACCGGACGAACGAAAACAAAAAGTAAAAAGAAAAACAAAAGAACCTTCCCCAGGAGTTCCACGTGCGCAAGTTCCGATGTGAAACATGTTTATCTCAGGTTGTGTGGTTATCTGTTTTCCCCATGGGTCTTGTTTCTAGCACAGAGATTACCGAGAGAGCAGCACTTTAGATGAATTGTTGTGAGGAAGGGAAAGTTTGTAAACCCTTGGAGGTTGTAGTAGTACAAGTGTGGCTGTGTATGTGTAGTTAGGCTATTTGAAGTGCGAAGTGTGTGAAGTTGGATGGGGATGTGAAGGGTTAAATGGGGTGTGAGGCGAGGCAAGGTGAGTGGGCGAACCGGCGACCAGCGAGATTCGTGTACTTGCTGAAAGTGGGGTGGTCGGGATCAAGTGATCGGGAGAAATAAGTTCAGTTGAATCATGATAGATCACTCGGACCTTCCTGAGGTGTCATTTTTATGTTGTTTCTGAGAGAAAGTACTTGATCCAATTATCTATATTTTTTTATACCAATTAAAAGCGTCGCCACGTGTATACGTGCGCAATCAAATTCCGTTGCAGCAGGATGTTTCTAGGTGACAATATGACACGACTCCTTGAATACACATCGACTGTGGCTCTCGAGTTCCTCCTATAATTACATGTATTGTCTTTTCTCTACAGCCACATGTATATAATATAATCACATATACTTGGTATCAATCTCGCCACTGAATCCTCTCTTGAGGAGTCCATTCAAGATCGAATGCCTTGTTTCAAAACATTCCGTTATAAAGAAAAAAGCCGGAAATTTATAAACCCTACCTCCAACATACGTCCGTAGTCCACACACAACATTCCTCCAACCGAAGTATCAGATATAGCATATATTGTTATAGAATATACTCCCTATTGAAGGTATTAACATATCGAGATCTATATAGGCCAAAATTTTATGCTTGACCTAACCCTACCAGATGCCGATCGAACCAACCAATCGGCAGAGGAGCCGAGCTATTCCCCAGAGCCTAAAAGTTAACTACTACAAGTGGGGAGAAATGTATAAAAGGAAAGTTGATTTGATTCATCCTCTTAATGACCTCCGGTCAAATGCGTATGTAACTAACCACACATGGCTGGCAACGAGAATACTAAGCGGGTGATATCCTGTGACGCATTACCAACAGGGGATGATTCATAAATGATTATTTATGCGTAACTATTCGGAAGGTTCCTTTGGGATATATATGTGGGTGAGACGAAAGTGGGGGTAATGGTGGTGGTGTACTCTACCAGCATGCAAGTAAACCCCCTTGGGAGATAAAATCGCCTGCACATATATGTAGAGGCCTGGATTGGATTCTAGAATATTCGATCAGGCCCTGTTGCTACATACACCTTAATCCTGGCATCTACTTATGAAAGAGATGAGTTCCTAGTTGGCGTGGTAATGTTAAGGCCACATGCAGTTTAATAGATCGATCTAGCTATATAAATCTCGCACCATATACTTTAAAGACATGCGGCATCTTGGATAAAGGATCGGAGCCGGGTTTGATCGAGGAATGCAAGACCTTACGGCTCGTCCCGGGTTGCTCTTCTCACTAGTGGTGGTGGGTTTTACCTGATCCGGGGATCCGGAGCACTAATTTCCTCACATTTACCCTCATGCACTTTCTTGCCGTTCACCTTCACCTTCCTGCTATTTCCTCTTTCTTAATCCCCTTCCCCCGACTTCAGCATTTCAAACCATTTCCGGGGTATGTATAGAGGGAGCTACCCGGAGACCCGGCCTTGCAGCATCTTCATTTTTTGTCGTCATTGATCATCCTCTTTCCATGTGGGTAGACACCAGGGCCAACGAGTAAAGAGGTTTTCGCAACAAAACTCCTTTTCGCTCATAAAGGGATTTTTAGCCAAGTATGGCCAAACTTTTCTGTGAGTACAGCAACTTAATTGGTCTTGGCTAAAGAAATCATCTCGAGATGCTGTTTAACTGCAGGTACTTTCCACCTCCCCTTTATTTTTCTCCTCTGGAAAATAGTGTTGGCTGCGTGTAGAGCCAAAGTCGATCCAAGTGACATCAATCCGGATCATGAAATTTCACTCGTGTTTTTATTTTTTTGCGTTGCCTGCAGTACAGATCGATATCGATAAGAAAAGAGCTAACGACATATCGTGTGGGCGATGACGTTGTAGAGCGCGGATAACGATAAGAGTAGTATTCTTATCCACCGACCGATGTCTATGCGTTCTTTTTGCTCGCTGTCGGCTCCATACGGGTGCGTGCGCAGATCCGCAAAGATGATTCCAGGGATAAACGATTCGACTCGGAAGATCAGAAAGAAGAAATATCCACTACGAGTTACACAGAGACTTGCTTTTTGTTGGTAGCAAAAGGTTCATGCTGCGCCGGCAATGTGGGTGATGGAGTTGGGGTCTTGAGGTCGTGGAGAAGAAGGAGGGTGAGGATGGCAAGGACTGAGGACGATACAGCAAAGAAGGAGGGATGTTAGATACACTTTCGGTTTCCCACCAAATCAGGTTTCTGTCGGGCCGCGGGGGAGTGTTGGAATGTTGGAATGTGTCGAGTATGTAAGCCAGATCCTCTCGGTTATCTCCCGACTCTATCTGAACGAACCATCGTAGGCCCTCGACCTCTCCAGATGAACTCTCTCTTCTAGAGTGGTCTCAGAGCATGCAACCTTACTCTACTCAGGGATTTCTACCTTCCCCTTCCCTCCCCTCGGCTCGGTCTGCTCGGGTAGAGGGCACGTTAATAACAAAGCATTGGCAACCAGACCGTTGAAGACTTGAAGTGCCCCTCTCAGATCCACCCCCCTGCACATTCCCAACAATTTACGGCTGTGTTACCAGCTGCTACTGGAACAATGTTTTTCCGTGCAGCGACGACGGCGCCAAAAAAAAAAGTTGAAGATCGATACCCCGACCTCAGGTCCCTGTTCTTGTTTTCAAAAGAGTATCGTTTCGGTTTAAACCTGTCTGCTGCCTCGGTTAAAATTTAAGGGTATAACAAAAGACTCAACTGTAGGGAAAACACTAGAGAACAGCCTCGGGAAGCTCTGGAACGCTTGTGAATTTTCCTAGATTTTTGCTGGATGCCCAGCTGGTGGCGGGATATGTGATATCGAGTTGAGTGTGATAGAGAGGTAGAGTGGTTTTTATTATTGTTGTTATTGATTGTTGATTGTTGGATAGCTTTTTTTTTTCCTCTTGGACCTTTTTTTTTCTGTTGAGCTGCGGCAATGAAGAGTTGACTGAACACAAAACACCCGATAGGTGCCCCGGAAAGTGTATTTTTAAGGGTCCATAGGCTAGGGATTGAGGTGAATGTCCTGATAGAGCGGTGGCGCACAACAGCCAGCAGAATCTTTAGAGTACCTACGCTGTCTCTGATCCGTCTCCCCTGCATTGATTGTTGAATTGATGTTTCTGAAAGGCTGAGAAGACGACATGATGTTTTACCTCAATTGATGAATTCGATGTTCTTCCAATTGCAAGCTCCCTACTTCAGTTAGTCGCAAGAATTACTACTCTATGTAGAGTAGTACGTCTCTTAGTTTCCCTGTAACCTTTCCCCGGAATGGCGTAACCTTAGTTGACTCGTACTGTGAGTAGATAGGTGAATAGAGTACATACTCCCCCGAGGGTCCCTCACACCCCCCTCCCCAGTCCCTAACCCCACCACTCTCACGTTTTTTTTTTCCCTCGCACCCCTCACAGAACGCGTTGTGCAGCTCCCAACAGAACTACTTCCTCTAGCCCGATAGCGGTTGGGTGTCCCCAATATAGGGCCAACTTTCTTAGCATTCCCCATCCTCTTATCACTCCACCACCCCCCTTCCTCTTCTCCCTTTTCTACAATCACCCCATCGCTCATTCACCCACAACCACAATCCTTCCGGTTCACATATCCAGGATCCAAAATATCACACAATGGCCTCATTGATGTCGTCCCTCAGGCTTGCCCTGCCACCCAATTCGTGGATCACTGCTCTTCCATCCCCATCATTAGCTTCGCCTGCAACCCCCCCCGCACCTGGCGTATACCCGTTCTCAATCTCAGAATCGCTCTACACATCTCTGCTCAACCCTGCCGTTCCTCTCACAATTGCTGCCGTGTATGCGACGGTCGTCCATGCCTTTAACTCCCGCTGCGATGGTACACCCTACCGGGTCTCAAAAACCAGAGCGTTCAAATCGTTTGTGATTGCCCACAACCTTTTCCTGGCTATCTACTCGCTGTGGACTTTCGTTGGAATGTGCATGGCTGTGCACCGCTCAATTGTAACCACGCGTGGTGTTTCCGGGGTCGTGGAGTCGCTTTGCAAGATTCGCCCAGAGACAAGATTCGGGACGGATTTGACCCAATTGCCAGAGAATTTATTGCAAGGACCTGTCGGAATGTGGGAGGAGGGTCTTGCATTCTACGGATGGCTGTTCTACTTGAGCAAGTTCTATGAAGTTATTGATACCGCCATTATCATTGCCAAAGGAAAGAAGAGCAGCCTTTTGCAGACGTACCATCACGCTGGTGCTATGATTTGCATGTGGGCTGGAATTCGTTTCATGTCCCCTCCCATCTGGCTCTTCTGTGTTTTCAACTCTCTGATCCACACACTTATGGTAATTTACCCTCCCATCTGAACCTTCAATCACGGTATACTAACAAATGTATATATAGTACACTTACTACACCCTCTCAACCCTCCACATCCACGTCCCCAACGCTCTTAAGCGCTCCCTCACCTCCCTTCAGATCACACAGTTCATCGTTGGTGGATCCGGAGCTGCCATCCACCTCTTCATCTACTTCACCCCTACTACTGCCACCACCATTCTCAATGCCGCCTCCTCTGCGAATGCTGGTGAGATGATGAAGAACGGAAGCTCTGTTGGAATGCACTCCGAGCCAGGCATGGTCTTCTGTCTCTCCGGTCCCGAGGAAGTCTGGGCTGTTCTTGCAAACTGCTTCTACCTCACACCTTTGACCTATCTCTTTGTCAGCTTTTTCGTGGACTCCTACACCAAGAAGGGCAAGGCCAGGAGAGCGTCGCGTGCCGCCGCTCTGGCAGCGAAGCAGCGATAAACGCACACCCGCCTCGATTAGTTCTCAAAAGCCAATCATTTCAAGATAACGCGGCCATGTTAAGAAGCGATACAATGGAAAATGGATGGGATGAAAAAAAAGAAGAAAAAAATATGTATGAGACGAACCGATGGACGGATTGATGAAATGTACAAACAGATGATGGAGCAGGGCATTTACGGATTGGGGTCTTTTCTTTTCTTTGGATTCGGAGTCTTTGTTATTTTTTTTTCACGTGCTTTTCTAGATCGTTGTTCTACGAACGGTAGAAAAAGCTGTACATAGATTGATATTATATGATGATATTTTTTCGTAAAAGTCCAACTATTCTTCTTTCGATCATGGAATATCACTCGACACATAGCTCTATTTCTGTTGTTTTGTTTCACGAGTAAAACGGTGGCGATCCATCGCGTGAAAAGACATTCATTGGTTGGTCACTTTGATATATTTCTCGCAAAAGCGGGATGGGGAACGTGATGCATTTCCTACACATTTCTTGTTACATTTTTCAGCCTCGTAGAGCCAAACTACATATTAGTAGATGTACGCGAGTGACACCTAAGAGAACCAAATATACGCCCGCATAGCGAAACAGGCAGGAGTATAACCCCCCCCCCCCCTCTTCCTTTTGGTTTCTTTTGCTTCTTCTTCATTTTCTTTTCTCTACTAGGTTGGGAAATGAACCAAATGACGCATATCCATTAACATATGTGGGAAAGGTATCAGCGAAACTATCAAGTGATATATTTCCCATTGAAACACGTGGGAAATTCATCAGTAAACTTTAGGGGAATGAATCAATTGATTCATTTTCAATTGGTATACGTAGGAAATGCTTCAAACTGGACTGGGTGACGCATTTCCCCATATGTTTTTGATGGCTTTCCCTACACATTTTCTAATGTATTTGCTGATGCATTTCCACAAACAAAAAAGTGATGCATTTACTGATGCATTTCGCGACCTAGTAGGGCTGGGTTTTGGAGGTTTCCCCCAGCGGTAATCCCATGAGCATCGACATAACCTCACGTTTGTATGTGACTACGTAGTACGAGAGATCATTCTTATTATTATGCTCTATACATTAATCATGGATTATCACTCGTACATCATTAGAGGTATAATTGCAACTCTCGATTTCTTTTTTTTTTTAATTCATTGCAACTCTCGATGATCATGTGAATATTCGAATCAGTAGATCATGGTTGAAAACTATATATATTTTTTGGGATATAAAGTCACGTTGGTAGTTGGTATTAGTCTTATGGGCCTTAAATCATGCTTATGTCGAACTTGCAGGAAGTTCTTATTGACTAATTAACTACTTCATTAATTGTATGTGGCCCAGAGGTTATATAACAATATCTGATCTGATAAGCTGAGATAGGTGGCAAAACGAAAACAAATAAAACAACAAAATAGAAAATACCATACAAAGAAAAGCGTTGCAAAATATCGATGCCTTTTTAACCAATTTCTTCTTACGGGGAGAGGTTCTTTGCAAGTCTACATGTATGTTTCAGAAAAGGTTCTGTATGGCATGGATAAACGACTTGGGAATCGATAGTAAAGTAGCAATTAGAGTTCTAATTCTTGGGCGTTGTAATTTCGTTGCCTAAACTCCAAGAGTTCTGATATTTTATATTTCCTACCTAGCCATGCATCGATTGGAAACTGTATACTTATATAATAAATATCTAGATTTATAGACCCTGAAACTCGATATCGTTCCCGCAAGACCTCTTCTTTATCACCTTCCGAATTCTCCTTCCCTGTAATAAGTTCATTCGATTGCTCATTTCGTACTGGTAGCTCTGTATGTATCTTGGACCTCCATAAAGAATTTTGATGAGGTCTTATCCCACGAGGCTATCCTTTCAACCCCTCGAAAACAGTGCGCCATTGCCCACCAGCAATCCGCTGCTCATTCTTCTCCACATTATCTGCAAAGTGCGCAATCTTCCCCCCTTTTCCATCCCAGCTTCCTTATTTTTGCTCGCGTTCTTGAAAACTGGTAATTTCTCTTTAACTTCGTTCGGTGTCTCTGCCTCCTTTCCTGCCGCATCACTACTCAATTTCCCTTTATGCACTTGTATCGTCTTTCCAACACTTTTCGCGCCATCACGTGGGCAATCATTCCCTCCAGCTTCATGTCCGTTGTTCTCGACCGCCTTACTTGAGCTCCTGGTTTTCATCTCTTGATATGGTGTGACGCCTGCGTCGTTTTTAGCAAGGTACCGAGCATGCAAACTGAAGGAATTGAGATATTTACGCCGAAGTTAGGTTGTGAGTGCGTATGTAGTCTGTTGTCGAGCCGTGGTTCTTCAAGCCGTGAAAAAGTCGAAGACGTAGAAGTGGTCACGCGTAGGAATCTAAGAACGATCTAGGCAACACGGGTCGACTATGGTGGCTCTGAATTATTATCCTGGATATAGCCGCCTTGGCAACGCCAAGATTGTTTGCAGATCATTTGCTAGCTACAGTACCATAGTCAAGGGACTAGAACTAACTCGGACGATTACTTGGGCACGGTGAAAGTAAAAACAATTGATAGTTTCCAATGTCTCAGCACGTATGGAAGTCCAGATTGACTACCGAGGTTTATAAGAATCCCAGGAGCATCTTACGATCATCTGAACGTGACCAATTGCAGATCAGTGATGTGAAATGACTTCACAATGCTCGTTGGTTTCGGAGGTACATACCTTCAGTAAAGATTTATAGGCGGTAGATAACACAATCAGATGTTCATCGTGAGATACGGCTCGACGTCGTGATAGGGTGATTAAATCACTCATGATACAAGTATATCTACATACGTAAACGTATGTATTCATAACCAGTGCAATTGGCACAGTGTGCCGATAAACGCATATCTCGTCTAAATAATTAATACAATGGTCATGTGCAGCTCTTTCGCTATTACCGACATACGCAATACGCATCAATGGCTTTTTAAATATGCACAGACACATTGTTGCAATATTATGCTCGGCGGATTTTATAGAAGCCCAGCCTTGTCATGGATGCTTATCCAAGCCCTCGGGACAGGCACAAGGGCGCGCCTAGGGACCCGACAATCTGACTGGTTGTAACGTTTGGTACACCAGGCGATCCGGAACATCCATGTCACGTTGCCGGATATCTATCTCTAATAATTACATGTGCTTTGTCTAAGATGATATATGCAGCTACTAGCTATTCAGCTAAACCGATGTTTATGTATGTAGTTCCGACTGCAGAACTTGAAACGGCCCTTGACTACCAGGTAACGGACACAACAAGTAGCTATTGGATGTGGCCGCCTCTTTTTCATCCGTCACGCGCCCAACCTACCGATCAAATTTTTTCGAAAGATACATTTCTTTCCATTGAGTCATAAAAACATACATATAAAGGCCGAGGGGTTATATATTCACTCAATTGACCGACTGAAGCTCAGATGACCTACACTAGCGCTGATACGACGTACATGTAATAATATAGGGCTTTCAGGGGTAAGAGATATCCGACACTGCACTTCTAAGTTGATATAGATAGAGGGGGGAAATAAGTTATGATCGAATTAATTATATTCGGGACAGGCAGAAGAATCTGAAAATACAAGGGTTCAATTTGCAGTGGTCATTGGAAATGAGCGTAATCAGTAGCCGTTCGTTACCTTCCCCTGCAGCTGATCATGAACGTATATGGGAAGAACCTTAAGGCCTTATTGGCCCAGAAATCCATACAAGCCCTGTTTTTAGGCCCCTGCTTCGACAATACCTTTACCTTTCGTTATACATGAACATACACAGTTATGTTAATTGTATAGCAATGTTTCCTACGTATGTGGATCTCAGCCGGGGCTTTTCTACAGGATTCATGTAATGTTCTGATGATTAGGTTGATCAAACCACATGCTCTTCATGCCATGATATGTTGCCGCATGCACACACGTCAGGGACAAGGTTAATAACTTATAATATATGTAATAAGTGGTACTTTGCTTTTAAAGAAAAGGAAGGGAGGGAAAGAAAGGAGATCTGAGCCTATTAAAAAGTATCGCGCTAGAAAACCGTATTGAGAGGGTATCCATATATATAATGAAGACTATGTTGTGAAATTTTCTCTTATACAGTAATCTTAAACGTCATTCTCAATAAACAAGGAAATCAGTAAGGCCTTATTTGACTGGCTAGTGAGAAAGCTAAGCTACGTATACAAAGCCTCCTCGAGCTCTTCGGGTCTCCCTCGTGACCTCTTTCATACTGGATCTAGGTAGAATAATCATTTCATGCACAATGCAGGGGAATATCTATGGGTGTTTTTCTGTCTCGTTCCAAAGGTAGGTATGTTTTTAGGAGACTAACCAATAGATATGCGGTAGATCGCTATAAAACACTATAGCCGAGTCAACTGATTGATTCGTTTAGGCATTGCCGGTAGAATGCAAATAGGAAAAGATAATCTGTAAATGGAGACGAACCAAACCATAGATCTTAACGAACCCTCAGCCTTGTCTTACATACGGTAGGTTGCGGCCCGCGGCGCTCGCATTTGACTAGATCTCTAAACCAATGGCTAGGAATTACCTTATGATTAATCCTTGGCCAGTGAATATCTTCAATAGCCGTAAGAATGATGAAACGTCATGCAGGCAGCTCCCAAGACCGTCATGTAGCCCCATTGAAATAAATTCGCCACAAGATGCCATAACAAGTACAGCTGCTCACCTACTGACGGCGGGTCCTGTCTGATGGTTCTGTTTGCAGTAATTTGCCCTTGGCGTCCATATCCTAACTCTGTTATTGGCCTCAAATCCCTGACCGCCGTCAGACAGGATCCACATTCACCCCGTGAGTGAGTGTAGTTACATAACAAATTTTCAAGAGCGTTGGAGTACCGTTATCGAAGAAATTGAAGGAACAAAATGGCGGTGATTTCGGTAAACGCGTCGTTATTATAAACACTAGAACAATAATAACATCCCATAAGCCGCCTTTAAAGTTTATGACAGAGAGGGATTGAGGAAAAGTCTCTTTCTTCGGTGGTATTTGCATCCGTCTAGGCTGTAATTTAAATAATAGCAGCGAGGCCTCAAAGTATATTCCCATCTTCAGAGTCAAACCCTTCACAGCGGTTCTCTAGGACGTATCTAGTAGAAAGACCGAAATCGAGAGAGAGCTTCGCAATTATGGCGTAGTTACACAAGAGGATAGATCAAGTAGGGTCTGTGCGTGCGTTCTGTTCCTTTTTTTGATGCCTGCCAGGGTCGATTCACACTCCCTCAAGGTTTTGTATCGTCGATGGGGGTTTTTGACTGCAGATACGAGTTCTTCATGTATTGATTCCAACTCCGACATTTCTTCTGCATGTCATTGACGGGGATATGAATTAGTGAGTGTCAGTCAGTGGATATATGTGTCTCCATATAAACACACTGATAAGTTAATTATACTAGTAGGCGTGAATGAATGATATTCAATTCGCATTCGATAGCTGTTGAACTAGCAATTAGAGCGTTAGGAATTTTGGCAGAACAACGTAAATTATTCTGACATTTTTCACTTAATTATAATCGTTAAAATGGCCCCATTGTATATGTTGGTAACATTGCCCGGGTGTTGTTGTCAGAACCCGTCCTGCCATTGGCTCCTATGTTCGCCAAAGAGTAGTTTATACACTAGAATAATCTAATCATGCGTAAAGGGATAATACTACTGCATTGAATCCATGAAATTTGCGAGATTTTGTTCTTAGATATTGCATCCATGGTGGTCCCATGGATGTAGTCACCTGTACACAATCCGGACGGTGTTCCAGCAGTGAATCTTATCTTAGCGATATCCTCTGATTCATGTTTCGTTAACCACTGGGTTGTTTCTGAACCACACCAAAAATTTCTTTTCCGGTGCCCATGTTCCTGGTTTGAGAAACGGGTGCCCCGCTCCCGTAGACTGGTTCTGCCACTACTGGGTTCCACTAGACCTGGTCGAAGCCTTACTGGCGAGATCCCAACCAACCAGTCTTAGCCCTACTCATATCTGTCGTCTCCACAGATATCATCTCCACCAGGCTGTTTAGAGGTCAGCCAAAGAAGTCGGTAGTTTTCTTTCCCTTGCCACGTTGTAATACTCTTTATAACCTTTCCATCTCCTCTCTGTTTAGATCCTTCCACATGCCCGGGACTATAGTATACTTTTGTGCCTGCAATCCCATATCTCCACGACAAGACGGCAAAAGCTGACATTTGAGATATATATTCTCTTCCTACTCCATTTCTCCGTTACTTCGAAAGCGAACGTCAGGTTGAGCCATATATTGGAATACCTCAGTCACAGTCCTTCACTCACTTTATCCACGATTATTTCGAGAATTTAGATTTCCACCACAATCCATTTATCTCATAGTTGAATTTAGGTATGTTTGCTTCAAAGTATTCCCAATTACCTAAGGAGGTTAGATCTGACTGATGAAACCAACCAGGCACAATTCAATCCATACCTTCATTGATTCCCTTACAAAACCATCATGGCTTCAGGGGGAAACGGAACATCTCCGAAAATGCAAGGATCGGGCGACCTTTCAACTGTTGTCGAAACTGTTATGGATACTTTACACTTCGAAAGGTTGGTTATCGATGTAACCATCACTTCGGATGGTTACACCAAAATCACAACTCAGGATATGCACTGCGTCAATACCTACGATCATGTAACCTATGTCGCTGGGTTCGGCAATATCTCGGCCGCTGAAAGAGCCCTTAAGCTTGCTCAAGAGCTACAAGACATTGTCTCGGTCCTCCTGAAATGAAATAGCTCTCTGGCTTTCTATTCCTCCGAATTTTATCTTCGTGCTTTGATTCTTCGATTATGAAAGAGGTGCATCATGTTGACGATAATGGGTGATTAATTGGATTTTCTTTTGTGAGATTGTACTTTGATGATAAACTAAGGAGGTGTCAGACTTTTCTTGAACTTTTCGTTTTCGTTTTTCGTTTTTCGTTTTTGGGCGGCTTATACATGGTTTTTTTTTTTCCGTTTCTTATATTAATGAGGTATTCGCTTTTGTCTTGGGCATAATAAAAAGAGCCTTAGAGAAAATTCATTATGCCTTTTCGATTTGAAATAAACCGGTTGAAGCCACCCATATATGAGCCTGTCTCAGACTATGTGTACGTTACTGATCCTCTGTTCCCGGATTCTGGGCGAATACCATGTTTCACGAGACTGAAAATGCAGTTTTAGGTTGATACTTAACTATTATTGAAATATGATGTCGATCAGCCTCTAAGATTATAGCGTTATCCTAGAACGAGATCTTTTATATGCACGGCGCAACATAGTAGGAGGGAAAACTTCGGGGGTTAACCTTCCTAATTACATGTAGCTAACTCATTGACATCTTCTAGATGCCCAATGATAAGCATAGCCCGGTAGTGGAATGGCACTAATAGATGTTCCTGTCTTAGCTTTGTGTGAGGTATCCCTCTAACTAATTATAATGTGATTGCTGTAGGCAATATCTGGAGCTAATGTTATTATTTTATGAAATCTCGATAGTCCATCGTTTTCGCACTTAGTCCGGAGAAACAATTTCTATACAGAAAGATTTGCCGGATCAAATAGTATTATTATAGGGACCGTATACCGATTAATGGAGCCTAGCTAGCCATTAGCTACGTGTATGGGGTGCGCATCGAGTATATTATATTATCGTAGCTCCAGTACTTATTCTAAGGCCTGCATCAGTAGTGGTACCGGTCAGTGGCCTATTTTTATGGATTCCATCTATTCTCCGTGGAAAAAAAGACTGTAAGCTACATTCATCTATTGATTTAACTAGTAAGTGATGCATCACGATACTTACGATGTACTTACCTAAACTGGTTATTTAAATTTTTATCAACTGTACTAACTTACCCTACTGACAACGGGGGGTTCCCTGATACTATATGGGGCCTGGACTTTTAGATGCTAAACCGTAAGTTAGGTGCTATCGATTCGTGTTCTTCAATAAATATGGTTATATTTCCAACCTCACATTCATCCTTTCCGCCAACGGAATATTTCTGAGTACGATGAAGTCTCACGGAAGGGATGGAGGGCTTCCTGGCGGCAAAATGACCCCGGGTTGATGAGTTGTTTAAGATATGGGTCCTTTCCGTTTGTCTTTATCGAAGGAGGTATTGCGGAAGTGTTAATCAGACGACGGTCGTCAATTTAGACTATTGAGTCACAGGCGAGATGACCTTGACTGATCCTTCGGGGAATAGCATGTTGGCTTGAATGGATCGCATAATGAGTTTTGCGTCGCCAACAAACATGTTCTGTCCTCCCGAGTTGTTCCTTCGATGCTAAGTGGAGCACGATTACGTCGTTGGTTGGGATATAGAATATGGTACAATGGGCAAGGATTAAAAAGCATTGGTTTTTAGCAGCATGAGCTAGGTAGAGTAATTTCGGCGCCAATAAAGGGATTCAACGTATTTATGCAGCACGGTACTCTACATAGCTCTAACTAGATCTAACAATATCCTTGTGCCTGTTAACAACGAAACCAAAGTACGTGCTACGTACATTATAGTAGGTACATGCACGTATATATACGAAGTAGAGTAAGTACATGTAGAGTAACTCAGGCAGATACTTTACCTTAATTATGTTTTATTACATGATTCCTTATCGGCAGCTTAATCCATCAAAATCGGGAATGTTTTCTGAAACATGTCCACATCCCTATGGCAATCTTAACCAGGTTACTGGATACCACAGGATGCCCCAGGAAAGTGATGGTTCCCAAGCCACCGGGACACAAATGCTTAAACAGACATCAACTTCATGATCATATATATCATCATACATATTTGGAGGTAGTGGTTGATGGAAATAGCAAGTGTCGGCCTCCTAAGGATGTACAAACATGTCTTGATTTGGAGTGCCTACAAGTTGAATCTTAATTGGTAGTCTTACACTTTGACAGGTATCTAGAGTACATGTAGGTATCACCACAGTAAGGCAACATCTGGTCGATATCCCACGATCCTGGACACCAGCAACATCTGGGGCCAATGGTTTATTATTGCCACTCGCATAGGTAGAATAACAAATACCGTGGCGTCCCCAGCTAAGTTAACATACCTATACTTGTAATTTCATAGCGTTTCCGAACACGACTAATATTGCATGACATACAAAAAGGTGGATTTGGCGCTTTTTTGTATGGTATGCAATAGCAGTCGTGTTCTATATACGTCCAGAAGTGGCAGTGTTGAGTTATTATTATTAGCACGAACTTTCCCAGCACCATGACAAAAGATGTGATCTTATTACTGTAGATAACATGGTCTCAACCGTACTGTGAACCTTAGCCAAAGAACTTTAAGGTAACGCAGTCACTGCATGGTGTCATTACAGAGTTGTCAATAGGTATATCGGCCCTAGCGGAGAGTCCAGGGGGAAAGGCACCTTAAATTCTTCCTGTCTCGAATCTTTGGCCGCTTGTTCGCATACAAACTCGGTTGTTGGTACTGGTCTTAGAACAGCATCGCTTGTCACACATGTATGTGGCAAAAAAGTAACAAACGATTGTGCTTTTTCAGGAATAGACTGGGTAAATACCGGCGATCTTAATTCCACCAGTAGCAGTAGTAGACGTAGAGGTCATATCGTGTGTCTACATGGTTACTTTTATGTGGTTTATGTACTTTTATGTACTTTATGTGCTCTAGTGTAAAAGGAGTTCTGAAACCGGCTACTCACTTCAAAAGTTCCCAACTTTTTGTTTTGGTAGCTTCTTGTGTCGCAAATATTAGGTGCAGGCTCGTTCCGTAGATCGAAAACCTTAAGTGCACACTAAGAGAGTACTGGAATTCTATGTAAATAAAAATCGCTCCCTACAATAGGCAATAAGCAGGACTCCCTAAATACCCAGTAAGTGCCTACATACTACATGGTAAAGATCCAACTTTGTCTCCCCTTACACTGGTACCACAAAGGGTCGGCTGCCACACTTTCCTCCCGCTCAAGAAAAATGTTGCGCCTTCTCGCTACTGGGACCACACTTTGGGATGACTTAGATAGTTGCCATCAGCCATTTTGCCTATATAAGCTAGTAGCGGGGGCTGAAGCTGAGTGTGTGTGCAGGTCCATACATGTACCATGTGCACATGAGTGTATTTCTCGAACACTACTTATGGAACTACAGCACCCTCCATCCATCTTATAGTTCCTTCTACCCCCCCCCCCCCCCTTTCTATACTTTAAAAGGATACTTTGACGGAGGAAGACAGCCAACGATGTCGCCATTCGAAGGTGTCACGGCACCCAGCCAGGACTCGGACACTAGTGCTACTGGAGGTTCCCATCGCTCCGAAAACACCAGTTCACTCGATGGTCAATGGAGCCCAGTTCCAACCTCAGTAGACCCAAATCGTCCCGATTACAGTACGCCGCCAACACCTAGCGCGGTGCCAGTAGTTAACAATGGAGGAACGATCGATACCGCAGCACTGGTGGGAATAACGATTTCGGCTGTAATCATTGTGTTGGCTGTGGTGATTACAATTATTTGGTGGACAAGGACAAGAAGCAAAAACCGACATGGTTTTGGGCATGGACAGCAGCGACAACAACGACCCCGTGTCATCGAGGAGGAGGAGGAGAAACCGCCAACATATGAGGCTGCTGTGTTTGGAATTTACAGGAACGATCAGACTGTAGGTGTCTTATTGCTTCAATTACAGATATACTTGGAGATTCCTAATGTTTTATTCTCTCTTTGCAACAGATTCCGGCTCAACAGTCATTTCCAACACCACTGCCACAAGCCCTCCCGCACTCCAACTATTCAGATCCGACAAGGCCATTCCACGCTGTCGCCCCAAATCGAACTCTTCGGCTTGATACTACAGTTCTCCACCAAAATATTTCCCAGCAGCACTCTGATATCGTAATCTATCCGCATGACTCTCCTCCGCCAACTCCAACATTACCAGAACAAAACCCATTACCGATAAGACCGTCAGAGCAGGAGGATCAAGGTCATAGGAACAATGTCGTTTCACACCATATCACGGATTTTTCGGAGGACTATCCGGACACCGTCTCGTTCAATAGTGATTTTTCAGATAATGAACCGACTTCGGCGGCTGAAATTGTGTGAGAGTTAGAAAACGGACGGAAACTTTTTTTTTTAGCCCATCCCTTGAAGTGTTTCTTACTACACTCGTTTAGATTTTTCGTTTTCTATGTCAACTTGCCTTGCATTTTACACAGGTTTAGGCTCTACGGTTGCCAAAGCTCGGTGGACGCGGTCATAGGTGTTATTTCCCTGGTTTTTATTTTCTCAGCTTGTCACGCCCATCATACGGAGAGATGTCATGAGAAGATTCACGTGGATAGATGGGACGATGGGTGTCATGTAGGACCAGAAAAAAGGAGTGTGTATCCTGAAACATCAGTATTCGGTTTTTTTTTTTTTTTTTTTCGTCCTGGGATCTATATATAGGCCTATAAAGCTCGTATCCCCGGCATGGAACTGTTTACCTATCTTGTAAGTATTGTACATAATAAATCCGAATTAAGTATCAGATTGAATATTAAAAAACTGAATCGAAATGTCCATGAGATACGGGAAGTAACCACATGCAGTAGTGTCAAGATTCATTTTAGAAAAGGTATCTCCTTCACCCATTACCTCTCCGTACTAATCTAAATTATTCGACAGCTAACATATATATATATATTGAATTGGATAACTACTTTTCCGTTGACGATGTAATAATCTCGTTTGCCACTACCCTTCCGCACAAGCTCCTACATACTGCTCCAGTTTTCTGCCCAGGAGGTTTCAAACTGGTGGCCACGCGCAGGCCTACAGATCATGAACAGCCTTGGTTTCGGGTGATTACAAATCCCCTTAAAATTGATTCCCCAAAACTAAAAGGCTAGTCTTTCAAAGCCTTGATGTTTATCAACGTATGATAATATAGGATGTTAATGACGATTTCTCGTTGGGTCTTTTTCAAGCATAAAAGTCACGAACAATTCGATTTTATTCGAATTCAAGTAAGACTGTTGAATGCGTGAAATCTACAGATTCTGCTAGCACGAACTACGGCGCGACTACATGTAGTTTCTTTAGGCGTACATTTATATAAAAACCTCAACAGTCATGTGCCACGATAATTCATTAATATCAACAAAACTACATTACGCACATAACAGGCTGAAATAGTTGAGAATCTACAATGGGTTCTAACATCAAGAAAATTACGTCACTGGCATGTCTTTCCATAGAAGACAAAGACGCCTTCGCCGCCGCTCTCTATCGTCCACCAAACACAATATGGGGAGAACACACCACTGATCCTGGGCTTACTGAGCTTGGAATGACCGACACCACCCATGGCTTTAACGAAAAAAAGAAAATTGCATTATTGCCAGATCACTTACTACAGAAGCAAAAAGGGTTGAAGAAGCTCATGTCGAGAACGCATCCGAAGAGGTACTGCAAACTTCATGAGACTCTCCACACCTACATCATCAGCTCGATTCTCCACAAGGTCCGCCGCGAGGTCACCGGGCCGCAATTCAATATCTTCGTACCACTCCAGCATCCTGTTGCTGAATCTCTGGTCACTTCTTTGAAGCAAATCAACGCTTATTGGACCACGCCATCTGACTACCTTAAGATATTCCCCGTCATAAAGGCCCCCCTTGAGTCTGGGCCAGTTTTTTTTCAAGAAAATAAATGTGATGCGTGTATTTTAGTGGCTATTTCTGGGAACAAAGAGGTGTTGGAAGCTCTTAGAACATCGAGCTTTTCGAAGAGAAGGACGGGGGGGAGGCTGATTGAATGGCTTGATCGTTGGCTGTTCTCGTTGGGGGGGGAAGTGTTATGTGAGGCCAGCGAAAGGTCTGAGAGAAACGCCCATATCCTTAGGGGTCTCAAATGCGGGCTTATCCAAAAGCAAACCGCGGAGGATAAGGTAATGGGACTTGGCGATACTGCGGACACGGAGGCAGAGCAACTGCCTGACGATTATGGAAGCTTGGAGAATTGGGAAGCATATGAGGACTAGAATCAAATCTGTATGGTTGAATATAAGTAAATAAACGGATGACCTCCATATCTCTCATGCACTATTAACTCGTATTCCAGACAGGGATTCGTCTTGACCCATTGAGAGTTGAAAACCCCTTCCTTTAAATAGTATGCATGTGTGAAATATCCCATTCTCTCGATTCAGGTATGGGAGAGGGTGATTATAGCCATAATTAAAGCCACACATACGTGTCGTATAGTCAGTATGTATGTTACAAAACACCAACATCATGTATAAGGTCATGTATTATCCAATGATATTACATAGACATAACCCTCTCGTAAATATAGACGTTTCATCATTAGGAGCCTTGTTCGGGCATAAGGAAACTTTTGTCGTGGATTATCACTCGCTTTTTTCTGGCGTTAAGAGGTGAAGGTCAGAGGAGAATGGTTGGTAGAACGCAAGAACCTATTGGCCTATAAGAAAACGGTTTTCTTATGCCCCGAGAAGATATTAGAGACATGGGAGATAAGGGCGTAAAGGAAGTACTGATACCGTAGGCTGATCACTTGCTCATACAAGTACATATATAATGACTAAATCTATGTATCTAAGAGTACCAATAAAGTAGCATATCTCAATGTCAACTACACTACTTGGTAGTATCCTAGTAAAAATCCTAGTTGGCTTTTGACCAATTATCCGGGAAGAAGCTTGAACCACTAATATTTCACCAGTGTATCATCAATGAGTGGATTCCGCGACTCCACATATGCAGCGATTTCTTCAATAAAGTTTGTGAATTTTTTTTTTGTTCCAACTCCGAATTACACAACAAGATTGGTAATATGTTCCTGCCAGAAAAATAGAATGTAGCAGCGCAATTCAAACCTTCTCCTCCTTCATTCCATGCTTCCAGAAAATAATAAAAGGAGTAGATCCGTCCTCTCTGTAGTTAAGAAGAGGAACCCTATTCGCATGTCAGCAGGCCCGTTCATTGTAGAGCTTATCAAGGCAAGAAAGGAACTTTATGGAAACATACATTCCGTTGATATCCATGCTCTCACCAACAAGGAACTCGTAATCCTTGAAGTTGGCAACGATCTTCTTGGCAAATGCCTGAGCACCCTTCTCGAAAGTGGTAACCTCCTCAGGAGCGGCGCCATTCTCGACGAGCTTGGCCTTGACAGTCTTCATGTATGCTGTTGAATGAAACAGACTTAGCTTAATTGAAATGTAGGCGGGAGGAATATACACCACGAACTCTTAAGGTGGCCAAGGTAGCTCTTCTTATCATAGCTAGTTGGCTGGAGACGGAAAGAATGGCAAACGTTGTTGACAGTCTCAGAGCCATCCTCAAGTTCCTCTGAGGCCTCCTCAGCCGAAGCGTTCGCACCGATATCTATGCTCACGGTGTCAGTGTCGGGGAAGAGTATTCGGAAAACATGATTTGCAACATACCAACATCGGCGCCCTTCTTAATTGTAACCATGGTGCAGTCCACTTCATACACAACGTCGTCCACCAACTTCATGTCGTAGGCGTCCGAGATCATCTCGTCGCCGGAGATAACGTCCTATGTGGGAGAGAGTCAGCAACCGTTAAAAAAGGTTTTGAGTAACTCATAAGACCAAACGCGGTAGCAATAGCTATCTGGAGACTCGATATTCCAGAATTATCACCCAAATTAAGATTTACCCCACCTCTTGTATTGACCCCGCATCAAATACAGAAGAGAAGGTCTCGAGAAGATATGCGAGGAAACATTAATATCACTAACCTTGTAAATGATCATTTTTGCTGGTTTTGTTGTTTATTTCGTGGATTGAAAAATGGCCGTAGAGAATGGAACAAGGAAGAGAGGTGGAGCGGGTGGTGGTGAAAAATAAGGGTTGAGGTGGGGGAGGGGCAACATTTTTTGTGCGAGCTTAATTCGATTAGCACCATTCTTGGCAGCGGACTGCTATATCGGGCAAGATCAGGACGCTTGGCGCAGACCAACACCTCAGTAGAGTATCAGATCTCAGACGTTTCCTTTCTCCAACCTCACATCTTGAAACACAATTGTCAACCAACGCATCTTCTCTACCCGACAGTTATCTGACAGTTGATGAGCCAATGAAGGATTTCGATATTCGCGCCGTTTGGGCATCCCTGGCTCGCCATCAACCGCCACAGCTTGCTGAAAATAAGATGCCAACACGTGGATCTCTTCACGTTCTTGGCCCAGGCTAGATTAGTAGCTTCATTCAGCTGCAGCCCAGTTTCGATCCTCGATCACTTGCGTTGATGGGTTAGGGTTTGTCTAATCTACCTCGTGGAGCAACGAAACTCTATGAACGCTGGGTGATAAGAGTTAATTCTCAATGTATTGTCGGGTTCCAAAAATAACCAATCACCCCACGACAGCGTCGAAATCCAGAATAACCCAGCAACCAGGAGAGCAATTGAATAATTTTAAGTCCCCTAAACGGAGTGAGTTGCTTGAAAAGAATGGACTTATCCTTCTGACCTCGAAGGTCTCGATGTGAGGTTTCTTCGCAGGACAGTTTTGGTTGCTATGAGTCTCACGAGGTGCCAATGATCGGTTATTTTTTGAACCCGACAATACCTACATACGGTATATGCACGATTGAATGTGTATCTTACGTGCCTAATAAATGGGTTTCTAGTAAATTTCTAGAGTGACACCGAGATCTAAATCTCAAAGCTCGGAGATCACTTTCAGTCGCTATAAGTTCAGATCGGTCAAGGGAATATCGGCAAGAAAACATCTTTGTGATGGCGAAGAAATCTTGGGGATCCGACTCATGCGAACTTTTGTTGCAGTAAAACTTATCCAGATTAATTTAACTGTTCAACTTTGCGTCGGATGATAACCTCGTCCAGGATGAGCATTGCCTACTATTTGGAAGAATCACACTCTGTGGAGTACTACTATCGTTAAACCCAGTGGTTTGTAAAGTGCACTAGGATATCAGAAGTTGTCAATTTGGTCATTTCCGGCATTTCCCCCCGGAAATCTTTCTCCTTCTAGGGCACTTCTTAGTAATGATACATGTATGTTTATCGAACTTAGGGCACGGCTCGCTAGCATCGGACCTCAATTGACTTTGACATCGGTAAAAGTTTTACTAGACTGGGTATATCGATTACAAATACACCAACGAAGGAGAAATTCACTGGGGGCTGAGTGACCGCATGTGAAGCTGGACCGCAAGAGAGGTGCAATTTCTATCTAGTGCAATACTTGGGTTCTTAGTACCGGTAGTCAAATCGCAGCGACAGTAGAGTAGGCACCTCAAAGGTCAACAACGCTTAGGTGTATGCACTTCCAAGGATGCCAAATTAGGGTAGATCTTGTAAGGTAGCTAGACGCGTGCACTTTATATTCGGAGATGTCAAACCGAAACGCTGGACACAAACGTTATCGATACTTAAGCTTCTGTCATCGCCCCCCTCTCGTCACACGCATAAACTTTGTCTGCTGAGGTACCGAGTATTTCATACTCTCGCGTAGAGTAGAGTTATTTGGAGTAACTTTGCATGCAGACCGGAGTATCAGTACTATATCTCATAATATATACTACATAAGCGACATATGTACAAGATCAGAAAATATCTTGTTTTTCATTTTATTTTTGACGGATAGGTTAAACAGTGCGGTAAACGAAACACTGGAACTGGAACTGGCACTCCGCCATCCGCCCTACAATTTCATATTTTTTGATTAGATGACTCCGCCGACTGATTAACATCCGTACATAGTCCCATGACTGCATATTACCCCAGGTTTGCGGTAATTCCTACATTCCCGCAAATGCACATGGTCCGTTCTTCGAAAATTTGATACGAGTGCGCAGTTTACGCCATGGCCGGATCGCATATTGAAAATGCCGCAGAGAAAATACGGAGTTTTTCGGCGGGGGTTGATATTTATGTATAGCGCACGGAAGGCGGGAAGCCGAACGGATCCGGGAATGTCGGAGGCCGCGTACTTTGACGGGGCCCAACCGGACTCGAGCAGAAAGTGCGTTTGCTTTTTTTTGTTCCCCTACTTTTATTATTGTCGGTTGCCCGACGTCACACGACGATTCATTTTATTTTTCCCCCGATGAATGCCGTCGGCGACCTTTTCGACACGGCCAATACCCTAATACTGCGATACCCACAGTACCGCTGTTTCGCGTTCAACACGTATGATAAGTAATTGTTATTGATTCGATGACTGGGTGCTCGAGTATTAGCCGCGCCAGACTGTATCCGGTTACGTGTCGAACTGATAGGTACTTGGATGTGAAGAGGGGATGCTGGTACCGAAATCGGTATCCACTGCTTTCCACTCCACGATTTTGAGGATCGGCCCTGTAAGATGTTCTCGATGTATTCCCGGAGCGACGACCAAGGTGCGCCTTTCAATCAAGGAGTACAGCGATTCACAGTCATTTGGCGAATACACCTATTTGGCGAACAGGGATTAAGGCCAATAAGAATCAAGATATCTTAGTCAAACTCGAGGTTTTACTGGTTGCTGGCTGGTTGCTACATACAAATTCGCCAAATGGGTGTATTCGCCAAATGCCTGTGAATCGCTGTAGATACCTACGGCATTGTCTGTAGCTGTACCTACATGTATTTCCATGGGCTGGGACTGAATCGGGTTGAATACCGAATGCAACAAGCGCCTTGAACGCGGATCTCGAACCCCGAGAGGCTAGAAGCAAAGCTTCCTGAGGGTTTTCTTTGGCAGGTCAGATCCGTCTGGCGTCAGAAGAGGTGCCTAGAGTACAGTCCTACAGTGCCGTATGTAATAATATGCTATGCCTTGTAGGGCCCAAGGCTCGAGCTTGAAACCGTGATGCTTCTTGGCGAGATTACAGGTGTCGTGTAAAAAAATATGGGTGACTCAAGCTGTAACGGTGTGTAGTGACTGGTGACGTCAGCTAGGTACCGGTACATTTGTGTACCTGGAGTTAAGGCTTAGCAAGCGGGTCAAGAATGCCTAGAATCACGGTTTTTTCCCCCCCCTACCAGGTTCGAGGCCCTTTTGAGTCTTGACGGGGGTCCCGGAAAGGCCGGGCAACCTAGGCGCAACTGCAAATTGAGATTGAAACGGAGTGCGACGGCGCAGAGCATGAGTTATGTAGCTGGGAGAGGGATTGATCTTGGGGGAGGGGGATCTTAATGTGAAGGATTGAAACCAGATTTTAAGTAAGCTTATAAAGTTTTTCTCAGGGGATGATGGTTCGTATGCGCCTACATGTATGTTTACATGTATGCAGTTATTCACACTTTCAAACCGTTGACTCTGTTATCGGATGATCAGACAACCGGGGGGCGGATGTTGTGAATCCGGTGTAAGGATGGGCGATATGTAAGTTAGTCGGGTGTGAATGGGATGGGCGGCTGCAGGCTCTCACTCACGCGAAGAAGACTCTCTCTCTCACCCACCTCGTCGACTTTCCACGACGGATGCAATCTCCCAAACTCTCCCATCTTTCGTTCACCTCACCTCTTGTTGTCGCCACTCTCACGCGACTTCCTCTCCTTCTCGTATTACCGGAGGACAAGAAACTCTCTGTCGTTGAGCCAGCTTGAACAGGTTTCCTTTTTCTACCCAGCACGGCCTCTCTCGCTCTCCCTCTCATTGCATTGACTCCGACCCCAATCCTGACATCCACTTTCGCATTCGAATTCTCCCATACAACACTACCTCAATTCCGATCCGTAATTTGGGAATCTACATAAATACCTACTACATACATAATTCAATACTAGTATTGCTACTAAAGTACCACATATAACATCCCACACCACCCCCCCCCTCTCCCCACCCCCCTCCCTCCCCCCAAATACCTCTGCATAAATACAACTCTGTTCCTTCTTTGCCTTGCGTTGCCGCCTCCACCAGATCTGTCAACCAACCCCCCCAACCACTCACCAGCTCAGGAACCATCGCTTTGCCAGTATAACTAGGGTCGCTACCATAAAAACTCCAGCCCAGTTACAATAAACATACGGCGTCGGTGGCGTCACAACAACCTTTTCAATGAACGCAACAATAATAAATCCCCCAATTCTCCCCCCTCCTCCTCCGCTTTCAACACTCACACCACTTCCTCCGCTGATACCTCCAATCACGGATGCGGTCCTACTACTCGTCTCCCCAGTAGTCGCCTACTGGTGTTTGTCCATGATCTTTCATTTTATGGACTCCTATGACCTCCTTTCCAAATACCGATTACACACACCCGCAGAGGTACTGAAACGGAATCATGTATCCCGAGGCGAGGTCATGCGAGATGTGATATTACAGCAGATTATCCAATCGGTTGTTGGCTGGGTGATCAGCTTGTCCGAAGGAATTGAAATGAGGGGAGGCGAGTGGTGGGAGATCTTGAACTTGTACTCAAAGTTCTTGCAAACAGAGCGATGGGTTACTGGTGTTCTCCAGATGGTCGGAATCAATACAGCCGGATTGGAGCAGAAGGTTATTGCGGGAATCACAGCTATCGGAGCGGACAATCTCTTGGAAGGCGCGGTGCAATTTATGGGACTGGAGCCGACAGATAACGGGAATTGGAGATACAAACTTGTCGAGATCGCGTACTGGTACATCTTCCCTGCTGCCCGCATGTGGTTCGCCATCTTTGTCCTCGACACATGGCAATATTTCTTGCACAGGCTCATGCACGAGTCGAAATGGCTTTATAGTGAGTTACACTCTTTATTCGCTTTTTATCGTCGATCTGCTCCGTTTCGTTTGAAACTAATTTAGATTAGAAACATTCCACTCACGACACCACCGCCTCTATGTGCCTTACGCGTTTGGTGCGCTCTACAACCATCCATTCGAGGGTCTTCTGATGGACACGCTCGGTGCCGGCATTGCTTTCAAGATGTCCGGCCTGAAAGTGCGCGGTGGCGTGTTTTTCTTCACATTTTCGACCATGAAGACGGTCGATGATCACTGCGGATACTCCCTCCCGTTCGATCCCCTGCAGTACATTTTCTGGAATAATGCCAGTTATCATGATATTCACCACCAAGGCTGGGGCATCAAGGTCCGTTTTCTTCTCTTGCAAACCCACTATATGATTCGACAAATTGCTGATAACCTATAGACAAACTTCTCGCAACCGTTCTTTATTTGCTGGGACCGCTGGCTCGGAACCCAATGGACAGGCGGCGACGTTTCATCACGATACCAAGCATCTCGCGAAAGGGCGGCAACGGCATTATCAAGAGATGGGCTGAAAGACGAAATGTCGAAGATGGTAAACGGCTCGTCATCATCTTACGCCAACGGAAGTACGAACGGCTACACGAACGGTGGACTGAAGCCAAGAATACCCAACGGAAAGCCGAGAATGCAAGCCGAAGAATCCAGGCGACAAGTCCTTGAAGACGAGGGCGCAAATGTACTATATGAGGAGGATCGAGAGGAGCGAGAAGTGGAGGCACAGATGGAGCGAGAGCGAAGAGATCGGTGGAATGATGGCGAGGCGTGGTAATGTATTCTGACTTCTTTGTGTCTTCGTTATATTGTGAAGAGTATTGCTCTCTTGGGTTGTTTTTTTTCCTTATCCGTTTCTATCTTTTTTTGCGGCGTGGCCTCATTTATCTATACTTTACAATTCTAACTTCTAACCTTTATCATTTATTTACTTCTTTTTTCCCCCTTTCCCCCTCCTATGGCTCTCTTTTTGCCGTTGTCGTTTCCTTGTTCGTTGTCTTGTATTGTTTGCTGAATGTGTGAAACGCTGGGCTTTGGGTTTGGTTGGGGTTTTGATTTTTGATTTCTATTCTTTTTTTCTTCCTCTTTTTCTTTCTTTGAATGTTGGACGGGCACGGGGTACGGAAATGGGACATCGGGTACGTACGAATAAGCATAATGTTGCAGGAAAGGAAAGGAAAGGAAAGGAAAAGGAAATCGCGCAATGTCCAGGTCCAGTAACGTGGGTGAAAAAAGGACCTCTAGTGTGGTTCCTGAAAAGATTCGTGGCCGGGGTGCATCCGGTGGGGAGGTGGGAGGGGTGGGAGGGGAAGGGGGGTTTATTGGAACGGAACAAACACGTTTCGGTGTAATTGGATTATAACCGTTTTTTGTGGTTTTCAATTGCTTTTTTCTTCTTTCATATTGAGTTTTTTTTTAGGGGGAACCTTTTTTTCCATTTTTTCTTTTCTTTTCTTTTCTTTTCATTTTTGTTATTATTCTATTTTCTCGCCGAGTCCGGGTGCTGCTCGGACTGTTAATACGTAGATCATGATCAACAGTACGGACGTTACTTTGTAGTCGGAGTGGGGGGAGAGGAGCGGGTGGGAGCTGCTGTACTCGATGTTAACGCCATATATATATATATATATATGCTGTATAACTGAACTCACGCTGCACAGTGGGGGGTTTCATCTTTTTCTCTTTTCCTGTTTCCGCCATGTCTACAGTCCGCACATTCAGTGAAGAGTGTGTTTGGGATCTTCGAGGGGTTGCTTTGGGGGAGCGGGGATGATATCAAGCGAACGAGATGGAAGCTTGTACATGTTGTCTAATCTGAAGTATGATGTCTGGGTGTCAATCAAATTACAGCAGGTCTGTAACTCTAGCTATAGCTATGTATGAAAAAATGGAGAAAAAAAGTACCATATAACGCGCATCACAGACCAGCACTCGTTTCCATATCGAAAAGGGGGGGGGGGCAGGTGTGGAAAATTTCTACAAATGTAAATACCGTTCATTCTCGAATATAATCCACTATCCCCGTATTTGTATATGTTAAGTCCGAACTAAGGCGAATTGGCACACCAAAAAACTTCACGGATTCGTGCAGATACATGCTTTTTTCTCACCCGGAATTAAGATATGAATTAAAAAAAAAAAAAAAAAAAAAAAAAAAAAAACGGAATTAAGATTTAGCGAAGCGGGGATAGTGGATATCTCGAGAATTAACGGTATGTAGATATGGGACGTGGTGCCCCCGATAAGTAGCTATGCGGTCAGGCCACCAGGAGATACATGTAGCTATGGAGAAGTGGGGTGATATGATATGTCCCTGGCTCACGGGCCTCCTTCTCTTAATCTTCCTACATACTACTAGCATTCCTAGTTATGTATGTAGCTACTCCTGCTCTTCTGCCCCATGGCGGGTGGAGGATGAGGCTATGAACCCCCCCCCCCCCCCATACTATACCATACCATGGCATAGCATACCTAACCACGGGAGCTCGAGCTCGAGCTCGGTCGGTGGGTGGGGGGGCGATATCGATAGGAGCAATTAAGTCGACATCACATCACCGCCCGCGCGCGCGCGTCACTTGAAGCTCGAGCTCTCGGAGAGCTGTTCATTGCGTTTCTGTACCTACCTACATATGTACCTACTCCTTGACCTCACGACCCACGAGCGCTGTGTGTCGATGTGTCGATGTAGATCCGGGGTAAGGGTAAGGGTAAGGGGAGGGGGGTCAGTGGTCAGTGGTCAGTGGTCAGTGGTCAGTGGGGTGGTTATCATAAGAGCTCGCTCGATAAGCATCCCTTGAACTTTCCCCCCTTAATTATTCCTTTACCATAACTTACCACTTGACTATTGACTGGTTGAGGGGTGATCTTTAACGGTGCAGTTGGACGGGGGGTTCGATTGTCGTTACACGCGCGGTCCCCCCCCCGACGATCATCAGATTATGGTAGCGCGCGCCGACATTACACGCGGCCACCTGCCCGCACGGCGGCGATCGGCGCGACGGTTTCCCTGTTTTGGTGTGGGTGTTTGTGCGGGTAGGTGGTGGGGTGATGTTGGGTTTGTGCGGGCGCGGGTGCGGCGGGTAGACGTTAGTGGTGCGTGCGGGTGCCGGCGTATAATGTGGCTAGAGCCGGTTTTCCCGAGTGATGGGTTGTGATTGTTGGGTGCATGGCTGTTTGCGGACGGGTGCTACTCGGCCGGATGGAGATGGGGATGGGGTTTCGGCCGATACATGTAGTTAATGCAGTGGACGTATTTCGGCAGATTGAAGAAGATGGTGAAATCTTTCTTATTGCTAACGTCTACTATCGGAGCTCACATACCCACGACCCCCCGAAACCTCCGATCGGCCGAAACTTTTCGCTGATCGGGGAGCTGGTTGATCTCCGGGGCCGGGGACTTGTGCTCCTCCGCGGTAGGCCGTGGTGCGTGTGTGTGCTGCTGCTGTGCTTCCCACGATATCGAGATTGTGCCGTACGGGTACGGGACTAGTCAAGATTATATATATACATTAAAAACAGGTTTATTCAAAAGTGCTGAAATCTTCAGCCGCCGTAGATGCGGGAGTGGCTGATTGCCCATGCAGGTCCTTTATTCCCTTCTTATATGTAAGCTTGCGTGACGGCCATGCTTTAATCCGTTTCATCCTTTGGCCAGTATTGGATCGAAGCATCTATCACATGAAATAAAATACAGATGCTGTTTTTTTTTGTAGAGGGCACGGATACTTATCAGGATGAAACGTCGTTGGCAATGATGGCACCCCCTACAAAATGCCACATTGTAAAGGCACTTTCTATCGCCGTCACGCCCTGGGTGTAACCAGTGATAATTTCTCGATTAATGTGCATATTCCATGGTTTCCATCTATATATATACGTAGCTACCGACCGCGATCTTACAAGAGTAAAAACAGGATAGGTTCAAAGAACAGAGGTAATTCCCACTCTATTCATAGGCCGGTTTCTATTCTTCCCTCCGCGGAGAAAAGAGTCTCAGAGAAGCCTTTATGTAGAACAGCCTCTTCAACAAAGTGAATAAACCCCGCTGGATAGGGTATTATTTTCGAAAGATAGATCTATCTAGCGTGTCCTCCATAATTATCCCCCCCCCCCCCCCTTGGTTCGTTATTCCTTTACTGATAAATTTATTTCGCGTCATGAAGTATCACCCGGAACATTCATGCGACTCGAGAATGTGATATCTCAACCACCCCGTCTGATTGGCACTGGTACGAAGGTGGCCGTTAAGTTACTATAGGCTACTGCTGGTAAGTAACGGTCTTTTAGGCGACAGCCCAAAAAGCAATGGCTGGTTAAGAATCTTTGTGGTTGGCGGCTAGGCCTGCTGGGCGAACCAGTCGAGTGAGAAGTGTATGGTCCGTCCAAATATAACACCGTAGCCAATTGTTGAATAGGCCTGTGAGAGAGTATCCCATCACCCAAAATACTGGCCTGGCTGAGGTGCAGGAAATTTTCCTCCCGATCGCCGACGACGTTGTGGAACCCCCACCTCTTACTTTTTTTTTCTCCCCGCGACCACTCGGGCGGGCAGTCGCCATAGACCCAGTCATCCATCAAATCTCCACAATTAACACATGCCCACTCGTAGCTATACGATTCGGTGTACGCGGCCATTAATTCCAAGATATCTGTTTTTCTCCAGTCTTGGCCGGCCACAGTATCGTCATAACGGGGGACTTGGGGGGAAGACCCAATCATCGGGTTCCCTCGTTGAAAATGACAGCCTAGATATTCTATCACCTTCCTGTACACGGGTGGTTGGGTGATAGAGATACGTGTTTATGGATGGTGAGTTAGGAGGGGCTCTAAGTAAATACACCCCGTCAGAATTTCAAGACCACCAAACAAAACTCACCCCCCACTACACTACTGCGTTAGTCATCAGAGCTGCATTTTCATGTATGTCCTACGTAGCTATTTAGCTAGCTGCATGTGAGGGTGACACTCAGCTGGCTTCGATTTGGTGGCTTAAATAAGGTTGTCTCTCAGCTGTCACGATTAAGGTTATCCATTCCCCATTGGTTTCATCTCTCTCATCTCAGGCCTGTGTAATGTTGCTATCCGGCCCAATTCAGGCGTGCAGAATCGAATGTCTGCAGAAGCTCATCAGCTGTCACTTTAGTTCCTAAGTCTCCCCTCATCCACATCGATTACAACGGTGTTCTTGCCCTCCTTCTCTCCCCCGGCCCCTCCTCCTCCTCCTCCTCCCCGAGGATTCCAAATGCGTGTTGATCAGTATAACTCACACCGTTCACGTATCATCGCACCGTTAGGTTGTCACCTGTGCACTAGACCTGTACTTCCATCCCATCAACGTTATTAATCGGAAATCATTTCATCTCACGGCAAACCCCCCGCCCAATATAAAAACTCCAACTCCGCCAAAAAAAAATGTGTCTCCGAACATACGCCTTTCCCATAGCCACCACTGAATTGTATATGCTCGTAGAGAGCAAGTCCATTCCGGAACGACCCCACCTGGAAAATATTGCTATGTCCATATAATGAGGTAACTAAAGAGACGATGAAAAGAGCGTAAGGATATAACTCCTCTAATGACCCCCTAGAAGAAATGCTTTTTATGAAATGTTGCTTTGCCCCCCAAAACAATAGCTAGCCAAGCCATGCAAACATGATTTTGGAAACAAGAAATGACCGAGTATGACGAGGTAAACTAGCAACAATAGCAAAGAAAAAGCCAAAGAAAAACCCCCATAATTTTTACATCGCTAGAAGTAGCGTACAAAAAACGAAATATGCGCCACTAAATCTCAGTACGTCCCAGCAGAAAGAGGAAAGGAAGAAAGGGAAAAAATAATAATAATCAGAAGAGCCATATATATGTCCGTAAGTTCATCAAAAGATGCATCATAAAAAGAATAGGAAACAGCGGCTGGTAGTCCCTCCCGCCTCTAAATCACGACGCCGCCTAAGTAGCCCAACTCATCAACCAATTCGTCTCTCCATGCTAATTCACCAGCAACCTCCTCTCGTAGGCAAGCAAGCGGCTTCGGGGCAGACATCCCCGAATATGAGGCTTCATTCAGGATCACATCGCCGGCATATTTCCCGATATCTCTGTTTCCACCCGGCACATGACCGGAAATTTCATCGAAGTTGTAATATTGTGGGTATACACGTTCGTTCTGCTGATAAGGATAAGGGGTGGTGATACCAAGGCCATCCACAGGTGTCTCGACCTCGTATGCATCCTCTTCTTCTTCGTCGTCTTCACTAGAACAGCTCTCAGGCGAAAACGCAGACTGAACCATGGGAGAGCATGCGCAGGAATAAACCGATCCTTCATTGCATGAGCAGTTAGACGACATGGATTCTACTATTGAGGGTGATGTAATTGTTGATTCGTTTGTTTTCTTGCTAGAGTCTGAGATGCTTCTTGGTATTTGTGGACGCATATCAGGTATAGTAGAAACGTATGTGTTCGTTGCTGTTGCTACAGGAGAATGGTAGTAAGCCCGTGGGGGTTGCGTGAGGTGTGACAGTGTATCTTGAGCTGCTTCAATTGATGTGTCTTCTCTTAAATATCCCACAATGTCTGTAACACTGTGGTTAGATTCTAAAGGGGCAGGTGCCCTTTTGGTGAGTGTGACATCTTCTCCCGTCTTGTCAGTTGTTTGAGTTATTTTATACCCAGCATCCGACACGACCCTGTTCCTACGAAAAAAACCTGACGTTTTTTTCACTAGAGACCATCTTCTCTTTGAAGGATTTTCCTCAATTGCGGGCCCATCGGTTTCACCGCCAAAGAACATTGAAGAGACACGGCGAACACTCCTTTCCTTGATTCTGTCCCTCAAGCTCCCGGAGCCATTACGAGAATGTGTTGGGTGCTCTGGCACTCTCCTAGGCTCCTCGAAATCCTTCCCTCTACTTCCACTGCCTGCAAAAATTGAGGCCCCGATAATACCAACTGGTGATATTGTTTTCTCCCTCTCATCTAGTGGGGATGCCGGAGACACATTCGTAGTTGCAGGTATATAAACATGTGAGGAGGGAGGTGGGGATGGTTTCGCGGTCGAGGGTGGAAGTTCAGTCGGTACGTGAAGGATAGACACAATCCGACCTGTTTTTTTATCAACAGTTGTATATTCTGGTGGTGAGCCGGGGTCTGAAATGTAACGCTTTTGATCCAGCAGAAACTATCAAATAATTAATTGAGCCGTTTAAAATGATTCTTTCTGAGGAGAGGCTAACATAGTATGTAAATTCAGAACCCATCTCAAGTCCGCCCTTGTCGGTAATCATGTGTTTCCAAACTCCTCTGCCAACGCGAATATCCTGTTCCATGGCGATAGGTGTGTGGAAGTTATCCCATGATCCTAGTAAATGCACAGATTGTGGTGTTGTCGTTGCAGGGAGAACTCTGCTTATTGTTAGAAGTGCGAAACCAATGGTGGGGTTGTAGGTACTCAAAGTATTAAGGCTGGGAGTTGGGGATTTGGGAGAGGAAGATCAAAAAAACAAGAGATAGGATGGGAAGGATCGTGGATTCATCGAATAAAATAAAGAGATGAGAAACAAACATTCTAAATGAAACTAGGGCTCTTTCGTTTCTGGCATCTTTTCTCAAATATGAGGTTGCCATATCTTCCCTCTTCAAGGTTATAGGGGGCTCAATATATTATTAATCACTGGCTTTGTCCGATGAACTCTGTGTCGAGCTTTGTTTTTGTTGATGCCAATATTATCGGTAGGAACTACGCACAGGATTAAAGACTATTGTTGGAGTTCTAGAAATAAATGTTAACCGAAACTGCACTTCCATTATGAAGGGAGGGGAAGAGGGTGAGAGGGTGAGATATGTATTCAGTAAAGAGCACAAACCTTTAATCTACCCCACAGACTATTTCTCTAGAAAGTTATTCCGAACTTCAATGCCCCTATCCGTTACTTCAGCAGAGGAGGTACTTTATTCCAGAAGCCTATAGTGCAGGTAACCGTCTGGGCTTATTTTCCAATCTATCGTGTCCGAGATGCAGGATGCAGGTAGGTAACTGGTTAATGATACCTATATAGTCGGGGTATATCGAATTCGAAGCCGACAGTATAGATTTCAAGATAGATAATATGGCGGGGAGAAACGAACTCGAATTTTCATTTCATTGATGGCGATGTTCAGCGAGGATGTATGAAGTATGATACAGATGGAGGACGGGATGGGGGCAGGAACTGGCTGATGGTTGGTTTAAAGGAGCTGAAAGTGCTCCAGTAAGTATTGCTAGTGAGAGAGGCTTGACAGGTCCAGCTGCACGGCCAGCAGCAAGAGTAGTAGAAGATTAACGCAAGAAGATGCAACAACAACAACTCCGATCAACCAGTCTCAAGAGTGTAGAGGGCGATATTTCGTGACGGGGTGGTGTCACTTGGGAAGATACTGTTAATGTGTGGAGGATGTTCTGTAATTGCTTTTGCCTCACACCGACCCTGTCGGTAGGCCAGTAAGCCATTAAGAGGCTAGAGTAAAGGGCAAGAGGCAAATTTCAAATTTCCCTGGGCTTCGCAGCCCTGATCTGTCCCAGGATACGGTTCCTACTCGGCAAGATTAGACAAATCAACCTCCCTTTTCCAGCGACTTGCCTTGAACCTGGACTAACTCTGTCGAACCAAAAGTGCCGGGCTTTAACCCTCCTTAGGACTCGCGATTCTTGTTTGTTTGTTTCTTTGTTCTTATGATATACAAATAACATCAGTCTTTCTATCACTCACATTTAGCTCCTTTGCTTTATCTCCATTAATGCCTCGTTGCTGCGGCAGCAGCTCGTCCACGAACCAACACCTCCCCCTCCAAAAGCCCCCCAAAGGCCCTCCATGCTCTATCAACCACCCCAGCCAGGCGCCAAAGCACCCGTAGACCAACCAACATGCATACATGTACTCCTCGAGCACGTTGGTGACATGGATAGGCGAACCCAAATGCTCACCATGACGCCAAACCACTTGGCACTGTATGTAGAGTAAACATGCAGGGACGAACGACTGGTCCAGTTTCTCCTGACTGGGCCAGGGGGGCGATTCGCTAGATCCCTTCCGCAAATCTGAGGGCGCTGGGTGGCGGGCCAAAGGTCTAAAGATGTGTTTATTTGACCAGACGAAGAAGAAGTCTTTTATTTTAATTTTTACTTCCCCCCATTGTGTTTTCCATCGTGCTTTCCATTGTGCGCAGTTCCCACAGCGGCGCGCATCACCAATAACTACGTGCAGCGCTGTAGTTAATACCCAGGCACGGTGTATGCACATCTGTAGTTGATTCGCGTACTTTCGCTTCAATGGAACACGGCTCATAAACGTTTTTAGAGTTTCTGTTTCAGCCTCAAAAAACTGGGGCACACCCAGCCAGGACCGCGCGACAACCATAATCTATGTTGAAACCCGAACATTTACTAGATCCCATTATTTATTATTCCAAAATCGTCGCCTCGTTCGCCAGTCAATGATTTAGACTCCCGCTTGATCAGCGTTCCTTCATCTCTTGCGGTATTTTGGGCGTCCTTAAGCACATAACGTATACATAAGTATGTAACCCCTCTCCATCTTCCTTACTCAAACTTCGTGACGTGCCTCGAGTAAAGTACTGACTGATATATTTAAAAGCCCAGTGAAGTTTCGAATAATATGTGTCCAATTCTGATGAAACTTCATTTTGATGTAAGGTTGTCGATTCCCGGTTAAAAAAAAATTTAATCAATCTCAAATACCTACCGAGATCACCAGAAGCTATGGGTCGGCCGGGACCTTGCATATTATGATGGCTACTGTGTACCTACCTACAGAGGACCCCACACCAATTTGTTTATCCGACGCTGCACAACGCGGCCAAATAATCGATAATCGATCTTTTGGCTCGGGTCGGAGTTCTTTCGGCTGTATGCCTCCTTAAGCTCTTTTTCGGCGACCACCACTTCGCTGTGGTTGTGTTCTGTGTAGACACTTCTTTTCTTTTGGTTGGGTTCCATGACCTGGGTGCCTATCAATCTAATTTCCTCACACCGGAACGCCGGCATACCAAAATGCCAAGTGACGATGTTATTGATTAGCGATTGTATCTACTGGGCTTTTGTGAATTATCCATCCTTTGGGCTTTGAATACTTCGATTCTAGGTGAATCTGGACTTGTTAAACGGTCAGTCACGTTGGTGATGATATCCGCAGCTGATGAAAGTCTAGAACAACCTGTCAAATGTGATATGTCGGAGGCTGCATGATACTGTTTGTTGGATGTTTGGTGATAAACCTAACCCTGGTATTCAGCCGTCAGTTTATCTTGAAAGCCTACCTACTTATCGGACCATGATATATCTGATATTAATGCTGTCGGAACGGAGTCGGGAGCACGTATGTTGCTAAGAGCGGCCTTGGTGTTTCTTCCGGTGGGCGTTTTTTTTCTTTTCTTTCTGGATATATAGTTGTCTCGAACTCAATCACGAGCCCCAGTATGCACAAAGCTCCGGAGTCCGGAGTCTACATAGAATCCGGCATTTTCCAGTACAGTCGCTCACCTACTGACGGCGGGTCCTGTCTGATGGTTCTGTTTGCAGTAATTTGCCCTTGGCATCCATACCCTAACTCTGTTATTGGCCTCAAATCCCTGACCGCCGTCAGACAGGATCCGCCTTCACCCCGTGAGTGAGTGTAGTAGATATGTTGTTCTTTCTAGATAGGCGATCATAAAGCCTCGAACTGCTTCTCATGGAGGGGTGAGGCCTAGCTAGAGCCCAGCACCTGGTCTAGGCGCGCTGGCGTCTGTTGGTAACACGACTTTGGCATAGGTAGTCACGCTATTCTATATAAACCAAACATATAGGAATATAGTCCATCGCGTCGAATCAGAAGAGAAAAAAGCAAGCAACCTTAAATTCAAAGCGAGTCAGCGCATGGACATGGTTTTTAAAGCTCAACGGTAAGTATCGAGGACCTTGCTTTAATTCTGTCTAAAACTCCGGCAAACATCCGTCTGGATTAGATAAGGTACCGTGGTAGGAGTACCTAGCCTATTAGTAGATGTACATTGCTATTTGCTCTGCTCTCGCTAACGGATAGGTTGGCGTCGTGATGCGGTGTCTTCTAGATATAGTCTCTAACACTCTAACAAGCCCTTGCATGCCTAGGACGTACCTTGCCCTATATCAACGCGGTGCTATTGCCTTATCGATATCCGCCTTACCATATCATGGTCGGGTATGTGCAGTGTTGTTGTTGGGCTTGATTAACAAAGGTATGTTTTGGTGTGTGAGACGTTTTAAGCCATAAACCAACTAGAAATGTGGGGTACTAGCTAGTCCAGATGATGGTGTCCCCCATAGCATCAAATCCGAGTGATAATTCATGATTTGGCCTGTTCACGAGAGTGAATAATTTGGTTTACCGGATCGATGATTACTCGTATAATGTGATCGAGGTTAAGGTAATGAGAAATTGTAGTGCTTAGAGAAACTAACCTTAGTAATAAATATACTTCATAAGAGCTATTGTGCCCTACACAACCGACCCTGAAATTTGTTTCATGTGCGCACGTGCTGGAAAGAGTCGACCGCCTACAGCGTATTTCTTATCGAGGTATCTTCTTGTGTTGAGTGTGGTACTAGATATTTGAGAAGATTGACCATTCTATATACCAGTGTCCTAGTTATATGTGATCTTTATATAGACCATTCTTAGGGAGAGGGCTTATGGAGGTTAAGGCCCTCAATACAGCAATAATCGTTACGATGGCTGTTCAATTTTCTCTCACATGATGATTGAAAAGTTTTGGATTTGATTGGTTAAAACTCAAGTCCATCCCTGTCCTCACTCTAGAATACTATGGCATCTTCATGAACTCATCTTCACAGTACTACGCGAAAAATAAAGTAAGACCCTTCTCTCTACCAAAAATACAATAGCTCAACCCGCAAGAAGTATCGCCAACCTTTCTCTGTCTCCAAACTTGTCCACCGGTAACTGAATCATCCACAGAATTAAAACCATTATACCCCTAAATAACCACTCGCAAAAACCGCAAATATCTACCTTAAATATGTACCGCACCTACCGTAAGCGCGACGCGCCCATAATGCGCCCCTCAACGTTCCTTCCAATCCACACGCTGTTGATCATACTTTCTGTTCTCATCGTTGTTGCGCTTGCTGGGGTAATGCTCTATTTTACTAAAGTCGTCTTGCCAACAAGGAGTCTACCTGTTGAGGTGGCGCCTAAACCACCGGCGTCTGATGGTGGGTCATATCGTTTGTCAACACAGAAAGGTCGTGGCTGACGGTTTGTGGTGTTGTGTAGGGAGCCCAAGCGGTGGTTCTAGACGTACTAGTGGTGGTTCCGGCTTAGCCCCAGGATCTGGGTCTGGATCTGTGGCTAGTTCGAGTTCGGATGATACCAGTAGTGCGGGTACTTTAAGTACTTAGAGAGCTGTTCTGCAGCGGCGGAGTGGTCTATGGTTAGGCGGTGATCTGGGTTCTTTAGGGTTAGGTGTTAGATGCGTAGCGTAAGGCTCAGCATGAAAGGAAGGCCGAGGAGTCAAGGTTCGAGCCTTTCGCGTCATTGTCGTCATTTAAAGTCAAGCATACCATTTTCTCATATTTTGTTTCTTAATTCTTCAACGTCTAGTTTGGGGTTAACATGATTAAAGGTCTTATATCACTCGCTGAAGGACCCTCCTTACATACACTTTGGAGGCTTGAGACTATATTGAAATGAGATCCATATTATTTGCTGTAGCTTACATTAATGAGATCTATGTGAAGCAGTTGGCGCCGGTACTGGGCTGCGCGCTCTGGAGGCCTTTTTATGTCAACTGCAGACAAGTATATGATCGTACTGTTATAACACGTACATATGTTTAATCAAGCATTATATTCCTAGTCGTTATTACTCTTATTTATTCAGCACTTAAGCTTTACACCTAGCACGAGACCTCATCATGAATTCTCACTCGCTCAACTCTTGATTTGAAAGTTAATTTGGCTTGCGCGCGCGGAGAGCTTTGTTGGAGGCTCAGAAGGCTCTCTCACTTATATATATTAACTAGCGGTTATATATGCGGATGCAATGGGACCCATTATCATCATCTTTAGTACTGTCGTTCACGGGGTATTGGCGGATACTGGGTGTTGGCGGATTGAAGCCAAAAATTGGCTTGGCTGTCTCTTTTTAGGCTTATCCGCCAACACCCAGTACCCGCCAATACCCCGTGAACGACGGTAGCTGTAGGGATTGAACATGGGTTAGGGTTCGGGAGGTGTGCCAAGGATTTAAAACGGGGCCGGGTTGAACAGAAACAAGCTTTTTGCGGGAGCAGTCTTAGAGTCACTTGATGTAAGAACTCTGCATACATACGGGAACATCACACTTTAGTCGTGAATACTGCTTGTTTATTTGTATCAAAAGTACATGCAGGCACAGGTCATGTAAGAAAGCCTGTCCTCACTCTCTTTTGCTATCTTTCTAGTCACATCTTGATAGAAATCATTCTCCAACAAGATGTTTGAACTAATGCTTGCCTTGGACTGGTCTAGGTCTCTGTAGAGAGGTCATGCTTCTAGGGCTCCTTTTTGTAGATCGTGTATTTTGAGCAGAAGTGGCGCAGCCTCCTAGGTTCTGCAGCGTTGGAATGCTAGGGCGGGATAAATATAGCGTGAGGAGTGGTTCACAAGCTGCACATATGTACCTACTCCAGAGTCGGAGTATATACAATAAATACATCCAGTCTTTCAATATAATGTCTCTGAAGACTAGGGAGACGCAGCAGGCGATGCAGTTATAATTATTAACATCTGCGCCGGATCGTTTCGTAGTGTTACATTGTTCGTCGCTGAGTAATGTCATGTGTGAAGTAAGTAACCTACCGGCAGTTTACATAACACACACACATTACAAAGATATCAAAAGCACGTGAACCTTGAAATATTATCAAAGTTACTTAGTGACGTTTCCCCACTCGTGCGCCCACAAAACAGACGAAGGTAAGCGCCTGCACTCTATGCATAGCAGAGAGGGCACGTAATGTAAGCCCATATTCGCTCGATTCTACTCCATCTGGGAAGATTTGATTCTTGTTCCACACACGTGCATCAGAACCTTGAATTCGGGAAAGATAAAATACCACAGAACTCTTTTCCTCCCCCGCGAACCGGTAACATATCCTTGCAACACTTAGCCCTAGTTCCACAAATCTGGCCCGTAAGGCCTTGCCACAACAGCTGTCATGCCATGAATTTGGTTAGGGTAGATATTCCCCACAGAATCTGAGAACTAACGATATTGTGTCTTGACTTCTGCGGTAGACTGAACGAGCGATAGGTGGCGTCCTAGTCGCAGTCTAGCGGTAACGTCTCTGCTCCCTCTGAAACGCGCGGTATGAGGATGAGTCCTATTATAAAAGCAAAGGAACAGATAAGCATAATGTGTAGTACATAACTTAAGTACGTATTTACAACACACCACTTATATTTAAAGCCGCGGAACCCAGGCTTTCTCATATCAAATCTTCAAGTCTTCAACTCCTCAAAACCATACACCTACATACCTTAACATGTTCACCATGCCATCGTACTTATCAAACATACCCCATCATCTCCCCCACATAACACTCACAAACTTCATCTGGTTCCTCGTTGTGCTGAACATCATTCTGTTCATATACATCCAAATATCAAGCCATCGGTCTCGACAAAAAACTGTATACATATACTTGCTTGTTACCAATATAACTGTTCTGATATATGCTGACAATCAGTATCTACTATCAGACTAAAGTTACCAACCTCAGAGGCAGCGAAAGTTTCATGGGCCACTGGTGCGGCGGTATGAATTCCTTTTTCGCCTGGAAGAGAGTTGTGGAGATAGGGTATAGGGTGAGTACGAATGCTCTGGAAGATGGCGGCAGGTATATTTGTGTGACCCTTTTCGACGGGAGTGCTGAGTTTTTATTCCTCGTCGTCTTGAAGGATACACCGCAGTTTGGTGCACAGAAGAAGAAGACCGAGATATAGCTTTTGTTGCCCACTCTAGGCCCTCAAATCTACTCGAGAGAATGAAATGTTCTGGCGATTGTGAGAAGTTCGGAAATTAAGACTGCGGGGTGTTGGAACGACGACAGGAAGTTATCTATTTTTGTTTTTGAGGGTTATGGTGAGGCGTTTAGGAACTTTCTATTATGGTTGCAGTTGGGCGGTGAGCTGGGTTGATATCGTCTTAGTAGGAAGATAGGAAGAGGGGATAGGTTTAGAATGCCCCTGGATATGAGCTCTCTTTTATGATTTCCCTTTGTTTAGTTAGCTTTTCAACGGCAAACAACCCTTTTTTTTGCAAAAATCAGTCATGAATTCGGTATCATCAAATGGATAGTGGATATGACCATGACCAAGTAATTATCTGCTGAGTTAGTGGAGTTGTCGACGTCGACGGTAATGAAAGGTGACATGGCATGCGCTTGGTAAATTATTAGCGCATTTCCGGGTTAAGGTTTACCAATGCCTCTTGGTATTGGCTCCCTAAATATATTCAATTTCGATGTGTCGCAAATGATGCGGTCAGCGTACTGCACTTCTCGCAGACACCGTGTGGTCCCGGGACATTTTGGGCCCGACCTAGGATGAGAGTAGTAACTAGGGTGAGTAGTAATGATTCCAATGATGGTACAGTACTTTTTATCGAATAAAATAGGCGGAAAAGTCTTGTGCATGGCCCTGGAGCTCATTAGTCTCTGCATCCCAGCGAAGGGAGCTAGAACGGCCCACGCCCTGCAACTGTACTACGGAGGAGTTGAAATCTCATGCCTTTACTGCATCCGGAGCCATCATAATTAGTACTTAATAGTCAACTAAACCGACCATTTAAGTGAAATTCTTTGCAACTTCTCACCTCTCACCTCTCACGCGGTAGAAGTGGAAGTGGAAAGTAGCGCTGGTAATGGAATTGGGCAGAACTATCTATGCATCACTTCTGAACCCTAGGTCGGCGATATTCGATAGAGAGGTTTGGCCGTGGTAGTTTCGTTATCACAGATAGGAGTCCACATTGATGCTTGAGGTATCTACCTTTCTCAGAGCCAGGCGTTTGAGTTTGCGAAGGTGTTGCGCCGAATGATCTTGAGGTAGTCCCCGTTAGCTCCTGATCCCGAAATATGGGGTATACGTAGCTGATGCTCTATGGAATGAGGTTTCGGTTGTGGTCAATGAATCAAAACTACATGGTGACATGTCTTTGTTTTTGTGAGGTAGGTTTTTATGGGGTATGTAGAAAGATGTGTCGAGTGATATTATATGAAGAATGACATCATCAAAAAAAAGTAATTACTTTGCCCGGGTTCTTACTAAATGAAGACTGCATGTGTTCGCATCTAACTACCTTAATCTGAGTAGGCATCTGTCTGATCTGTGTGAGTGTGGGGATTTGTCTTAGTCTGGCCCACGCGCGGTACTCGGGGCAGGCAAAAAGTACCGGACAATGCAAGTTTTGTCCCTGGGCTTTTTTTGCAGTAGTTCACGCCTAGCACGCGCGCCCATTGGTGAACCAAAAACCTGCATTGTCCGGTACTTTTTACCTGCCCCGAGTACTCGTTCTCTGACGTTTGTGGACGCGACTGATATTACATGCCATACAAAAATACGCCAAGCTCATGATTTTGGGTGTATGCAATAATGGCCCAGTTCAAAAACGTCAGAGAAATACTAGTAGAGACGTGCACATGCATACATAACATGGGGAGGGTCCAGTTGGTCGGTTAAGGGAGGGGTTCTCTTAGGGCTGTCCCGGAATACGTGGTTTATGAAGTCGACCAATCGATCAATCACATACTTTACTGAGAACGTACGGCCGTATCAGGTTCAGGAGTCACGTCTGACGCGGCCAAAGAAGCGTAGACATTTCGAGCCCTTGTTATCTCTTCAGAGTCAATACAGGTGTTAGCGCTTTTCGGCGTTGCCATCCCGCCAAAGAAAATCGACAGTCCTTTAAGCAGCAAAGAGAGAACCAATAACCTATAGGTTAACTCCCTCCATGTATTTGTTTTCTCTATCATATTCCCCCTTTTAACTGGATATGGAGTTCCCCTTTGTGTGAGGCTAAATGCATGTCTTAGAACTGCCTTGAAATCCCTGAGTGGTGGTTGGATCGATCGGAATTCAATATACTCGCGACCAGCAACAAGAACCCGAATATGCAGCTACAAGTCTTTGGTGTATTTTGACTTCTACTCCAATGGAAATTGCAGATTAGGACGTGCATTTTCGGGTTCTTGTTGCTGGTCGCGAGTACCCACTTTGATCCGATTGAATAGGCTCTCAATTGGCCATCTAGAAATATCACTCAGAAGGAATAGGGGCGATCGACATTTGGCGAGGAGAATTCAGTTAGTGGTGTCTGAAGCTTAACATAGATCGTCTCGCCGCCGCGCCAGTTGCTCAAGTAAGCTAGAAGCACGGTATGTTAGCTCGATGACGGTAGCTATCACCTACTCACCTGGGGGGGCTTAATACGTTTTGATCATAGAGACTTCATTTGGGATATTTCCAGCGTCCTCAATTCCTTATATAATCATGACCCGTCACTCGATCGTACCCGTGACCCCTTATCAACTCAATGAGAGAATAAATGTTCACGGCGTTCAGCACAGCACAACTGCCTTATGCGGTTAATTTGTGATTCCGACTCGAACTGACTGTGTATATAAAGGATACTCTAGGGCCTCTGGGGATAAGCTTTGGCTCCCAGCTAGCTAGGATACCGGTTGTGTATGCTGGTACTGCAGTGGACAATTCTACTGTCGGTATCGAAGCTGGTATCTGGGTTTCATGGGGAGCATAAGTAGTATCCCCTGAGCGGTCAGCCCCCAATCTAAATAGTGACCGAACCAGATATGGTATATATGCTCTGTTGAAGACAGTTCCTGTTTGTTCTGTCCTTGAGTTTCTTTTAAAACGCTAGAGAGCTCCACCTGCCAAGGAACTAGCTCCATTTATATACTGGGATCAGGGGAGAATGCGTTCAGCTGAGAATACTCGACCATATCTGGTTCGGTTACTATTTCGGTTGGGGCTGATCGCCCAGGAGATAGGACCACGATCTCGTTGTTTTGTCTCTATGATTTGCTGTTTCTTCAATAGAGATCATGGCTACATAGAGGTGCTTCTCTTACTCTATCAACAATTTTTGTTGTGGGCCAAGTATCTGGGGAGAGGCCATTCTCAAGAGATGGCTTGCTAAGACCATTCCACTTTGAGGCAAGAAAGCCGCCGCTTCCCTCGAGCCTCTACTTGAAAAAGAAAAAAAGAAAGAAAAAACAACAAAGGAAAAACCAGTCAGACATTGCACAAGTTGTATTAGCTGCACAGTGGCCTCGAAAATAGTTGCAGCTGATGGTGTCAATACGGAGGTATTTACCGCAGCCGCAGCTGTGGTGACAGCCATATCGCATATCGCTGTCGCTATCCATAAAGAGTACTACTTTAGGGCACAGTCACTTGATATCAATCCCTATTGACATTAGGTTCATCAAGTTTATAATCGAAAGAGATTCCAACCCAAAACCCATTCTTCAGCCAGCGCTCACTTTTCTCATGGCAGAAGTACCAGTAAACTCGACTTGTTTGTCTGGAGGAGTCGGGGTTGTACTCACCCGATCTGAGAGCTGCAGTCTCGGTTTTTACTGTAAGTTTTTTTCTCTAAATCCTTGATCATTAGTATTAAGGGGCTGCATCTAATGGATAATTGGGAACAATTTAGGCCCTAATAATACCGAAATACATCCACCAGAATACTGCCCCCCAACGCCGGAATGCCAGATCATACGAATGGGAGGCTCAAGCTGTGAGCCACAAGGCCTCTACGAACCTATAGTATGCCCGAGTGGCAGCTACTGTCCAGAAGGCGGAAAGGAAAAGATCAAGTGCCCTGCTGGACACTGGTGCCCGGCGGGATCATTTGAACCATTGAAATGCAAGATTGGGACAATTTGCCGTGAAGGGAGTTCAAATAAAAGGCCAGTTATTGGGTTTGGTATTTCGGTAGCTATTGATATAATTTTGATTATAATGTTGTTTGGGTTTGGAGCTTGGAAGAAAGTAACAGGTAGGGGTATGGGGGGAAAGAGGACAATAAAACAGGCATGCAACGGAAGTGGGCTACCGACACAGTCGGTAACACCGGTGGCGAAAGGCTCAGAATTGTTGATGAGTAAAACTACGGTTGGGAAGAATATCGTCAGTGATGTTAACCCGGATAAGGTGCTACCAGTATCGGATATTGAGACTAATCATGTCGTTGATGTCGAGGAGCTAATGGAAGAAACTAACGAGGAGTTGAAAAAACTCGTGGAATCATTTGAAAAATGTATCGATGGAAACCATGTTGGCTTATCGTTTGATTTCCAGGAGCTGGGACTGACCCTTAGGAACGGGCGGCAGTTGTTAGCGGATATTAATGGGAGTATTGAAAGAGGATCGATGTGGGGGGTTATGGGTCCTTCTGGAGCTGGAAAAAGTATTCGCTAATTTCCTCATCGTATTGTGAAGGAAGTATAGCGCTGATTTCTTTTTCTTTTTTGGCTTACAGCTACCTTCATAAATGTTCTCATGGGGAAGATTGATAAGACCTCTGGGTCTCTTTTCGTCAACGGTGTGAAAGAGGATATGAAAGTGTAAGCTATACGGATCCTACTGTACTATCCATGCCCATATTAATTATATGTACATAGGTATAAACGCATCATTGGCTATGTCCCCCAAGACGACGTCGTTCTTGCAGAATTGTCTGTTCGTCAAAACATTCTACACAGCGCTAGAGTACGCCTCCCATCCAGCTGGTCCGAGTCAATGATACAGGATCACGTTGATCGGATCATCTCGTGCCTTTCACTTACTCATATACAACACTCTCTCGTCGGTGATGCAATTCGGCCTGTGATTTCCGGTGGACAGAGGAAACGAGTGAATATCGGCATAGAACTGGCCGCAGCGCCGATGGCGTTGTTTTGTGATGAGCCGACATCGGGACTCGACTCCACTGCTGCTTTGCAAGTCGTGAAGCTTCTTCAGGCAATCAGTAAGCTTGGCGTCACAGTGGTGTCTGTGATTCACCAACCGAGAACGGAGATTTTTGAGTGTCTAGATAACATCCTCCTGATATCCGATGGAAGACCGCTTTGGCAGGGTGGGAGAGCAGATATGATCACATATTTCAAATCCCACGGTTTTAGTTTCAAGCCTACTTTTAATCCTGCAGATATCGTAATGGACATTATATCCGGCCAAGGCCACCGTCATAGGACCCTCCCGAGAGAAAATGAAATTCAATATCTTATTTCGGAATGGCAGACATCGAAGCCCTCGAAACCGCTACCAACCACTAACACGGCCGAAGAATCAAATGCGCTTGCAAAGACAATTAAAAAGAGAGGCGCATATTGGTATAAACAAGTATGGTATTGTTTCGTTCGGTCTTTGATACAGCAGCGTCGACAAACCTCTGAGTTCTATCTTGAAATATTTGTTGGTGCTATTGCGGGTGCATTCATGGGCCTAGCTACAATGCGAGAGAAGGGATATTTGTTTCACGGAATCTATAGGGAGCCCAATGAACTTCTTAGCTCAGCTTTGCAATATATCAAAATCCCGCAAATTGGCATGCTTACGTGCACGGCAATCGGTATAGCGGGGGGTCCAGGTGGGGTGAAGGTTTTTGGCGAAGAAAGTATATATTCACCTCCTTTTTGCCGCCTTGATGCGGACTTGCGCTAATCATTATTTCGTTATTTTAGAACAAATTTACTGGAGGGAAACTGCATCGGGGCATAGTCGCTCTGCTTACTATGTTGGAAAGGTATTATCAACAATTTTCAGAATAGCATTCTCGTCACTGCATTTTGTGTCCTTGTTCACTCTGTTGGGGACACCATCTATGGACTTTGGACACAATTATCTTTGCTGTATGGTGTACTTTTATTGTGAGTGTACCCAAAACACCTCCGTAGGCAACCTTTTATTAATTGGAAATCGATAGGTATATATGGGCTTGCATCCTGTATGTCTATGATCACAAGGCGACAGAATGGAGCACTTGTGTCTGTTATTGCCGGCTTAGTCACTGGAATTATGTGCGGGTAAGAATAATTACACTTCTCACATTGGGTGTTCAGGTTTCTAACCCCTTCTTTTAGCTATGGACCTACTCTTGCCGATGTAAAGAGATGGCACCTAGAATGGTTTTGGAGAATGTCTCCGGCAACTTGGTTTGTCGAAGCATATTTCACAGGGAATGTGGATTTGTTTTCGTACTTATACGATGTGGAGCATGCGTCGAAGGTTACAGGCTACACGTTGAATAGGTATGCAGTAGATATCGGAATGATGTTAGCTATTGGGACTGTTTATAGGGTCATTGCATATGTAGGATTGATTTCCCTGAGAAGGGATAAGCAACGGTGAGCCGTGTAGAAGCTTAAAGGGAAACTTTGTTTATTAGTACATGTTGTATAGTAGAAGCTGGAAGAGGGGAGATAACGTGTGTGGTGGTCTAAGCCTACGAGTTTCGGCATCAGATTTTCCATCTCTAGGAATTGATATACCGTTCAATGCGTTATGGAGGGGTACGTCGTTAAAATTAATTCGATTCTGTTGACTTGTCATTTATGAGGTGCTACTATCCCATGGACCGTAACTGGTTTTGCACGGGATTCCGTGCAAATTTGGTATGCTTTGATTAGTTCTACCTTAAGTAGAGCCGCAGTTAAATTGAAGTCTCAAGGGATATAGAAATAATTTTCTAATTTGGATATGACTTCTTGATCTGTAATTCTGACTGAATAAATTGAAAACCTCATAGGTTTACACTTGAAAACTGCAAAAAGTGGGAATGTAGATACTTATCCACTTTATCTATATGAATTCTGATACATATTTTATTACTAGATAGCGCTTGATAACTGATCCCTATCTTGTTTGGATTTATTTCGATTTTATTGGTCCCAGTATAAAATAAAAGACATCGAAAATTGGTGAATTTGGGATACGTTGCCATGTTCTGAAATATTTATCTCCGTGTAAATCTTGTCACCCTGTATATTTTACGTCCATTTCTATGGTATAAGTCAATGAATAAATGCAACAAAAATGCAAGCTCAAGTGCAATAGAGCCACTATTATCTGGCAATCATCTTCTTCTGCAGGTTTCAGGGGGCATAAAGGAACCAATCTAGAGTTACAGCAGTTGGGTTAATTTATGTGACAAATTTGCACCGGATTTCGTGCAGAATCGCTCAGTTACGGTCCATGGGATAGCGAGCAGTGAGATCTGGATGTCGGCGGTCAGCGAGTGCCTACCAAAAGTATGAAAACGACGGTTGTCAGTATCATTTGGGGTACAATACAAACATGATTTCTTTTATCAGCTGGTGAGAAAGAAGAGTGCTATATATAGATTAGGGGGCTTGTCAGTAATAATAGGTGTATTTGAAGTCCCTTTATATCAAAAAAATGGGAAAGTATCTATGTTTTTCTATAATAACTCGTTTTTGTCAGGCCCAATTTCTACCAATACAGAAGTCCGGCCCACCCAGACCTCATTGCTCGATACAGTATAGGGTAAGAAAAGTTTGTCGACAGGCCCCCAAAGAAACGTCACTAGAGCACTTGTATCCTCCTAATCCTCTAAACAACGGATCCGAATCGGACGAAATAAATCTCAAAGAATGAACCAGTCATTTAAATATCCAAAGAAATTCCGATACGCCCCTCGTGGTGGTGAATCTCTAACCCCTCCCACATAGGGCGGTAAGTCTTGTAGATGGAGCTAAGCTGGCATGAACCATCGTACGGATCATACACAGGCCTACAGATCCGTATATGAGTGATGTCATTGCACTTGAGTTTGTATTTTTGGCCGTTTTGTGCAAGGCCGGCCCAGATCCACGTTATGGTATTATTACTGAGGCGGACTGTGAAGACAAGGCTGATCATGCTAGATACTGTAATTCCTGGGCCCTTGTATTTGGAAAGTATTGAGACTTCTCCTGTTAGGCAAGACCTAGATACGGGGTTGTAACTAGAATCGAAACGGTATGGAGTGCTGGCTTGGGCCAAGTGATGAGTTTTTAATTGCATGTCTGGAGTGATGAACGCTTCACTTTTGCTACAAGACACCTTCCTTTTCTTCTTCGGGGAGGATTCGTATTCATCATCGGTAAAATGAGGGTTGTAAATGTCTCCTTTACATTTGCATTGTTCTTTTGGACTTGCGAAGATGGATCCAGAGGTTTTGGTGGAAAGACATGTGCATGTTCCGTAGGGCCTGAGGTGGAAAACTTCAATAGCTTCTTTAATCTCATGTTAGCAAACGCTATATTCCGTGGTAGAAAGCCTCTGCGGCAAGTAGTTACGGACTTTGATCCAGCTCGAGAGCAGTCAAATTGAGTTCGAACGCGGTGCCGTCGTAGCAATACATGTTTTTGTGCGTTTCTGAACTGTTTGCTATTGAATGATCTGTGATGTTGTTGAGGTGCTAAGTGCTTGAGCGAATACCAGGTATGATGGTTGTCATGTAATCTTGAGGGACTGAAAACCGGTAAACCTCCCCACGCTGTGAGGAGAGGCTCAATTAAACTCCTTCTATATACATGTATGCACATGATATAGTTGATTCACTGATTAAGGAGGCCCCAATGATATGGAAGTATACCAATTCCAGAACTGTTTAAAAGGTAAGTATATAAAATTTAAGATAATTAATGTTACTAATCAAACAGCTGGTTATATATTATACGGAAAAGGTCTAAAATGACACAGTTTTCGGTACAATAACACATGAATGCAAGATGACAGTTCAGTACTATAATCCAAAACGAATACATCAATTAGTATACGTATTGGCTGAGCAATGATAATATCGAAGGGTCAGGGTTCAAGTTCGATCTTCATCTTGGCACACTGCCAAGCTAGCTCAAGTACTATCACTTCGGGCACAGCATCCACTATGGGCGGGTGGTCTAGTGGATAGACTGCTCGTCAGGTGAGATACCGAGAGTACCTAGGATACAACTAATTATACATAAGGTCTTGGGTTTAAACCAGGGGTGGGGGGTAGCAGTCGCAAATGTCTAAATAAGTCGCTGCAGTACCTTTTGTAGTTTTGTACCTTTTATAGTTTTATAGAGCGCTTTGTTCTTTTTCTTCTCTTTTTTTACTTGTAGTGACAGCGAACTGTGTCTTTTGCATCATGTGTTTTTAGGCCTTTTCCGTATATTATATAAAGCGCAACGCGGCGCCTGCTAGTGGACTGAACCCGGAGAGAATTATGGAAGGGACAACAAACTCACATAAATCCATAAAACAAACATCAAGAATACATATATGTATAGATTCACACCTAATCTACGATATTCTGGGACTTAGGCATTCCATTGAGTGAGGGCATTATATCGTCCTGTTCGCCTGTTCGCACTTATTTCACCGAACATGTGAGTAGATACAGGGATGTATCGTAGTCTATAGAAACATGCGTGTACTTACAAAAGGTGGGCTTCAACTGAGGGGAGACGTATAAATCCATTATACATACATGTACTATTACTAATTGTTGGACACGTATATATTAGTATACATACATGTATCCTCCTAGAAGATTATTGCCTCTAAGGCATCATCAGCATACTCCACTTCTAGGTCCACCGGGATTGCTTCTTATTTTCGGTCACGACTATGACCACGTGCGGTTTCATCGAATTCCAGGGAGTTGCAGTATATCATCTACACTCATATATGTATATTCTGGGATTTTGCATCAACGCTATGTTTGGTCTATAGTTGGGAGCTCGTAGATCGATCGCTCAATACATTGGTTGTAGATCCATGTAGTTACATCATGTACCCTGCTGCGCAGCAACACCATTTTTAGGTACATGTATGTTCGGACCAGTTCCGTTTTCAAGGGAGCTCGCACAAGCTAATGGCCTGATCTGATTAATCCACATTAGTCTTCTGCCCGTCGTCCGGCAGTACATAGAGAAACCTTATTCCACTAGTTAAGGCCGTGCATGTGCATTACTCGCATCTTAAGCGAACATGTTTCTCACTTTTGACGAGAAATATTAGTCTCTACCAAGAAGGCGTTCTATGCTACAAAAACCGTCGTGAGGGTGCGCGACGCCGGTTGACGTTTCTGAACCATGGTTCTTCCATTCGAGTAACGGGTTCAATTGTATGCCACTAGATGGTGTCTTGAGGCACAATTGCTACGGCACTGTCGCTTCCTTGTTTGCGCACAAAGGTTCTTCGCTCTGGAGAGGCCGATATTCTATAATAATCTGGTGAAGATGCTGTCCCATATGATGCATGACGTGGTAATTAGGCACAGAAGAAAAACCAACATAAAACTCGACGGAAGTTCCCTTACTTACCCCTTGAGGCTCTGGCGTTTCATGGATGTTTCTATTTTGAAATCCTCAGGCTCCACTCCTCCACCGCACTCATGCGGCGTCACTCGTCTGCGCCTGCGACTAGGCCAAATACAGAATATATAGAAAGCCCGATTAAGAAAGTGGGTTCCATTTTGGGGAGTTCGTTGTTGTAGAGCTGGGCTATCACCTCTTATCTCAGCCTAAACAAGCCGCCAAGAGCTCTAATAAACATCCCCACAGATATTTTTAGATTTTTTTTTGACAAACCTAATAGCCCACTCTGCAGTAGCACAGCATTAGTACTTCCCAAAGTCCTATTGGTTCTTCTGATGGGGAAGTTGTGAAATATGAATATGGTATTCTCCGTCAACGAAGGTGGAGTCTATTGTCTGAGTCCAGCTAGCACAGTGTGCTGCAGCTGCACCTGTAAGCACGCAACTGGCCGCTTATCGGCTTATGGAAGAAAGGAAATTCGATACAACCGAGAAAAACTGCACAGAAGATCTCGCAATAAGCGCCGCAACTGCGGAATTTATATTATCGTGGTCGTTGAACTCGACTCTGATATCATTCTTGATGCATGGTACTACCCCACACCACCTCGGTGTAAGCAGTCTCCACCCGTCTTACTCGATGCCCCCCGCCTAGAGGTATCGCATAAGGAGGCTGAGGAGGCATAGAAGTCACAATTCAATAATCCCGTCTCCCAAATATGGAGAACTTATGTATATTCTTTTCGTAATGGGATGATAAACCTAAATGTTGATTAATATAAGACACCTGCTACATCTCCCTCATCGGAGCCCGGACTCAGGCAATAAGGATAGTTTGGAGATTTATAAGTTTTCTCAAACTTGTCGTTGCAGACCTATATCTCTTTCGATAAAGGGCCAATCTCACGCATTTCCAATAAGCCTTTTTTTTGACTTCACCTTTCCCCTATCACAACCGCAAAAATGGGGTTACCTGTTAAAGCAATGACAGATGCATTCTTGTCAAATCCAAATGCATGGCAGTTCTTCGTCAACCCGGGTTTTGTTCATCCTAAAACTCTGGACCCCAACTATGTCCCCCCAAATCGGGGTCCCTTGATGACAGTGCTGTCTATCCTCAATATCATCCTCACTTTCTTCATTGTTATTCCTCGATTGTACTCGCGACTCTTCATAGTCCGGAGCTTCAGGCTTGATGATTGGCTTATTATACCCGCATTCGTATGTCTACCCAATACTTACCGCATGCAAGTAATGAGTCTAGAATACTAACACACGGAGTAAATAGTTCTCACACCTAGCTAGCACATTAGTAATAATGTACGCCGTCCGTTATGCCGGTCTCGGAAAACACATCTACGACTGCACGCCCGCCGAGATCCTCGAGTGGTACGTCGTGCAGTACGTTCTGGGAATCACCATGCTCACGGGCATATTCCTCACCCGCTTCAGCATTCTCTGCTTCATCAAGTCGTTCATTGGCCCCTCCGACACGAAGACCAGCAAGGTCATCATCGCCGTCCAGGTTATTAACTGCCTTGTGTGGCCCGCCACGATGCTTCCCGCCGTGTTTATGTGTACGCCGGAATTCAGAACGTGGAATCTGCCGGTCTTGATCCTGAGCAAGTGCATCAGCACAAGCCTGGCAGTTGACCTCCAGATGTCGGCATTGGCTATGGGCTTTGTGGGTGTGGGTGTGGATATCGCATGCTTGGTATTGCCCATGAGGGTTGTCTGGAACCTGCGCCTACCGAAGCGCCAGAGAATCATTGTCAGCGGCCTGTTTTCCATTGGTAGCTTGTAAGTCAACTATTCCTGCTTCTAAGTATCTGACAAGATACTAATCAAACCGCAAAAACAGGGCCTGTATCGCATCACTCTGCAAAGCCGTCTACATCGCCAAACAGTTGACAAACAGCAACCCATACGACTTCAACTGGACCTTCGTCCCCGTCTTTGTCTCCGCCGAATTCGAACAGACCCTCGCGCTTGTCAGTGCCTGCGGCCCCGGTCTCAAGCCTCTCTTCTCCCGCGCCTTCCCGGTGATCCGCGACACCTTCCTCGGCGGCGCGTCCTGGTTGAGGAGCAGTAAGAACGGCAGCGAGGTAAGCGGCAACAGCTCAAAGCTGCCGCCATCGTCGGCCTCCTACTCGAGCGAGGGAAAGAAGAGCGCGGATGGCAGCGAGACGGGCATGATCAGGCACTCGGTCACGCAGGGTCTGTGGAGAGGCGATCTGGAGAGCGGGTATGGGGTTGCGGGTGTGCCGAGTGTATGGTTGGGAGAGACGGAGGAGAGCTGGGTGCCTCCGAGGTCGGAGCAGGTGGAAATTCCGAGGATTTGGACCGGAGAAGTGGGAGAGAGGGAAGTGACGGCGGTGGTACCACCAGTGTGGTTGGGGGAGCTGAATTACACGAACGGTGAGGAGCAGGGTGGGTGGAGGGGTGGAAGGGCGATTTAGCTCTAGGGCGACGACGGGTTTCTTTTGTCTGTCAATTTCAATTTCTTTTGTGAGGCGTTGAGGGGTTTTTATTTCGGCGTAATGTAATCGGTGTTTTTGGGTTTGGATTATAATTCCGAGCGGTGGGACTGCTCGGCGGGTGTTAGATTGCGGTTGTATATATGATGTCCTTTAGACGGAGCCGCGCTGAACGCGGCTCCAGCCATGAAAATATAAAGTCAGTTTATGTATCATGAATATCATTGCGCTGCCGTTCTGTTTTGTTAGTGATTGTAGCTGTGGTTGAAGCTGAGACAGTCGGGTGTCTCAGTAGGTCAATGATTTCGAATGCAACACTGCGGTACACCTAACCCTGTGTCGGTGTTGCCAAGGCCAGGTTGCAGTAGGTAAATACAATCCACCAAGACAACTTGCTGGGAAGTATTCTGTCATACCTAGGATAAACACCGCGAGAACGAAGGCGTTTTAAGACTATCTGGCCGTTGGTGTAGTTGGATGCTGGCATACATCTAGTACAGTAGCGCGGGTAATGTGACTCGATCGATGGTGATCCCTCGGTTCATCTAAGTTTTCATCGTGTCCGCCGGTCGGGTCTTGGGTACTTGCGGTGCTTGTGTTGTGGTGGAAACCCAGGACCTGGGTATCTTTCATGCCCGGTCATCGAGTAGAGGAAGTGTAAGCCTACAGGTCGGATTCCCGGGTGAATTGAACTCGTTGCCGCTCTGCCGTATTGGTAGAGGGGTGGGGATACCTCTCGTTGCTCCTGGCGAATAGGCGCGTATGAGTGAAAGTGAGATGTTCGGTGAGATTCGGATGAAGATAGTAGTAGTAGTGGTAAGAGTTAGAATAGACGGAAAGAGGTGGAGACTCGAGGAAAAGAAGCAAGATTCGGAGAAGTACTTGTAGTTTTCTTGGAGTTGAGGACCTTGGTGCCGGCTCAGGCTGGCAAGGAGCGTAGTCGAAGTGCTGCACTGCTCGCAGTCACCATATACTCCTAAGAGGTTCAGTATTCTGAGTGGATGGGTAAGTAGGCCATATGGTCCTGGAGATGGAAATAATGCTCCCCGCTTTCTCCCTTTCCTTCTTGGCCAAGGTCCAGCAGGTGTAAGTATGTATGTTGGTGTAAAAAACATTCCTCCTCTGTGACATCATGCCAAGCTAGCGTAAAATGAGAGCCCACACCGTCAACACCACGCCGCGCCCACAATGACATGAGAGAGACGATTTACGGTCCTACTACACCACTTTTTATACTGTGATCATAAAGATGGGAGTTTGTAGAAATATTCAGAGATTTTGGCGTCTCTATTGAAGAACATAATTTGTGCGAGTGATATAGTGTGATTCTAACTACATTTGAGTCTGCGTGTGACGATCCGCTGTAGACGGATGAGATATGAACGCCCGCCACTTCCATAGATATTGGACAGTTTGTTAAGTCATTATGATGAGATTCCCACGTTGCGAACTATGTTTTATCCATGGGGAGTAAATGAATTAAACAAAAAAAAAAAAATCCATGGGGAGTAGAAAGGGGGCCGAGTGATCATACATGATTATGCGTTCACGCAGAAAACTGAGGGCAGCTGGTGATGAGCTAATCAAGTGAAGTTTCAAATAATTAAAGATGGAATATGAATATTGATGGAACCTATTCGGTAATGCCGTTTTAGCCTCACAGTGAAAGGATGGTTGAGTGATGAAGTGTGAAATTAAGCGGCAATCAAATGTTGTGTTAAGAAAGAAGCCCCCAGGCGTGATCGACTCACTTATGACCTGTAAAGATTTTTATGTGGGGCCCATAATGTGGATATATATACGTGTATGTGTGTATCAGAGAAAAGGCATTGAAATCCGCCCAACGTCTTGGTAGATAAAGCATGATCGACCGAGGGATAGATACTAACTGCTGATTTGATAGATTTTGTGACCAATCAATTAACAACGTCCTGCCGCTCGCCATAGTCTGTCACCTTACAATAAGAATAAATACCACACACGTAGGCCATGTATAACGTGAATACCCGCTCCCCCCGTCACAGCCCAAGGTCCTCGTGCAACCTAAAGATCCTCGCGCGTTAGTAGGGCAGAGCTACCCATGCCCCGACGAGTAGAATTTGAGCTAGACCCAGGTAAAATAACAGTCGCAAGACTCTAACATCTGTTCACGAAGAGAAATTCATCTGCAGCCGCCCTTGGTTTCTCCTCCATTATCAGACTCATACTTCAAGCCTGGAACCTGTTTTTTTCTTTGAAGCCCCATCAATCTTTTTTATTTCGACATGAACGAACCTGATCAGATCGAATTAAACGATTTGGGAGCCCGGCGTCGGCAGGGAGAAATAGAGATCTTGAGTACAATATACGAAGGCGATGAGGCAGGTGACATGAACGCGGTGCAGGCCTCTTCTTTCTTTCATGCTCTCCGTAAGACCGCTCTGGCTACTGTCCAGCAACTGATGAATTGTCTTCTTACAATGGTGATGACTGTCGCCGCCTGGGCAAAAACGTTCTGGTGCAAGTGCACGGAATGCTCAATTCCAGCGATGGGTTCAAGCCAACCAGTCTCAACATTTGGGTTGCTAAGTGCAGGATCTTCGGGTTGCTATGAGCCAGATTTGGATATCACCATCACAGCGCGTAAAAAAGTTATCTTTGTTTTATGGCTGAGTTTATTCGTTGTAGGACTGGATGCGGCTTTAATGGGTATGTTGTATATCATTTCCTATTATTGATTTATATGTGCCCCCCTGTGTCGTTGCTGATATATCGATGAATATATAGCGAATGCGATCCCCAAGATCACCGTCGACTTTGGATCATACGAAGACATCTGTTGGTACGCTTCGGCGTACCTGATACCCATGGCAATTCTTCAACCGTTGTTCAAAACAGTGTTCCAGCTTTGCTGGAAGCAAAGGGTTTATATCTGGTGCATGATCATCTTCGAAAGTAATATTTCGTCCATGCTTTATTACTTGTTCTTGTGTGCACATATCCCATTCTAACACCATTTGCTCCTAGTCGGTATTATTGTATCCTTAAAGTCCAAAACCTCGAGAGAGGTGATTATAGGACGGGTACTTGCGGGGTTTGGAGCATCAGGGGTTCTTCAAGGAACCCAGGAAATATTATCTTTGTATCTACAGCCTTGTGAGAGGAGGGTTCGGATTTCGTCGATTTTTACTAGCGCTATCGGACTATCGACGATCCTTGGCCCAATTATAAGCGGTTCATTGACGGAGAGGGACAATTGGAGAACGTGCTTCCTGCTGTAAGTTTCTTCCTCCTCGGATCCCTTTATATATAATACAGCACTGACAATTGCAAGAAATCTACCAATTGGCTGCGTGATTGTCGTATGCCTTTTGATCTTTAACTTCCCGCGGTACTCGCGAGACTATGAGCCAGATATGTCGTACACTCGGCGGCTGAAAGAGCTTTACCCAGACTCCTTGGGGGCATTTTTCCTGATTTCTTCGTTGGCACTTGCAGGCTATGGACTGCAACGGGTAGGAACCTTTAATTCTTGGGGTGGAAATGAATCTATCACCATAGCATTAGGCTTTTCAGGAGCTATGCTCTCCTTTTGGTTACTGCAGCTTTGGTTGGACGACAAGGGGACAGTACCGCTCGAAGTTGCTTGGACGAAACAAGTTGTGGTAGGAGCAATCTGCTTTTTGGGGCTTCAAATAGTTCTGGTTTCTGTAAGTGATTATATATATATAACTCCTGAAAGTTTTGTATTTGTGAGTTTATAGCTGACTCGATACTGCTGGCAGCATACATATCTAATTCCGATATACGTCCAAAGTATCCTGGGCTATGGGCCGCTGCAAAGCGGGCTTTTCAACATGTCGTACTATTTCGCCGCCATAATGGGCTATTTTTTCTCTGCATTGCTGGTACACAGGTACAGATTTGTTGTATGTATTGCATGTTATCCGGTTAGCTCCCGGTTCGTGCTAACAAACTGCAGCGCCCGGTAACTGTAATGGCGACAATTATAACGGGAAGTGGCTGTTTGATGCTGTCGAGACTGGGGATTAAGCCAACATGGAACGAAGTAATTGGGTACCAGCTCTTGACAGGATTTGGCATTGGGATGGCGCTAGAAATGCCGTTTGCGGTAACACCGGCTGTGTTCAAGTAAGTTTTCGTATTCCTATGTTTTAGGTTGTATGATGTGATTCTAATGATTGCGTTAGTAATTCGAAAGTCTACAAGGCAAACATGATAATCATTCACCTTGGTTACCTTGGCGGGCATGTATTCTCCATATGAATACTCTCTTCCTATATTCAAGACTAACAACCCATAGAACCCTTGCTGTCCCAATTGTGCAGGCAATAATTAGTAATTCACTACTTGCATACCTCCCAAAGCTCACCGAAGAGATCGACCCGCGCTACATCCTATCCCTCGGAGCAATTAACTACAATACGATGCCAGAGCTGTCAGGAGAGATGAGAGCCATTGTTATCAGTGCCATGGCGCGGTCTATAGCCGATGCTTTCAGATTTGCACTTTTAGGAGCGTGTGTTGCGGTTTGCGCGAGCTTTGTATTCGGTGGCAGATATGCCGCACAGCCGGTACTGCTTTTAGGGCGACCACAGCGAAATTGATGGGGTCGACGCGGTGCTCAGCGGACCGGGTGTCACGTTATGTAACACCTCTTCTCCCCAAGCAACAAGTTAGTGATTAATCGAAAAGGGATAACTTACAAGTAAGTCCATTCCTATCCACTTCTAAGTATAAGAAGCTATATATACTAACTAGTATAATACGGTGTATAGTCTTAATCCAGTATACCTTTTTTTGGTACACATTACACATATCCTATCGTCAAAACCTTTTTTTCCCCTTTCCTTTTTACGGCTTTGGGCATAAGTATCGTTATCAAAATCGTGCCAAAAATGGGTAGTTAGTGTAGCAGGTTCAGTGCCGCTGGATTGGAGACGGCAGTTGAAATGGTTCTTGCACAGCTTCCTGCTCTGAACAATGTAGCTGAAGATTGGTAGATGCTTGTTGGAATAAATAAAATAGCAGCATTGGGGGTACTTCTGTCTTTTCTCTAGTTCTTTCATCTGTTCGTAGTCAATATGAACAATGTGATAATTATATAACGTGATATGATAAATGAGTAGATGTGGAGAGAATGATCTAGCCTGAAGGTATCTGTGGTTTCTCGGAAACGAGGCAAGAGTAGAATGCTCTGACGTGGTTTGGCGGTATATTCGTAGAACTAGGTAAAAAAAAAAAAAAAAAAAAAACTTAATGCTAAACATTGAATGCGTACTCTATCTTATCTTCGTTAGTTTAGAGTAATATATTTTGGTTAGGAGCCGAGTGATACAATATGATTGAAGATAGTTAAAATGGTTATGGCTAAAGATAGATATAAAGATATAAAGAACATAGGAATGAAATAATACGGTGGAGAAGAACTATAATAACTCACTGAGTATACTTTCAGTAAACAGGTTAAGCTTAGCTGTCCTAGGGGCACTTTGTATATGATGCTCAAGCTCGGGCGCATCAAAAATACTCAACCAGTCATAATGTCAACGGAAAGATTGAGGTCATAGAGATTGAAAGAACTCCAATTTAAACTGCCATTGAGAAATTGAGAAACAGTGACTTATCCTTTCTCAGGGTGTCTTGATAAAAAACCCCATGATACCTTAAAAAACTGGCCGAGATCAAAGTGGTCTGATCTGGAACTAGTCTGTATATATATTCATGAGACATTTCTGCAGATCTGTGTAGTCAATAATGATGAGTGGAAAGAAAAAACCTTCGGCATTCTGTCGTCAACCAGTGATAAACTATGGCTACAAACCCTTCTGGTTCTATCTTTTACTAAAAAGTGTCGATGACTGTCCGCTCAGAGATAGAGAGTATCGGAATTTGATAAATTAAGAGAAGGTTAAGGCGCATATGTACTGTGAAGTTAGAGAATGAATTTGCGGGCTAACCGACATACCATTCCCGCTTCAAACCCTAACCAAACGGCAGTCACTTTAGGACGCTAGCTTGGCATTCTGAAATAGGCTTTATAATGCCTATATATATACATGTAATATTTTCATGCCTCCGGCTTGAGTCTGACGTGCTGGATCGGTTCTTGGTTCCCTGGGATTATAATTACATGTAGTTGTTGGTTTACCGGTGAGAAAAGTCGTGTATACGCCACTATAGAGAACGTCAAGCTTTGGTGATATAACACTACATGTAGGTGGTAGATACCAGTCTAGCTACACATCCCATGAATCGGGGTAGGAGTGCTTGGGCCTCTAAATATTCCCGGGATAAGAGCTTTGAGGGTAAAGTGGGGAAGTCAAGTTCTGAGAAGCTCATGCACAAAAATCGTGATGGGCGATTGAACAGATATTTAACGAATTAAACAAAAAAAAAATTGAGCAGATATTATTCAGTACCAGACTGCAGAAGTAAGCCCAGCTAGTGGAGACGTATCACCAAATCATATTGATCGTTCAAGAGTATAGTACATATCATGAAGCACTTTGGTCGAGTCTGGGCCAGTTACCCACATGAATAGCAGGCCGAAACGTGCAGACGTGGCAGAATGAGAATGGTGGAGATGGATTCTAATTTAGGAAGAGTTTTTTTCCTATGAGTATATGGTCGCGGAGGCCACTGAGATGCATGAAAGATATTTTTTTAATAGAAAGGTGGCTATAAAACAGCCTAGAACCCTTTTTTCCTTTTTTTCTTTTGACAGCGAGGCGGAAGTGCCTTGACCATACAAAATGAACATTGGGTAACAGAATCGATTGAATATAGAGAAGGAGCGAACTCATTTTTATAAATAAAAGCCATTGGCTTGGTCCTGCTGTAGAATCTAGCACGTATACTCGGCTCTATCAGGTGACAATGCAGACTCGTTCATGAATTATCACTCGATCAATAAGACACTATGCAACAAACCGCCTGGACTGGACATGGCGAGTACGAAGGGCAAAAAATTGGTCACATATCCTGCAACAAAAATAGTGGGAAAGCAGGTTTATGGAGATCCACTCATTGCTTCAAATCGCAAGAATTTGATTGATTGATCACTAAGTCCTAAAGGCCGATCATGTAGCACCGAGAATGGCGATCCCTCAGCGTCATCCAGTCGCCTCCGCAACTCTACAAGTAGAAGAAGGCCAGAGCCCCTCCCCTCATTGACTACAACCCAGGCAACACCACCAGTCCGCCAGAAATCGGACAGAACCTCTCGAGCTCACGTAAATACCTACGGAAGATTATGATCGCACGCCAATTGGGCCATTATAGGTCTTTACGCTTAAAACTCATATTTAGTGACAATTTGACACGTTATTATAGCATGTGCCGGCCAGAAGGTGCGACATAACACGAATTATAGAGAGCTATTAAATTGACTTGTGTCAGCAGGCTCAAATGTTACGATAAAGAGATAAGACTGAGCGTAGGGGATGGCAGGGCTTGGCAATTCTCACTTAGACGACGAGATCCGGCCGGCAGACAATCTTTTCGGGTATCTAAGTTTCGACATCCCCTCGTTTCGACATCCGTATTCTTGTGATGATGGTACACAAAAAGCAAAAAGGAAACCGCCGAACCCGCTTGTCGAATCTGCAGGCGTACACAACGGGTGTGTGTCTTGCGCACCAAATCAGATGCGCTCCCACAGATCGGTATTTCCTCACAAATCTGCAACACGTCACCATCTAAATGTGGAGGAAAGCTTTTGCTTGAAAAGAAACATAAAGTTCGTAATTTTTCCTCCTTACTCCGTCCCTATCGCTGTTATCCTTCAAAGAATGAAAAGAAGAAAGAAAGTCATAAAATGCATCAACCATAATACGAGCAAATGCATATAAAAATACACCCCCAGGAAAAAAAAGAGATGGCCATTAAACTGATAATCATATACAGCCCAGCTTAACAAAAGAAAAACCCCAAGATTTGGCCGGCAACTGTCCCAAAGGTATCTAACATTAAATAAACAGGTAATGATATAAAAAGATAATAATAGGAAAATCGCTCCAACAAGGTCCACTTAACCCAAAAGCTTCTTCCACCATTTGTTTTTGGATGAGCCCTCATTCTCAGTCAACGCGCCATTAAATCTCTCACTTTCCACCCGCCTCTTCGCCCTCTGCTCTCGCTTCAAGGCTCTGTCCTCAGGGTTCTTCACCACCTTTTCCTTGGCGCCGGACATCTTCGCATCTTTGCCTTTCACCACATTCATGTCCTTCAACTCTTTCGCGCGCTTCTCCTCCTTCCTTTGAAGCTTCTTAAGGCGTTTCGCTTCGTCATCATCAACGACGGTCTCGTGCAAACTCCTTCTGGCCTCCTTCCGCTTCCTTCGGCGTTCTCTGATAGCTTCCTCTTGTGCAAGGTCCTGCGATGTGCTTGAAGAGAAATTGACACCATTAATCTCTTCGGTAGGAACTCGTTCGGGGGTGACGGAACCACTGAGTGCTTCGCCGTTGGTCCAGATGCCCGCCTTCTGGGCTTTTTTGATGTTGTGACGCTCCAGCCTTCTTCGTCTGCGGGCTTCTTCTTCGTATGCGCTTTGATAATGATCACTGCGCTCGCCTTCGTGTGGGTAAGGGTCTGCTGAGTGCGGAATGCCTTTCATGGCCGTCGCAAGTTGTGCTGCATGGTTGATGGAATTTCTATTGGATCTTCCATGACTACCACTGCCAGTGCCCGAACCATGTTCCTTAGCTGCCCTCTTCGCCCTACGTGCTTCCCTTCGGGCTTCCTTTTCTTCGCGGGTCTCCTCTACTGCTCCAACGATAGGTTCGATGTGGGTATGTCTCTTTGATGACTTGCGTCTCTCGAGCTTTGGTTTCTCTTCCCGGGCTGCACGTTCTGCTTCCTTTGCTAAAGCCTGTTTTTCAGCGGCCAACCTAGCTTCCTTTTCCTCTGCTTCTTTCCTGGCCCGTTTTTCTCGTCTCTCTGCGCGTCGCTGCTCCCTCTCTGCATGCTCCCTTTCCTCTGCTTCCTTTGCCAATCTTACTTTTTCTGCTTCCTCCTCAGCTAGTTTCTTTAAGCGTCGGCGTTCTCTACGGGCTGCCTTTTCGGCATCGTCGTTGGTAGAACTTGTAGTATTCCTTCGCTCCATTGAAGGTGCTGAGCTGGAGTGGGCTCCTCTTCTCTCCATTTTGGGTGCTCCTGAAAGTGCGTAAGTTCCTCTCCTTTCCATCAAAGGTGGCTTTGATGTCGAGGAAGGTGCTGCACTTGGCTCGTCAAGCTTGCGACTCCGGCGCTTTTCTTTTTTCCTGGATTCAACAACTCCTTCCTTTAGGTCCTTGTGTTTTTGGCTATGGCGCCGCTCCTTTGATCGTACTTTCTCTTCAGGCCACTCGATTGCCAAACGTGTTGGTGAATGTTCTCCCTCTTGACCTTCTTCAAAGTGTGCTTCAGGTTCACTGGGCTCAGGTGTCCGTGCAGCACTTTCCTGCTCTAATTCTGGCTCGCCCGCCGATTCTGATTCGAGTTCAGGAACAGGCTCGGACACTGATGGTGTTGGCGGCCCGGACACTGGTGATTGGGTAGACCCTCCAAAGATCCAGCCTTTCTTGGTATTTCTATTGGATCTCACCGGTAGCCTACTCACTGGTTCTGGCGCTGGCGCTGGTCCCGGCTCAACAATTGGCTCTGGTGCAGGTTCAATTTCAGGCTCTTGCACAGGTTCCTGAACGACTGGCTCGGGCTCAGTATCAGTTTCGGGTGAAGTGTAGAACCAGCCCTTCTTTTTCTGTTTTCGCTCCTTCCGCGGAGGTTTAGCAGGCTCAGGTTCGGGTGCTGCCTCGACGATCGGTTCTGGTTCTTTGGCCACTGGCTCTGGCTCGACTGCGGGCGCTTCAACCACTGGCTCTGGCTCAGGCTCAGGTTTCACAACCGGTTCTGGTTCTGGCTCTGGCTCGTCTACCGTTTCGAAAAACCGACCCCAGGTCTTCTTCCTTTGCCTTGGCTCTCGCTTGGTAGGCTCTGTTACTAGTACCGGTTCAGGTTCGGCGGGTTCAGCAGTTGGCTCTGGCTCCTCGACAATCGGATTGGCTTGCAGTTCGACAGTTGGATCAGACCCTGAAGCAGAAAGGTTAGAAAATCCATCATCCTTTTCAATTAGCCTCGCTTGGAGCTTCTTACTCTTTTTCCTATCTTTCTTTGAAGAAGACTTGCGAGAGACTGGTGCGAAAAAGGGTGGTGGTGCCTCTTTCCAGACTGGTGACGGTGCTTGCGCAGCGATAGGGGTATCGGGGACAAGATAGGACTCTATTGGAAGCATTGTTGGAGGGGGAGATGACAGCGGAATATCGGCATCTGCAGGGAACAACACATATTAGCCAATGAGAGCGACAGCCACAAAACATGGAACACGTCACAACACAGCGCAGCGGGTGGGTGGGACGAACCAGCGGCATCCACGTGACCGCCCTTATCGATCTCCATACTATTATACTCGTCCTCGTCGTCTGGCGGTGGCATTTCGGGCACAACGTCGGCCTGCCATCTCTCGACAGGTGAGAGGCCTCTTGCGTTCTTCTTCTTCCTCTCGACCTCCTTGTTCAGCTTCCACAGTTCGCGGAGCCCTACGGTCTTGACTGGGCTCCCATTGGCGTCCATCTCCGTTGAAAGTCTTCGTTCCTTGGACTTCTTTGTAGAAACAGATGTGTCAACACCACCACCACCACCATCTTTGCCTGCTTGGTGCTTCTCTGCAGACTCGCTGTCTTGCGGGGAGGGGGGAGAAGGAGAACGAGGAGGAGGAGGGGGGGAAAGGGAGCAATTGGGGGCAATGCTAACCTCGGTGCCTGGGCTTTTCTTCTTCGGCTTCGGCGGTGCGAGTAAGCTCCAGACTGAAACGTCTTTGACATCTTTTCTTGTTCTTCTAGCTTCGGGGCCAGGTGCGGGAGCCATTTCGGGCTCGACAATGGCAGGAATCTCAGGCTCAGGTTCAGCATCGACCACCTCTGCGACAGCTTCAACAAACTCCGCCTCTGGTTCTTCTTCTTCCGGCTCGGGCTCTGCCTCCGTCACCTGAATTTGAACTTCCACAACAGGAGTCTCTTCAACCGGCGGTTCCGGGACTGGTTCAGGTTCAGATTCCTCGGGCTCAGCAAAGAACCAACCCTTCTTTTTCTTCTGCTTCTTTTCATTCTTTGTGGGCTTCGCTGGTTCTGGAACGGGTACGGGCTCGGGTTCAACAATTGGTTCAGGCTCAGGTTCAGGTTTGGGTTGCTCGACAACTGGATCAGGAATTGGTTCGGGCTCGGGTGTTGGAATTCGTTCAACGATTGGTGGAGGGGGTGCGGGAGCTGTAGCTACTTCGGCCTTTGCATTTCTCCTACCCTTCTTGCCGAGACCCCAAATATTGGGTGTCGCATACTCGAATTGCTTAGGTTCAGCGTACTTGGGTCCTTCTGGTACTGGCGCATATGCTGGTTCCTTAGGAATTGGCACATATGGGGTCTCTTCGGGGGTGGGAACATATCCTATGTTGGATTTACCGGCATACCTAACCTCCTGCGTGTCGGCGTATTTGCGCTGTTTTACCTTCTCGTAGCCTGGGCCGTAGTAGAAATCTTGCTCTTCTTCTGGTTCCTTTGCTGGAGGTTCGACTACTGGCTCAGGCTCAGGCGCCTCGGGCTCAGTAGGTTCCTCAACCGGGATTGCAGTTGATCTGGATTTCGACTTGGATGGCTTCTCCACTACATCCTTCTTGATGGTGGATGCGCGCTTCTCATAGACACCAGCAAGCGAAGCGACTTTTCCTGTCTTCTTCTTCTCAGTTTCCTCCGGAACTGTCGCAGCAGCTTTTGTGGGCTTCTTTTCTACCTTCTTTCCCTTCTTCCCCTTTTTGACGTAACCGAAATCGTCTTCGACGGGCGCTTCTTGTGGCATGATAACTGGCTCCGCAGCTTGTTCTGGAATCTCATCCTTGACCGGCTCAGGTTCCGGTTCGACCACTTCAACCACTGGTTCTGGCAGTGGTTCAGGCTCGACCTTTTTCTGGTTTGCGATAGTCTCGCTCAGTTCTTTCTTCGTTGGGGGGAATAAATCCTTTGGTGTTTCGTCGACGGGTGTTGTTTTCTTCGACCCGATCGCAGAACCGTTTGGAGAAGTGGAGTCAACACTGCCCTGTGAGGCGGCACCCCACTTTGTGAGGCCAAGACCCAACCTTCCCCAGCCCAAACCGATCCCACCGAATCCGGATAATTTGGGCGCGCTGTTTGTTGGACTGACATTATCCTCGTTGTCATCAATATCATCGACGTCTATTTTTGGCGAGACAACTTCGTCGCTTTCCACCGGCAGTTCCGGTGCAGGGACTGCCTCTTCTACCGGTGGAGGTGCGGGCGCGGGAGCGGGAGCGGGCGCTGGTGCTTCAACAACCTCTACGGCTGGCTTTGCTGCAGCGGCCTCTGCTTCTGCTTCCCTCTATAGATACACAATGTTTAGCATTTGCTTATCGATTGGACAATCATTTGATAAATACCCTTGACTTCCTCGCTGGCAACCCCTTGGAGAGTCTGGCGAGTTTATCTTCCTCTCTCTTTCTTCTTCTTTCCAGCTTCTCCCTCCTTTCCTTTTCCTTCGGTGTCTCCTGGACCTCTTGGACAACTTCCACGGCTTCGACAAACCCACCAGGTACCGATTCCTCTTGGGGCGGCGTGGGTGGTGGTGGGGGAGCAGGTGCTACTTCTACCACTGGTGGTGTAGGTGCGGGTGGAGGTGGAGGTGGAGGTGCTGGTGCTGGTGCTGGTGCTGGTGCTGGTGCTGGTGCTGGTGCTGGTGCTGGCGCAACTTTCTACATTTCCAAGGCTCTGATAAGCGTTTATTACGCTAAAATTTGGTGCCAATGATCGGAAACAAACCTTTGCCTTGACTTCCTTCTTCTTCCTCCCACCTAAGAAGCCCCACCCACCTCCGGTATTTTGTTCCTCCTCCTCATCATCATTACCCCATGCATTAGTGCTATTCGCGATTTCATCGGCGATTCGCTTTTCTTCCTCTAACCTCAGTCTCTCTTTCTCCTCCTCTTCCAGTCGGAGTCGCTCCTTTTCTTCCTCCTCCAAGCGCAACCTTTCCTCCTCTGCAGCCGCCTCCTCCTCCTCCTTCCTCTTCTTCTCTTCCTCCTCCTCCTTCCTCAGCTTCTCGAGCTCTTCCTCCTCCCTCTTCCTCCGGTCCTCATCCTTCTTTCTCTTCTTCTCGTCCTCATCGTCGCCAGCACCACTTGTGCCTCCTGAACCACTAATCTTCCCTCCAGTTGTCGTCGCTTTGGCAGTCGTTTTCTTATCCGCGCTTTTCTTTGCGGACGAGGCCTTTGCTGCGCCCTTCTTCTTGTTGGGTGCCCGTTCTCGCACACCGTATAATCCTTCACCAAATAATGATGCTGACGATCTCGATCTCTCGGGACACATGTATAATGACTTGTGTGTTAGAATATGACTAGTCGCTACCTCTTCCTCGATTTCCTTGATATAAGCGGGCGGTGGGTGCTCGTCAATAGGCGTATATAAAGGCAGGGGCGTGATATATTCGTCGTCATCCGAGGCCTGGGGATTTTGAGTCAGTATGGGATGACGATTTCGCCTACGAAGCTACTTATAAGAGTGAGGAATATATGTGGAATCCTCAAAGGGTAAGATAAAATAAGACAAGGGTCAACTAAAACGCAGCACGATCATAAAAACACAAGAAAGATGCTGTGTTCGGCCCGCCATAGGCAGAGAAAAAAAGCATCACGACTCCAGAACCGGGTAGAAGGGTCGGCCTGTGCGGCGCGATAAAGGTCTACGATTACAGATAACACCTGGCGCCCTTCCACCATATCAAGGGATATAAAATAATAATATGTGTACGTGCCTTCAGTGAGAGTAGCAAGAACGACTTCTCGTCACCATCGCGTTGTCTCGTATTGTTTTGTTTACTCGGCGCCGCCGGTGGCGCGAACTGGGGGGGGGGGGGGGTGTAAACAAAACTATAATATAGATTTTATAATAAATAAACAGATAAACAAACACAAACACATACAGTTGATTGTAATATTAACGATGACTTGCCCTCCTCCATAGATGTGTATGAAGGCGAAGGCAGCTCGTAGTATCCAGTCGCGAACATCGCATGCTGATCCATCATGGCCATCATGGTAGTCATGAGTTCTGGTAATTTGATGGTTTGATAGACACCCAGGCAAACGAAGTAAAAGAAGAAGAATGGCAGCAGTAGTAGAGGTGGTAATATAATAGTAGTACTAGTAAATTAATAAGTGAAAAAGTAGCTTTGTAAGTATAGCACAATTAAAATAAGGTGAAAATTCTCCTCTGTCTTAGAATCTGAACGCAAGGGGCCGTGAGCGCATTCGATCCCGTGGAGATATTCTCAAAAGTCGGCATTCATTCGTACACGGTGAACAACTGGCAAGAGATGGGGAAAGAGAGATCAAGTAAGAAGGATGAGGGAGGGAGGGGGGGACAGGCTGGGTTTATTTTCAAGGGGAGGCCGGAGGGTAAGGGAAGGCTTCGTTTGAATTTACTACTAGATATTCCAAACTACCTTGCTTAGGGAGGTGACAGACCAAACCAGAGATGTTTTCCAAGGGTGCACTACTACCATGTCTTCCAGGGGGGACGATGCCTAACTGGTCACAAAATAGGTCCCTCAAGTGCAAGCTCTCCTGTAGCATTTTAGCTCTTCGTATTCTGTCATTTCAATATACATATCTCAATATCACCCACCTCCCAAACAATTCCGAGTAACCCAGGTAGGCAGGCAGGGAAGGTCTCAAGGGGAAAAGAAAAGAAAAAAACGTTGAAGCTTGGGTGTGGCGGGGGATGGGGCTGCTGCAGGCATCTCTTGGACTGATTGTTGGGGAGGCACTTGTGCACTCAGTCAACTACCTACTACTCTAACTTGCGTTTCGGTGTGGAAGCCGGGGTGTGGTGTATCCAAAGTACCGCGACGACATCTCCATTTTCGCAAAAGTCAAGTACTTTAACACTGCGAGCATCCGTCGCTGATACTAGATGAGGAGATTGGCGTCCTAATTGGGCTCTATCACAAGCGCGAGACCTCCAATTGAATAGTTCAATTGTAAACTTTTCCCCTGCTCATCATCGTTTATTGCGTGCATCTGCTTGACATATCTCTTGACAAGAGTATCTCTCTACAGCGCTGAAGATAGGACCATCTCCAAAGTCAAAGCTGTAAGGGATGGAGTCTCATGGCGGATCCATAGGACCAGATCATGCGTTACATTGCATGGCATGCCCAATTTCCCACTCTATGTGAAATGTGAGGTAAAACAACAGGGGAGGTTCCCTTCCTTCTTTTCTTTCCAGCTTTCGTTTCCAGCCAATTGGAGCGATCGACTTCGGAGCTTTTAGCGAAATCCAGCTTCGGGAATCGATAGAGGTGTTTCTATGCGAACAGCCGGTCAGTCTTGTAAGTCTGTCTTTAGATCAGACGTACATGTTTCCTGGATTTGGCGATTGTAAACTCAACCCCGTGGTCTGCCTGTCGGTGAAAACGTCAATTCTATCAATCTTTCCTTTCCTTTTTTTTCTTTTTTATTCTCAGCCGAGGCGCAAAATAATAATAAAAAAATCAGCAGAATACTAATTTAAAACAATTTCCGGCTTTTCTATCCCTTGAGCCCTTGAGCGCGCGCGCAAAGTAGCCGTGAATTCCTGTCGCTGTTTTTTTCTTTATCCCCCACATTCTTCGGAGGCGATAAGCCGAAGACCCTTCCTTCCCTTACATAGTATTCCCCTGGCCCGAGTAACACTCCTACAGCAGAATGTGCGTGCTCGTTGCTGGGACTTAAGGTACCTACATACATCGTCGGTACTCTGCGTACGTCATGCTATGTATCTGTAGCACGTGCATGGCATGAAAGGAGGATCCGCAGTGAAGGAGTACTAACCACCTCCAGGGCTTTCAGACAGGTCCGAGTTTATCTTCACACCGTGCTTTCTATCGATTTGGATACCTTCCACACCCACCCACCACACCCATTTAAACACAGCCCGATAAAGAGATAAAATAATAAAATAAATAAAAAATAAAAATAAAAATAAAAAATGATTTAACAACCGGCTTTGCCTTAGTCAAGTTAACCAGGGCGAATCAAGGACCGGGGTTTAAATCATGGCCAGAACTGCATCACGCGAGCCAATTCCGCAGCCTGATTCGACAGTCTTGAATATCTGGAGAGGAGGTGAAATAGTAGAGTGAGGTAACGAGATGTAAAGAGGGGTAGTAGTGACAATACGATACGATAGAGTGTTAAAACAATCAGATCGCGGGGATTCTATGATAATAATTAGCATCAGAATCTGGGGATCGTTGTGGTGTGCCCCTCCCGCGGGGAAGAGGGGAGGGTATCTCGGATTCTCTCCTCCGTCTGATCTTGTGATTTGCTTTTGTTTGATGTCCCTTTATCATGTTCCCCTCATCTAGAAGGGAAGTGACTGATCTCCAGCTATCCAGTGTTGAAAATGCAACTAAGTAGATTTGTAGGAGAGACCCTGCGTTGATGAGGGGAAAGGTGGAATGCGAGTGGGGTGTCACACAAGAAACTGAGGAAGAGACAATTCGTCAAGTGATACTGTCTTAGATGATCAGATCAAAGCACAAAATGTACCTGTATGTCAGAGGCGACTGGTAGAGGGGTTTCTGAGTAATAAAAGACGAAGGCTACGAAGTCCCCAAGAACCGTGTCCGCCATGCTGTCTGCGGAGATCAGAGCCGTGGAGCAGATAGGGCTTCATATCGATAAGAACTCGCTGGATTCGTTCACCAAGCCTCGACATCCTGGTATTCTGCAGGCAGGAGCCTTGTTTAGTGCCGTGGGAGAAGGATAAAGTGTATATAATTGTAAATACCGCGTGTCTGTGCCTTGCCCTTCAAGCTCTCAAGTATTTCCAACTACTCCGAATACCCTTATGATACCAAAGCGTTCCATCTGGCCTAAAAGACTTCTGTTTATTGATCTACCACAAAAAGCTGTTAGTCAGGCAATTAATCATTAATCTGTTTGCTTAATCCGGGGAGCATATATATTAGAGAGCATCCAAAACCCTGCTTGTACTACTACGGTACCTGACTTGGTCACTGATGGTGGTGAGACCGTAACAGGCTTGAAAGCAATTTCGGTTGACCCTTTACCTTACAACGTAATATAACCCTTCAGGCGTTTGCAGATGTTGGGACAGAAAAAGGCGAAAAAATCTCTTCACTGGTACGTGCATATCCCGACTGCGGCCGTCTTCCGTCCCTCCAGATATGTATATCGGGTTGATTCGGCACCTTGAAATTCTTCGGCAGTGAAGATATAAAAGAACCCTCCTGCTTTTTCTTTGCGGCTGAGTTTGCAATTTTCCCCCCAGCCAAAGGTGCCCGGTGCCAGTATTATTAGAAGATGGCCTGAAATGGCTAGTTTAACTCCTTGATATTATCCTATCCTGGATTAGTAACAACCCTAACCCACTGTCTTCATGCATGCTGTTTCAATTTGGGAAATTCCCAAAGCGTTACACCGGGCACCAATTGATAATAGTTTCTCAGCCCATGTATCTCTGGTGGTAGGCCGCGAAGAAGCCAGAATCCTATGAGAGGGAGTTCATCCAAACAATAATTAATTTGGCGTCAACCCTAAAGGCTGTTATGAAGTGAGCGAGATATCCAAACCAACTGCCAGCACATTGCCTGAGTGCTTTCAAGCCATACACATCACTACTGACGAGGCTGATGATAAACTATCGTTGTAATGGCGACACAAAAACAAATTCTGAAGCATTCTGTCAGTCTGTACTCCTGGTGCTCAAACCTGTAGCAGCCAGTGAGTAAGCACCGCCGACCAGGGATAGCAACGTAGCGTCCAGTATCTGGAGTGTAGAACCTCGCGGAGAGGGCGGTTAGCTGTGTTTGTAGATGAAGGGTGGAATTTGTGTATCCGATTTAAGAGCTAGAGTGTATGCATGGACAAGATATCAAAGGCTGATGCAGCTGGATGTGAACTTGAAGGGGTTGTTAGAAAGTACGGAAAGATAGCAAGATGTCGTGGTGTCGTGCCCCACGGGTAGAAAGCTGCTCTCCATGGTAGGAGGGTTGACGTTAGTCCACACTTGCTGGCAAATCCTAGCCTACCGACCACCAATGTCCATCACCTACACAGCGGCACACACCCAGAACCCGCCTCATCAACCCGCATTTTCCTTCCCTCTCACATACAAGAATTCATCTGCTCCGCTCAACTTCTTCACCGAGCCCTAACTGTATACTTGCGCAATGATTGGGCGATGCCGGTCTATGATTGTGAAAGCCCCAGTTATAATATGTAACGCGTACCGAAAACCCCAATGATTGAGACGTTTCTGCTCAGATAGAGGGAACTAGCCATGGCCTTTGATATTGGGAAAGCGGTTTTGAGACAAGAAAACATACAAGCTCCCGTCTACGTCCGTTTCAGGCCTCACAGGGACGCTGGCAAGATGACTTTCTCCTCTTGGGTCTGCCCTTTTGACGCTGGTCGTCTCAACATCATTTGCTAGTTAGCATACCAACACGGAATCTTGAAATTCGGTGCGCCGTAGATGATGCCGTAAGCTCTGACAGATGACAAAAAGTATCAGTCTCTCTATATGCACCAATCTACGGCGAGAGCCTGTATCATAGATACAGCTCGATTTTGTCTGTTACTTAAAATCTAGCGTATGGGGGCAATTTTAAGATCGAGAGCGATTGTGGTAATAATGTGAGTTTCCATTGATAAACACATGTACACTTTGTGTAATAACCTATCTTTAAAGTAGACGGGCTATGTCTAGGTAGGATTGAAGTGTGGACTGCCCACCATCCTCACTTGTGCAATACGGTTACAGGAAGCCTCATATTAGAGACATAGCCACCCACCCGGGTCCTACTACTTATTCACTATCAAAACCAAAAAATAGATGAATTATTGGTGCAAGAAATTCACTAGAGCTTTCTCTAAGCTCTTGGGGTAGATGTTGCTAGTGCATTGTATTTTGATCACAGAATATCACTCGCCAAAAATCTTCACGGCTGGAAGACGGTTTATGCCTCTTGTTCGTACAGAAAGGCTTCGTTATTGTTGTTCTATGTAGATCTCTAGATAGAAAGTTAAAGTATACAGGGTATTACGGGGGTATTGACTTGATCTCCCTTGGGATTTCGATGACTACCACCTAGGAAACAGCTCCAGGAAGTGCAGCGTATGAATAAAAGGTCTTTATTCTTTTATGCCCTTAGTCTTCGAGTGGTTATATGATCTTAGGTTGCGATCTTGACGAAGTTTAATTTATTCTTTTCATAATAGCTTGATTTGCGGATCCAGAAGAATTCTCAATAGCTGCTTTTACTACAGCTACTGGTAAAAGATGTAAGCTGGTAAGATATTTTGCTCGGCCGGCAAGTAACTATGTGGGTTGTATGGCCTAAAAGTGATGTATGGAGGAGATCAGGCCAAGGTATATCTTTTTTCTCTTTATTTCCTGTTCTGGGCTTGAATAGCTCCATGTCCGCTAAGCACCACTATCGTGATGCTGTGCACAAAAAGCATACCTAGTGGCCCTAAAAGGATTGCGGCTACTAATAAGTCAATGTCAGTAAACCATCTATATCTTGAAAATAAGAGCAATTTGATATATATATAAAGCCCGCGAATACCTCTTTCACCGGCGGACACTCCATTCATCCCACCCCGATTATCTCGCCAACTAAGCTCTATAATCCCCCTAATAAGGTATCGAATCTACCCTTAACACTCCTGGTACTCTAAAAAAGCTACACAGACATATACTAAAATAGTACAGCTGTTACTACTAATACCTGTTAACTTGATGACGAATGGCGGCGCACACAAAGCGTCTCAATCTTATCAAGTTGTGTTGGCGCGATCGAAATGTCAGACCAGACGAGGCCAATTCCGTCTACCAACACAATGTGACAACACTAGACGCTTGAGGCCTATCCGCTCATCGAGCAGAGCTGCTAATATAGGGAAAGCTTTCCCTGGGGAGATGCATGTAGTTCTAGTACTAGTACCTATTCATGATGGCGGCGCGCTACAAAGCGTCTCAGTCTTGTCAAATTGTATCGTAGGAGATATCGATCAAAAGGTCAGCAGACCGATACAGACAATAACTCCACCGACACAACGTGACAACACTAGACGCTTGACGCGTACCCGCGCATCTGAAGGTTTGTCTTTGGGAGGGGAAGGTGGTGTAGAGACTTTGTCTAGGTTATAGTGGATGGCAAGGTTGGTGGTTGATATGGTTGTGGTTATGTGGGTAGGAAGGAAGAAGTGGGAAGGGGAGGAGATGGGGAGGAAAGAGAAGACGTGGTGCAGTAGCCTCTGGGGGGCGGGTAACTAACTGGCGGGACTAGACCCCAGACCACACCCACCCACACAATTCTCGGTGGCCCGGGGGTAATACATGTACTTAAGGGAGAGGATAAAGCGACCTAGGGGGAAACACCTAACACTGTCATGATATTGAATCTACCACGACGTACATCATGGCCCACTAGCGCCAGAGAGCATTCACCAAAGATCAGGGCACGAAAAGGAGGGGCATCCCTCTTTCCTCCCCTCTTTTCTCGCAGTCCCTAACCAGAGCTAGTGGAGAGCTCTTTCCTAAGACCTCATTAGCAGCCTTCTAAAAGTGTGTGCTGTTATTCTTAGCGATATTTACTAGAGTGTTTGTTCATACTGGACGTGTTCTTGTCATATCAGCTATGTGTGTTCTTTTATAACTGTCTTTTCAAGCAGTGAATACGTGTTAAACTAGTCCCTTTGTTTGCACTATAAATAGAGGACTCTTCCTTCTTCATATTCGATAGTTCAATCAGAATCAGTCATCGCCTATTCTGTGGATGGTGACATCTGTCCGTGATACGCCCCTTCGTAGGTAGGCAAGCATGTAGGAAACGGTGAGGATGCGTTACGATCTTGGCGTGGGTGGAGCTACTGTAATCATATACTATCACTCGCAATGGTGATGGATGGGCACGAGTGATATTCTGTGACTTTGTTGCCTGTGGGTAGCTTAGCAGAACATGTGTTAATACACGTTTTAGTGGCTACGTGATCGGGCTCGGGTTAGCATAGGTGTTAGTTTCAAGGGCTATAAGTTAAGTTGTGGCAGCCCGCTTTTGGCCCAATCAACACTCTCAATTAATGAGTTATCAATCAATCATTATCACTCTCATTTTTGAATCCGAGTATTTAGTACCACAGCCTTCTCTAGAGCTCTGATAAACACCTTGATCACAAAAAGCCCGAAACCGACGGTCGTTGCCCCCATGTTTCTTGAGTACATGTATATATCACCGTTCTAGCCACTGCTCATCACAAACCGATAGGTGGAACAAGAAGGGGACGAAGCAAAGGAAGAGAAGGAAGAGAAAGAAAGTCATATCCCCATTACACCTATTTATAAAACAGAAAAACAAAAGAAATACGCCAGCCCCCTCTACAAACCCCCCACGGGCTCCACAATGGCCTTCACCAGCCCCGGCCTGCCCACCCTCCACACTTCTTCCGCCACCGTCTCCCCCACCCTCTCCACGAGCTTCTCTCTCATGCTCTCCTCCATCTCCCCCTCTGGCTTAACCCCTGCTACCTCCTCCTCCTCCAGCAGCCGCAACACGCTTACTACAGCCCCCACCACCCTCTCCGCCTCGCTCCCCCCATCCCCTTTCACAACCCCCTCCACAAACAGCCTAACATTTGGCAGCACCAGCACCCTCACCGCCTCCCTTCCACCGACCGCCGCCAGCCCCATGATCGCCCCATAATGCGTGCCATACGGCTTCGCCGGGTCCAGAAAGTGCTTCAAGCACGTCCTCGTCAGCCTCGGCTTCAGCGTGTGGCTGCTATCCCCGAACCTCTTACAAACCGCCTTTAGTAGACTGGCGGCCAGATCCCGCAGCTCGTATGCTGCGGCGTCGCCGCCGCCCCCGGAGCCGAGCCGCTTGCCGATCAGGCAGGTGAGGATTGGAGGGATGAGAGCAGCCACATATGGCTCGATGAAGAGATTGCTATTCTCCAGCAGTGCATGTGTCACTTGCAGCATGACGGAGAGGATAAACAGGTGCTTGAGCCCATGCGTGACCTTCTCGCTGATCCACTGCACAAAGTACGGCAGCAGCTGGTGGAGGCCAGGATCATTCCTTAACGAAGCGAGTGCAGCTGCCCGTAGCGCGTCATTACTCTCGTCGGTGACCGCGCTGCAGACCCGGTCGAAGTAGAGCTGCAGCTCCTTGCTGAGGATGTGTTTTACGAGCGGGCGCACTGACACATCCGCGGTGGTGGGGACCGTGGTGCTGGCGGGGGGAGGGGCTCCTTTAGGCGTTGTTTCAGATTGGCGTGCGGACTCGGAGGGCGTGGGGTTCATGGGCGTTGCGGGCTGGACGCCTTCAATTGCTAGCCAATGTGCGGTGAACGTCACCTCGCGGGGGACTTTGGGGAGCGGCGCGTTGATCAGCTTCTCGAAATCCACCTCATCGTCCTCAACGTAGTAAATCGGCTGTGCCTGTCCCAAGGACGCCTCTCCAAACTTCAAGGGCCGTGTGGATTCGTACCCGTACAGCGGCTCGACGTCGAGCACGCGCAGGGCGTTGGAGATGTCGGTTGTGGCGAGGGTGGTGCGCTTGGAGTGGCGCATAAACTTGAGAGCTTCTTGTAGGACTTGATGCAGGCGGTATTCGACGTCCATGGCGAGGTTTTTAGCAACCTCGTCGGAGAGAGAGGGGATTCCGACGGACTCAGAGACGTCTTTGACGGTGTCGGCGTTCCAGAGCGCCATTGTGGGGGTGGGGTGTTTGTGGGGTGTTTGTTGGGGGGGGGGGGGGGTTGTGAGGGGAGAATTGGTCGGGTTTGTGAATTTGTGTTTTGGTGTTTGGCGGTGATGATAATTGTGTGGCGTTGGTTGGTTGATGCGGAGAGCTGAGCTCAATTGGCCGGGTGTGACGAGCGGAGAGAGCGTGGGCACGTGTGTGTGTGTGTGGCTGGGCAGGGTAACAGCAGAGAACAGCCAGCCAATGCTGAGATGCACGCATATATACATCTCGAATATTTATTACATGTAATTAACCCGAATACCTCAATGTGATCTGAATATCCACAGAACTACAGACCTCAGTCCCGCAGACAGTTTACAACTGAGATACAGACAGCTCAAATACAGACGTCTCTCTGATATCACTCGCCCGGGGGTCTATCTCGAGATACCGCACCTCCCAGCAACGCCCGCACACCGCACACCGCACAACCAACCAACCAACCAACCACAGCGTTGCCGGGTAACCGCATCACGTGCCCCGCATAAACAAACACAAAGCGCGACACCCGCGCCCCGTCCAGGTCCCGCCCGCCCCGATCTGTCTGAGAGCAGCAGCACCCGCACGACACACCGCCGCACGCACGCAGAGAGAGAGAGAGAGAGAGAGCACCGGTACACCCGCGCCCCGCACACCGCACGCCGCACATCTACAAACACAAGAGAATACTGGCACCCGCACACACAAGAGACCACCGGTACCCGCACGCCGCAGAAATGACATCCGTCGACCCCTCCCCCCAAAGCGGATCAAGCTCCCCGGCCCCCCGCATCAAAGATTCCTCTCCTCATACGCCCGCAATCCCAGCCCACCTCCCAATCCACCTCCTCCTCCTCCACCACCACCACTACAAAAACAACCACCAAACCCCCCGCCCCCTCACAAGTCTTCACCGCCTCCTCCTCCCTCCGCTTCCGCCGCATCGGCAGCCCACGCCTCTCTCAATCCCCCGTTCGCAAGCAGCCCCCACCGGCAACACCCAGCTTCTTCCAAGACTCGGACGTCGGTAGTAGCGTTACACGCCTGGGCACCTCCGTAGACTCCCCCAGTGGTAGTGGTGCGGATCCAGGTACACCCACGCCGACACCCCGCCGCCCGGTACTGGCAGAGAAGGCGGGGAACGAGAAGCGCCCGCGCGACGAGGACACCCCCCTACCAGCTAAAGAGAAGACACCGCAGAAGGAAAATGTCACGGATGATGAAGAGGCGCTGAGGAAGCTGCTGAGTGAGAGGGTGGCGGCGCTGAAGGCTGAGATTGAAGGGTTGAAAGTTCAGCGGGAGCTGGAGGAGGCAAGAATTGCAAAGGAGTCGGCGGCGGTGGCGGGAGTGGTGAAGAGGGTGGATAGAGTGGAGAAGGATAGAATGGATGACGGGCTGCAGGCGCTATTGCAGAGGTTACTCGCCGCCAACGACGGCTCACACACGGCACTACCGGCGCTGAAAGCTACGGAGGTAGAGGAGGATGAGCTGATACCGAGTGCACGCCCGCGAGAATCTACGGACCCGGGGGCATTCCATTGTCTCACCTTTACCCGCGCCTCAACAAGCACCTACACACCCCCTCTCCCCACCACCTCCGACGGCGACGACACCACCGCCTTCCTCACCACCACTGATACCGCACCACCCTCCGCGCCCCTCCAGAAACACACAGCCACCGGCTACGCTTCCACCGCCTCCTTACCTTTACACTCACCTTCATCCTCGACCCCCCACCTCTAGCATCCGCAGCCTCTCCACCACAATCTCGCCATGGGCACGAGCCGAGCTGACTGCGCCGCTGGCCGCCGCAGCGACGGAGGGGGATGTGAATAGAGTGCTGTATGCGCTGAGTAGCTACATGGTACTGGCAAAGAGGCGGGCGGGAGTGTTTGCTAGGTGTACGAAGAGCTTTCCGGACTTGCTTCCTGCGGGGGCGGTGGGGGTGGTAGGAAAGGGGGGAGAGAAGGGAAAAGTGAGCAGGAGGGAGGTGGTGGCATGGTTGGGGAGGAGTGTGCTTGTTTTCCGGCGCCGGGGTGAGAAGGGGGGAGTGGAGCTGGTGGTGTGTTGGAGGATCAGTGTGGACGAGGTGGGGGAGGCAGAGAGCGAGTTGAGTGCGGATGTGAGGTTTCCGGGGTGTTGTGAGTGTTTTTTCCTTCCTGTCTTGCGTGTGTGTGTGGAGTGGGGTAAGAGGGAAGTCATGCTAATGTGTTTGCGGGTGACAGGGAAAGACGCAGATGACCGCGGCAGCCTCAGGAAGGTTGGCGAAGTGTTTACAGCGCTCGTCAAGGACCGCGGCGTGTTTGAGGCCGTGAGGTGCGTGGTGGGGTTGGTCTTTCAGTAAGTGAGATGGGGTGGACTTGTGTGCTTATGGCTTGTGGCTTGTGGCTCTTTTTTTTTGGCCTTTTTTGTTGCTATACCCCCCCGATCAGCTCTATATTAACCACCCCCCTCGGAAATGGAATGCAATTTTGGTAGGTACGCGTGCCCGCGGGCTTGCTGTGTCTATGTTGTGTGTTTCTTTCCCCTTTCAGCTCTATCACTCTTGTAACCTCTTAACCTCTTTACCTCTTGTACGCTCTTGTAACTTTTTGTTCGTTGGCGGTGTTTGGAAACGGCGTTCTCGCTTTTTTTTGTTATTGTAGTGTTTTTATGGTTGTGGCTTTTTTTTTTTTCTTTCTTCTTCAGTTGTAGTGGGGAGGGGGGGTAATGCTCTCCTTCTCTTCTCTCACCCTTGTCTATTGGTCTCTTTTTTCTCTTACCTCTCTCTTATCTTTATGATTCATTTGTTGTGCTGTGGTAGATACGATAGTATACATAGAGGATGGCGCGCGGGAGATTAGCTAGCTAGCTAGTGGTTGATATTAATATTGGTGTTAGTGTTTGCGGGGGATAATGAAATGATTTTTATGCTACTACGGTTATTTGGGGCTTGTGTCTTTAAGAATGGACGCGAGGCAATCAGTCAATCAATTTGTGTTAGAGTGTATACGTAAATGAAAAAAAGGTTTGGGGGGCGAGGCGAGTGAGAGGCTGTGATTGTGCCGATCATACGATGTCACTCGTAGGGTTAGGGTCGCGGGGATTGATGTGGAGTGCTGGTGAGAGGAGGCTGTACTCCTCGCCCAAGTAGAAGGAAGAAGCGTCTCCCGCTGATAATAAGTGCTAAGGGACGTAGCCAGCTGCAGTGTAAGCGTAAGGGCAAGCTGACCGTACAAGCAGTCCCGCAGGTTACCCGCCCCACACCGCACCGCATGTTTCTTTTCCTACTTTCTATACCCCACTCTTCCTTCCCTCCTTCTTTCCTTTCCACACACTCACCCCCACAACACAACAACTGACAGCAGGAAAACACACACACCCCTCCCTTCCACTGCCACCGCGGTATCTACTAAATAAACCCCGCCAGTAAGCCAAACCACCACCACCACCACCACCACCACCACCACCACCCCGCTACAACAGACCACAATTTGTATGTTCGGGCTTGCTGGAACCGTCTGGTGTTGTCACGTTGTGTCAGATTGGATTGAGGATTAAGACCGTTGGTCTAGTCTAACTGTTCGATCTCTCTTGACACGATTTGATAAGACTGGGATGGGTTGTGGGGGTTGTTCTTAGGGGGGAGTGGTTGGGGGGGGTGGTGATGGTGGTGAACAAAAGCCGCCCCATCCCCGGACAAGCTCTCCCCCGGACAAGCTCTCCCATGCTAACAGCTTTACCCAGATGCGCGGGTATACTGTATGCCGCAGCCGTCTGGTGTTGTCACGTTGTGTTGGTGGAGCTGATGTTGGTCGGATCTGACCGACGTTGGATTTCGCTCAACACGGTTTGATAAGACTGAGATGGGTTGTGGGTATTCCTATTGGGTCGCTCCAAGAGGTTCTGCTACGGGGCATATTATACGGGTAGCAAATTGCTCTTTGTTTAAGCTATGAATACTACTAGTCTACTAACGATTATAGCTTTCTAGGTGTAGCATCTAAAAAATCTAAGGTAAAAAGACAGGTATTCGTAGCAAAGCTTCCCTCTTTTAAGGACTCGGATTCTTTGTGGCTAGCCCGGGAGATATCAATTCATAAAAACATTAATAAGACCAACAACGCAGCTAGGCAAAGGATAAAACCCAGCTGTTATAAAACTTCGGCAGCGGACGGCTCTATGAGGCTGCCAAATTCCATCTAACCCACATTTAGCAGTACGTGGTAGTCTTTGGCTTTCCGGCCTTTTAAGCATGCTGTATCCCGCAAAATATGGTCACTTAAAATCCTCAAAGACTCCAAACTAAGGCTTGGAGAATGAGCGCAAAACAAATGACCGCTTTGCACTGCATAACTACGAACATTTTCGGAAGAAAATGGGCTAAAGAGCAGCATAGCCATCACCAACATCTACCACAAAAAAAGACGAAGAATGATAGGGGACCGGAAGATAATGCGGAAGGAAAGATAGACATTTTGTAGCCAGGTCTAAGTCTTGTCTACAGACAAGGCTTTGCGGCTTTTTCTATGGGGCTCTCTGACCAAACGATAATGTCGCACTGTTTACCAAGATGATGACAATGAGATAATCATCTCGCAGGACTCACGCACTGGGTTCTTTTCCCCGAATGGTCTTAAGAAGGTTGCCTCTCGGCATCACCATACTCTATTACTACTAAGCATCAACACCCACCGAGCCCTCGATATATGTCGAGGGTATGCAATGAGCGTAAGGACCGTCCAAGCGATCTAGATGAACCCCAACCAAAGAGGTGGGGTCTAGTAGTCTTAGTGGGGAAGTCCACCGAGCTTGACAATTCATATAATCGCCGTTTAACAGCAGCTCATTGGAGTATAGCCACAGACCGGCTAAGTTTGATGATAGGTGTTTTATCTAAATCTATCAACTAACTGAAAATGAGGGTTTACGATCTAAGTATACCATAATAATTGTGGCCATTGGTTGAGGTGAAGAACTCGGCGGGAGACTGAAACGGTACAGCCACTCTGCAAAAGTGTTCATTTTTCCGATTTCGGAGTGAGACATTTCTCCATATGTAACTGTGGCCGCGGCCACCAAAAATCCCCCAAGAGAAGACTTTCCCACTTCCGGAATCAATGAAGGGTAAAAATCACCATTTTTCGTTGTTTTCAATCTGAGCATTAATATCAACATTACGGGTGCGCCACACTGTGCACTGATATTAAAACCAGATCGCTAGCACTTTTGCAGGGTGCTGCACATGCATGGAACGGAATACCGATAAGACATCCAGAGGAACTAGGATAACTCTGAGTATGTGTGGGCTCCTGGGCAACTCCTACCGTGGGCCGCATGGTGCTGTCATCCATGATCCCTTCCTGGCAACTGGTCCTAACTCGCCGCTTTATGGGTCCTCGTGGGTGCTCTCTGCCGCTTTCGAGTCGTCTCATGTTTCGAACTTCATATGTCGCCTAGAGTCACAATCCCAAACCATGTCTGCTATTGATCTCCGACCCGGGCCCGGGAAGCGGGATTGTAAATATGCTATGACGGTTGAAGATCCCGGTAACCAACTACAACGACCAGATTATGATCAAAGCGACATATCTGCAGAATTCTTTGATTCTTTGTATTCCAAATACATTACAGACTTGTGGAAAAAGCCACATCCGGATAACGTATACGCAATCATGGCTGGTAGATCTAACCCTCTTAACGCACTGATTTTACTCCAGACTGCATGATACCTGTGATATTGAATTTCTGCAGTTAGATTTGACTCTGACATCCATAAAAACCTCATTAGAAACGTCGGTATCTTCCTTTGCATGCACTGGGACACTTGCGATCGATGCGGGACTCGTGGAATAAACTCTTCTAGCACAGTGAGCCAACCAAATCAGATTTTATGACCCCCACTATGTTTCTTCTTGGGTCTCAGGTTTCTCCAGAGAACTATGCACTCGACCACCTCCCGAGAACTATCTTGGAATCTTCCGAGGTACAGGAGTCTTTCTTGTCACCTCTCGGTCTTACCAAGTCGTGAGACGAAGTCTGAGCTCTGACCTCTCAAAGCCCGCATGGAAGTGAGACAGTAAGGGGTAATCTTGAGACACAGCTATGGCTGAAACTAAGACGATTACCTGCTGAATTGACGATGGCGGTGTTTTTGAAGTAGGAGTAAGATAGTGAGTGATGGGATATGACCGGTAGACGGGCCAGGGAATCATTTTCCCAGAAGTGATTATGAGGGTTATTAGACCATGGTCTTCGACTTGTTCAGACAGAACTTAATCAACGGCCGGTTTGAGTTTAATTTGCATCCAGAAAACGTATTCTATAGACCTAGCTAAGTTCAGAACACATATACATGTAATCATTTGATCGTTTAATTTGACATACATACATTGTGATTCTTTCAATTCGAAGCTGAGATGTAACTTCATGTACATATACACATGGCTCATGGGGGTAGCTATATAAACAACAATTCATGTACTGGCAAGCGTATCGACAAAGAAAAACAATCCAAAGAATAAGCAGAGATACAAGACGGAAACTTGATGTAGATATATATTGATCCTGACGATCCGCATAAGGAAATTATAAACAGGAGGTTTTAACTACATGGTTGACAGGGGTACGTATACGACATGGTTTAAAAATTAACAGAATTAAGAATTAAAAGAAAATTGAGATCAAAAATCAACAAGGCTACAGAGCATGTTAGCCACCCTACCTCCGCGTGCCCTCCACTTGCTGTTATCCTTTTCGACGTATTCCTCTTTGATGAATTCTAGGAACTTCAGGACGTCCTCAATGGTAGTCATAGCACCTAATGAAACTCTCACAGCTCCAGTTGGTTTCCCATTCATAACATCACGGCCATCTCCACACACATGTCCGTCTTTGAAGTTTCTTTCCATCTCTTCACTCGAAAGCCCACAAAAGTAGGATACACCGCCCGGGTTGCAATGCCCACCTGTACGGATGTGAATATTCTTTCCCGCGGCCGCAGATTCGACACCTGAGTAGCCAATCCATTCCCCATTAGCTGATCGGAGGTTGAATGTGATGACTGGTCCCTGGGTGTGGGTGTTGGCGTGTTCATTTTCGCAGTAAATGTCAACAACCCTGATGCCGGTCTTTGGGTGCACTAGTGCCGACATCCTTGCAGTGAGGAAAGATGCGAGTGATGATGTGTGAAGTGAGATTTGTGCAAACCCCCCAAACAGCTTGGAATGGCAAGTCATGGCATGTCCTAAGGCCACTATGGCGTGGAAGGCGCATGTGCCGTCTTCGAGAAATTCATGCGGGTGTCCGTTGGTTCTCTTGACTTTCCAGTCCTTGTTGGCGATGAGGGAGTCCACGGTTCCGCCGCCGAAATAGCGCCGAGATACTAGAGCCTTGGCAGATGCACGGCGAACGATGAGGGCACCAAGATTTGGGAAACCAAACATCTTATAGAAGCTCAAAGACATAAAGTCTGGTGCCTCGGAAGGATTACTAAAGTCGATAGGCTTGGTCATTGCAAGAGCTGCCGCGTCAAAGAGGGAGTAGTAGTTTGGGCGGCGGCTGCGAAGAAGACCGGACCAATCATTCTGTGGGAGACGGTGACCGGAAAAGTTGGATTGCCCTGGCCAAGCAAGGAGACCGAGTTTGTTTTCTTCGGCGGTGAAGGTAGTCTTTTCTGAGGAAAGCCAGGTTTCGGTTTCGTGCTCGGAGTCGAAGCAGTGGGAAGAGGTTGCCAATTCTCGGACCCCCACAAGTGATGTGTGGACATCTCTGTGGTATTTGTATTCAAACCCACCAGTGTGTCCAGCAAAGGCGTCTGCTACTAATTTGATTGCAGCAGTAGCATTGGCGCAAAAAACAACGTCGTACTCAGCTGGGTCGGCTTTGAAGAGCCCTAGGACTCTGAGGCGGACAGCTTCTATCCTGTCCGAAGATAGGGTTGACGATGGGTTATGGGAGTGCGGATTTCCATAAAGGTTATTCATAAGATCCTTGGTGAAAGCCTTTACTAGTGAGCTACTATACAGTGTTGTCCCACTATGGTCAAGGTAGACAGCATCTAATTGAAGTGTTAGTGTTAATTCTATTGTAAGGGAAAGGTAGTATATTATAGGGCAATCTTTTCATTTCTCACCTCTAAGCTGCGGATATTCGTCTCTTCTTATCTTCTCCACCTGGGGATTATACCCTTGATCTATCAAGTCCCTCTTTCGGAAGAATGGAGTATGCATTTTTTTTTTTTTTTTTTTTTGTGTGTGTGTGAGTAAAGTTGAGAGGAATTGATAGTGAAAAAAAAGTTTCTTAAATACTAAAATCTTCTGGCTAGGTTTTTGGGCTTGGTGGAGTAAAACTGATTCTTATGGGTATTGCTGATATCGAATGGCGACGTGATATATACTGATTATAGCGGAGAGACCACATTATATATATATTTTCCAGAGCCTACCAAAAGAGTTTACATACAGCATGACACTACCGCACCGCTCTTGAGAATATTAAGATGGTAATCATTGCCCGTGGTCGGACACAGTGTGACCTATTTTCGGTCAGGTAATCGTAACTCACAACATTTACCTGGATAAGAATGCATGAGAAAGCTGAGCTACGGCACCTGAACTCCCAGTACAACCCACCGTACCGGGCTTTAATTATTTCGTCACCGCAGAACTGCTCTTTTCATAACGATCAACCTTAATGACCCACTAGGTAGACACATGAGTATTCATCGAAGTCAGCAGTGAGAATTGTAGGAGGATCAGGGCTAGATTGAGGCCTACCCTCCGGAATATTTTACCCTAGTTGTGCTGTTCTTCAATGGGTTAGATAATATGATTCTTACCAAACATCTGGAACAAACATACAGTCATTGGCAAATCAGGCAAATTCATGGTCACCCGCATCTCTGACCTCTCGGTTAATTGTACGATTATTAGTAGCTGATTGGTTTCTTTTTCTCGCAGAAAATGCGTGATGTTTTATTATGGAAGCCCTAATATTGAGTGAACGTCATCTTGTGTGGAGAGACAAGGCAGCTAGACCAGAGGGTGTGATTCCTGGGGCAAAGGTGAGATTCCCAGGGAAGTCACAAACATGTCACACATGATTGCGGCGGTGGTAGCAGGCTATTCACGCAGTCTGTGAAACATATCGGGTTGAATATTCTGGCGAGTATTTTGTCAAGTGAGCATTCTAGGTTCTTTAACCATTCCAAGAAATGCCTCCGCTCTTAATTCCAGCGATCGAGATGGACTCCAGATTCTAGACTTCGTAGTATCTAGCTGCACAGTCCAGTCGACGTCACAAAATACTTAATAGTACATGCGGCTAGTGTGGCAATACATATAGTTATAGTTCAAATAATACGAGTTAAGGTTCATAAGCTTTAATTGTATCCATCCTATCTCATGAATTGGTGCCTCTCTATTAATCGCAGTTGAAGCGATCGTAGATCGTACCATCTTGATATTAGCGGAGACAGTAGATAAATAACAGCAGCAGTAGTGGTAGTAGTATAAGAAGAAGAAGAAGATATCTTTAGCTCACTGTTATGTGGTATGTAGAATAGAGTTTTGGGTGCATATCCTCTGGTGTATCTTCCCGTCAACCCGCTAGATAATGTGATGACCAGTAGGTATGCCTGGACACCGACATCAGACGCTTCGGTCAATAGATAGATAGCGCGGCAGTTGTTCGCTTATCGTCAGCGTCTATTATTGGTTTCATTGCTAAAGACACAAGTTCTCGATATGGTCAAGCATAGACTTTGAACCAACTGGAGCTGAGAGGAGCTTCTCCGGACATAGATCCCTGGTACAGGAAGATCCCAAGCTTCGGATGAACAAGTCGTGCATTCGGCAGCTGAACCGTGGGTTTTGGGATACCCATGTGGGTTTGTGAAAAAGCGAGTACTGGATCCGATGGTGATCAATCGCGCTTCGGGACTCGGAACGTCTAGGTGCCCAGATCCACCATCTCACGTAGCACGCGGCGGTGAGACTACTTTGATATAAAGTGAATCAGAGTCCGGTCAGGCGGATTTTCAAATATTATGTATTGATTACCCATGGCTTTGTTTGGTTTATTAGGCTCGCATTACGATGCCTATCCTAGCTCAACCAAGTACAGGATGTTTACCGCTTCAGGAAAGTGAACATGACAAAAGACAGGAAAGGAATACCGATGAATAGCTAAGTCTTTTTGGGGGGGCGATGATATACAATCTTACGCCCCAAAGACCGGCTATATTCGCAAGAATCTATTCCGAAGTGTTTCATTTACCTGAATAGATTTGGTGATGAATCAATTGTTTTCCAAGTTCAGCCATGTGCATCCCGAATTTCAAGACTTTTCAAAAACATCAAAAGCTATAAACCCCGGAATGGAGACAAGAATCGATCCTTGGTGGATGTTGTACTATTCAATAGCCGGGGTGGTAGTTGATCATTTCCACGTTATCACCCAGCTGGTCAACTAAATCGCATGCAATAGCCCGTGCTAAGATGTAGGTCTGGCCTATTTGACTTGAAATTAGTAGCAACCAACCAGCTGTTCGAAACATTTGACACCGGTAGTCAAGAAATCAGCTCACGCTCCATGATCTCTATTATCTATTATCCGGGACTAAATGCTGATATACCCCAAGATCGAGAAAACCGATAGCTGCCTTAAGCTCTAGTTTCAATAACCCACCTCCACGGTTGTAGCTTGGAGTTCAACTCCTCAGTATCAAAACGTAGATGGATTATGGCCTACCCTCACAATAATATATATGCATCCACATCGGTACCTGCATCACCCTAATCAATCGACAGCCCCCAGATCGTAATAATCTTTCTCAGCAGAGTGAATATTCAGAGATCTCTGGACAACTTAACGAGCGGCTGCAGGTGTACCTACAGGCGGGATTGCCTACGGTTCAGGGCTTTTTGACAGGGGTTAAATCGCCGTTCCTCCAACTCGAGTTAGGCTTGAAATGCGGACCAGTGCAGGCTTGACCACATTCGAGCGGTGGGGTGTGGGGAGCGAACAGGTGACCAGTCAAGATTTGGGCTACGCAGGGACCACACAGGTGTCAAACATCTTGCTTAATGCAGAAAGTTGCATCTAAGTAGAAGATTGACCGGCTCCATGAAGTCAAAGGATTTCGCTGATACAAAAATGTGAGATTGAGTGGTCCGGGAAATGGTACCGATACAACAATGATGTTTTTGTTCCTGGCCAAACTTTTGGGAAGACAGGGTTAGGGGCGCCCCTTTATCGATACGGCAGAGCCAGGTCTCGGTCTTCGTATTTGGGCTAAGCTCAATTGATTATGAGTGCGATAAAGTGAATAGGAGATACCGCAAACGATACCTTGATAAGTACTGGCTCTGAACAGTAAGTCCACCTGCTACCTGAGAGCAGCTCTGAGGGATTTGTCCATCACTCTCCTGAGAGTGGGCGAGGGATTGGGTTGCTGGCAACGGAGATTAGGCGGTGTGTGTGTGAGTGGTGGTCTGTCAGTATGGGAAGTGCTGGTTTTCTCCTATCCGCAGCACTGCACGAGCAGCCGCATTGATTTTTTTTCCACGTCCCTTCCCGTCACCAGTCTAACCCCCCCGTCCGCCACCACACCTCCTTCCTTCATCCATCACCAACACCACCCTTCTCTCCTCTTCATCCTCTACATCCTCCAATCTTCCTTCTCCATCCTCCCACGATCTCACGAAGCTCTAGGATTCCTTGTATTCGATTTCTATCTCAATAATAATCAACCCTTATCAAAATGCGTGAAATCGTATGTTCCATCTCTCCCTGTTTGATATCGCGTGCTTAATCCCGTAGCTCTGTTGCTAATATAAAACTGAATTCAGGTTCATCTCCAAACTGGTCAATGTGTAAGACCCTGATCTTGCTCAGTGATTTTTTTAAACTGCCCCTTCCGTTTTCCTAACATTTTATCTATAGGGTAACCAAATTGGTAGTGCCTTCTGGTGCGCATCATCTTTCTTTGCGTCTTCTAGAAAAACGATGGACTGTAGATGACTGACTTTTCGTATTAATATAGGCAAACCATCGGTGGTGAGCACGGTCTTGATGGGTCAGGAGTGTAAGTTGTCAAATCTACCTTTAGGTGTTATCAAGTGATACTAATTTTCCCTTAGATACAATGGAACAAGCGATCTCCAGCTTGAGCGTATGAGCGTCTACTTCAACGAGGTAAGAAAAAGCACCCCTTACTTTCTATTCATTTAGAGTTTAGCTCATGCAAATCAGGCTTCCGGAAACAAATATGTTCCCCGTGCTGTCCTAGTCGATCTTGAGCCCGGTACCATGGATGCTGTCCGTGCCGGTCCTTTCGGTCAATTGTTCCGTCCCGACAACTTTGTGTATGGTCAATCCGGTGCCGGTAACAACTGGGCCAAGGGACATTACACCGAGGGTGCCGAGCTTGTCGACCAGGTTTTGGATGTTGTCCGTCGTGAGGCCGAGGGGTGTGATTGCCTTCAGGGATTCCAGATCACCCACTCTCTCGGTGGTGGAACTGGTGCCGGTATGGGAACCTTGCTTATCAGCAAGATTCGCGAGGAGTTCCCCGATAGAATGATGGCTACCTTCTCTGTCGTCCCTTCTCCCAAGGTCTCTGACACCGTCGTTGAGCCGTACAACGCTACTTTGTCTGTCCATCAGTTGGTTGAAAACTCTGACGAAACCTTCTGTATCGATAACGAAGCACTCTACGATATCTGCATGCGCACTCTCAAGCTTGCCGCCCCTTCATATGGTGATCTCAATCATCTTGTGTCTGCTGTCATGTCCGGTGTCACCACCTGTCTCCGTTTCCCCGGTCAGCTCAACTCTGACCTCCGTAAATTGGCCGTCAACATGGTTCCTTTCCCGCGTCTCCATTTCTTCATGGTTGGTTTCGCACCTCTTACTTCGCGTGGTGCTCATTCCTTCCGTGCCACCACTGTCCCTGAGCTTGCTCAGCAAATGTTCGACCCCAGGAACATGATGGCTGCTCCAGATTTCCGTAATGGTCGTTTCCTTACTTGCGCCACTTTCTTGTAAGTTTCCTTCTTTCCAGTAACGGGAAACGTTCACTAAACAGTCAAACAGCCGCGGAAAGGTTTCAATGAAGGAGGTTGAGGACCAGATGCGCAACATCCAGACTAAGAGCTCAAGCTACTTCGTTGAGTGGATCCCGAACAATGTCCAGACCGCTCTCTGCTCAATCCCACCCAGAGGTCTGAAGATGAGCTCCACCTTTATCGGAAACTCTACCAGTATCCAGGAGATGTTCAAGCGTATTGGTGATCAATTTATTGTCATGTTCAGGAGGAAGGCTTTCTTGCATTGGTACACTGGAGAGGGAATGGACGAGATGGAATTCAGTAAGTCTTGATCCTTCCTGAGCAATAGAGCCCGAATTAACCTTATTTTCACCTACAGCTGAGGCCGAGTCCAACATGAACGATTTGGTTGCTGAGTACCAGCAATACCAAGACGCCACCATTTCTGTAAGTTTATTCGCAATCATCACTCTACCCTCCAGCACTAACACTTCGGTAAATAGGATGGCGAGGACGAGGCTTACGAGGAGGAGCTCCCAGCTGAGGAGGCTTAAATCTTTACTTTACTTCAAAATACGATTACGAGTATTTGAGTTCGGTGCAGATGAAAGTGGAGAGTGGCAATTTTTTTCTTCGTTTTGTTGGAATTTGAATCTATACCCGTCACTTTTTAATAGAGCGCATATGACGAATACGGATGGTTTAAAAGGTGATCGAAAAGGGTGTAATGCTCCATAGTCTTGACTAATTTCAAACGTGTGCATTGCTTTTATCAAACCTCCCATCATTCTTGGTGATCTTATGTACTGAGGCGGATGTGAACATGTGGCCCCTGTTGTAATAAATTGGTAGAGTGACAGATGATGATAAAAGTAAGGCTAGGCACGATCTCAGGTTTATTTAGACCAACCTTATTTTGACTTCTAGCCCTGGCAGAGCTTTATCGAGCTGTGGTTGACTTTGTAATCGATAATGGGGGTTGGAGCTCGCACAGCCCCGTGGCATAGCGAAAATCAAATCTCTGCGCCTCCCGTGGTGGTGGTACCTAGCCATCACTACAGATCTAGGTGGTTTCTTCAAAGAACTACCTTAACTTCGAGCCCATGTGCAAAAATTTCAAGCATTCATATCTACCCCTACCGCACTCCTATTCAATCCTAGTTGGCATATAGAGCAAATCTTGCGACAATCTAACTAGTGCTTCAGTGGAGTCCATGTAGTGGGCTGATGATTGTGTGTTATACACTTCGCATTACACATGTAGTAAAGAAGACAAGGCTTACAGATGTTCGCATATGGCTATGTATGCTCACGAGGGTAAAGTAGAATTACCCGACCTCTACCACCATCACCGGTATCCTATACATGAAGAGCTCCCTAATATCCCTACTCTAATAGAAGCCAATTTTGCCTGTCACTCGTAAAGCTAAAACTGGTCACTAGTCAGTTACAACCATCGATCTCTACTTGGTAACCTCCCAATAGAATAGACAGGAGCCAGTATGTCTACCCCACCAAACGAAATCTCCGAGTCCCAGTCCCCGCCCCAGCAACCTACTACCGATTCAGAAACCGAAATGCCGCTCATCAACTGCGAAAAGCTCGAAGTCTACAAAAGCAAGTTGAGCCTACGTATGTAGATACCTATATCCCGCACCAACAGAAATACCTCATACACTAAAACATCTATGCTTCCAGCTGCTGTGTATCTCTCAACGGGCCTCAAAGCCCTATTCCGAGGCTCTGACGGTGCGGAAACATGGCATCGTGAAGTTTATACCAGCATCTCACGGCGGAATGCAATGAACGGCCCAGAGAGTCCAGAGCAACGGCGGGAGAGGTGGCCGAGTACGAGTGATGTGGTGGATGAGTATTGTAAGAAAGAGAATATCCGGATAGAGACAGTAGAGTTGGTACATGGAGCAAAGCTGCATTTAGTTGGTGAGAGGAGCAGCGAGGGAAAGGTTATTCTGTGGTATCATGGTGAGTTGTTAATTTGGGTGTTATGAACTCTAAAAGTGGTCCGAGTGAGGGCTGATAGTGATGGGTGGTGATAGGTGGGGGGTATGTAGGACCTCTAAAGTCAGGACATGTAATATTCCTGATGCAGTGCGTAAAGAGGCTAGAGGAGAGCGGGAAAACGGCCGTACTTTGTATCGTAGAATACGGTAAGTAAATACATGGCCTCTTGAAAATTCGGAATAATATGCTGACAGTAGGGTTTAGGACTTGCTCCAGAAGTCAGGTACCCCGTTCAGTATATTCAGGGTGTAGAAGCCGTCAGGCATCTTCTCAACGAAGCAAAATATGAACCTTCCGATGTAAGTAACCTCCAAAAATTTACCCACCAGTAATCGAAACATATTAACCAATAATTTACCCAGATAATAATTGGGGGCGACTCATCCGGCGGAAACCTAGCCCTCGGCGTTATTTCTCATATTCTCCACCCTCATAAGGACATCCAGCCACTAACACTCGGCTCCAAAGACTTTGGTGGCATACTCCTATTATCACCATGGGTAACCTTTGAAAACACAGCCAAATCGTTCAAAGAGAATGCTGAGAAGGACTACCTTTACGCCGAAAACGCTGCCGCATGGGCCCCCAGCGAGTTCTGCGATCACGCGGATTACAACTCGTATAATGTTCCTTTATCCGCAGACCCAAGTTGGTGGACAGGATTCCCAGGAGCGAAGACACTACTCGTATGTGGTGAGTGGGAGCTATCACGAGATGACATTAAGGAGATTGGTGAGAGGATGGGGAAGGGAGGAGTACAGGGTTTGACGGTGGAAAGTTGCCCGAAGGAGGTGCATGCCGCGTGTATCTTTGATGCCCAGTTTGGTTTTAAGCCTCAAATTATGGCAAAGACTGTGTTTGGGTGGCTTGTGACAGTGTTTAGTTAAGTCGTGTGACAGTGGCCATGATGGGCAGGTCATAAATTATCACTCGGCGCCTTTGCGTGAGGAATAACTATTTAAGTCGACCTACGTTCCAGGAAGTTTGTTCTTAATTTATCCTACTATTATAACTAAATCTAATAGTACGGATCTAAAGAAAAATTACAAGTTTCAGTAACACGAAGTGAGTTGTTCAAAACCTAGTCTTTAAAATAGAAATGGGATTTCGAGAGCTAGTAACGCCACGATGATAAGAGGCTAATTATTTCCTAACGAGTGCCTAATACCTCAAGATTCAAAGTAACCGGGGATACTTGGGCTCCACATTCGTTTGTAACGGGCATACACAGCCCTGCATCACATTAACCATAATCAAGAATTTCTGGAGGGAGTATAAATGCTGTGGACGAAATAGCCTTATGGTGTCGGTGGATGAGAGCTGATTGGGATGAATGGAAACGATGGGACCATGCTAGGGGAAAGGCTTGATTTTGTACTCTGCTGTCATTCCGATACCTGAGTCATTTCTATGGCAAAAATGGTGTATCGGTTGCGGTTGCGGTTGTGATTGAGCCGTAAACCTAATCCGACTCCCGCTTTCTAAACGCCATTGCAGTTTGTCTGACTTGGAAATTCAAAGACCAATTGTTTTCGCATCGTGAGGTCCCTGTACAAAGCCGTTTTATACCCCAATTCCACTGTTAGTTAATCTAAAACTACCATCATAAGACATGGTAATCCCTGCCAACATACCCCTCGTTTTTCTCAACTTCAGAACTAATTGCGAATGACTACATGTACTTAAGCTATGTATTGATCTGCCAGTCGTCAATTGGCCTCACAAAACAAACCAAGCCAAGTATCTGGCTTCATATAATTATTCATCATGATTGACCACGGATATCAGTACATAATGCCATGTGGAACCAATAACGAATCAATCAATCAGCGGCCAAATGCATGAATAATTATAATCGTTAGGAAGACCTTGAGGCTAGATACCTACTAAACACCCGGCGCATTATATCATGATAATACATATCCTAAAGGTCTTTCCTTCGTACAAACGTGGCCCACAATTTAGAAGGCATTTAGCCGGATGCTCCGCTGTTCCGCTGCCATGTCAAAACCTTAATATATTGGGGCTGATCCTGCCGACTTCAGGTTGCACATACGGAAGGGAGGATCCGAGCAGGAAGCATGCCCCCCCTGGTCCTGGTATTCGTTTATGAAGGGTCACGATTATTTTATACTGCAGCCGGAGCCGGTTTTGAGTAGGTTGAGCCGGCGATATTTATATGTTGTGTGATGATTGGCCTGATTTGGCGCGATTGATCTGCGCGTTTGTGGTGCGTGTGTTACTGTAAACATGCCAGTTGTTGTTTAATTCGTAAAACAAGGGTCAGTATTGGAACACCAGGGGCATGAAGGATGCTGAACAACTTGTGTTACAGGTTGGATCTAAGACTGATGTATAAGCTTTATCTGTTATATGGAATGGTTTCTTTCTGTATCGTATGTCTCGGCCCCAAGCCTAGCGAGTGATCGTCTATGAGGAAGATGAAGATGGGAATCGGAACATGTTCTTAGCCCGATTTTAGGGGCTACTACACTTTATGTTTCTTCTCCGCAATCAATGTGGTCCATAAGTACGCTCAAGGCGAAGTCCGAGAGTATCCTCGAGGTGCCTCGTCCTTATTGACCTCCGTCTTTGTGTGTCCTCGAGGGTGATAAAAAGTGTTTCCGGGGGAACAGAAACAGGCATTTACTCAAGTAAATAGCATAGTCTATCGAGGACGTAGGTAGTCTCAACCCAGTATATAGATATATTAACTGCGTATTATAGCCAAGAATTGTCCTTGGAAGTCCTTGAGGTAAGGTCAGATAATGACCTCGAGGCTCCTTGTTCTTTTGGGCCACCTCCCTTGTGTGTCTTCGAGGTAAGGGCACAAGAACACTCGTCCTCGTAGGCCACACTATTCGCAACTTGAGTCAATCCACATGTGAGTCAATGGAGATATTTTATAACATCTAAATCATCCTCTACGCACTTTACGAGTTAAGTCAGGGTTTCTCAAACTCTATGCGTGTTGAATATAGAGCTTACTTAAGTATTAATCCTAGCTGGCCTCCGGATGAATAAGTGTAGATCTTGGTTTGGCGATAGAAATATGACACGAAATAAGTTCATTGGATGGTTTAAATCGGTTCGTACTCGAGTAGCTCGGGTGGGATTTCTAGCGTTGCTATACTTTCCTGAGTAAGTAGCGCAATATACCAACGGGCGTAGAAGGAATGGTAGTCTTCGAGAAAGAAGTGAATGTGAAAAAGTGGCGTCCTTTCCTCCTAGTCATCCCATGAGTGACTACTCCATGTAGATATAAAGATATAAATGCACGCATCAGCTACATGTAGATACATGTACTTCCAAGTACAGGTAAGTTTATGGCCTTATGTAGAGAGCTATCGATTGAGCTAACTTGGATAGGAGACCAGACTAAAATACATGTATGAAAGGTCAGATTACGAATCTAGTCTGGATTGAGCTTCGTGGTACACTAGCACTGCATTAGCATTCAGTTGTACAGGTTTCCACATGGCGCCGTTTCAGGGAGACTTCCGTGAATTGGGTCTCGGTACATACAACCTTGTACACGGTAGAGTAATCTTCATGTCTAGAACGCTTCTTGTTCGACAAAATTTGGTTTACTTCATCGCTTTTGCCTCCTATAGCCTGCATCACGCATGCTTATTAAAGCTTTGGTTGCTGTATGTATACTTCTAACTAAACAAGGAGTGAGTACTGATCAAATTAATCCTGGTGGGATTTAAGGTGGAGGTATGAGGTACGTACTTTATCTCGCTGAGAGCACTAGCTGATCAACGGCCGCAACCTAGGAATTAACCCGCCAATACTTTAAAATAATCGATCACTATATATAAAGAAGAAACAAGGGAGGGGGAAGTATCTCTCACTATGTTCTAATCACCGGTTTTGTTCAACATATTGAAGCATTGAACCAAATTAACCCATGTTGACTGATTTACTCGTCATTTTGTCTCCAGACATGTAGCTGGTCAATACTGGAGGAACATAACAACATCGTTCTTCATATTGGCGTGACACCTCCTGCTCCACATATTTAAGATGAGACCAACCCAGTATATTGGGAGCCGTTTCCAAGTATTCAACCATGACGAATTGCTGCCCTGAGTGGGGTTAATTAAACTCGTAACTTGGAAAAACCATCACGTCGTAACGAACTACATTGTAAGTAGAGTTACTAAAAAAAAACGTAGCATGAAGATCGCTATCGATTAAGATTATGATTTTAGAGCCACGGTGTGAAGAGCAATTAGACAGGTATCCGGGATAGATATCTACTATACTATATATAAAAGAATATGGCCTGAAAGAGTTTCGCTAAACTGACCTATATAATCCTACATCCGGCCCTGACATTGGGGAGGCAGATTGGCCAAATAATGAGTGAGAAGCTAAGATAGTTTTATCCGCGATTGTAGGCTGGCCAGAGAGAGAGAGAGCTCCAATCGATAATCACACATACCCCGCTAAGGCCCTCCTCATGCCCCTCCAAAGAAAACCAAAAACGGACAATAAATACACAAAAAGTTGATGCTGCGACTATACGCCACCCACGGTCTACAGGTCCTAATTCGAGATATTGAACAATGCTTCCCGTGAAAGTGTCGTACTTCCCGAGCACCACTCCCACCCCCGGAGTTGAACCCACGCGGTGTAGCAAGACGAGGCGTCTACCACTAGACTACCACGCTCACACAACTGTGAAAGGCCGGGAAGTAATATTTAAGGGAGTGAGGGCAGAGCGGGCTAGGGGGTCCGAGACCTAACCCTGCAGTCACAATTTACCACGAACCTGCACTGGCAACCTTCTTGTTGGTATATAAATGTTTGAGGGATTTGAACGTCTGTGACAATGCGACCCACACAGCTACACATTACCCGCTCTACACAGAAGCTACACAGAAGCTACTCAATACATCACCTGAGCGCCATACTCCTCCTACAAAGGACCAAACGATGCTCGTATCCTATGCTACGACAAAGCACCCTCAGGACCCCCCCCCCCCCCCCAACAGACGCGAAACCATCTACCACCCCTCCGTCGCTCCCCAGCCACAGGAGGCCAAGTTCAACAACGATCTTCAACTAAACCCCAGACCACAACAATGAAGACCTGGCTTATGGCCCGGTCATATCCCACCTGCGTTCCTCTCTCTCGGACTGTTATCCCTTTCCCTTCCCCGAAAGCGGGTTAGCCGGCTCCTTCAAACAACTTTGTCCTGTGGCTGCCTCGGAGGGCCCAAAGTGGGGCTTTGAAGTCTCTCTATCCACGCGAATACCACAAACAGATATGGGCTACCAAGGGGATTCATGGCCTGCGGTATCTTCGCTATAGAGGACGTTCTATGCCCCGACAACAAGACCGCCCAATCTTTACTACACATCTGAGGCATTTTCTTTTTTCTATTGGAGTGGGGTTATGTATTCTACACACTTCCTCTAAGAGGCATACCATATTATAATTACAACACACGGGGGGAGGGGGGGAATTATCTTCACTCTATCGATATCCACACCTAGACCAAATAAGCCAGCTTGAGAAACCTGATGGTAGCAGTGCAGTAGCTTATCTGTTTGCTAGGTCCAACCTGAATATATGTCCCGAAAGCGCCCCACTGGGATATGAATGAAGGAAGCGGAGCTTTGTATTGCCATCATGAGAAAGTTTCTTTGGTACGTATCAGTTTACCGAGTGACATCTCATGATTGAGATATTACAATCACCACCAAAATACCTACAACCACAACCGCCACCCAACGCACCCCCAAGTCCCCAAAACTACCTTCGGAACAAAAAACACATATTTTCACCAACAGCGCCTACACGGCACAATTGCAAGATCTCCCCCAAGGCCCCCCACCAAGCAGTACCCCCTGCACTAGCCCATCCAAACAAACCTAACCCTACATGACCACCCCGCCGGGTAACGTCATCCCGCAATCTTCCATCCCACAGGCCCACTACCGCAAGTACTTGCTGCAAATCCCATAGAAACGCAACCCCCCCAAAAAAAAACACACACACACCTTTGGAAACACCGACAATGGCGTCCCCCAACACCCCCGAGGACGACGATGTACGTTTGCATCCCCCACCCACCCTACCACACCCAATTGGGGGGCTGTTTTTTGTGGCTAAAAGTGAGAGAGAGAGAGGATCTAGGTTTTCGCACGTTTCAAAGCAAGCACCGACAAGGACCGCGAGGACGCTGTCAGGGACCGTGTGAGGGCGCAGTATGAGAGAGCGCAGAGGACGCTGGCTGGGCTGGTATGGGTTTCTTTTTATTTTTATCTTTTACTTTACTTTTTTACTTTTTTCCCTTGTACTAGGAGGTTGATGTGCTGTGATGTCTAGATAGACGAGAACTCGACGCTGCCCGTCTCCATCTCGGAAATCAGGATCGAGGGCGCAAAGAACACCAGGAATGGCTTCCTGGCAAGCGTCATCAGGCCGGCGCTGAGCAGTGAGAGCGGGAAGAGCTACACGCTTGCTACGGCACTCGAGGAGCTCCATGGACGGACCAACACCCTGCACCGGTTCGGTATGTCTACCCACCTATATTACTACATCCAATTGGATTTCTGGAACCCATTGTGCCGCGGTGCTAACAGAGCTATGAAAAAAAGGCATCTTCCACCCCACAATCAGCATCTACCTCGACAAGAAGCCGACCTCCACCCCCGACCACACAGACCTCAGCGTCCTCCTCACCGTCGCCGAAAAGTCCCGGCTGCTGCTCAAGACCGGCACCGACGTCGGCAACGCCGAGGGCACAGGCTACGTCCACCTCACCTACCGCAACGTCTTTGGCGGCGCCGAGTCGCTCAACGGGTCGGCCTCCATCGGCACACGCACGCGCTCCGCCTACGACCTCAACTTCACCACGCCCGTCCTCGCAAACCCGGGCATCATCGCCGAGGTTGGCGGCTACGCGAGCACGCGCAGCCACCACCACTACGCCAACCACGAAGAGGCCCTGAAAGGTGCCCGCGCCGCAATCAAGTGGGGCGAGCACGAGGTCGGCTACGGCGGTGTGTGGCGGCAGGTTACGGGGCTGGGGAAGGGCGCCAGCCAGATTGTTCGCAGCGACGCGGGCGACAGTGTCAAGAGCGCGCTGAGCTACTCGTTCTTGAGGGACCGCCGGGACAATGCGCTGCTGCCTGGGAGGGGGTATCTTTTCAAGGCGGCTACGGAGCTGGCGGGGGTGGGCCCTCTCGGCGGGGATGTGGCGTTTGGGAAGGTGGAGCTTGAGTCGCAGGGTGCGGTGACGGAGCCGAGGACGGGCATCTCGTTTACGGCGGGGTTGAGGAGTGGGCTGCTGTACCCGCTGCCGTCCGCGGTGGGCGAGGAGTCTAGGCCTGCGAGGCCGTCGAGGATCAATGATCGCTTCCAGCTCGGGGGCCCCACGGACGTGAGGGGGTTTAGGGAGTGCGGACTGGGTCCCAAGGCCGGGGAGGACTCTGTTGGCGGCGATGCCTACATCGCCGGTGGGGCGTCGGTGCTGTTCCCGCTGCCAAAGCTGGGGCGCGAGAAGCCGCTGAGGCTGCAGGCGTTTGTCAATGGCGGGAGACTTGTGGGGCTGCAGGGTATTGGTCGGGAGGCGGGCGGCGACGTCAATAAGAGTGTTGCGCAGGCGGCAAAGAGCCTGACGAGCGAGCTGCCGAGCATCGCGGCGGGCTTCGGGCTGGTGTATGCGCACCCTGTGGCGAGGTTTGAGCTTAACTTTTGTCTGCCGATTGTGAAGAGGCCTGAGGACAGGGCGAGGAAGGGGATACAGTTTGGGGTGGGGATGAACTTTTTGTAGGTTGTGTATGCTGTGTGTGCTGTGTGCTGTGTGTGCTGTGTGTGTTCTTGTGCAAAATAGGGCTATATTTTTCTGTTGTAGATTTTTTTTCTTTTATCTCTTGTCTGCTGTTGTTGCTGTCTGTGGTTTGTAGCCAAAAAAAAAAAAAAAAAAGGCCCGGCCCGTGAATATAAAATCAAAGAATAGATCAGCTTTGGGATCAACCGTAGAAAGCAATTGCTTGCTTGCGTGTGTCCGCGACTGCGTGCGGTGGGTATTTTTAGCCCCTCTGCACCGAAGCAAGCGAGAGGCAGCGAGGGGCAGCAGCGGAGTCGAAGGTTCGATGATGTCTTTTCTCTCAGTTCGGCGAGGGATCGCCAAGACACACACGCCACTTTGGTGTGTTTCTCTCCTGCTTTTGGCCGGGGAGAGCGTTGGCTAAGTAAAGTAGCTCACACTCACTCAACCACACTCAACCACACACACAGCCTCTTTCTCTCTTCTCTCTCTCTCACTTCTCTCATCTCGCACCTCTCACCTCACTTGTTACTACTCTCTCACACTGCTATTCTCTCTCTCCCTATCTCTCTCTCCTCTTCTATCGCCCGTCCTCTTTGAATCCCATCGCTCGCTCGCTCAGATAGAAAAAAGGAGGGACGACCGTCGCTGCACTTCATCAAAACCGAACCTCCGAGAAAAACCGGGAAACGGATACATAGAGAACGGAAGGTACACCTTGCTTTGCCCGCCGAGCCCCCCCCCCCCCCCCCCCCTAGACGACTGAGGGTCGACTACACACCCACCGCAGACACTCGCTTTCTAAGGAAGCTCCTCCCCAACGACAAAGTTCTATCTGCACCGCTATATAAAACACACACACACACACATCTACAGACAGAGCAGAACCAGAACATCCCCCCCCCCCCTTACCCCTCGATCAAACAGTTGATCATGGCCACCCGCGCTGCAAATAACCGCGTAAGGCCCCCCAACCCCACCCCCCGAGTCCTATATCCGAGACCAGCATCTAACCTCTCACCACAGCTTGCCCGCGAATACCTCGCGATCCAGAAGAACCCCCCGCCCTACATTCAGGCGCACCCCAGCGAGGCGAATATCCTCGAGTAAGAACCCCCACCCCCACCCCCCACTTCCCCCCCAAGGTGCAACCCCACCCCCCACTCCCGCAACCGCATAACTAACCACACACTCCCCCACCCATCACAGATGGCACTTCATCATCACAGGCCCCGAAGACACCCCCTACGAGCACGGCCAATACTGGGGCACCCTCGTCTTCCCCCCGACTACCCCTTCAAGCCGCCCGCCATCCGCATGATGACCCCCTCCGGGCGCTTCCAGACCTCGACGCGGCTATGTCTCTCGATCTCTGACTTCCACCCAAAGTCCTTCAACCCCGCCTGGGAAGTGTCCACCATCCTCATCGGGCTCCTCTCCTTCATGACGAGCGAGGAGATGACAACAGGCTCCATCAGCACCTCCGCCGCCGACCGCCGCATCCTCGCCCACCGCACAAGATGGTGGAACAGCACCGGCGGCGGCTCCGGCGTGCTGGACCCCGCCACGGGCGCGGTTGTGCCAAACACTGTTGCGAGCTCGGGGCCGACGGGTAGGGGCGTGGGGTGGGGCGATATGGGGAAGCGCTTTAGGAGCGAGTGGCCGCAGGTTGATAGCGAGAATTGGGAGTGGATGAAGGTCGAGAGGATCAATATGCATACGGGGATGGCGATGCCGGCGCTGGGGTCGGGGACGCAGGAGGGGGCGGCGGCGGGAGCGGCGGGGGAGCATGGCGGGAGTGTGGTGCCGGGTGGGGGCGTGAGGAAGAGGGTTGTGGGTGCGGGGGCGAGTGGGAGTGCGGCGACGGCGGCGGCAGGGGAGGCCGTAGTCAGGGTGGGCGAGACTTGGATGAGGAGGCATAAGATGCTTGTGGGTGCGATTGTGCTCTTGGTGTATGTGCTCCTGGCGAGGATACTGGAGTAGGTGACCGGGTTTTTTTTTCCTTTTCCTTCCTTTTATTTTCCTTTGTGTTTCGGCCCTTTTCGCTGTGGCTGGCTGCTGGATGGGGATGAGGATGGGGAGAGTAATGATCTAGGAGGGGGGCGGGGGCATAACCGTTTATACTACTACCTACTACTACTACATGCTTTGTAGCAACCAACCTTTACGCTCTGTAGCTGTCTACAATGATTACTACAATAACTACTACTACTACTACTGCTACCACTACTACTACTAGCTTTTTCTTGTTATATGCATCTCCCTTTCTTTTCTTCTCCCATGATCATCTTCTTTTCCCATCATCATCATCTTCTTTGATTCTATCTAGAACTGGGGTGGGGGGCCCTTGGTAGGGTTGGTGCGCGGTTATTGTTTTTTTTTTTTTTCAATTGCTATTTTTCGTGGTGTATCGATCTTGAGCTTTAGGTCTGTGGAGGCCGGGTGGCTTGGAATGGGCTAATAAATTGGAAATCTCCCTCTCTCTCTCGCTCGAGCTTTGCTTCGTCTTTTGTGGGGTGTGGTGGGGTGGTGGTGAGTGGTTTTGGGAGGGAGGTATGTAGGGAGGTAGCGTAGCGTAGCTAGAGTGTGGGGAGGTAGTAGCTAGGTGGGTAGATACATGTAGGTGCATGGTAGGAAGGTACACGCACCAGAAAGGGGTAGAAATCCACTACCATATTCCAGTCAATACGCTAGTGATGCTGTAAGAATACGGTATCGATATGGTATTCTACTTACGATGATGGTTTTAAACCAGTATTCTTGACTCAATACCGCAGTCCCACGGTAGCAATTTTTACCCTCATTTCCGGGACTGTAGTGGGGTGGTGGGGTGGTGGGGGTGAGGTGAGGTGCGGAATTGAAGCAGTTATGAGTACATGTATTTTTTTGCTTGTTGCGAGTGCTTGAGCACTAGTACGCTTGCGGCCTTGGTAATGCGCGTGCTAGTGTACTGGGGGCGGGGCGAGTGCCGTGCGAGTGATGCGTTGTGATTATAAACACGGAGAGGTCCGGCTGGGGTTGGGTTGAGTGATTCTTTGTGATTCGAATTGAATTCAATTCAATTAAGTAGGTATGTACATGCGTGATTCAGTTTAAGCATGAGACCTACATGCATGTATGTTAGGATTTTAGGTGTGCATCGACCGGCCCTGGGTGGTTGGTTACTCACTGTTCACTCACTTGGATCATGCCTTGTTTGGTTCCGGGTCACGGAACATCGGTGAAGAGTGGGCGGAATTCTAGAAGCGGTAGGACCGGCCACGAGTACGTTTTCTGGGGTCACGTCCTACATGTCACCTTGGTAGTGTTATGGTATTGTAGTAGCAGTAACAGTTCCTGGCAGCTATATATGTTGCACCAGGAGCACGTTTTAACAATACTATGTGATTTTATCAGATACCATGACATGCACGACATTCCTCCACTGAAAACAATCTGAACGTTTCGCACCACCACCACTGCCACCTGAGCTCTAATACATCATGACTTGTTTATACCTCATACTCGTGTATCCAAAAAAAAAACCTCAACAGCACATATATAAACCAAAATAACTCCAACACTTCCAAAAACCATTCACAAAGAAAAAACACCAAACTCCCCACTCGATTCACGGGCCCTTCTTTTCCCCCTTTCCGTCCGCAGTTTCTCCGCTTCCGCCGTCATATAGTCGTAGAACTTCGAAGCGCTCTCGTTCGACATACACGCTTTTTTCAGGCTATGTCTATGCCCCAGAACCTGCATATCGTCTGTTGACCTGCACCGACTCAACCCAACATAGGCCTGCCCGGGGTCGAATGCCCCGGCGACCTGCACGGAAGCAAAGTCAAGCGTGCTTCCCTGGCTCTTGTGGATTGTCGTTGCCCACGCCAGCCCAAGCGGGATCTGTTTCCTGCTCAGAACTAAGGTGTTTGTTTTCTCGGTGGGGCTGAGCCATTGCGAGATTTCCTCTTTCCAGAGAACCGGAAGGATAGGGCAGCGTTTGTTAGTTTCACGGAAGGTTACCAATGGTATACAGATGGTTTCGTCAGCCTCCTTGGTTTTCTTTGCGAAGTAATCGGAGAGCTCTTTTTTTACATCGTCTTTTTTCCCTTCAAGAAGGCGACTTCTGGTGTAGGTGACGAAGCCGGTTACAACGCCACGAGAGCCGTTGACAAGCTTGGAGTCGAAGTCAATATTTGCGAGAAGCATCACCTGCGCGCCGTATCGAAGGTTGAGATTTTCCGTCACCGGGAGGTTATTGAAGAAGGCTTATTCCGAGCATGAGTGAGTAGCCATGAGACAAAACAGTTTGGTGAGGGCCTTTACGTTGTGCTTCCAACTCTGGTTTTGATAACCCAAAACTCTGCTTTTTATCAAGGCTTACCGAAAACCCTTGATCAACCGCAGTAAATTCCCAAACTTTTGAATTTAATTTGTTGAATGCCTCTTGGTTTTCTCGTTCAACATCTCTGCGGTAGGAATATAGCCTGGTCGGTATAATGCCGCTTTCGGTCGGTTTTAAAGGCCTATTTAAAGTTACTAAATAGTTTAGAATCTCATCTGTCACATCCCCAGTCTTAATCTTCGAAAGCATGTCAATCCATTTTTGATCATTTTGTCGAAATACTTTCGTCAAAATCGCATAATGGAAATTGATTTGCGACCATGTTTGTGTCTGAAAGCAATATTTCACAGTTTCATTCCAGAGATGTCCACATTCAATCCCCGATCGTGTTCGTGTACAGGTCGTCCAAGTGACCGAGTTTACACCCATTGCATGAATGCGTTCAAGATGTGGTACTTCCTTGGTGGTACGTTCATCATCCTCGCAGAGGTATTTTCTTTCTTTGATGGGAATAACAGATTCGCCTAACAAATTAGCATTTATCAATATTTTGAGTGTATGTGTATATTACCGCACTTATAACAGGTTTTGTTACTTTCAACGTCAACTGGTGGGAGCTGGAAAAAGTCGCCGCATATAACAAGCTGTACATAACCTAAATTCGCACCGATAATGAGCTTTATGCCTTCTTCTCAATTCCATCAGGGCACAGACCGAAGGCCGGAATCGTGTTTAAGGTCTGTTCTAAGCCATTACTATCAATTTTGTCGAGAAGGTCCCTGGGGCTACGGAAATGACAAAGTCTTGCAATTTTATCCAATTTTTCGAATAAGTCCGGTGATAACTATGTAGCGGCCGAATCAGTATATCTCTCCCTTTCATGCGTTTAGAACAATCAAGGTACCATAGAAACTTCATCTATAATCAACACATCTATTTCACGCCAGACGCCTACCACTGACCTACTTCCCAAATTTTTATTTTTCTTTGAAGGTTTGAATGTTGATTCACCCGATTCATCCGATATCATACGTATCTCTCTCAATACTTTGGTGATATAATTGTTAAGGCCTTTATCGCCTTTCCCTAAACCACTCCATGAATGTATTGTTCGTCCATTTATGAGAACAGCTGCAACACCGGTGGGTGCAGTGATATCATACCGTTTTTTATTTTTCCGTAGATGATATTTTATATGTTTCAGGAGTAGAGATTTTCCTGATCCAGCTGGGCCCGTAAAGAAAACATTATGGCCGTCCAATACGAGACCAAGTATGTATTTTTGGTCCTCAGATAGTTGTTCTGGAGGTAATTCGACGGAATCCTGCCAGTTTAGACCCTCGATATTCCTTGGACTTTCGGCATCTCCGTCGGCTTTATACGGCTCAATGACATTCTTCTCCCATTCTTCTTGCTCCGTACAATCCTCCCCAAAGCGTTCTCTCAATCTTGCATTCTCCTTGTCGATTTCGCATCTTTTCATGTACTCCATCCATCTGAATGCCTCTTCTTTGCACTCAAAGATTCTGTGACTGGCATTAGGATAACCTTCGACATATCTCTTAGAGTCCCCTCTAAAGTTTTATTCCCCACGTCAGCTAGATGACCTTCACTAGAGTGACCCAGGCATGGTTTACATGTCACAGAAGATCCCCGTTAGGCGGCCGGTAGAAACTGCACGATACATCTCGCTTCTGGCAGACTTTCTAGAATAGGTTCGAATTGGAAGTATCGGGTGCTGGTTGTTGTACACCCGTATTTTATGGGATAATTGAGACTCGATGGCATGTAGTGCTCGCTGATATTTCCAGCAACTATCAAGGCTAGGCGTGTGTTGGCGTACTCGGATGGAAGAACGCAATTGGAGATGTCGTCGCGGGCCCAGGCACCCCTTAAGCATGCGGATAGAGTATGTAAATTTTCAAAAGAAGCTCCTAGAGAGACTACTACTCTCTTGGTGTCAACCTCTTTGATATTAGTCCGCAGGATGTATTCCTCAGCCCCGCTGCAAGTGCTTAGGTTTTGGGGCTTCTCCGTCCTCTGAAACCGTTCCCGTCTTGCATACGGCTGGCTCCCCGCTCTCGGTTATGCATGCAGGACCGAAAAAGGTAGAGTAGAGTACATGCATCTACCCAACTCAGCTCAGATTATTACGTAGAGGACATGTACATACATGTACCTGCTACATGTAGCTAGATGCATGTAACTTTGACTCAATCAAGCGCTACTTTCGGTCGTTCCGTCCATTTATCGATTCCATACCACTTGTATTTCTTGTACTTGAAAGGCTGTAAAATCGGGCGTTTTGACGTTTCCTGATGGTCAGTTAAATTGTCGTCCAACGCCCCTAGCAATTGAACAGGCCAACAATCTAACAGAAACTATCAATTTTAAAATCACCATAAATAGTCTCCGCGGCAGTCTAAGAGGTCCTTAAACGGGCTGCCAACGTGCCCGCGGGACCCTCATGTAGCAGTTACCAGAATAACCTCGTTAATAGCCCGGCCGGCCGACTGCATTGTCAGAGAACCAAATAAGTTGATAGACTCTTTTGGAATTGTTTCGTAACATTATCCGACCCCACAGAAACTAATGCCACATATAGGAAAACTACCTATCCGTGAAGCCGAGACAAGATGTGTATCATCTTCAGGCAGTCTTGATTTTTTTTCGAACACAGTTTCAACCGTTGAAATTGCTAGCTTCCATGCCTACGGACGGCACAATACAACAGTAGGAAAGTAATAGGAGAGTTCTCAAGAAAAGCAGCTATTGTGTCCTCAACAATTTGACAAATTCCCCCATGATTCCATCTGGAACACCACCCATTCCCTCCAAAACTTTCAGATCGCTCTTCATTGTTTCCTCATTGGTGGTTCCGTTCATTATTGATACTCCTCCACCATTCTCCCATTCCCTCCCAAGAGACAAAACAAGTGCATACAACGCCTGCTCTTTTGTCCAACCCCTCTCTTCGGCGAATCCATTAACCAATTTAGACCTCAGCAGTCCTGGATTCGCCGTCAAGGTCCAGAAGCTCTGATAGACCAGCCCATGCTCCTTACAAAAAGCCAAAACCTGAGTATCGTATCCCGTCGCTTCGTGGAATCGGTTCTGTACAATTGATGGCCTAACATTTATGGCTGGGCTGCTGTAGAGTGCTGAGAGAATGGGAAAACCGCAATTTGAGATCCCAAGATGACGAACTTTGTGCGGGACAAACTGTTCGAGGCTTTTCCAGGCCTTGATTGTGTCTTCTAGGGTCTGCAATGGTGAGTGTAGTAGAACCGAATCTATATAATCCACGTTGAGATTTTTCAAGGAAGTCTCAACTGATTGCTTGACCTGTGTGCTGAGTGGAGCTGTCGCATCGTAGGGGGTATTGCTTGGGTCCTGCCCATTTGGAGGGGTGAATTTGGTCTGTATATAAAGCCTAGAACGGTCCACCATTGAGTTTTCCTGGAGATGATTGAAAAGGCCTTGGCCCACCAGATGCTCCTGGTAATGTTTCGGCTGGCAAGCAGTGTCAACTCCAGTGAATCCATGAGAGAGAGCTGCTTGAACAAGAGGGGTGGTTTTGTCTGCCTTCCAAGCGGTTCCATACAGGAAAAGAGGATGACTTCGGCCACTGGGGAGTGTTAAAACAGGACTTGGATCTGCTTCTGTGGTATCAGGCATCTTGAAGGCGATTGAACGAATTGCTGGTGATAGTTTAAAGGAATAAAAGCAATTGTGGGTAAGATGTCTAGATTGGCGTGCAAGCATGTAGTCAAAGATATAGCTTTTGTGCTCGGAACTTGGTATGTTTCTTTCAATTTTTTACTTTCAGGTTGCCCTTCTGACATGACGTAAAGGGGTAGGTACATGCACATGTACAATGTACCTACATACGCTTAACCGCGGCATGACCAATTATAACCCTGGCCCTAAGGAGATCTCCGAAAATAATGGAAAGGCATTCCCAAAGACGATCTGTCCTTTAATTTACAGACAAAATCTCTTCCCAACGAATCTTCATCTGCCCTTATCGTGGAATTGCCTAGGTCTTGAAAAGTTGTTTTTTTCTTGGCACCCTGGAGCACATATACTGCTTGCCGTCTCTACTACATGTACCTACATATTATCATAAGAAAAGAAATTTTTACCGCTGAATACCCAGGTCACTATCAATGGTTGAAGATTCTATACGTTCAATTAGAGATTTCCTAAGGAGGGGGTTGCAATAGTTTAGTATTCATGCGTAACTGGAAAAGTATAGCTTCATGGATTCGCACTCGGGTATCCTTGGAACTCCCGACTTGCTAGGTACATACATAGTAGATCATTATCGATAACAACGGTACATTTGCAGTCCCCAGGTCTCAATTGGTGGGGTTGGCTCCGTCGGAGGTCCACATATTTGGGAAAATACACCCGTAAGTGTAGATCTGGAGTTCGGGGTAATTCTTTATTCTGGTTACCAAGACTTCCTAGCTTCCGAAGGTTCGAATCAATGCCTGTCACCAACTAATACAATATTACCGTTAACTTATTCGTTAACATAATGCTTCGAGCTATTACTCCGTACCAATTTATCATAGGGCCAGGTCACACCTAATTATAGGCATTCTCGTGTAAAGTATCCTGATTAACGATAACCATAGAAGCTTTTAGAGTGAACGTTCAGCCCTGGAATACCACACACATGTGATATGGATCAAGTATGTATAATAATATGTATCCTGCAAGCCCAATTTCTTTACACACCCTGTCATTATCGTCATAAAAGCACAACCTCAAGGATCCGAGATGTCGGAAACTATGCTGGAATGATATACAGCCAATGATAATCAGCACGCTAAGACCTTCCTCTCGATTGGCCATGTGTCAAGGTGCCGCTCACGATCAGCTGCCAATGACCAGATACTCGTATCAGAGCAAGAAAGTGCCGTAAAGGCTGCTACTAAGAGATGCATATAATCGATCCTTATGCTTTGATACGTTTGACTGTGCATGACGTACCCGCTAAGCAGGCACGTGCAGGAGCAAAGCAAGGCTGGTTTCGGGGGAGGTCTCCAATCACGAGCTTTCAAGGCGACACTTCGGATTCATGAGTCAGGATAGACTTCCCCACGAATAAGCATGCCATAAAGGGTCTGTACGACGAGCTTGAGACGAAGTTGATACAGATAGGGTACCATGACCGGGGATGCGAAGCAAAGCATCGAGGTGGCAGAGTCGATCGGTCTACAGAGAACGCTATAGGCTGTGTTTCTGTTATCGGAAGCATCGAAAAGACAAAGATAAAGGAATGAGGGATCTTTATACAAATCTAATTGCCTATGTGCGCAGTCTGGTAGGCAACAAAGTGGGCATCAATGAGAATGCGCATGAAGATAGGGAGATGTTTACACACCCGTGGGATCAGTCGAAGGCGAGGCGAAGAGTCTTTTTGCTGGAGATTGCGAACCACCTGTCTGTTGCTTTCTACTGTATCAAGCAGCCCACAGGAAATGGACGTATGTATTCTATGCAAGTTTGCCTGAGTGTTGAACAAACAAACACACGTGATGGCGTTTGTATCAACATCCAACAACATACATGTATGAAACGAGGCTGCATTCATAGGTAATCACTCGATGGGAGGACCGAAGGAAATATAGGTCGCCTCCTTCAAGCTCCTATAATGTCCTAGACGTTCAATGACCTAATAAATGAAGATTAGTACACAATATACACGTCCACGAAACGGCAGTCATGTTTGCAAGTATATCAGGTTAAAAGTGCCAGAGAGAAGCTCATTGTCTAGACTCATGCAGACGTTTTATTCTGGGGCACATACTCTACGCTATCACACGCTGTATATTCACACTAGCTGGTCAGGTGTCAGATCAACAAGGACCCATGTATTTCATTTCCGACAGCCAGGAAAGCCTTAATCTTGAGATAGTACGTCAGTTGAATCGTAAATAACAAATTCTGGGGGAGAAATCGAGATGTAAATAGAAAGCTTCCAGACCCATGTACTTACACACAACTCCAGGTCTTTGGATAATCATGCCTAGTCACTCGCTGAGATGATTGTGCAGATGAGTTGACTTTGTCCGATCGTTTACGTACGTACTATTGATATTTATCATCGCAGGTCCAGAATTCTGTCGCACAAGCGCTTGTACCCAGCCCTGTGTATGTACGCAGAAAGCAATTTGCCAAGATAAGCGTTACGGCTACAAGCACGTAGGCGTATCTGAGGCATATTTTGAAAGCCTATGAGAGACTGATGATGGCGCAGCGCAGTAGGTATGCCTAAATCAAAGCTCCACGTATTGAAGCAGCACAAAGAGGAGGTTCCAGTAGACAAAGTCACTAGGTGATGGCGGCTCTCTCTGCCTCGGGCTACCCCAATGTTTGACCATAACATTGCCGACCTCGTACATATACATGTATGAAGTGCAGTACACTACTGGTACATGATGTAATCATTTTCTGGGGCATCTACAGGTGGTATGTAAGTTAAATGAGTTTTAAGCTTTCTTAGGAATCAAGTTGGTAATGTTTCCACTACACTAAGTAGGTACATACCTCGTGGTGGAGAAGTTCAAATTATGACAAGAACATGGCATCCCCCCCTCGGGATGAAGGACTTCAATTGGCATCCTAGGTCTCCAAGGTGATGTATATACGTTGGATGCGCAAAAACGTCAAAAAGATCAAGAAACAAGGGTATTGGATATTTGCCTGTGAACCGATGAGCACGTACGTCGTTGGGCGCAGCCTTGATACATGTAGCTCGCCAATCGGTACAAGGCCCTCCATGCCTACATGCATGCAAATTTGAATGTAAAAAAGAAAAAGAAAGAAAAGAAAAGAAAAGAAAAGAAAGAAAGGAAGGAAGAAGAATACTCCGAGATATACACTTTATAGAGAGCATGAACAGTGTGAGCTTTAAATTTATGTACATGTAGTTATCGTGGGCTAGAGCAACACTAGACAACAGACTCGGTTACTCGTCTATTCGTAGCGTTTCCGAATATGGTTAATATTGCATGACATACAAAAAGGTGTATTTGGCGCTTTTTTGTATGGTATGCAATAGCAGTCGTGTTCGGAAACGTCATGAAATTAGTCTTCGGTACCACCCGCTGACGTATATACTTCTTCCCTACTCTATCTATATCCTGGGTTAGTACACTCAAGGGTATGTGCGAGGGTAAAAATAGAGTTTTTTTTTGGAACTAGCACTACATGTGTATATTAAAGTTAGCACCACACGTGTATATTTGGTACTACCATAGAATTTTGCACTGCACTAAACCTCCTGCCCTCGATATATATGATTGCAGAGATACAGGTATCATATCGCAGTTTTAAGTTTACACTCAATATCAATAATCCTAGAAGTGCATATTACAGGAACACTGACTCCCTGGTATAGATTCCCTTGTCACACCGAAGAATGACTCTAACTGGCTGCACCAGGTTTCCGCCGACGTGCACGGCCCACTCTAGAGTTGCACTCGATACCGGCACTTGGAGCACATCTCAAAGCTCCTCACCAGGCACAGAAGTGGGGTTGTGATGAGGATAGAAGGTGCAATCAACCTATCAGATCCTTGGAGCTTTTTTTTTTTCTTTCTTTCCCTCCGGTTCATCATTCATGTGCTCAAATCCATCTTATTCCCTGAATCCGCGTCAACGCCTTATCCAAAGTGTTCTAATTAGAGTACATGTACCTACATGTATACATAGAGTATAAATCTTTGATGAGAAAAACACACGCATGTGTGTCTCCACAATTAATCATCACCGGGAGTTCCCAGGTAGAGTACTTGCTCCGCAGCCGCCAAAAGAATTGTTGATACCGCCGGTCATATACTCAAATTCGAGCGATACAAAAACCACGGAAGGAATGCCCAAGAAAGCACGTAAAACACCACATGTATCGCCTCGTATTCTCAATACATGTACGTGTTCTACTATACTCTAGAGCCAGACCATATACACGTATAACACACTCTGAATTACATGTATATTAATTATATACTGTACTCAGCTGGCCCAGGAACTAGAATCATTGCTCTATAATCGGGCGGTTTTATAAACCAAGAGGTATATAGGTAGGGAGGTAGGGAATTCATATTCATCATAGTATACTAACGTACGTAGTATAGTAGGGTTATCCATGCTTAGAGTTAAGGTACTCGATATACATGTAGTTTAGGAAAAAAAAGGATGACCATTGATATACGAAAAACAACCATTGATATACGTAAAATTAGCCTTGGTGCGATAATGTTGATATGAGATTTCAATGGTCAACAGCCTATAGTGCAAGTTACATCAAACTATAAAAAGCAGCACCGGATCTGCTGCGCCCCGACTCTCTTCTAAAAAGCTTGACACATGTACACAGCTACATTATGTAGAGTAGACAGTAGATCTAACTCTCTTAAATCCCTCATGCTTTTCGTTCTCGTATGGTTGTGCGTGGCCGTTACACTCTCGTGTCTTTCCCCTCCTTATTCTCAACAAACCTACATACATGTTGTCGTAGTAATTCTAAAACGAGTACGTGTCGCCTGTGTAGGTTGCTGTCCGATGTCTTGCTGTATTTCATCCTGACTCGAGGTTGGTCTTACGGAAGGCGCCTGATCAATAGTGGTTAGCGGCTCCGATAGATCGGTCAATCTAGATTTTAAGTCCCCGCGTGAAATTGGTGTGTTCAGCCTTGTGCCTGGCGGCTCATAGAGTACGTACTGGTAGGTATCATTGGGAGGAGGACTTTCCAGAGACAGTCTTCGCCCAGTGCAGTGCTTTTGTGGAACGTGATGGTTTTCAGGCGGGTGAAAAATCATAGCCGAAACATAGTTATACATCTTGTGGAATACTCTCCGCGAGTATATAATAGCTGGTGTAGAACGTGCAGAGCTTTCTCAAGGTACCATTAATCGCTCCTGGCTAGCTAGCTATCGTATCATGGTTCGCCTCATACTAGGACTTCTGGCCCTTGCCGCAATCGTATGCGACTTTACTGTATCTGCAATTCTCCCAAATCCCAATCGTCGTATCCGCCGGCAAGCAAGCAATTGTTCTACTCCGGTAGATCCCGCGATAAAGGCACCGAAACCAAACCCTTGGCTTCCATTCTCGAGAAATGAGACAGCTACACTTCTCGAATGGCTCCATGCTCCAGCTCAAGGGCTCAATTTGACGGTATATGCAAACTTCACCCCTTGGGATAACCGTGTCGGGGTTACCGAGCTTTTGATTCCGAATAAAACGGATGTTTTGAATTATTTGGAGGGCGGTCCTGCTCCAGTCCGGTATGCGCGTGTTGAACTTTACTTTGGCGCCACAGAAAACCCGTATACTGAAGACTACATCGTAAGTACTTATCGACATGTATTAAAGAACTTATCTGCGCGTAGCCGCATGCTAACCGTTGTAACACAATGTCATTAAGGTTGGTCCTATTCCCGTTTCGGAAGCAACAACTATCAACCCTCTGAACTTTATATACAACAAGGGCAATGGCAAATCACCTGTCTATGCTGCCGATTACCAACTCCTGATTCAATGGGCCGAATCAATTGGGACGCAAATTTCTGATATCATGCTGGACATTCTTGGGACGGTATGCTGCTTTTATAATGCTGACGGTGCACCTACTTTATTTACAAACGTCCTAATCGATATTTGCTGGGCTTAGGATCTAAACACATCTCGTATCATAGCATCGGACCCTAAACAAGAGGATGGTAGGACTATTCTCTGGGCGCAATACGGGCTCTATCCTACAAGTGAATATGATAGCGGGTCTATCCTCCCACAGGGCCTTTTCTTGAAAACCGGTAAGAGATCTCTCTCCACCCATAATGAAGATTCAGCCCCTCATTCGTCAATTCAAAATAAATAGATATCACTGGTCGGAAACCGGAAGAATGGAAACTGCTCAATATCTTTTATGATAATATTCTATATGATGGAGTTGATGAATTCCGCAAGGCGTGGGAAACTCCCGGGTTCAACAAACTTACGAAACAAGTCGATGGAAACTGGACACACACGGGAAGATCTAGCACAGGAGAAAGTATCCCGCTAGATGAACGGGCGCCTCCAATCTCGATCCAGCCCGAAGGTCAAAGATTCAGTGTCGACAAAGATGAAAATTATGTCAAATGGATGGATTTCGAGTTTTATACCGGCTTTAGTCGAGATCTAGGGGTAACACTCTACAATATCAAGTACAAGGGTAAGCGAATAATATATGAGCTTGGGCTCCAAGAAGCGATTGCGCACTATGCCGGGAATGATCCCATGCAAAGCAGAACGGCATACCTGGATAGCTATTACGGATTTGGCCCCTACGTGTTTGAGCTATTACCAGGATACGATTGCCCAACCTATTCAACATTCCTCAAGACCTCGTACAGTGAAGCTGGCTATTCATTTACCAATAAAGACAGCATCTGCTTGTTTGAGCAGGATGCGGGATATCCTCTCCAACGTCACACTTCTAGGGACTTTATAACGGTCACAAAAAACACGGTGTTTACACTCCGATTCGTTTCAACGGTTGGAAATTACGATTATAACTTTGACTATAACTTTTACCTTGACGGGAGCATTGAGGTGAAGGTCAGAGCATCTGGATATATACAAGCGGCTTTTTATGCCAATAACGAGGATTATGGCTATAAGATTCATGATGCTATATCAGGCTCTATGCACGACCATGTCTTGAATTTTAAGGCTGATATTGATGTGCTTGGAGTGAAAAATACTTTTGAGAAGGTCGCTATCGTCAGCGATACAGTAGAGTAAGCCTTTTTTTTCCTTGGCAAATAGTTGCTTTTTAAACTAACATCTGTCGTAAGTTATGTGTGGTCACCCATTCCTCGTAATACTATGCGTCTTGAGCGATCTTTTGTTGAGAATGAGGATGATGGGAAAATCAACTGGCCAACGAACAGTGCTGCAATGTACGTTGTTGTCAACACCGATGAGCCCAACATCTATGGAGAATACCCTGGCTACAGAATCCTCCCAGGTAACAATTTCAAAACAATCTTCTAATCACGAATGATATCTTCTAACTTGAATACCATTACAATAGGTTCTGGATCCCCAATTCATCTTACAATCCAAAACTCGTCAAATCTGCTCAATTCCGCCGAGTTTGGAACCCATCATCTCTATGTTACCAAGCAGAAAGACACAGAACCCCGTTCTGCTGCCGCCGCGAACTCAATGGACCTTGGAGATCCACTTGTAAATTTTGGGAATTTTTTTGATAGCGAATCATTGGCTCAAGAAGACATGTGACTAGCCCTACTGAACTCCGCCTGAAAGCCAAGAATTCTAACCGGGAAACAGAGTTGTTTGGTTCAATTTGGGCATGCACCATGTTCCGCATACCGGTAAGCTTCTCATTTTACTCACATCCTAAAAACAACTACCATTAGAGATACGAGAAAATCTGACGAGACTGTTTTGCTTTCAAGGCGATCTCCCGAATACGGTATTCACGACCGGACAGTCCAGCGTTTTCCTTTCACCTCATAATTATCTCCTCGGAGATCCGTCTCGATTTACCTCTCAGCAAGTAGAAGTGAGATTTACACCCGGGGTCGATAACTCGGCTGTTGTGAAAGATGCCCCATCCACACCCAAATGTTTGGTGGTAGACATGGTATTTTTACCCCACCACTATCCGACCCGGCCCCGTTAACTCAAAGCTGACGTGATTTTAGTCTCCAATGTTTCCTGATTTCAGCACTTACCAGGGCGGGGAGCAAACCCGGAAATTCCCCTACACCGATGAGGTGGATCCTAATGCTTCGGACCCCTGATGGAAAACACTAGCATTGTCATTGCGAAATTCCTTGTTAGCAAAAGTGCTATATCGAGATCATCTGCAGAAGGTCTTCGTAGATTATCACTGGCACATTAAACTACTTTGCTGTAGCTCTCTTTTGTCTCATTTTCATAGCTAGAAATATTAAAACTAAATTTATATCTCGTAAAGTCTCCTGAATGGTCCCAAGAAGCGGATGGTTACAAAAAAAACCCTTATCACTTACCTTATCGCTCTCCTAAAAGCACAAACCCGAAAGAAAGAAAAAGAAACGCGACTGGGAAGAGAACTGGAAAACGCCATTGAACGATGCCCCGCAGCGTATCCCTAACCCTGACAAAGTCTCAGTGCGAGAGAAAAACGCCCACATGAAGCTGTGGAGAAGCTTCAAGCATACATGTAGATGCATGCCAAAATAGTTGAAGGAGGCTATGCTATGAAGATGCATACATGGAGATAGAATATGAGGTAAGGTTCTCGCAAGGATTAATATTTATAGGATAAGTACCGAAATTCAAGTACTTCCTACCTTCTTTTTTACAAACTCTAAACTTTTCAGCTCGCTTAGCGATTCAAACGTCTACTGTATGTGAAGCACTAAAGATGAGCTGTTCTAGCACAAGAAATTATCAGCAGAAATCTGTATTACTCTTCTGACCAATGTCGGTGCCATATACCAATTGTGTGTTGGCAGCTCTACAGCCCTTCCCGTGAGCTTACGAGCGGCTGCCCTTGGAGCTGGGTAGATCTATCTCCGGCTACCGGGGGACCTACATCTCATGAACAAGATATTGTTAGTACCAAATGACACTGATAACATTGGTATTTTTGGACAGCAACCCCACAGATTCTACCCTTGTACTTGAGCAAAAAAGCTTAAGATTGGAGCTTGGTAGACTATACGATAATTCATTTGATTGGCCCTAATATTGCAGCTGCGGGGGGACCCGTTTGGGTCACAGGTTATCACTCGCCAACCGTTGCTGTTATTGAAGCGATTGACGATCGTGCCTGGTAAATTAACCTGAGGGGAACATACCACAAATATTATGTAAACTGAGTTATTATGATATCCGGGTTGTTCACCTTAGGATCCGATATTATTCGTGGACACTTTACCGATATGATTAAACGCTCGACTTATCATCGATGACCCATGGTATTTTCCCTGCTTGTTAATTTCGATGTTTTTCTTTGCTTTTTTCCTTCTCTTTGTGAATAGATAATTAGGGATAGATTCAACTGACGACATGCCATAATGTACATTTATTTATTGGGTAAAGGGCAGCAGCACACGGCAATCCCCATGAAACCAGAAATACACAGCCGAAGGCCTACGAGCATCTGTGTACGGCTGAACCTTTACATACACGAGCATGAGTGAGTAGCCGCCCGCACAAAGCGCAATCGAAGCTGGTAATTGATGGATGCATCCTAAGCCTGTTATTTTGGGCGTGTAAGCTAGGTAAGTCAAAAAGCTATTGAGATCTTATTTTTGTCTCTCCTCCACATTCCATCGATCTTCAACAGGACTCAGACTCATCGCAAATCTTCTGTGCAGCCCTTGGTCACCCCCGCAAAAGCTTGGGTTTGCAAAACCATGACATTAAGTGCAAAGACCCAAGCTCTAGTCTGCAGTGCAGTGCAATACAACCGCTGATGGTACATACGGTACATATGTATAGATTGGATCTCTGGTCCGTTCTTCTGGCCTTGCAGTAGCTCCGAGACCTGCAGAAGGGAAAAAATAAAGTTCGATAACTAGGCCGCCTGCTGATGGAACCTATCACTAACGAATGTGATGTATGCAGCTAGTATTTACTCCACCACCATCACAACATCAACCCACCTCGATGGTTCTCGGATTATCTTTATGTACTCTACCTAGTATTTACTGGGTGCAGTTAATATGTGGGAAGAAAGTTCACTTTTTTTAGAAGCCTTGCTGCTTTGCGTGTTCTGATGCCTCAGCTGAGTTAGACCATTTCCTTTTGTGTCAGCGAGGCCTCAATACCTTTTGCTTTTTCCAAAACGGTTAATGGCGATAATACATGCAGATACGTCAGCTCATTGGCTGAAATTGTCTCGCAGATTAGCTTGAAGTGGAGAAAACTGTCGAGTACGTGGCCATGGCGGCGGCGGTCAGGCGCATCCCACCTCCAATGATTTTAGCAATACTCAGAAGCCTTGTACAACCACACTTTTGGCCCTAAACTCTGCGCCGGGGGGTTTGGGTTCGATTTCAAGGCGAGGCTGAAAGATTGCAGGTCATATCTAGCCCAAGATCTCTTATAACAACGGCAACATCAGCAGCTGCCTTCATCCCGTTATTCTTGGAGGAACCAGAGCGAAACTCTATCTGACCGACACCGCAGGTTTATCACAGACACCGATATCATCCCATAATGACTAAGGCTTGGGAACGCGAGAAGTCACGGATGCATGACCTGTAATTGCCTTTCCCCTCCGTGGCCTTTTCAATAGGCGGGGTTAATGTAAAGAATTTCAAAACTGACAATTTTATGTAAAGATATATGGTACGGGGGATGAAGTTGTCCCAAATGCAACTAGTCATGCGCGAACAGCATAATTTTCTTGCTAGGTATGAAGACAGACAGTTTTTGCACCTCCCTACTAGCACCAGTATAACCACCGCCCACTACCAACTCTCCCAATCCCACACGAAACCGTATATATTTGAGATCAGAATGCTAAGTTAAAAAAAAGCGAACGAGCATACAAACAGAAATTCAAGGAGTGGAAGTGGTTCAAAAAGACACCGGTAAACATCAACTCTTCTTCCCCCTCCTCTGTTGAGGACTTTGCATCTGTTGATCTCAAGCTTATTCTATAAATAGCGTAACTCGGGTATAAGTTTAGAAAGCATGGGAGTTCCTGTTGAACCACCACTTGCCACTACAAGGCAATACAGGGTACAACATACCCATCACATCCCTCGACACTCAAGCTCGAGTCCTGTGGATAGCCTAGGGAATCACCCTGGTCAAATGTCTACAACGAATGCATATGGAGGATTGGGTGTTAACTCGGACCATGCTGGGTATTCAGACTCTCAGCACACGGTACTAGGGCTAGGAAATATGCACGGTTCAGTGCAACCTATTGTTCGATCATCAGAAAACTACGTTTCAATATCCTTACCACCAGTCTCAGATCTAATTCCTATCGAGGAAGGTCTCAAGGAAAGCGTACGATCAGCCGCCCTGCTGCTAGACTCAGGGAAGCTTGACGATGCAGAGACATTCCTCGAACATGCTATAAAGACCTTACAATGGCTGCGAAACTGCCGGTGAGGAACGAAAACGCGCTACATTGAGACGCGTAAAGATTTCTGGGAGCGAAGGCAGGGACAATGAGGGCGGGTGCACTTTTGACGAATTTTCGCAGATTGTCGGTTATCAAAGTTTTGTGTTTGGGTTTTTGGAAGGAGTTTGGTTTTGGGTCAAGGGGAAAAATTATACATTCGCTGGTGTCTGGTTTAAGATAAATACGTTCGCTATGTTTTTTTATTTTTATTATTATTATTATTATTATTATATCAAACGAAATGAATGAATGAAGTCTGTATGGTTATTAAGATACATTGTATAGAAGTTAAGCTCATTGCTGGACATTTTCAATAAAATCAATCGTTCTCTCATCATCAGTTGGTAGTACATACCGCTATAGCTATGTACGAGTGATAGTTAGTAGGGTCAATCATTGATCTGGAGTAGTCCATGATCTACAAATTCAAAGAAGCTAGCCCAGTTGGTATTTTGCCTAAATCAACTGATAAGGATAGTCGATTCGACTGAGTGATCTCCTGTGACTACGCTTAGCTAGTCTCGGTGTTCGGCACTTGTTTTCTTGGAAGTCTAGGCATAGTTGTGTGCCTAGAAGGTGGGCTTAGCACAGGCGAGTGATATCCTATGAACGCTACAGAGCACAATTACTGACTTGGCGTCGCAAGTAGTATCTAGTTTTATGAACACGGTCCGTTGGTTAGTGGGGAATACAGGGGTACAATATTCCAACCACGAATCTCGCTCTGGTACACAAGATGGGATGCTGTCAGACGAATTTAGAACCACTCCTCTCACGCTCAATCTTCTGTCACATAAACCAGCGTCACGTGCATTGATTGACATATCGAAAAGGTGCACCCCAAAGCTTATTTTACATCAATTCCTTTGCTTTTATATTGAGTATAAACAAAAACCAAACTACCTTCATTGTCAAAAACAAAATTTCATAAATAACCCGCACCGGGCATATCAGATCTTTTTAGTCATTCTATCCTCCTGATACTCCACATTGGGCTTCTCGTCATCAGCGATATGTTGCCGAGCTACCATCCGCTGCTCACGTCGGTGGAGCCATTGACCCAGCATCATCAAGGCCCAGGTCAATAGTGAAAACACAACCGCCAGGATATATCCCGTTCGCCATTTTGGTGCGTCCACAGCGGGAAACGCTACTAGTGGGATCCAGGCATAGATTGCCCATGCTAGAGTCATCATGCACCCTATCGTAAAGGCACGTGCTTCTGCGTCATCTTTCAAAATTACGTTGACCCATGAGAAGAGAATTGGACTGACTGCCGCGGTGAATCCGAGGAGGTAATAAGAAACAACTGGACTTAGTCAGTATCAAATTCGTTAAATTGTTTCAGAAGCGAATTAGGGTCGTACACTTGTGGTCATACGGAATATCCCAGACAAGAAGTGAGATCAATCCAAACAGTGTGATTCCCTGGACCACACTAAAGACAGCCCATATCGGATAGAGCAAGCACAAAGAACTGCAAATAATTGCAGACACAACCGAAACAGCTGCGGCACCAGTTGGAATGTAGTTGATTTGAGGAACCGTGTAGGTTCCGTGCTTGTTAGTCATATCCTTAAGCCAAAGGCCCATCTGGCCATTCGGGTACGAGGAGCTCAAGAAGCTAGAAAGAATTTACCGTCAGCTAGGCTATTGATAGGATTGGAACGGGATAATAGGGCTTACAAGATGTATGCAGGGACCACCAGCCAAAAGTGCCATTTCGAAAGTATTCTCTTGATCATCCTCTTGTTAATCTTTCCACTGGCAGCAACGCCCTCTCTCTCCATACGGCTGATAGCGATCTCGTACTCCCGTGGGGTAAAGAACCAAGGCTTTCCGGAAGTCGGAAGACCGGGGTATAACCAATATCCAGCGATGGCAATGGGGACCGTAATGATCCCGTCAATGATAAATAGCCTATACATGCATGAATATCAGCACTTAATCCCTGCTCTCGAATTGGGTTTTGATTAACCTACCATCTCCATCCGGGCATTCCTCCAACTCCGGCCAAATTTTTATATGCTGCCCCCTGGAGGAATCCGGAGAACATTTGACCTAGGTTGTTTGAGACATACCAGACACCAGCACGTTTGAAAAGCTCATCACTGCGGTACCATGATCTAGATGGGTAACAGAGTTAGTCATAGACATTGGCCTCTGGAACCAGTCAAATTACCCAAGGATAAAGTTGGTTCCAGAAAATGAAGGGCTTTCAAGGGCCCCGAGCAGAAATCGAGTCCCATAGATGTGAGGAGCGGTGTTTACACGGCTTTGACAAAACTACAACCTGTTAGATGAGGACTTGAAGAGTTTTACTTTCCGCTCATAGACCTACAGTAACAACACCCCATGCAAGCTCACATGAGGGCACAAACCAACGTGAGATCTTTGGCCGAGAAAGTATCATCAACGCCGGGACTTGGAAGATCAAATAACCCATGGTATAAAATGTATGGAAGAATGAGTATCTACAATTCAATATTAATAACCACTACAACTTGATATTTGTTTTCTGGTTTGATTTTACTTACTCGTTTGCCTTAAGATTGAGGTCTTCTTTCATACCCGAGTTGTACGCATTAATAATATTTGACGAATCAAGATATTTCAAAAAGACTAGCCATCGGATCAGTAAGCTGTAACCATCCCTCTCTACAACTGAGTTACTTACACAACAGCGAACAAAATGTCAACATGCACGCATCAAGCTTTCTCAAGAGCTTACGTTCTTCCGGCGGATAGTGAGATGGATACCAGTCAAAAATATACATCCAAGCTGTCCAGAATGTGTACTCCGCCTTCTTCCCATGTTCTTCCTGGGGAACTTGCTGAAGTGTTTTGTCGGCAACATCGATACTCTCAACAACGCTGGCCGATAAAGGCCTAACGTTTGCCGAGTCAGTGACATGGTGCTGCTGGGTTGCCATGCTGAACGTCTATTATATTATCCTTCTCAAATCTGGGGCGACCGCAGTGACTGCCTGGGAACGAAAGTGAAAATTGAGAGAGCAGGCGCAACACAATATATGGATATTTAGCTACTAATTCCCACGCTCCTCAACCGCAACAAATGATTTACCGATTCGGTATTAGACATGGATGAGCTCTTTTGAAGCACTCCTTTCTCCACATTTTGCCCCCGAGAAAAACTAGGATCGTAGCGAAGCGGGGTAGGATAATCCAGCCTAGAAGTCTGGGGCAAGCCAGAAGGGGGCGGGAAAGCTACAATCTGTTCGCTTGGTTCGCTTACGACATAGATGGTGTAGCCACAGGGGCCCATCTTTGAACGTTTTTCAGGGACAATTGCCGGACCGCTGTTGGGCATGGTTGTGGGGATCCCGCTAAGGCCTCCGGAGCTGTCCCGACGACTCCTCCGGCGCCCGCAATTCGACCTAATGACGAGGATAGAAACATAATATTCTAGCCATAGACCTACCATGAGGTCACTAGACAACATTCATATGTCTTTTTTTTCTTTTTCTTTTTCGCTCCAGATATGCTTAGAGCAAACTCGGAACGAAAGGGAAAAACATACGCCTGGGTATCTGTGCAGTTGTGTCTAAGTGACTGCGCGCCCTATTTCCTGGTATATACCAAGATTCCAGACTACTCATCTATATGAGAATAGTCATATGATTCTTTATATCTATACTCGAGGCTCTCATAGGCTCCCAAAGCCAGTCGGGTTGATGTTTGCCGGGTCTCGCAGTTGGGGGGGAAAGACATCTTATAGTATGAGGCATAATTCTTCACACACCATGATTTGGGAAGATCTCGGGTCATTATGATTCCTCTTAAATTGACCCTCATCTTGGATCCAGGTTTCTTTGTACGTTTGCTCTTATCACTACGACCCGCAAACATGGGGGTAGTCGAAACATGAGATATAACCGGGTACATATAGTGGAATACGATTACGCCACGAGTCGATGTATTCCAGAGTTACTTATGCCGTATGAGTCGGTATCTTTTTTTGTAGGATATTCTAGTGGGGGTCTCAAATATACTTATTTGCGGAATTAATAGTTAGCGCTCTAGTAAAGAGAAATGCCAGAAAGTATACTTGGAGTGTCTCATATTCCCAGGTAACAAATACCACTATTCTTAACAATATTATTCTCGCCAATTTACAGTACCTTTACTCAATAAGTTCTGATGCTGGACCGTATCAGATTCCATCTTAATGTGAGTGATATATCGTGATTGAAACCTATCGCGTGTAATAGGGACGCGAGATCCCCCAAACCTCGACACATAAAGACATTACCAACTCTTAATCACATGACGGCGCAAATCTCTACGGTACTGAGAAAAAGCAGCCAATATCCTGATCTACCGGTCCAGTCGATGTGCGAGATGACCTTTGAACCGCTTTATGAGTATATGGTTCACTGATCCTTTCTATGTTCAGGTCTGATATACCATTCACATGATAGTTTATTCGGCTGTAAAGTCTATCAGAGGGACCTTGGGCAACCAAACCTGTCCTGTACATCACAATATTCCTAGTGGCGAATCTATCGCTATTCTACATAGCTAGCTAATGTAGATAATTCTCCCATTCTGAGGCACACGACAATGCCGCCTTCTGCGGTTGCGTGCCGGCGTCATTTATTGCGTGCAGCCTCTTCAGGATGAATAAGTTGATATTAGGCTGATGATCTATAGAAAAATAATCTAGGTAAGCTAGGCGCTGTGCCATTGAAGAAAACGGCCCAGGCCACTTTATATTGTGGTACTTTGTCAACTTTATACATACTTTTTATATAGGTGGATCCGGGGTAGAATGATACTATCTCTCATTCATAAATTGAATGCCAAAGGATGAGAACGCCCCTCCACCATAAGCCATCATGCTTATCCTTCTTCAACGTCCCAACTTTTATTATTTTAGAGAAAGTTGTAAATGTCTGTCTCTATGTAATCGACTCGTACAAGTACTCGAGTTGGAATCCTATGCACATAGGAGCTCGAGAGTGTGGCCCAACTGTAGTTATTTAATTAAAAACCCATGGCCGGTGCTTACTTACATTTATCTAATCATTTTGAGCCGTTTAGCTGTCCATTACTAGCATTCATATAAAACGTACAAAGTACATGTAGTACATGCAGTACTTAAATTTACATAGCTTGAGAGTATATAGACAGTACCTCCATCATGGCAATGTAACCTTAGTAGGCCAATATACATATCTCTTGGAACAAGTATTCTCCTGCCGATATTGGGAAATTTAATGGATTCATTCGTTCTCATTACAATGTAGCACATGTAAAATCTGTCCAGGACCTTAGCGAAAAGAAATTCATTATGTAATGCACGAGTGAGATATCGCGATTACAATCACTTTTCCCTGTGCAACTTAATCTTCCCCATGCAGTCAATGTTTCCTGAGCTCCTCCGCCACAAAAAAAAAAAAGATAACGCAGCTGAGAAGATCTGATCCTGGGGTTTCAGTGAGAGACTAACCTTATATAGTTAGATGCCAAAACACATACAACATAGAGTCCGACTGTAGTGAGTTCGCATTTGAGCTACAATTGAATTACACTTTCAGTAATCAATTACATGTAGTACATGAATCTATGTAAATACGTAATAGAGTTACATACATAGGGACTCCACCCAAGCTTGGGCTATATATTAAATCAATACTATAGTAAAGTAATTTTCTTCACTTAATCCGTTGTGGTGTAATGGTTAGCATCAGTCGCTCTCACCGACTAGATCGGGGTTCAATTCCCCGCAACGGAATATTTCACACACCACCTCATATGATACAATTCTTTTTCAAATGAAGATAATGATGGCCAACCCTAACCCAACCAACCACCTACAACAAGATCAAAGATATATATAGCACATGCAGGTATTAAGGCTTTATTTATTGCTTATGGACCAGGTCAGATACTAGGTATCTTTCACAGGTGCCGATCGAATATCGTGTGAGTCAAATCACGTCGCAGTCTCCACTCCTAGCGGTACCTTCTACATTATCGTAGATACGTTACATACAGCTATATGCTTAGGCTCCCTACGAGATGATGCTCCGCACCCGAACTTTCCTACGTGCAATGTCTTCCTTCAAAGGCGGAGTTGATTCCCAAGGCTATTCGTTCCCCACAACCACAGACATCACCACCTCCCCGTTTTATAAACTTGCATCAGGCCGCACACGTCCGGTCCTGCCGAGCTTTGAAAACCCGGCCGAGGAAAGTATATACAGGAAAGAACACCTAGCAGCCGTTTTTAGAGTTCTGGGCAAACATGGACATGGGGAAGGCATTGCAGGGCATTGTAGCGTGAGGGACGCTGTGAAGCCAGATTGTTTTTGGTAAGTAGAATGACATCCTAGGCGTTGCTACTGTGCTAGTTATTCTTTAATGCTGGAAATTAATGAGTGGATATAAGGGTAAACCCATGGACCAAATCGTTTTCACGCATGAAAGCTTCGGACTTGATGCTTGTTAATCATGCGGGTGAGGTTGTGGAGGGAGACCGTGCTGTGTGAGTTTATACTGCGTTCGAATGAGTTTTTGAGCCAAAAACATACGTATTAAACTATCCTTTGGCCTTAGAGATGCGTCTGCGACGTCGCTTCATTCAGCTTTACACGAAGCAAATCCCTCACTCATAGGGATAGTGCATGTCCATGGCCCATACTCCAAGGCTTTCAGTGCTCTTGGCCGTCAGCTTGACATGATAAATCAGGACAGCTGCGTCTTCCATAACTCACATGTCCTTGTTCCCTTTGGCGGGTTGATTCAGGGCCGAGATGAGGGAGTTCGGATTTCCAAGCTCCTTGGTGGTGAGAATGAGGGATTGAAGAAGATTGCAGTTTTGGAGAATCACGGGGCATTGGCCTTTGGTCAATCAAGTATCGACGAGGCAGCTTGGTGGTTTTTGAATTTTGAAATGTGCTGTCGGGCACAGTTGCTCTTTGATAGCGCGGTGGGGAGAAACCAAACAGGGAAGATACCAGAAGAGTCGAGGGTCAAGATTATCGGCGGTACAGAGAGAGAGTTTACGAAGTTTGAGATGGGATCACCGGAAATGGGGTGGTTAAATTTTGCGCCATATTATGAGGACCTTGAATGGGAGACCAAGGGCGATTTCAAGAATTGATTATCTATTGTAATCTATAGTATGACCTAGAAATAATATCTGCCTTATGGATACATAACTAGTACCAAACCATGATTATATGGAACATACATAGCCTGCTATTCCATGTCTTGACCTACTCTAAATCAACTAAGAAAGGATGTCTACCATATTTACACGTACAATTGGACCAGATTGGTCATGAGTTTGACTAATACAACTTTCCTCGAAAAACATGCAATCATAAATAATAAACCTAGACGCCATATCCTGCCTATTCTCAGAGCCTTAGGTTTAATCAAGGCACTGACACGTTCCATCCGAGTCATTCTCTCCTCTCCTTGTGTCGAGCGAAGGGCATGTAACCGCCAATTTAGGGTCAGAACAATGAAAGAGGGTCATCCAACTTCTCTCCAATGTATGCCCAAAAAACGGGTTGTCGGGTTTATCAACGAAACTATCGGCCTTCGAGTCTGCATGGATCCAATGATCCTCATCACTTTCCAAAATCCCCTTAATATGCTCATAGACTTGCTTGCGAGAAGATCGCATACGGCTCGCTGAAACGATCATTTGCCCGCCATATGATATCAGAATTCCAGAATTAGGACACAGTTCGCCATGAACTGCAGACCAAACTTCAGGAACTCGGAACCAGGTATCCTCGCCGCCCCACGAATCTTTACAGTTGTTGCATTCACAAGTGCTTTGACCAAAACCAAGGGATAGTACTCCAGTTTTTGGAACAAAATAATCGGAAATCCGGTCTTTGAACTTCTGGAATTTGTGCATGTCGCCTTGGAGAAACATTGTATGTGCCGCAAAATTGTCCCATTCGTTCACAATGTGATGGAGGTATGTTCCACCCTCGCGGCCCCTGTTTGGAATAATCTTTACGACATCTGCCCCGACAGTCTTTTTAATGGATTCCACATCTGCCTCCTGATCCTTGACATAAATAATGACCTTAGGGTCGAGGCCTTTGAGCGACGTGAGGCCTTTGAGTTCTCTGAGCTGTTCTGCCATTTTTGTTTGGTCCTCCTTATACATGCTGATGACAATATCAAGTTTGTTCTTTGGTGTCGGCGCAGTGCTGGAGCCTTTATTATCCGTATAAGCGGGCATTGAACCGTGGACTGTCTTGTCTCCGATCATGTCGACTTCACTTGTAGAGCCGGACGCCCCGCTATACAGCCTCCCAACCATCAACAATACAAAAGCAATGCCTACACCAGCGAGGATCTTCCGTGACGTCGAGCTTCTAGAGCTCATCCCACGCAGCTGCGCAAATTGCTCACGGATCTTCTCCCCTCCTAATTTGAAGTACACAAGGCCACTCAAAGCAATGCTGTAACCGACCAATTGTATGGCTGTGACTGGGGTTCCCCAAATAAGAACAGAGGCACATACGAGAAGAATGTCTTTTAGGACACCGCAGAGTGTGAGCACAAGAGAGGAGGTTTTCCCGATCTAATCCTAATTAGTACGTAAAAAATGAAAAGCTAGGGGCGAATTTTACCAAAAACACCACGGAGACGTTCAAACAGAATGCGACCAAGGCATTAAAGAAGAACATTATTAGGCCAACACGGGCAAGATCGGACATAGCCAGCGTGGAGCTCTCGAAGATCAGAAACATCAAGAAATTCATGAAGGCGCAAACGGGTGCGAAGTAGTATAATGATACTAGGGGATCCATCTTGTATTCCGCCGAGGATAGCAGACGTTCAACCATCACAAGCCTGACGGCTTCGAAGGCGATGCCAAAAACTTGGTAAACAACACCAGTAGGGACGAAGAGGATCTCTCCGTATGAGGCAATCATAACACCAATGACAATGAACGAGACATTCCGTAGGGTTTTGAGATTTGGCCTTTCTACTGCTAAGCTCCAACTAGTGAGAAGAACTGCGACGGGGGTTGTTGCCTAGCTTTTGTTTAGCTTAATTCGCACTAAAAAGTTGTAGATAAAGTCTAGGCTGGCTACCTTTAACATCTGAATGAATGATACGCTTAGATAAAGATACGCCTTGTTACTACAGATCAGACTTAAGCTGAAAAACAATCCGATTGGGACGATGGCCCTGAGGTAGACTTTGCCAGTCATCTTGACCGTTTTGCGCCCATCAAGAAGAGTGCTTGTCCTCGCCAGGATTTGCGTTGCGATTGATGAGAATAACAGATGCCATGTCGTAAGAAAAATAGCTATTTTTGGCCAGTCAGTTTACACGCGATTAGATGGCTGGGGCTACAACGGGGGGGCCGCACGAAATCCTAAAAATCGCATTTAGTTAATAGGGATTCCCTCAAGTAGTACCAAGGATTTGGTTGATCTTACGGAAATTGGTGGTTTTTGGATCTAGGATCCATTTATTGAATAGAATGACAGCCGAACTCAAAGAGATCCATACACTGTCGCAAGTCAGCTGTTAGATATTTGCTACAGGCCTTGCTAGATAAACTCACATTACATAGACAGCCGAAGGAATTTTACTACGAGGTGTCGCTGCTACAGGCACGTCAAGATTTGTCGTGGGCAGCTCGGTTGCTCTATCATCGTCGTCGTTGGCACCCATGGTGAGCAGGGCGTGATCAGGGCACTAGATCGAATGGTTGGATGAATAAATGGATAAATGAATAAAATGTCTTTCGAAAACAAAAGTGATAGAATTTAGAGATTAGAGACAGGTTCTTGGACCCTCGGAACAAGATAGGCAAGATGCAAACGAGTGAATGGTAGAAGAGAAAGAGCACACCTGAAAGGAGAAGGGATGGAAAGAGAATTCCAGCTCTAAAGGCAAAAGTGGGATGTGGGTAAGCAGGACATTCTGGTACGTTGCAGGAAGGCACCCAAGTCCACTCCTTTATCGTTGAGTGTATCTAATGCACAATCCCATCAGACTCTGGTTTCAAATGCGGGACGGGCTCCGACATTTGAGCTGTTATTTATTTTTGCCGATCAACATGTGTGCCAACACCTCTCAAAAGCTTATGCACTTTCCCTTCTTGGCATGTCGATCAAGATCAATCGGAAACCTTTAGAGTAAATAAAATCACAAAATTTATTCTGGACGAAGAACACCGAACCTGAGATCTTCTCCAAGTTTTATGTATAGCGTAGCTTTATTGGCAGTAGAGTAACTACTACTATCAAAGCCTCTCGTAAAGTTCGTGGTTGGGGATGAACACGTGTTGCTGTAGGTATATTCTGCCAAGGGAAAGGAGAACGTTCATGTTTGAATGATTCATGTATAATGGATTCAGTAATTTCTATATATGGCGGGGGACACCTTGAGACGGAGGTTCGCGACATTGGTTTCTGATGATCAATTCCCAATCGGGTAATTATTTAATCAATTTACCAATAATACAGCGGGGGGGGGGAAATTATTGTAGAAACAGGGGTCTAAAAACAGGGTTTAAGTGGCTGACTCGGCCAATGGGACTCTTCCCATACTTCTACAATAATTTTCCCCCCCGCTGTAATTCGCCAAAATCAGCCTCTGGGCGCTCTCAAAGGCCGTATCTAGATGTAGATCTTCCTAATCGGGTAATTTACCTGTCCCAAATAGGTAATTATGGGCGCGACATTGGTTGGGTCCCCCACCAAAAACCCAGCTTTTAGAATATTCATAGCACCACCACAACGAAAGATAGAATTAATCTGGCTTGTCACGTTGTAGAGAAGAAGCAGAACTATCGAATAACAGAGAGAAAAATAAATTAGGAGAAAGTCATTAGCGGTTGAGGTTGACTCCCGAAACCACTCCGTCTCAAGGTGTCCCCCGCCATACGTAATCCAGGCCCTAACCTTTTTTTATATATGTGAAGATAAAACGGGGCGGGGCTTCCATTTTTTTGACCATCCAGCCGAGCATCGAATCGCGAGTAGCGACACTGGAGTTACCGACTTTTCGAATGAGAGGACGCCGCCATAAGCGAGATGCTAAGGGTTTATCGCTTGTGTGGTCCATCATCGAAATCGAATTCTGGTTGTTGTACTTCGTACGTTCTTAGAAGAAAGTGCATTGTTGTTATTGAGTGGTTAATTGAGTGATAAGTTGTGATTGTGTGGGTACGCGTTGCATGAACGTTGTTGGCTGGCTGTTGTGTTCACTCTCTGTTTCTATTTTCTTCTCAACGACGATTCAAGACGAAAATACGTAGAATGAATAAAACTTTTAATTAAGAAAAAAAACCGAGAACAAACAGGATGATGATATGTGATGAACAGGAAGATAGCAAGCTAGTTATAAGGTCATACCGCTGCGGACACCTTTACAAGGGATTGTCCACTTTTACACATTCTGTGCTGACTAATGCGTGACAAATCCCTTGACGACAAATGTGCCCAACAACGTTGCGGAAAGAAGTTCTTATATATACTCTTATGTATAAAAGGTGAGCTACAAGATGAGCAAACTTCATCAACCCCTCCCCAATTAAAAGATCCTAGCATGATTGAAGGTGTGCAACCCGGTGCGGCATCTTCACCGACTTCATTTTCATGGGTACATGTATTTAATTCCCGGGATGTGAAGCCCCTGGTAAGAGCTGTCTTCTAGAAGCCTAGTCTAAGCGAGCCCCATGCGCGAAGGCCTGCATACATAAAGATCTTGAGTCGAAATTAAAACAATAGGATACCTACATTTAATTGTTCTCTTGTCGTTGCATATATATATGCGAGAGTATATGTACGTACATGTATGTTTTGTATTCTACTATATGTACATAATACAAGCAGACTAAAATACTCCACAAGCCTCCCGGCAACAACAATAGGGCGGGATCTGCCCGATACCACGAATGCCGAGACGACAGCCAATTTTGAAAACTACATGTACTTCTTGAGGTCCCTTGGTATACAGAACTAGTCTGGTTACTAAAGACAGGAGACGCTCAAGGAGGAGCGAGAAGAAGTACATGTAGTTTGATAAACTGCTAGGTGTTATGTAGCTTGTCTATCTATATCGTTCTTAGTATTTGGGGTAGATAAAAAGTACCAGGAAATAGACTTTTGCCTCCGGGTTTTTTTGGCAGTAGTTGGCGCTAGTCTCGTACCCAGCCCGTTACTTGCAGCTGGAAGCATGGAAGTAGACGGGTTGGGGACGAGCCTAAGTTGGCGCCTACATGTATATAGCGCGCGCACTCATTGGCACTGGGCTAGAAGAAACCCGTAGTGTCCGATTTATATTACATGTATTTATCTGCCCCGATTGTATACTACAAGTACTTTTATATACAGTATCAGAAATGGGGGTAAATCTGATACCGCATCAGTACGGTATTGTGAGAATGTGCCGCTTATCTCCGTATTTCAACGAAGTATACGGTAGTGGTACGGCAGTGGTACGGCAGTGGTACGGCATTACCAATGACTGCGGTAGTCGTTTTATCTATGTTTCTGTTACTGTATCTACAATAATTTTTAGATAAAGCTTTTGTATCCCAAGCCACTTGATTAGTGCTGTGAGCTTAAAGCATGCACAGCGGGCCGCCTCGAGGTTTGGTGTCTTGGTTACGGGAGCTAACAACGACATGTATCCTAGTGTGGTCAAGTTTGCGGCGAGGTGTGTTGATAGCCTCAGTTATGAAGTTAAGTTAGACTTCCGTCAAGATTCATTTCCACTAGAGTACTCAAACTACCGAAAAAAAAATTCCACAATCTAACGAGTACTTATTTTTGTATTTAGATTGAATAGTAATAAGTAAGAAAGATGGCATATGCGATTGTTACAAAGTCCACGATTCTTCTTGTTTACCTCAGCGGTAGTGCGCTATGGATAGGTGATCATTGCAAGGCTGCCAAGTCCTAGAAAATCCCGGCGACAAAAGCCAGCACTACCAGTTTCAAGGGATTATATCATGTCAATCATTGGGTACGTACGCTATGCACAGCCCCATCTATAACTTCTAGGTTTATACCTGGCTGACGCAATCCAGAAGATTTGAGGGGCAAAGACGTGTCTAATCTTCTGAAAACACTCATCACATGTTATCGACTAGCTAGCTACATGATATGTACGATCAGATATGCATGTTTCTCGACGAGGATGCCTGTTTCTCATCCACAAAATCTCTTTTCGCTGCCGTGTACGTTTTGCTTTGGTTTGGCTGGACCCCCCGCAGCCCGGTCCTGAACAGTCTGGAGTGATTATATTAGTTCGATTAATTGGCCACACATCAAAGGCCAACACTGTACTGAGTTAGTCTATTTTCAAGCCTTTTCGCCTCTTCTGTCACAATAGCTCGGAGGCGTAGAATTATAAATATCTGATATTTAATATTTATGCTGGATTTCTCCCGGTGGTGATAGTAGTGATAGGACTTCAAGAGCTTCTACTTCCGGCGCTTTAATCTTGAGAACATGCTTTCCCATATTTCGCTAGAGCGCGTCTTTTGGTGTACGCGCAGCAAAACTGCTCATGCCATATGATAATCTGTACTATATATCCAAGTGTTCATGACTTTGAGGACTGATAGTAAGGTACCAAAAGCTACTGTGCAGCTAATGCTAATTGAGGACGTCAGTATTAACATTGGTGATTATTATTTTAGGTGATGTAATTTGGGCCGATATGTACTTTGGACTTAGTATGGATCGGTATGTACTTGATTTTTATACTTATAGAAGTGGTGCCTCCTCGTGTGATCGTACACAGGGCTTAGGTGTTAGCTTAACTACTTAAATAGATACCCTTTTTGAAGATATTTTCCGGATTTATTGGGACTTGAGAAGACAGGTGGCGGACGTCCGAGTTCATCTTTTCCCACATCGAGGGAGAGAGAGAGTTGGAATTTCTCGGATACCTAACCCTTGTAATGGTATTATCGAGTGATCGCTGGTGATTCGTGTCCACTGGGACTCGGTAGGGGCAGTTGCGGCGTCGAAGTTATCAGCAAAAGTTCTTGGTACCTTCCGCCAACCATCTAATGAGCACGAAACATAATAATTAGTAAATCTCTTTAATAATCCCCAATTTATTTCCCAGTGTCATTCATTGACTCTGGGTAGGACTCGGCTCTGCTCAGGGATATTATATCGAGACCTCCTAGCTTTGAAGAAGAAACCAATGCATGAAACTACAGTATCACGGACCAACAGACGTCATTGTTCTATGATCCTGCTTCATGAACAAAACCCGCTGTTGTCCTCGGGTCTCAATTCATGTTATCTTTGTGCGTGTAGGCGAATTTCTTCACTCTGGATTTTCAGAGCGAATTATCCAGATATATCGGATTTCTCACCGTCTATAGAGTATATGAGGCACTTAATGATCATGACGCCATTCGGAGGTCCTCAATAGCAAAGCAACCTTAGCAACTAACAGACGGTTCTATTAGGCTTAGTTACTAATATAACGAAGATCTGCTGCGCCGGAGATCCCAGGGTTGCCGTGAAATTGTGCAATGTCTATGTCTGGAATATTTGAGATCTAGCCCGTAATTAACGGGATTCGAAGAATTAAATTTTCCAAGGTGCATAGATGGCTGGCCGTTGAGTGTGTAGGCTATGACCTATACATAGATACATGTAGACAGGCCCCATAAGTCGAGTCCGGGAGAGATGGATATAGTCGCTATGATTTCATAAGTAGGAATTGATCAGTATCGATTACTGCTCCAACGCGGTGTTATTTAAGTCATGTCTCATTGCAGCGTCCTATTATTTAGTTACGATCCGTTATCTAGCAATATGTGAAATCTTCATCTTTCTATAGCTTTACTATCGCGCGGAACACACGTCGCACTCTTAATCTAAGCTTATTCTTATGGGGATGCTTGGAGCTAGTATAGCTAAGTATTAATATGTAGAACTTGTTTTTCGCTATTGAGCAAGCGGCACTCTCGGATGCAGTGCGGTTATCAGCCCGGCCGCGGCCGCGTCGATCATAGATCGTCGCTAAACAGGACCGTTATATGGACCCAACTGCACGGTATCTTTAATCTTAGCCACGCCAGGTTTGAAGGAAATATCGGGCTCGTCCGGATGGATCCAGAACTGTGTGTAGGACAAGGCCGGCTGCGTGGTTTGGTTGGAGGGGTGCCGCAAGCTGGCAGCGTATGTCAAGTGTCTACGGTTCCAGGTTGCGGGAAAGCTCATGCCTACATGTACTCCTACATACACTACCAGTGACAAGCACATACACGCGTTTTCTCACCAGCCTTACACCTCCATCTCCACTTCCACCGCCGCGCCCCGCCGGTCCACCGGGCAACTGCGCTCGAACTGGATCGAGATCATTCGATTTGCGTGCGTAGCGGAACAGGATCCATCCTTGAGTGCAGACACGTAGGTAAGGTTGTCTAAAACCTCGGGTAGGAAGGTAGGGGGTTCCTGCGGGGTATATGCCTACGGTGGGTTGGGATTGGGATAGCGATGGTGATGGGGAAGTTGCTAAGTTGGACTGGTTGGATGTCGACTTTCTACATCCCGGCTGTTTCGTTCTCAATTATTAAGGCCCGCGTGAGGTGATACTAGATCCCGGCTGGGACGGGCGCGCGGGGCGGCAGGTGATCTGTGCGCTCGGCGTGAGGGCGTTTAGTGAGCTACTACTGTGTGCTGCACGTGCAGCGTCATCTACTGAAAACGGGAGTGCGGGTGAAGTTGTGGGCAGAGCAAGAGCGAAAGAGTGGAGTAGTAGGACATAAAGTGGGGTGGAGTAACAAAAGTAACAACTTTAGAGTGTACCTGCATTAGCTAGATCGCATCACCCCCAAAGCGGACCATCTACTAATTCTCGGCTGCACTATGGCGCGAGAAGGCCTAGAGGGCGGGTGTGTCAACTTCATTTGTATGGGAATCTGAGAAAATGCCAGGGTTAGTCTAGGCGCTAGTACCATTATGACCAATTTCTATAAGCCTGATTGGCCGATTCTTTAAAAAAACGCTGAAGTTTACACACCAGCTTCTCGAGCCATACATGTATTACAGTGAACACCACCACTAGCGCGTACCTGCAACACCAAGCCAGGCCCCCGAAACCACCCCTGTTTCCAATAAAACCTCCGCTGCCTGCCCATCACCACCAATGTTTCCTCCCAGCCCATGGCTAGAGACTCTCTACTTCGGACGAAGAAGAGGAACAACGGCCCTTTGAAACAGGCCCAGCCTTTTCTTAATCTCGCCATGGGGGGAGGGACAACCATTCGTCCAGCAAGTACAGATGTTTCAAGCCAATGGGGCCCGGTTTGTTTAATCATTCTGCAAAGAACCCTCCCACTCACCCCTCCGTTCCCATTCGTCATCAGTGGTCGGGGGGGAAAGGGAGTGGGTGGTGATCCTGGGTGAGCGGTTGCCCTGCTCGGATATTTGATTTTCGATCCTCAGTCAGCTCAGGCCTGGGAAACATATTGCAGTAGCGTAGAGCTGAGTAGTAGTAGAGCATCATGTACATAGTTAGATATTAAGCAATTCACTTGCATATATAGCCACCCGTCCAATCCCCCACCTCCAGCTCCTCAGCTCGCCATCCCGCCGCTCCAAACACTTTTGTGAAGTTGTTCACTACTACCTTCGTTTTTCCCTTCTACTTTCTTTCCTTTTCGGCGCGAGTAGCCGGTCGCGTTCAAGCGGTTTGATACTGGCTGTACTTTCTTTTTTTTTTACCTTCTTCTTCACCTTCTTTTGGCCCCGGAGGTCTGGCTAGCCCGCGTTTTTCAAGGTTTTATAGAGTGCATTTATATCGAGATTCGACAAGATGAGATTCGTTACTGCTGCCGTATTTGCGCTCAATGTTGCTGCTGCTGTAGATGCAAGGGCTGGTATGTATCATTATTACCTTCTAGCCTTGAATTCTACCTTTATAATCTACTAGCTGGATACGAGTATATCATATATATCAGATGCTAAACATTACACAATATAGTCGGCTTCGGCGACATCAAGCGTCTCGCCCGCAGACTTGCAGTCCGGCAAGCCCAACCGCCTCCCAGCGACGCCTCCGGGTTCCCGACTTTGGCCCCTTCGGGTACTATGGTATGTTGAACGCCCCCCTCCACCTTCCATGTGTGCTTAGGGAAAACAGTATTAACAAGTCAAACAGGGAATTGTACCCGGTGGCCCGCTCGACTTGATCAATGGAACCGGTACCGGCCTCCCGCACGGCACTGGAACCGGAAGCCCGCCGCCTTTGGGCCCTCCGGTTAGTAGTTCCCTTCTATATAGAGTGATACAATAGACCAGAGTATAAGCTGACAATAAAACCCAAACCACAGGTTACGGAGGTCACCATCACCGTCACGGCATCAACGCCTATTGTCACAGAGACAGACTACCCTGGTGATGAGACGACCTCAACACCGGAACCGTCGGTCACCGGAACACTCCTCGACAATGTCTCGGGCTCCTCATCGACCCACACAGTCACAAAGACCGTTCCGCTTGTCAGCGATGGCATCACGCTCACACGCTCCGCTAACCCATCTTCTACTAGCCACCTCATTGATACCACATACATGACAAGCTCAGATCTCCCTCTGCCTACCTCCATTGTGGGACTGAACCCTCCGCGGCCCGGGTTCACAACAACAATCGTCATCTCGAACGGCACCACGCTCACCCGGACACTTTTGAACCCGGTCGAGACTACCATTGTCTCCGATGGCAGCACAGTTATCAGTACGCTTGAGCCAGCTGTGACGACCATCGTCCAAGACGGCTCAACAGAGGTCCGTACCCTGACTGGTGCACTGGAGACGACTGTTGTCGTGCCGGGAGAGACTATTGTTAGCACCTTGGAGCCTGTTGTAACTACTATCATCTCCAACGGGAGTGTTGTAACGAGCACGATCCTGGATACCATCGAGACTACGATTGTGCAGGATGGGAGCACGCTTGTGCAAACACTACAGCCGGTAGTAACTACCATCGTGCAGGATGGGACAACAGTTGTTAGTACAGCCCTGAATGCGGCCGAGACGACAGTTGTTGTCCCGGGGGAGACAATTGTTAGTACGCTGCAGTCCGGTGTGACCACCATCATTGAGGGTGGGAGCACGGCGACAAGCACGGTGCTGAGTGCGGTTGAGACGACAATTGTAAGGGACGGCAGCACGTCGGTAGTTACGATGGAACCTGGCGTGACTACTATCATCTCTGAAGGTGCAACTGTGACTAGGACCTTGACGGATGTAGAGGAGACGACGGTGGTCGTGCCCGGCGAGACGGTCGTCAGTACCTTGGAACCGGGTGTGACTACTATTGTCTCTGAGGGAGCCACTGTTACAAGGACACTGACAGAGGCGATTGAGACGACTGTTGTATCGCCTGGCGAGACCATTGTGAGCACCCTTGAACCGGGTATATCCACAATCATTTCCAACGGCACAACGGTAACGAGGACAATCACTAACGCAGTAGAGACCACTATCGTCTCTGCGGGAAATACAATGGTTAGCACGCTTGAGCCGGGCGTCTCGACCATCATCTCGAACGGAACTACTGTTACTAGGATGTTGACAGCGGCACTTGAGACAACAATCGTGGTTCCGGGCAATACGATCATTTCCACCCTCCAGCCAGGCGTCTCAACTATCATTACCAACGGGACAACAGTAACAAGGACCATCACCGGCGCACTAGAGACTACCATCGTTCTACCTGGAAGCACCCTTGTCAACACCCTGCGGCCCGGTGTCTCAACGGTCATTACCAACGGTACCACTGTCACCAGGACTCTGACAAACAACCCTCTCGAGACAACCATCATCGTCCCCGGCGAGACTCTGGTCAGCACTCTTGAGCCAGCTGTCACTACCATCATCTCGGACGGCACAACCCTAACAAGAACAGTATCGAGGGCGGTCTCAGCCAGTACCCCAGCCAGCACCTCCGAGGCCGCAACAATAGTAACAACCCTCCCTCCAGTCGTTACAGTTATTGTCTCGGAAGGCAACACAGCGACAACAACTCTCGCACCAGTCATCACAACCATCAGTGAAGCCACCGGCGCTGTAACTGGCTCCCCACTCGATGAGACGACCTCTGGATCGCTCGTCACTGAGACAATCACTAGCACCGTTGGTGGTATTGAGACAGTTATTACGACCATCAGCCGTAGGATCGATGCGACATATTTCACGTCTTCTACAGCACCAGAGCCAACGGGTTCGTTCCTGCCTGTGCCTTCTGTGCCTGCTGCGGGCCCGCCATATGGAAACTCGACGCTGGCGGTGCCGCCTTTTGGGAACTCGACCGTTGGCCTGGGGGTTACGGCAACGCATACCGTTACTGCTACAGCGGTTACCGTGACGAGGGAGCCTGTTACTGTGACAGTTGGTGTGAGTGCTGGTGAGACATTGTTGCCCGTTACGAACACGGAGACGTCAACGATGGAGGTTACGGTTACTGCTACTGCTGTGGTGAGTTGAGATAGTAACCCCTAGAGATAGAGAGATTGAAGCTAACACATCGTGATATAGACAATTACTCCAGAGCCAGTAACAGTCACTGTCGGAGTTTCCGCCGGTTCAACGCTCCTCCCAGTAACAAATACAGTCCAGGTCACCGTGACTGCTCCCAACGCAACTTTGTCACAGACCACTCATACAGCAACTGAGACAGTAACTCCCGAGCCAGTTACTATCACCGTCGGTGTGTCCGCGGGAGAGACTATCCTCCCAGTGACAAACACCGTACAAGTAACTGTTACAGCATCCGGAAATACGACAGTACCGCAGGTCACCAGCACCGCTACTGTCGAAGTTACCGTCACAGCCACAGCTACTGAGGGCGTTACTGGAACTCTGGAGCCAGTCACCGTGACTGTGGGCGGTGGAGCTTCTGGCAGTGCTGCTGTGACTAGCACTGAGACAGCGACAGTCCAGCTCACCGTTACCTCTGCAGTTGTAAGTTCTCCTGGTTGATATTTCTGGTGGGGTGGATGGTGCTAATTAATTGTGAATAGACTATCGTCCCTACACCAATCACGGTGACGAGCTTGGCCCCGATAACGAGATACACTACAGTTACGGTCACTCCACCGGCTGTTACGGTGACTGTTGAAGCACCTGGAACGACCGCTGGTAGTGGCGGTGCCGGTAGTGCAGTTACAGTTACGGAGACGGAAAGTGTGACGGTGTCGAGGATTGCGACTGTCACAGTAACTGAGGCGGGGGCGGTTTGCACGACTGCTTAGAAGTAGGGCGTGATCTGATTTATCTATTTTCTTTTTTTTAGTTAGCTTTTTCATTGGGATTTCTTTTTGAGATGATCAAGGGATCAATGAACTCACTGTCGCTACTGCTGGCCGGGAACGAGAGGGATTGGAGTACTTTTTGCTGTTTCATTTTGGATGTAGATATGTTCATGATTGTATATTTTCTATCCCTAGGCTGAGGATAGAGTTTCAATGAGAGATGATTTTCTGAGTCGAGTCGTGGACTGTTTTACGCATTAGCTGTGCTGGGTCTTGTTTTTTCTGGAGTGGGGTTTCCCGCCCAAATGGCGATAGCATGATTGAGCTTCGAGGCCAGCTTTTGTCATTGTCATCGTGATTGTCATCGTGATTGTCATCGTCATTGTCTGATTCATAGGGTTGAAACTCAAGCCTGGTCATTCAGTCATTTGGTACCAGCGGTAGCAGGTATGAGGGACTAGCTCGGGATCTGTGGTTCTCCAAAACAGCGGTGTTTTGGTCAACCGGATCCATCACATTTTCTAGGAAGCCATGGTAGGAGAGTCCTAGTGAACACCTCCGATGGAATGCCGTTCGTTTCCTAACGAACTCTAGTCCCGAAGGTCCATAGCGGATATATCACGCTAAGCACGAGGGCGCAAGCGAAGAGTTCGCCCGCTATCCCGGGAAATAAGAAGCATCCAACATGCAATCTGGAAATCCGCCGCAGCCTCAATTTCCGGTCGTGTGGTTCGTTGATAGTGTCCTGGATAGAGAACAGTCCCAGCTCTCTATGTACCCCACCATCCAATTAGATGTAGAACTGAAAGCCGAGGTTTTTTTTCCTTTTTTTTTCGAGCTCTCTAATTTGCCGGCATGGATGGGCCCATGTCACTTTTAAGGGTTGGTTTGGTAGGCGGTCGTAGCTCCCGCTGAACTACCTGCAGCACAGACTCATCTTGAATTTCAATTGTAGCTTTCCACATGCAACCTAAACAAGAAGAAGCAGCGGCTGGTGTACCCAGTGAAACATGCTCCTGCACCACAAAATATTCTTTTTATGGACTGCTGCCCCCCCAAAAGAGAAAGTTTGGTAATTTAAAAAAGACCAATGGGTGGTCCCAAAAGAAAAAAAGTTACCTACAAAAAGACCCAGTGCGTGCACGAGCATGTTTTACAAGATACACCAACCGCCGCTTCTTGTTTATTAGATGCATGCTGGAAAGCTAAAACTAGAATTCGAATACCGCAATAGCTATTTTTTTGGTGTGACGGCATGTGTGTCGTCGACCCTTCCGCCTACTTTGTCTATTCTCCCTTCCTTTGGACATACACAGTGGTGGTATTCGAGGAGAAGTTCCAAGCAGCAGAAGAAGAAGAGTAGACCACTTCGTCAAGACGGTCCCTTTGGGATTTTTAATCTCATTCGTCTGTTTGTTTTCTTTCCTTGCAACTCATACCTCGCTGCTGCTGGTCCATCCGGGAGCCTCTGTCCGTCCGCTCCGTTTCGTTTTTTGTTTCATCCCTACACACTCTTTTTTTTGCATATTCACTTCTTGGGGGACCCAAATGGAGCATTACAGGTCGACTTCAACGCCTCCCCGGTTCTCCGCATCATCGTCAGCTTCCCGCCGGATGTCCAGTTTCTCAGGGGGGGGAGGGCAGATATCCAGCCCATCACGGCTCTCTTCTGCCCACGGTGGCCGGCGTTCTACACGGGGAGACTGGAGCAGAGACTCCCATCTTCACTTCCAACCGCCGCACCCGACTCCTAGCTACCAGCGTGACACCATCGCCTCCCTCGCAAAGCAGTCACCCAGAAAGCTCTCTCCGAGCATTGAGGAACGGATCAGAGTCCTGGAGGCGGAGATCGCTATCCTGAAGAACCAGAGAGGATTTCTAGCAACGATGATCAGGCAGGAAAAGCATGCAGATCGGCACAGTCTGACAACGGATGAAATTGCAGCGGCCGCAGAGAGGTTAGGCGTATTTGAGAAATTGGAGGAGGTGGCAGCGCTGGGCGGTGATCCAGAGAAGAGTTTTTAGGGTGCTGTTGTTTGCTGTCCTTTCGTTGTTACTGTATGAGAAAAGTTAATTCCTGTTTCGAGTTGGCAAAACAGCCATTGTTACGCAAACGGAAACGATGTGTGGTGTGTGGGAATTTGGGAGCAGCGGAAAAAGAAAAATCCCAAAGTGTTTTTTGTTGGGGATGGTGTTAATGTATTCTCCAGATATGATTCTTCTTTCCTTCTTTCTTTCTTCTCTTTCAAGGGAGAGCAATCGGAATAAGAGTTAGGTAATATTGGAGGACTACGGGGGTTTCTTTTCGGGGGAGCTTTACAGATATCGGTTTCTTTATCAGCATGTTGGGGTTTGCATAACCGGGTAACCAAGCGATATGTACGAGCGGGTACAGTGCCAGGGTGTTGTTAATATTTTAGACCCCGGTACTAGGTGGTCTACCCGCTGTTGGCGTTGCCGTGGTTACTTACGCGGGTTATCTAAACAAACTCCTGGGACTTTGCTAGGCTATCCAACGCATGCCTTGCTGGCTGTCCCCTCCCACATCCTATCTATCTTGTACTTCTTATCCTATCCACTCCCTCCTTCCTTTCTTCCATCCTTCCTCTGCCATACCACCTGTTTCTTCCACCTATAGAAATCCTCCTCCCGGATCTATCAACAATTTCCCTCACACCCTCACCAGCATTCTCCAACTCAGAAAAGAAGAAAAAAAATTATTTAACCTTGTGTTCACTACCATCCACCAACCCACCAATATACATACACATCGACAATGGCAGAACCCCAAGCACGCCGGTACCTGACCCGTGCACGTGCAAAAGCAGAAGATAGTACGGTCGAGAATAGGCTTCCATACCAATGGAAAGGTCAGATAGTAGCCGAAAAACGTAAAGCTTACGCCATTGCTGACATTGAAGCCAACTCGTCGTTATCAGCGTCTACAGACAGTACTGCCCCACGAGTTACAAGAGCAACCAAGAGAGCAGCACCCTCAAGAGCAATTGAGAGTGCTGCCAGTGCACACGTAGCACCGAAGCGCAAAACCACTAAGAATGGCGCTGTTGCAAAGAAGTCTTCTATAGTTGCGCCCTCAAAACAGGTAAAGAAAGTCACTTTCAACGACGACAAAGAAAACCTCATACCCGCAACCCCGAGACGAGAGGAGCCCCCAGCTGAGCCGGAAAGAAATGCGGACGAGACAGACGAGCTTATGTCTTCGATGGGTGCGCTGTCGGTGAAGCCGCTCCGGGTTCCAGCGACTAAGCTGCGGCTTCCCACGACAAACATGAATGTCAGCTCAGCGTTTGATCCTATGCCTGCATTGTCACCATCAAAGGCTCGCCGTCCTCTGCCAACTCCTAGAGGTGCTGATGATCCAGACATGGAAGACGAATTGTCCAGCCCTATTCCTAAACTTGCGGCTAAACCCATTCGTCCAATTGGCCTATCCTCACCCACCCGAGGACTTGGGCAGTCGGCAAAAAAGCCACTAGATTTAACTGCTTCGCTGACTTCCCCTGCAAGACGGCCTCCAACCTCTCCTTTTAAGCTCACCACTGCGAATACCCCATTTTCCAAGTTGAACGGGGGTGGACCGAGATCAGAGATTACTTCACCAGCTAGGCGCCCACCTCCTCCTACATTTACTGCTGCTGGAAACCAAACTAAGAATGGAATCAAGCTTGGTCCAAGTGTCACTTTGAAGATGGAGATTCCAGATTTATCAAGACCTGGTATCAAGAGCCCTGCTAAAAGGCCCAAGGTACCAATCGTGTTCAAGGCAGATGAGTCGGAGGATGAGTTAGGGATGGATATGGAAGATTATAATCTGGGTCGATTACCAACGCGAGTCCCCAAGAAGCGTGTACAGATTCACAGGACACCTGAGGATATTGCGGCCCAAGAAAATACAATCTTCGAGAAGGATGAGCCTACAACGGTGAAACATGAGCGCAAAGAGATGGCCCGGTCATCCACGCCCCCGAGCCCAGTTCATGATGACATTCTTGGTGAAAAAGTGGAGAATGACGATCTCGATGCAGAAGGAGATACCGAAATGGACGATGCAGACGAAAGCGAATTGATGGAACAAATCGCGCTTTCGCCAACAAAATATAAGAGCCCAACGCAAGGTAGCAACAGTTATGGCTTTTTTAGTCTTCGGGGTGATAGCGAGGAGGAGGACGAAGTGTCCCCAGCCCCTTTCACGGGAAATCCTTTTGCCAATATTAATCTCCAGCCTTCGGAAAGGAAAACCTTGTTTCCCAACCCTCAGATCGCTACACCTAAGGAACGAGAAGCTCCGGTCATTAAAGAATCAGATGCTTCGATTCCTATAGATCCATTCTTGTTAACTCTTGATGCGCCAGCTAACCCTGTGCGACCATTTGAGAGTCCATTACGAACAATGAAGGTCCCAGTCAAGATGCATTCCATCGACGATGATCTATCTAGCGAAGATGAAGAAGACGGGAATGAAGATGGAGAGAACGCTATTGCATCACAATTGTCCTCACAGAGCTCTACAAGAAGTAATGTCATCCGCCCGGCTGGTGTACTTGCTGGTGCAGTTGTATTTGTGGATGTGTACACATCAGAAGGCGCAGATGCTAGCGCGGCTTTTGTCGAGACGCTACGCGGACTCGGTGCGAAGGTTCTCAAGAGTTGGAACTGGAATCCCAATTCCAATGGCGCCCCTGGAGAGGGTGAACGCAAAGTTGGGATCACGCACGTAGTATTCAAGGATGGAAGTCCTAGGACGCTGCAGAAGGTCAAAGAGAGCAAAGGTGTTGTGCTCTGCGTTGGTGTTGCCTGGGTGACAGCTTGTGAGGATGAACAATCATGGGTTGAGGAGAGCATTTACCCAGTAGACTTGGACCATGTTCCAAGAGGTGGCCACAGAGTAAGCAGCACACTCAAGAAAGTAATATTGTTGCTAACGTAATGACAGCACCGCAAATCTATGGAGCCCAAAGCTCTCTCGATGACCCCCGGGGGCTCTAGTTCGGACAGCGCGAACAGCCTCACGTCTAAGACTCCTAAAGCCATGCCAAGAAAAATCGTCTTTCCTCAGACCGAGCTTCCAAATAGAATCGCGGATGAGACAAATCCAGTGTTGATGCACAACCTGCTACTGGCACGGAGAAAGAGCATGCAGTTTGCGCCCAAGATTGGGAGTCCGCTACGCAGGTTTACTCAAATTTCCATGGACTGAAGGAAACCGCGGCAGCGGAACGGAAATGGGACCGCTTATGTTTATGCCCTATTCGATCAATGACTTTGCTTTGTAAAGATATCTGCATCGCAAAACCTTATCTTTTACCCACAGACCTTATTGTAGAGAAGGAACGTGATAATTTCTCTCTTTGTATTTTTGTTTTATGGAGTTCTATTTTTTTTTTTTTTTTTCTTTTGGTGAGGGTTTGGTTGTACTATGCGAATTCTACTTTTAGTTATTCTTTTGGTATCCATACATGCAGTTCAGTTGGACTTGTACTTTGCTTTTCTCTGTATATAGTTTTTTCTTCTTTCTTTCTTTTGTCTAGGAAAGCATAATTACGGGAGCAGGGGAATTGCAGAAATGCGTTCTCCATTGGCATCTCCCGCATGTTCAGAGTTTTAAAGCCCTCTGCCTGTGGGAGTAAGGGGGTGTAGATTTCTGTATTCCTATTTAGTACCGTCCTTCTTCTCTGCCCTTAGTATCGATGGACATGAATGGTAATACATAGTATCGGATCTCCTGGTAGTTGGCTGTTTGCGAAAAGTTTTGAATCTGGAGTTTTTTGTTTATTGGACGGAGCTATAGGGGTCAGTAGGTATTTGCTTTAATTCTCTGTGGTTTTGGATTCTGGTTTGTTCTTGGCTTGTCTGCCGGCTTCAAACTTCAAATCCCATAAAAATTATGTATGCATTACAAAAGAGATAGGCAATAGTGCCACGGTAATAAAGTATTTTCCAATGAGAGTGCGCACAACACGAACGGTGCAGGTGGATAAGACAGTGACCACCACCCCACAGACACTTCCCCCTAGGACCTTTGTGAGAGACAGAATCCCATCGGTATCCAGGTACGTTTATTGGCTATGTTCCAGATCACGAGCATGCAAGACAAACGACCCCGCGCGCAGCACCCCCGCAAGCTCTATCGGCCTGATGTCAAGGTTTCAACCGCGGTTCGTTCAAAAAAGAGAAACCCCCCACAGTCCGGTATCTACACCAATTAATCGGGGCGCAACTCTCCGATACCGCCGCATTCTTTACAACGGGACTGCGGGTTTACTGATCTGTAGTGCGGTGTATCCACGTACTGAACCGGGTACGGCTCGAAAGATATTTTTGCTGAATAAAGACCCAAGCAGGTGGCCGAAAAACTGGAAGGGATTATCCTTGCCTTGGCGTTATCGTCGGATGTTTCCATTTCCTGTAGTCGATGAGGGCAGAGTTAGAAAGACGTTTTATGCTGGTAGAATTAGGGAGATAGAAGTTATGTAAATATTTCACATTATGTGGAGTTTTAGGGGAATTCATTTGAAGTTCTACCCCAACCCTTACTACAATACATGTGCGCTGCTGTAATTATTTCAAACCCGATCATGAATCACTGCCTGTCACTTTGCAAAATGCAGTGATGCTACAGGAGTCTGATTCTTTCTTTTGGAAGAGGATTGCCAGCTCTCGGTACCTGAATTCAAGGATACTGTCCTGCAGGTACGACATTACATTGCATTCACAGATGTCAGTCGGCCGTCCAGGGCCCCCCCTGCGCCGAGTGACAGCCCATGACCAGACCGGCAGCCCGTCGGCTAGCCCACTTGCGCCACAGCGGCTGCAGAAAACGTCACTACGCCACCCGCCGTGGGACCCTTCAAACTTTGAGCTCTTAGAAATCAAAAATCCCTATTAAAGACCCTCCGCCCCCATTGCTCACCATTTACAAGAAAAGTGCTAAAAGAGAACTTTTTAAGAAAACATCTCTCAAAACAATGTCCCGACCACTCTCATCCGTGTTGCGACTACTACGCACCACTACCCCCACCGCCCGCCGCACCCTCCACACCCTCCCCCTCCGCCGCCCCACCCCCTCCGCCGTAGCCGCCTCATCACCATGGCGCCCCCTTGGCGCCCCCGCCTCCCTCCGCAGATCAATGTTCATCCAGACAGAAACCACGCCCAATGCTTCCGCCCTCAAGTTCATCCCCGGCATGCCCGTGCTGCCCGCGGGCTCCTCGTCACTAGAATACCTTGACGGGCGGGAGACCCACAACTCGCCGCTCGCGCGGAAATTGTTTGCGGTGGACGGCGTGCGCGCCGTCTTCTACGGCCCGGACTTCATCACTATTACTAAGACCGAAGACGCCAACTGGGCGTTTGTCAAGCCGGAGGTGTTTGCCCTGATTACGGAGGCGCTAGCGGGCGGTGGGAGCGTTGTCGTGGAGGGGACGAGCGGCGCAGTGGATACGATGCCCGAGGAGGGGGATAGTGAGGTTGTGAGTATGGTGAAGGAGTTGTTGGATACAAGGATTAGGCCGTCGATTCAGGAGGGTGGGTTTTTTTCGTGCTTTCTCTTGTTTTCTTTTTTGCTGGTGCCTTGTTGTGCGTTGAGTGGGAAGTGCTAATAGTTGGTGTGGATGAGTGCAGATGGCGGTGATATCGAGTATCGAGGGTTCGAGAACGGCATGGTGAAGCTGAAGCTCCGCGGAGCTTGCAGAACCTGCGATTCGTCGACTGTGACGCTGAAGAACGGAATCGAATCCATGCTAATGCACTATGTATGCGCCTCCCCCTTCCTTGCTTCCTTTCCCAGGGGGTATAAAAAGATGGGTGTGTAAAAAGCTAACATCCCAACCAGATCGAAGAGGTAAAAGGCGTCGAACAAATCCTCGACGAAGAAGAAGAGATCGCAATCCGCGAATTCGAAAAGTTTGAGGAAAAGCTCAGAAAGGTTAAAGGCCCACCACAATCCGCTTCTGCTTAGTTCTGTGTGGCGCCGGGGACTAAAATGGGTGTGAGTGATGTGCTACAGAAGCCAGACGCTGCGTTTACTTGGCAGCAGTGAGAGTGTGGGGAGGAAGGAGGTGGAAAGAGAGAGAGAGAGCTTCGAGGGTGGAGCTGGTAATGTACATATCAACTATTAGAGCGTGGTCAGTTCAGTCAGTCAGTCGGTTTGTTGCGTTTGCTGTGGCCGATGGGGAGGAAATGGATTGTTCGGAAGAGATACATGATTTGCTGCTGGTTTGCATGTGCTTGTTTGTCGTTGTGTGGGCTCCATAAAGACGCCATTGGCCTTGGGAGTGTAACGTTGCTATCTGTGGTGAACAGAATGGGGGAGGGATTGTGTCATGAAAGGTCACTCGGTGCGCTTCTCCTCAGATCCGGTGGGCAGTTTGCGTTACCCGGTGAGGGTCATCAACACATACGCCCTCACCAATCACCCTGTTTCTTCTCACCTGTTTCTTCTCACCTCCGGCTTGCAGTGGGTTCTACATTAAAACACTCGATTTTTATGAACCCGGACCACCGCGGGATTGACTATCTACACCCAACGGAGGATTGCAAGGCACCAATTTGCCCCTTTCCCCTTCCTTTTCTCCTCCGAGCAAAATCCCACACGCGGAGAGAGGGCTACAAAAGATAAGAGAGAGAAAAAAAAAAGAAAAAAAGAAAAGAGGGAAGATTAGACACGGACGGCGAAAGAACACCCATAACATATTCGGCTCAGCAGACTGTAGAAATAATTCAAACTTTCGGAAATAAGCATTCAGTCCGTGGAAGACGTTGGTGAACCCAGAAATAGAAAAGGGAGTTTTGAGGAAACACGAGGAAACAAGAACAGGCATTAATGCATTACTAGTGAAGTAATAAAGATCAAAGTGAAATCGAACCTATCAACAAATGTACGTAAAACCAATGCATTGCCATCGAGATTGGACACAACAATAAAACCGTTCCGATTAAACAACGAAAAGAAACGAAATAACTCGACAGAGTAGATATCGACAAAGAATAATTGAAAGATTTTACGCCCTCCATGACCGAGGAACAACAATTCCAACCTAACCATATTGCAAGCGATCTTGGTCAAGAAGGGAGGATCATGAGTTGCTTATCTCATATAGTGGGTTTTTCACGGCAATAGAGGAAGCTTTGAAACAATTCATTAACCCCAATCGATTCAATGTCATCGTTTGGCGTTTAGCCAGAATTATTAGTTCGAGGAAAGATCGGAATGGTCTCAAGATTTTCCCAGCCACCCATACTGCCAGTCTGCCCAGAAAAGTTTCCATTCATTTGAGCTTGCTGTTGCTGCTGCTGTTGCTGCACCATCATGGATTGTCTAAATGGGTTGGTACCACCCGTTGTCGAGGGAATCGATAATGCTGCAGAGGCGGCGGAAGAGCCGGTTGGGTTCGGACTAACAGCAAGATTACGTGCAAATGGGTTGGTACCGGTTGGCATCGAACGGACGGTGGGTTGCTGAGAAAGTGGCATGGACTGCTGAGACTGCGGGTTGTACGACGATGTAGATTGCGTAGAAATGGGGAATGCAGGAGCTGAGGCAGTCAAACTGGTGGGCGATGTCTGGGATACAGCCCTCGCAAAAGGGTTGGTGGATTTCTGAGCAGGGGGTGATGTAGCGTATGAACTAACAGATTGGTTTGAGGTAACAGAGCCAGTCATCATCATGGACTGGCGAAAGGGGTTAGTGTCTGTTTGACCCGTATGGCCCGTAGAAAGACTCAAGGCTGGGGAATTTTGAGGGGGAGTGAAGGTAGAGGTTTGCTGGGAATATTGGTGCGGAAGTGTCGGCATTGGGGGAGCAGAGACCGCGGTTTGATCCGATGGGGTATAACCACCAAAACCGGCCCCTGTGAAGTTTGTTTGAACTTGTTGGGGAGAGTTGGCCTGCATCATTGGGGCGGGAACTTGTTGAGCTTGTGCGTAAGGGTTTTGGGCCTGGTACATCATAGGGTATGCTGCTCCTGTTTGAGTAGGAAATTGTTGCTGTGCCATAAAAGATGACTGCCCTGCCATAAAAGCTGCATCGGACTGCTGAGCGTACTGGTTTTGCATCTGGGATACATCCTGTTGATTTCCGAACATAGGAGTTTGTTCTGATTCAATAGACTCAAAAAAATCAATAAGATCTGGAGCGACAGCCCTGGGTGCTGTTGCATCCAACTCAGCTGTTGGTGCCTGCAACTCAGCTACCCTAGGCGTCGCATCAGTAGCCTTGGGCGGGGGAGGCGAGCTTGGTTTGGCAGTCGCAGGAGTTGGTTTCCCAGTTCTCTTTGCCTCCTGGGTAGCGAGGTAATTCCGCCTATTGGAATCGAATTCGGGGTCTTGTAGATATTCTTCCAATGAGGAAGTAAGACTTGTAGGGGCGTGTTTAAGATTGGGAATCTGAAGACGGGTAGCTGTTTCTACAGATCTTGCCTGCTGCAGATATTCTACAACATCCGCAGTTTGCTTGGTAAATGTCTTGTAGATCTCTAAACCACGCTCTGCATCAAACCGTGACATTTCAAAGTAGTGTTCTGTCGCGGGGAGGTTAAAATTCGTTTTCTTGGTATTGAAAGGTGTTAGGGTACAAACCCAGGACATTTATGACCCCTTCGTTCACAACGTGGAACAAAACCAAGAGATCCATAACTAGCAATCTGAAGGCTAGCAAAGAAATCTCATTGTCAACATCGGTTTCTAGGAACTATTGCGGTGTTAGTTAGACCGTCTTGATAGCTACCGCAGACATGAGAGGTAACCCTACTGTGCATTTCAACAACGCCCTAATCTGCGTCTGGACGCACTCAACTTCCCGCAAAAGCCCCTTTTCAATACTTAGCTTTCTTAATCTGCCCTCACCACTCCTCACATAGTCTGTTTTGACGTCTCCATAAGTTCTTGCCCTCTCGAGTAAATATTGTGAGTAATGCCTGATATTTCTCCCTTGTTCCTGAGCTATATGGTGTCGATTTTAATTAGAATGGTCGAGTTGCTATATGGGATAAAGAAGCCGGTAAATCAGGGAAGAAAAAAGGAGAGAGCGTATGAATACCATCAGAGTAATGGCTAACTGTGATAAGCCGTGGGTGTTTTCGTAGATATCTGAGTGTTACCTCCCGCTCCCCCTCACGTATCATTAAATGAACAATGATGAGAGACTTGAAGACAATCTGATATTACCGGCATTTTTCGTTAGGTGCAGTTTTAAATAAGTTTAGGTGGAACCAACCGTCCATGTTTGATCCTTGACCCGGTTATTTAGCGCCCGGAAAACCTCCGCAATACCAGCTTCGCCCGCATGAGTGGCGACAAGAATGTGCTCGACATATTTGGATTTCGGGGCCGCAAGTTTAACCTTGGTTGCTCCCTATCAAGTAGTCAATATGATAGCACTTCTAATTTCTCTAACTGTTCAACCATCCCGCAATTCATATCTTTGCCAGAGAATGCTTCGCACAACTGGAGGAGCAGACATGCCTTCACCGACTTCTCAAAGGAGGTAGCCATCTTTCCGCTCCCAAAATTTTCGACGTCCTTGCGTCGCCGTCCCAGATAGTATATTCTCCCCACTTTGCTGATTCTTCGGCGAAATTCGCAACGGCTCGGTCCTTGATTGCCGGTGTTGCTGATTCCTCCAACGAGTCTTATACGTAGAGGTATACTTGTCTATGGTTTCTTGTTGTCTCCGTTGATGAGTTTTCGACGAGGCTTGCGTTGAGGAATTTGAGAGTATTGTTGAGTAGGTGATTACTTGACAGGAATTCCGGTGGATTATGTCTTATACCGGGCGGGGAACAGAGATAGAATGTCCAGAGAACTCTGTGGATTGAATGCAATCACTTATCGAGCTGCAATGTGAAAGAGTATGTACTTCTAGCTTTTGAGCTCCGAGGATTTGTAGATGGGAAGCACTGATGTGGCAGATCCCAGTTCGCGGAACACCGGCTGCTGTCGGTTTCCGCAAACCTCTTGGAACCTCCGGTATAGTGGCCCTATGGGTAGTCGGTTGATTGTGACAGAGAATAAGGTTGACAACGAGTGCGCAAAGATTGTATTTGTTATTAAGGAGGGTACAACCAAGCCGGAGCACAACTCGAGGTTACGGTAGGGGTTTGGCTGGGCACTAGGTTTATGTCACTACAGTAACTTCACAGCGCAATAGGGAGGTTGCCAAACAAATGGTAAGATTGGGTTAAACCACAGGATCAATTATTTAGAGGTAAACGATAGGGAGGGGGGGTAATTATTGATATGGAGGACCACTTTCGGGGGGAGGGGAGAGGGGGGGTTGAGTGGTTGAGGAGGGGGGCTCTGCTGCTGCAGGGTAAGAAGAAGGAGGTTGAGGTGGGATAGATGCTGCGTTGGCTTAGGGAGCCTTTGGAGGTTGATCCGGAGAGGTTCGCTGGCCGTTGGCCGTTGAGCCATGCACGGGGTGTGGCTGTACCACAGCCGCCTGCATCTGGTTTTCTAGTAACTGGACAAAAACAGTGACATTATGACGGTGTGGCAGTACTCCTATAAACTCTTTTCAGAGTCTACAACGAGTGGAAAACATCCCAAAGTAGTTGTATTGATATTCACAGACCACTGAGAGTCAGGTCGATACTGGAGCTCCCGTATCGACCTGTGTTTCTTAACTGCTTTTTGTTCTATCGCAAAAGATATACTGAGTCAAAGGATGTTCTCGCCTAGGACTCCACCTAGTCTGCGAAGTGATGAAGGGAATTCAAGATTCCCTCATCGGAAAATCCAGGCAAAAATAAATAAAAATAAGTCTTGGTGGTCACAGGAAAGCAAATAATGAAAAAGATATGGAAATACATCATGATATGGAAATACATTGTAATTCTACTGACTATAATTACATTTATTAGAAAAGAAATATTATAATTAGACCTTCCAAGATCTGGTTCAGAGATGCCATTGAAGCGTCCGATCTTGTAACAAGGAGGGTGTGCTCGAACGCCTATTTCATGGTTAACCCGGAATTCTTCTCAGAGGACCCTTAAGCCAACCTGTCCGTAAAGAGCAGGCAGAGTGTACCCCCGGGAAGAATTGGGAAACCGATTCATAGACTGCACGCTAGGCTTTCATCATCTGTAGAGTATCTGTTAGCATACCGCGCAAAGAGTCTATCTGAAGGTGGGGGTGTCTCACATTTTGAACTTGGAAGGATATGGAGAAAAGATGTGATGAAGAGGCTCACGAATGGATTAAATACCTCTGAGATTTGATAGGTTACCCGGACGCGGGGCACCAGCGGCAAATTTGCGGGGCCAAGAACTATGAAAAAGTAATGGAGTATGTGAGGTTAGGGTTGGTGGGACAACATTATAATATCACTGTGCGTGAAAGACCTTTAGAGCACCCTGCCACTTAAAAGATTGGACGACAAATATGTCAATGCAAGCTTCGCTATCACGAATCTGCCTCAGCTGCCGCATACGAATCTTTCCTTCTGGATTTGGTCAATCTATCCCAATTCCACATTGTGGTTACCTGTTACGGCACTCAAGCTCTACTTATATAGGGAGGCCTTCGGCTCGTGGTTTTGCTGTTTCATTGCAATCAAGGGCCTCTTCCACCGAAGGACCAGGCTCTCGGAAAACTGCAGAAGATGAAGACATACAAGGGCGATCGCCGAGTGAGGGAGGGACTGAACCGGACGCCTATGTCACGAATCCTGAGGGAACTAAACGGAGTCATCCGCTTGTTATGACCGATACAATAGCCAATTTGGATGCGGAATCTTTCGTGGCAGCTGCGAAAGCTCGACTAAAAAAAGCCGCTGAAGCAGATCCTTTTGATCCTTTGCTTTCGAAGCAGGCAGATGAAGACTTTTTGAAAAGTTATAGGTCCTTGCTTTCAGATACGAGAAGAGATATCCAAAGAGAAATAAACGATTCCGAGGAGATGTCAGAAATTTTTGAAGAATCTATAAAGACGCCAGAGGGATTGAAGCGTAAAGCAATATTTTGGGGGAAGCCAGCAACGGTACGTACAATCACAATCACGCCTCACGATCAAACATCTGCTTTGGTCTTATTCTCATGATCATTGGTTAAGCAGGACGCAAACAATTCTTGGCCCGCTGAGCTCCCATCTACACTTAAGGGTGTAGCTTCGAAGTGTGACTTCGCCCTTTCTTAAAGTTGTTAAATCCTGCGATCCATGGAGCTAACACCTCTCATAGTTAATTTTCCTCCAGCAACTCACCGGGTAAAAGATCTTTCATATCGTGACGACGACGAGGTAGTGACAATGCATGGGTTTCTCGCTCCCTGCAGGATAATCAACAAGAAGCTCACATTTGCAAACTTTTTCGACTTTCATTCTGGTCCTAAATCCCAAATCCAAATCGTTTCCAATCTATTTGAAGATCCTACAGAAGACCAAATCAAGGCGCAAGAGACCTTATTATCAATAGCTCCTTTCACACCAGTTTCCGTAACTGGTAAGGTTTTCAGGAGAGAGTCTACCAGGAGAAATAAGGAGGAATTTGAGTCTAAAGCAACTTCCCCTAAGATTCTTGTCAAGCGTGAATTCTCCTCACGGCACCCCTCAGAACGCACCCCAGGGAAAACCCCGACATTCATAGAAATTCACCTTCAATCCATCCAAAAGCTCAATTCGGTTACAAAGGATTTGGTGTATACCCCTGATACTGTTTTCCCACCAGAACAACGGCATCTCCAGCTACGAACAAAGTATTCTCTATATTCGGCACTTCGTCTCCGAGCCAAAGTTGCCTCAATATGCAGGAACCACCTTGAAAGAAACGATTTCCTAGAAGTTGAAACACCTCTTCTATTTAAATCCACTCCCGAGGGTGCTCGTGAATTTCTTGTTCCAACTCGAAGCAAAGAGAACGGAGGAGGGATGTGTTATGCCCTGCCACAATCACCCCAACAATACAAGCAAATCTTAATGGCAAGTGGCGTGGCTCGCTATTTTCAGCTAGCCAAGTGCTTCAGGGACGAAGATTTGCGGGCAGATAGGCAGCCAGAATTTACTCAGTTGGATTTGGAAATGTCGTTTGCAACTGGGGAAGATGTTATGAGCGTCATCGAGGAGCTTCTCAACAAGATTTGGTTTGAAACGTTAGGTATCGATCTAGGTGGAGGGTTTCAGAGAATGACCTGGTGGTATGCAATGAAGTTCTACGGGAGTGATAAACCTGATCTGAGGTTTCCCAAGACGAAGGTGAGATTTTTTTGTGAAGGAATTTGACTGAAGGATGATGTTAATCAGTTTATAGATTAACGAGATTACCAGTATTCTTCCACACCTGGTTAAAAACAAGGATGAACACATTGAAGTCATTTGCCTCCATACTGATCGGCATATTGACATTGAGAAAATTGAAAAACTCCGTTCGTCGTTCGAAGAGACTCATAAAGGAAAGGGAGATGATCATTTCTTATCATATGTGTTCGGTCATCCTTCGACACATCTTCACCCAGATTTAGTAGCAGCCAAAATCGACGAAGAAAAGATGGTGGAAATCAACAGAGAGATTTGGGCAACTCCTGGTTGTATCATATTGATCAAGCTTAGAAAGGGCGATTTGTCGGTAAGTAATTCTGTGCAGCTTCTGTTATTTGAAAAATGGAAAAGCTGCTAATGGTGAAATTTAGGGTGGGAGCACTAAATTGGGTCTCCTTCGGGCCGCCTTGCTTACTGCAGCTCAACGCGAGAACCTTATAAAAACCCCTGAACGCCCCGAATTCGTTTGGATAATAGATTTCCCACTTTTTTCTCCCAGTTCAGATTCGGAACCCGGCCAAAGTGGTACTGCTGGACTTTCGTCGACCCACCACCCCTTTACAGCGCCAAATCCAAAGGATTTGGCGATGCTTGCTTCCGCGCCAGCGAAAGTCAGAGGAGAACATTACGACATCGTGGTAAATGGCGTTGAACTTGGAGGTGGCAGCCGCAGAATTCACGATGCGGAACTCCAGAAATATGTGCTGGAGAGTGTGCTTAAAGTTGACCCATCACGTATTCATCAGTTTGACCATCTATTGAAGGTCTTAGACAGTGGCTGTCCCCCACATGCAGGAATTGCATTGGGATTTGATAGGCTCGTAGCCATCCTTCAAGGAACAGACTTCGTTAGGGATGTCATTGCTTTCCCGAAGAGCGCTAAAGGCGCCGACCTTCTTGTGGGTAGTCCGAGCTTGGTCAGCGACAAAGATCTGGAGACGTACCACCTGAAGAAAAGAACGAACGGACAGATAGGATAGGATGAACAGGAACTATTGATGTAAATTTACTAAGAAAAAGAGCAAGTGCGGACGGGCATCATGAGCCTCCAGAACCCACTGCAACTTGAATCCAACGTCTCCTCACCTGATTGCTACCCGTCACCGACTTGAACTGTTAAAGCGGTTTCAACCAATGAAGTGTTTATGTAACCGCGACCTTGCGGAGAACGTCACCAAGCACCAGGAATATGATTTGTTGACCTGCACGGGAGAAGGCTAGAACCGTGGGAACACTTTGAGAAAGCTCCAAAGGCCATGCACAGTAGTTATCGCCACAGTTTTGTACTAAAGCTCCTTGAATTGTGGCGATAACTACTTCTCAAACATCACTTCGATGTTCTGAAACTCAAGTATCGGGGATTCGCACACAAACATACACATACACACACAGTCTTACGTTCAGATGGGCAATGTCACTTCAGTAAGGGCCTTGTCTATGCATTCGTCTGTGCTTTGGAATCCTCACTGACACCAGCACGCATTTTACTTAAGATCCATAGTTAGCCCGTCAAAGTGCTGCTAGCATCTTCCATACGCACCTAAATTGACATCAATAATTCTTCCGCGTTCCTTTATATGTTTCTCACTCTCGCTCACTGTCATAAGAATTCACTCTAGAAGGTGATCTAGTGGGCGGCTTCCCGTGGAAGTTTGGGAGGCGTTTAGGAAATAGATTTCTGAATCTGGGTGCGAATGCCTTCCCATGGCGAACAATACTTTCTAGATTTTTAAGTACTGCTTTGGTTTAGTGCGTAGCATCAGGGCCCGCCCGGAGCCTTTCTTAACCAATCATATTTCGCCCGTTCAAATTTTAAAGATTTAGAAATTTGAACGTACCCCCTCCACCCCCCCCCCCCATTCAGATTCTGAATCTGGAGCGTTGCCATCCAAATTTTATTACTCTAAATTTCATCCAAACCGCTTCTAAACACCTTCTAAACGTCGACGGGAAGTCGCCCAGTGTTATTGTGATCTGGTGCGTCCAATAACTGGTCTCCATTTCCAAAAATAAAGTTTTAAAATACATCACGTAGGCCCTTTGAATTTCTATCGCTCGACAAGCATATGCTATCTAAGAGCGGTTTCACTGTGAACATCAGGACGATCAATCAATTTGACGTGGATGTAAACGGGCTTTTCCTGCTCTCGTACGGTTTTCCGGAAGGATTTCCAAGAAGCACCCTTTGTCCTTTTGGTAGCAGGGTACACGCCCACAAATAAATCTCGTCTCGTGCCCAGACCTGTTTTGAAGGGATGAATCGACACTTACTGTGAACCGAACCTACTTAGTCAGCACTTCAATAATTTTTACAAACTGCACCTCCGCCGCCACTAGCATTAGTATTAGCGGTGGAAATACCCTAACCCTCAAGATTTTGTTACTGGACATGTAGAACTACCTACAAGAAATCCGGAGTCATGCTTCATATGGGCACCTCGTGGCGGTTGGCGCTAAGGGATAAGGTAAAATTGGGAATATGATATGTATCTTAATGTAGCAGTAGAGGGTCCATGTATGTGGAAACCGGTACCTCTTTAAGTTCTTTATAGCTATGTATTGGGTTGGGACAATAGTATTTACAAATATCATACTTTCCATTAATTTGCGTGGCATTGACACATTGAGACAGAAAATACTTGTTGGGTTTACATACGTGCTTAAGAGCTCGGTTGATCAAAGAGTGAGCAGAAGAAAAAGTGATAACCGCTCTACAACCTATCTCAGTGAGTTTGATTTGAGACATGGGATCTGGGAGCAATCGTAATTCATGGTCTATCACTCGACATCCAGCAATTCTTTTCTTGAACTCTGATTGGTCGAAGGTAGAAACCCTGACCCTATCTGGTAACCTGCACACCACAAACTGAGAGGATTGAACTGTTGGGGAATGAATTGAGAGGTCCGGGGGAGAGATAGGCAGTAATATCATAAAATAACAACTTTGAAAATCTGGGTCATTCCAAAGTGGGAGAGGGGGGAGGAAGTATTATTTAACTGGGTGTACTGAAGGGACCGTCAACTGGGTCGATGGGTAAAAGATCTCACAGGTTGAAGTAACAGGTTGGAGGAACGAAAGCCAAAAGATTCATGAAGTGAATGGGTACATAATGATAACGGTACGTTGAACCTGAAGCACTAAATAGGTTATTAACCCGAGTGGAGGGGGTGGTAAAATATCTCTTGGACCGGGAGTGCTCCAATTCCAATACGTACACACTACATGTAGGTATCATATTACGTTTATCAATAAAGAATATTTTAGCGCCCGGGGGGGATAACATTTCAGATCAATTGGGGTGGGGGGGGGGGGGACGGGACGGGCCGGGTTTGAAAGGTTCTTTGAATTTTGACAACAAAATGCATATTGAAATTAATCAATTGAGCAACTCCAAGTCGTGAGATAGGCCACTGCTAGTATGTAGTATATACGTCACCGATCTCTCTACCCCCGGTTCTCCCTGCCGAGGACAAAAACTACTATCCCACTGTGGCCGCCGCGATGGTAGGTTACATGTTAGGCTGGTATATACAGCCACTCAGTAAAAGTGTTCGTGATATAGTTTTAATGTCAGTGCGCAGTGTGGCGCACCCGTAATACTGATGTTACATGTAGTAAAGTTTGGATTCAAAAACAACGAAAAAATATATAATATTGTCCGTGGCTATACATAAAAAGAAGATAGTTATTTAATATTATTGTTCATGAGGGTATGCTTTGCCGGGGAATTGAAAGGGACCTGTACTGGAGTTATGGTGGGAGAAAGGGGAAGGACAGATGCAGAGGCATATATCAGGACTCTTGAGTTTTATCTTCTGAATTTTTTGGCAAAGCTATGGGAGAAGGGTATCAGGCCAATCTTTATGCATGATAATGCTAAAGTACACACCGCCAGCCTTACTACTCAATGGTTGGAGGAGCATGGGGTAGATGTTCTTGAGGACTGGCCTGCCTATTCACCTGTCTTACTAGTAAATCCCATTGAGCATGTTTGGGTACACCTCAAGAAGCTCTACCATCAACACTACCCCCCATTTAGTATATGACACTAGATCACTTCAAGTATTAAAGGCCCTCATAGAGGAAGCTCTAATTCATTGTTGGGAACTGATAACTGATGATTTATTTGGTAGGCTGGTTGAGAGCATGCCAAGGGGAATAAAGGCTGTTATAAAGGCAAGGGGTTGGTCCACAAGATATTAAATGTCAAATTAATTTTTATTTAGCTATTCTTTAACAATTATATGAAAAACTAGCTTTCTAAAGTATTAATTGTGGTTGCTGTGGTGGTGCTCGTGATGGTTCGGGTGATGGTTCGGGTGATGGTTCGGGTGATGGTTCGGGTGGGTCGAAACCCGTTGCTACGCCCGCCTTCCGATCATTTACGGCCTACAACTATATCTAGGATGCCACACCTAAATGAATGTCACAACGGACAAGTCTTTTTTTAAATCTCTCTGTCCGGGGCCACCACTATCATAAATTTGCAGGGAATTAACTCCAAATGCCGAACTATTCGCCGTGTTGTTCTACACCTCACGAGTAGGAAGCTTGCAGATCGCAGATCGAACAATTGGGGTTGTAAGGTCGGAGCTCGATGGTTGCACATGTACATGCATTCGTTACCTAGAGGTTAAGTAACAAAGCATACTTTGGGCTATACTAGTTCCTGACGGAAAGCTGTACATACTAGCTATGGCACTCAGAACATCTTGCCTGCTGTGGCACTCATTTGGATGTGGCATCTTATATACATGGAAAAAAACACTGTGGCATCGTAGCCTCTCACCGTACGTTAATAAAATTACTTGTGGGAGAAACTCGAAGGTTACAGTCTTATCTTTGTACAAGGGATGGGGTGGTGCGGTAATCAATCTACTTACACTAAGCGCAATAGAGCTTACAGTACTACGATCGACCGAGGTACTCAATAAGGACTCCGAAGGGTAATGCGAGTTTTATATATTCGAATGCCCCCCAGAATAGTTCGGCTCCAGAGGTAATAGATCAATGTACAAATCGAGAAGGCGAAATGTGGCCGTATCGTGCGACTGTGCTGAGGTTGGTGTAGGTGGTACTGATTCTAATATTATTCAATTACTGAACGCTGGCTAGGAATTTTTTTTGAGTTAATGAGGGAAGGAACATCATTGTGTTCAACCACTGTAACAGAAGCGATGAGTTGTCCCTAGTGCCCGCATGCGAACAATTTTTACTCTCAGGTTGATTCTTGACGCCTGATTGATTAATAGCGCAATTGAATTTCGCACTTAATGGTGTATAGTTTGTTAACGCGCCGGCCTGGTGTTTTTGAACATGCTGCATCAATTTGTAACCGATATATGGAAAGCGTTGATAAGGAAACAAATCTTGTAAACGAGAGAGCCCAAGACCAAACTTTGGCAAGGTTTCACCTCTTCTGGCTCTAATTCTACATTTTCTACCCAACCCTGAAGTATTATTACCGGACTGCTTGGCTTCAAGTATCGAGTGAGATCATATGAAGTAAACGCCATATTCCAGTGTTTAGAGTCGTGATTCAATCGAGACAATACAAAACATGTAAAAGAGAAACTCGATGTACTTTAAGGTTGTAAAATGTATATCAAATGTTGTAGGTCAACTTTAAAGCATATTAAACATGCTTCATTGATTTTCTGAGTACAGGCGTACCTTGTTCATCGCAAACCTATGGTGACGTGCAAGCGCTAGCAGATTGAACCGACGACAAAAAATACATCGATGCTAGACCTGGCTCTAGTCATACCAACTTTTTCCGCCTTAGAAGTGGGGACTGGGTGTTCTTTATAACCTTTCTCCTACTAATGTTAATCAAATATGTGCAAGCGCCTGCATAAAATTAAAATAACACATTAAATTTTTCTTTACATTTACATCTTTCGTGGCTTTTAGCGACTAGTAGACTGAGCTAGATGCACAGCGGTAGGTAATAAGTGATGGAACAGAGCAATACCTATGGAATTTTCGTTGCGTATATCCCTTGGACGGATGAAACTTTCAAATTCGCGACGCACCTGCATGATCGGTTCTGACCAATAGTAATTCAGGTTTAGAAGTCATGTGATATCAAATTCTCAAAGGGCAGGTTCGAGTGATAAAGTACTATTTCAACAAAGCTGATGGGTTAGTAATATAGGAAGGTATTTTTATAGCGGGTGAGTGATGTAGGAAGGTATTATGATACCGGGTGAGGGATGTAGGAAAGTATTATCATAGCGAGGGATATTCTACAAAGCAGGTATGGCGGCATAATACAAGGTCACAGAGTCCACAGGAAAAATAGGAAGTAGGTGCTCGCTGTCCTTTAAAACCATCTCTTCTTAATCTGAAGCGGCAACGCTCACAGTCTCGTCTCTTTTTAAGGTGTATCTGAACATAGTGAACGCCCTCAACAGGAGGAGGTACGCTAGTTACACCATGGACTTTGCTATATTGTCTGCTTGATGTTTTCCTTGACTAGTAGCGCTTTTTTATTGACTTTGCCAGTGAGGTATATTGTTGCAATAATTCTGTAGCTAAAAAAAGATGAAAATCTTTGTGTGATGTGAAGGTTTGTCCTTGGCTTTGAGGGGATTCCGGATCGGATTTTAATAGGCCGTGCTACAGAATGAATAATGATGAGTTGACGATAATCATGTCAAGTAAAAAAAGAACAGAGGCAGCCAATTCCTCCTTGCTATCAACTGTGTGAAGAAGTGACTCCAATATTGATCAGCAATATCCACTCTATCTTTGTGAAAGTTGTATCATCGACAAGGGCAGGAATAAATATATTCATTGGTTAATTCTCTCCGAATGCAGGTCTGTGTAATGGGGGTCTCGTCTAGAAAAGAATAGATGAAGATAGAATAGAGACGGCTATGCAAAATAGGAATCAGGTTGCAGACTATTCAAAGATCTATCGCTACAACTCAATAATCTTTAAGAGCTCAGTAGTAGTTCAGTTATTTAGGTGAGAGCTAGTATTTGACCCTTTGTACATCAGCAAAAAATGACATGTCATCTTGGGGCACCTGGGCGCCCAAGATACTTCAGATGCCCCAGATGCCCCAAGTCTTTTGCTTACCTGTAGACCGACGCCTGGGCGTCACGCGACGACTGCCCTGCGTCTTTTCGTCAAAAGATGTACTCAAGACGCATATCACGTCTTTTCGCTCCAAGATATCGTCTCTGTAACGGGGGTCTATGGGCGTAGGGACTATAGTGCCAAGGAATACAACCGAGGCGAAGACGTAACAATAGGTACTCTTGGCTATGGACTATGGGATGGTTCTACCTGGTATGACAAACCAATTGAACCCTATGATGAGACGTAGGACAAACGTAGTATTCGTGGAGTAAATACAAAGGTTCCGTGAAGAGAAAAGGAAAGGAAAGGAAACATGAAAAGGCACGAGGCAACGCCCCCTTATATATCCAACTCCTAGTCCGTTGATGACTAATACCCCACGTAATGGAAACCGAAAGAACATAACAGAACCCTCATTACAAATCCTAACTCAACTACGCAATACCTTCTCTTCACGACCCAATCTATCGCCTTAGCCGGAATATGGTATTGCCATTACAGACTACGCCCCCCTCTAAGGCCTACCTCCTGGTAGGCTTAGGTTTCCGTGGATAACGTTCATGGAATCGTTGAACAATATCAGGCGAATGCTCGAGGTCCGATAGGGGTTGCCAAGAGGCTTCATCATATCCTGTATATCGCACCAGATACTCAAATCTTCCCCTTCATTTCCTAGAATCCAAAATATCTTCGACTTCCCACTCTTCCTCTCCTTCGATCTCAACCGGAGGTGGTGGTGAGTGCTGTTGTCCCGGTAACGGATTTCCTGCTTCCGGCGATAATAACGAAACGTGGAATACTGGGTGGATCTTCATTGAACGGGGAAGTTCTAATTCATAAGCATAGGGGTTAATGATTCGTTTAATGCTGTAAGGTCCAATACGTTTCCAATCGAATTTCTTGGAGGGTCGCTTTGTCAGAATATGGCGTGTCGATAAGAAAACTTTATCCCTTATCTTATAACAAAGGGCGGGAGAACGATTCAGGTTGGCCGATTCCTCCTGTATCCTTTGCGCTCGGAACATTTCGCTCTTCAAAAATTCCACTATATCCTTCATTTCCTTTGCTACCCTGTTGGCCTGGTCTTCCGCCGTCGTTTTACCATGTTCCAAGGGGCCAAAAGTCATTCTTGGATTTCTTCCCGAGTTGGCATAGAAAGGGGAGGCCTTTGTTGTTTCCGAAGCATGATTATTTGTTGCGAACTCGGCCATTGCCAATAATCGGGCCCAATCATCTTGTTGATAAGAGACGTAACTTCGAAGATACTGTTCCATTACGGCATTGATCCTTTCAGTTTGTCCATCAGTTTGGGGGTGGAATGCAGTGGAAAATCGTGGAGATATTTCCAGGCGTTTACAGAGCGACTTCCAAAATTCCGCGACAAATTGTGTTCCTCGATCGGATACGACGGTATCGGGTAGTCCATGTAGTTTCCAAACATTATCAATATATAGCCTCGCTACTTCCTTTGAATCTACCTCTTTAGTCGTTGGTATTAGATGTCGCATTTTGGTTAATCTATCAACCACAACTAGGATCGCATCATATCCATCACTCTCAGGAAGGTCAGTAACAAAATCCATTGAGACATCCGTCCATGGTCCATCGGGTATTTGTATTGGACGAAGTACTCCGTAAGGCGCATTACGTGGTGCCTTGCTACGGGTACACACATTGCAGTTCCTAACATATCGATCGACATACTTTCGCATTTGTGGCCAATAATACTCCCGACTTAAGAGTTCCAACGTCTTTGCTCTACCCGGATGGCCTGCTGATGGTTTATCATGATGTTCTTGTAGGAGCCTCAGCCGGAGGTCATTGTCATTTGGTACATAGAGTGCGCCTCGATAAAGTAGCCGACCATTATTATCTTCCGTACATTCGGCAAGTGAAATTTTATTAGAATGGTGAACGTCACTCCGAAGCATCGCGAGGATTTCGTTTGGGAAACTATCAACTTGGTAAGCTTTTGAAAATAACTCCTCCACAGTGGACATTCCTTCAGCGGATTCATTTGATAAAGAACCCGCGAACAAACTTAGCTTTGCATCCAAATTTTTTTCTCTTCAGAACCACTTGGCTCTGATGCTTCAACCGTTCATCCCCCTCTTTAGGTAGGTCACCTGACCTTCTAGTCAATGCATCCGGTTTTGCTCCTTGTTTTCCCGGTCGAAATTGTATGACGAAATCAAAACGTGAAAGAAATTCAGACCAACGAGCTTGCCGGCGATTTAACAATTTTGTCGTCATAAAATATTCCAGGTTTCGGTGATCGCTGAGAACTTCAATAGGGAATTGTGCTCCCTCTAGATGATGTCGCCACTCTTCGAAACATCGCACAATTGCTAGAAGTTCTTTATCGTAGATTTCATAGTTACATTCCGCAGGGGAATGTTTCTTAGAAAAGAAAGCCACCGGATGTAAAACTCCCTCATCATCACGTTGTGATAGAATTCCTGCTGAAACATAGTCGGATGCATCGGTTTCCACCACAATCTTTCCATCCGGATCGAAATGAACTAGTATAGGTGCTGTTGTGAACATCTTTTTCAAAGTCTGGAATGCTTCCTCCCGTTCATCTGTCCATTCGAATTTCACATTTTTCTTCGTTAGAGCTGTAAGCGGGGCAACAATCTTCGAATATCCAAAAATAAACCGTCGATAAAAATTTGCGAATCCCAAAAATACTTGAACATCATGGAGATTCGTCGGTATAGACCATTCTAGAACATCGATAACCTTCTTTGGATCCATTCTATTGCCATTTGGGGTAAGGATTAAGCCGAGATATTTCGTCTCTTGAACCATAAATTCACATTTTTCGGGTTTGAGATGAACATGATTCTCATCGAGTACCTTTAGAACCTTTTGAATATGATCCTTATGCTCTGCAAGGGATTCGGAATAGATGAGAATGTCATCTAAATAAGCCGTCACAAATTGATCGAGATAGGGGCGTAGGATATCATTAATCCAATGTTGGAATGTAGCCGGAGCATTTGCCAATCCAAAGGGCATTACCGTATATTCAAAATGTCTATATCGAGTTCGGAATGCTGTTTTCCATTCGTCTCCCTCCGCGATTCTGATCTGATTATATCCCCAGCGTAAATCCAACTTGGTATAATATTTTGCCTTCGACAATTTGGCCAGGGTTTCCTTCAATAACGGCAAGGGATAACGATTTTTAATCGTAATTGCATTAAGGCCCCGATAGTCGACACATAAACGAAGAGTTCCATCGGCTTTCTTGACAAATAGTATGGGTGCTCCCGCTGGCGATTCACTATGGCGGATAATTCCCTTGGGTAGATTTTCTTGAAGATAGTCCCAGAGTGCCTTCAACTTAGTTTGAGATAGGGCATATATTGGTCCCCATGGTGGTTGTTTGCCTTCCTCCAATCCTATCTTCATATCATGGAACGGTCGATGTGGTGGAAGGATTGAAGCATCATATTCTTCAAACATGTGGATATAGCGATGGAACTCTTTCGGTATCAGTTGTTCAATATCAATGCTAGATTTTTCAGTTGCTAGAACGGTAACGGTATGAGTCATCGGTAGGGGAATCGATATGCCATGAACCATAATTGCAGTTCCACTAAGCGAACAATATTGACGGCAGCTTCGAGAGTCAAAAATAAGCAAATTCTCCTTTGGTCGAATCGTAACGTCATGGCGTCGCATCCAAGGTATCCCCATCACAATCGGGTAATGTCCCAGCTTTGTCACAAAACATGACGCAGTCTCTCGATGGCCATGAATATCTAGCGAAACATCGACAATATGGGTAATCTTCCCTGACTTGATAGGTCTGCCATCTATAACATCTACATGGCGGGGTATTTTGAGTGGTGTCATGGTGAGATTATTGTGGCGTGCAAAAGATTCATCGATGAAAGCATATCCTGATGCTCCGGTATCAATAAGGGCATAGGTGGGTACGAAAGTATTTTTATTCTGTGAGATCGAACAAGTTACTACAAATTGGTTCCCATCCATTTCCTCCTCTGATACCGAAAAACCAGAAATATGCATTTCAGAAAAATCCTTAAATGGTCCCTGGGCTAAGCCACTTAGTGCAGGGACAAATCTTTTGCCGACTCGTTATCACTTCCATCATTTTCCTCCACTCTCAATGCTGCTCCTCTCATCATCGGTTTCCTTGGCTGATTCCCCATTGCCCTTGCTTGGGGGCAGTCCCTAACCATATGTCCAACACCTCCACAATAGAAACATCGGCCCTCAGCTAAGCGGGCGTTTCTTTCAGTAGGGGTGGGGCGACGATGACCCCCAGACAAATCCATCGGTACATCACCTCCCGGGCGGAACGAGGGATGATTCTCAGGGATAGATGCATTGACAGCTGGGGCGGCAGCACGGGGAGCAGGAGCAGGATTCACTGGTGGGGGACCAGGGTTCAGAGCAGCAGTAGCATTCCAAGGTTTTTTACTTCCTCGCTTAGCTTCTGCCGCTCGTCGGCGATTATCCAGTCGTTGCAAAAGTATCGCACAGGCGTCTACTGTCGTAGGAGTGTCATGGTGTATCATTGATTCATCGAGTTCCGCATTAATACCTTCCATCAAAGCCTCAATCCGAGAAACTTCATCCATCCCTGACTCGGCAGCATACCGTTGAAATTCGGCGAAATAATCAGCAAAGGTTCGATTTCGTTGGCGGATGTTCCTAAGATTCCTCCTAGCCGTGCGCATCCGATCAGGGTCCCCAAAAGCAGTATCCAAGATCTCATAAAATCGTACCATGGAAGGCAAAGCAATGCCCTCTTCCCCGACATATTGTAAAAACTGATTGGCGGCGACACCCTCCAGTCGACTGAATGCATAGGATAGCTTAGACTGTAGTGTGGGGAAGCGGTCGGCATTTCCCAATAGTTTAATCCTCATCTGTTGCTTGAATAGATGTAGTCTTTCTCGATCGCGATCCCCCCTAAACACTTCAGGATCTGGGAGCTTTTCTGACCGTTGGGTAGTAGCCGTGACAAGTGGTACTGGAGGCACAGGTCGGGCATCATCACCGCCAATTGGTTCTTCATCAGGGGCAACCACTTCCACAGCAACCCGTTGAGTTCGAGTAGCAGCAAGGTCTCGCTCAAACATCTCTCTTGCATTTCCAGCCTCCCTTTCCACCTCTTGTAAATCCGTAGCATACTGAGCAAGACCGTGTTGGGCCCGTTGGAGAAGTGCATAAGCTTCTATTCCGACATTATTGTCTACCTCTGGGTGTTCTTGGAAAAAAGTTTGGAGAGCATCGCTTAGCTGTTGATAATCAATAGGGACGTGTCCCGACATTGTAGGCTATGGTGTTGTATTGGTTGGCGATAGAGGACGCAATCTAGTGTGTAGCGGGGGTCTATGGGCGTAGGAACTATAATGCCAAGGAATACAACCGAGGCGAAGACGTAGCAATAGGTATTCAGGACTATGGACTATGGGACGGCTCTACCTGGTGTGACAAACCAGTTGAACCCTATGGCGAGAGGTGAACAAACGTAGTATTCGTAGAGTAAATACAAGAGATTGCGTGAAGAGAAGAGGAAAGGAAGGGAAACACGAAAAGGCACGAGGCAACGCCCCCTTATATATCCAGCTCCTAGTCCGTTGATGACTAATACCCTGCGTAACGGAAACCGAAAGAACATAACAGAACCTTCATTACAAATCCTAATTTGACTACGCAATACCTTCCCTTCACGATCCAATCTATCACCTTAGCCAGCATAGGGTATTGCCGTTACATACAGTCTCGACATCTCATGACGAGTTCGTCCTCTGCCAACTGAAGTTGTAATTTCTATCAATATGTTCGTATATTGACCAATCAAGATCGTCTGATCACGTCTCACGATCAATTGACTATGAATTGTCGCTCTCTTCTGTCTTTAATCTGTGTATTTTGAACATCACACAATGTCATTTGCCCATAAAATCTCGCCGTTTGACCATTGCATACTTCGTTCTTTCTCGTCGTTTGCCCATAAAAACTCATCCTCTGACCATTGCACTTTGTTCTTTCTCATCGGTTGCCAATAAAAACTCATCCTCTGACCATTGCACTTTGTTCTTTTAAGATTACATCTCGTCGGTTCCCCATAAAAACTCATCCTTTGACCATTGCACTTTGTTCTTCTAGGATTACATCTCGTCGGTTGCCCATAGAAACTCATCCCCGTCTCTGTTTCTACTGGCGGTATTTTTTAGTGTAGAAGAATGTTTATTAAACTATATTTACTACTTGTAATGGGGACAGTCTTTCCACGTATCGCTAGAATCCGATAGAAACATTTGGCCGTGCAAGATAGAAATCAGGTTTAGATTATTCAAAGATTTATCGCTAAGAACTCAATATTCCTTAAGGGCTCTGCTACCGAGTAGAAAAATACTTCATAGCTCTCACTGAAGACTTAGGAAATCAGATAGTTGGGGCGGAAGGATCCTGAGTACTTATACTCCAAAGGATTCCGTCCCGCTGCTCCTACTTGCTTACTAAGTTCCGGTGGTGCCTTTCAGCGGAAGGGAAGCAATACCACCGTTACCCCCGCTTCTCTCTAAGCGTTAGCGGGTGCTTCCAGTTCCGAAGGCAACTACCCTTAGTCAAAGCCTTTGTAACCCCTGCAGTCTTGGTTGTCACACAACCGGACCTGCATGAATGAGCTGCCGCTCAAGTGTAAGCTTAATCATTGCTGTAGAGCTCTTCACTTATTGTAGACTTTCCCCATGCATAGTCCCTGCCACTACCGGCGGACTTATCATGCTCGGAGGATTTAGAGGATCACCGAGCACTCAGAGCTTCACTCTGGCTGGCCTTGTAATCATTTGTGAGGCATAAACTCGTCGGTCATTACTCCCATGAATAGATCATCTTCCTAGCGCTCAGAATGTAGTTACTCTGACAGCTGGTAGCTAACCACACTGCCGGTACTTGCATGTCACTGTGCAACTGGCTTCTAACAATAACTCTCAGCATGTAACCGGGCCCTATGTGTACTCATACACTAGACAGTTGAAATGGGTCCGTTACACTACTCAGGCTATCCTCTTTTGGTATTCCATACTAGCGTCCCTTGTTCTTGCGCGGTCTACCCCTCTTTCTTACGCCCACTTCTCCTTGACACTTTTCTCAGGCGCCCTCTGTCATACTGACAGGAGGTCTCTCTATGGTGTCTTCAATAATTACATCATTATCAATATTCCTCTCAATAACGTCATTCACTTGTTCTTCCGCGTCGTCTATGTAGTCTTCGTACCTGGGTCGTACGACCCTACCACCACCATCCTGTAAAGGAGCCATTTCAACTGTCTGGCGTATGAGTACATACAGGGCCCGGTTACATGCTGAGAGTTATTGTTAGAAGCCAGTTGCACAGTGACATGCAAGTACCGGCAGTGTGGTTAGCTACCAGCTGTCAGAGTAACTACATTCTGAGCGCTAGGAAGAGGATCTATTCATGGGAATAATGACTGACGAGACTATCCCTCGTCAATGACTAGAAGGCCAGACAGAGTGAAGCTCTGAGTGCTCGGCGATCCTCTATATCCTCTGAGCATGATAAATCCGCTGGTAGTGGCAAGGACTCTGCCTGGGAAGTCTACAATAAGGGAAGAGCTCTACAGCAACGATTAATCTTACACCTGAGCGGCAGCTCATTCATGCAGGTTCCGGTTGTGTGACAACCAATACTGCAGGTGTTACAAAGGCTTTGACTAAGGGTGGTTGCTCTCGGAACCGGAAGCACCCGCTAACGCTTAGAGAGAAGCGGGGTAGTGGTGGTATTGCTTCCCTTCTGCAAGAGGGCATCACCGGAACTTAGTAAGGAAGTAGGAGTAGCGGAACAGAATCCTTTGGAGTATAAGTACTCAGGATCCTCCCCGCCCAACTGTCCGGATTCCTCAGTATTCATCAGAACTATCAAGTATATTCTACTCGGGAGCAGAGCCCTTAAAGATTATTGAGTTATTAGCGATAAATCTTTGGGAATAATCTAAACCTGATTTCTATCTTGCACGGCCACATCTTTCTATCGGATTCTAGCGATACGTGGAAAGACTGTCCCCGTTACAAGCAATGAAGAAAAGACAAAGAGAAACTAGCCCAGAACCCACGTAGAAGCGAAGAATGATGGAAGAAAAGCTTCCTTCCTTACCAGTACATGGCAAGAGGCTGATACTGAAAGCAGGACTGTCATGGACGGTAAAGAATAAAGTTGAAGATGCTCAAGGGACATTCCTCTTTGACACCGGTTGTACAGGAGCAATCCTCAACCAGAGTTTCGTCAGGAAGTATGGAGTTCCCTTAGTGCGGCGAGATCAACCTCTGACAATGTATGATGCTCAAGGAGATGTCATGATGGGCGGAGGAGAGTAGTACACTCACCCAGTCCACATGAGCATTGGAAATCACAGGGAGACACTCCGTTGGGAGGTGGCCACTTTGGAAGAAGGAATATCCGGCTATCTGCCAATTGCTTGGGCAAGAAATCACAATCCGGATATCAATTGAGAACTCAATACCATAAGCTGTCGAAGTGACTACTGTAAGCAGAATTGTCTCCCAGCAGCGATCAAGTTTGAACTCATCTCTTCATACTGTAACAGGGCCACAGTAGGGCTGTTACAAAAATACCTGTTCTACCAGTCAAGCCATACGGCCCTAGGTTAACCGCAGCTGGTTCTTCATCGATGGGTGAAGAGAAGGGCAGATGAGCCCCTACCTCTATTGGTATAGAGGGTAGAGATCCTGGCGAGCAAGAAGTCTTACAAGTCAAGCTAGACGACTGGACCAAAACTAGAGCAGCAGGACGAGCAGACCAAATAAGGAAGGGTAACCCCAAACATAAGTTACCCTACCTTGGCATTCAACCTTTGAGGCGCAATAACTTTGCAGCCGATGCCCGGAAAAATGCTTTACCACGTCAGAAAGGATCCTGGCGATGCTCCGGTCCATTTGGGGTGGTTGAATGAACGCATTGCGGAGTTGAGGAAACACTGCAAAATAAACACGTTTTAGACCCCAAAAAGAACCCCCGGAGCGTCGAACCGCCGGAACCCTCCTGTTTCAGCCCGGTGCATCTTTGGGGGAGTAAGAGTGCGACCCAAACTACCAAAGCAAACCTTTGCTTTAAAAAACACCCAAATCTATTCTAAATACTCTGAATAAGCAATTGCTGTCTGGTCGGCTGTTTCCTCTAGTTCCTAGGATCCCGACCCTTTCTTGGCAAGGATTGCGAGATTTGACTCGGACGAAAATTCGTCCGCGGTGTGGTAGCAACTCTTCTCTCCCCCCTGATAGAAAATAGGCGGTGCCCCCAGATTATTTGAAAGGCGGACGGCCAGTGAAAAAAGGAAAGAGGTAATGAAGGAAGGGGCGCCGAACTTCCATAAAGGAACTCGGTTGCCCCAGCTTGGTTTCGGGGAGATCAGGGAGTCTTTACCAGCGAGGAGCCCCCTTAAAGTTATTAAGTTTCTAGACTACAAATAACGATCAAAACAAATGAAATTCTATCTTTCCATCGAACGAGCCGAAAGGATAGCTTGTCGAATTCCTTTCTGCCTATCTACCTGATCGAAGTCACGGTCGCGCCCTCTCAAGGCACCCCCGTTACAGTATAACTTTAAGCTCCTCGCTTAAAGAACCCCACGAGAAAGAAAAAAAAACCTACCTGAACACCTAGGACCACTTTCAAGGCTGAAATAACCGAGCAGTTAGCTTTTTTTTTTTCAGCTCAGGCTGGCATGGGAGAGACTAACACTTTACTATGGTCTCCACTGTATCCGTCAGAGGGTTATAGCGCCCACATTCGCTCAAAGGGTTATAGCGCCCACATTCGCTCAAAGGGTTATAGCGCCCAGCTTCGCTCGGAAAGGAGACCACATTCAGGATCGCTCCTAGAAAATCCTGATAGTCCCATTGACCAACGGCCCCCATTCCCCATCTGGGCCCCAGTCCCAACCAAAGTCAACGTTACTTCGTCCACGATGACGGCAGGAAGAGTCCGGAAGAGGGGGATAACTGGCTTTCTTCTGGCGCCACCATGCCTCGTAATATGCTTGGAGAGCCAGTCTTTGTCTCTCCCTTGCCTCTTCTTGGACCACTCGCTGCCGCATCCACTCAGCTCCCCTTCCATCTCGCGCAATCTCATCCCGCATCCACCGCACCTGTTCCCGTTTCTCCATCAGTGCCGCACGGACACGAGCCTGACCAACACTTCTGTCCCCTGGTTGGGAGAAGGGATAAGGACGACGGTAATCCTCCCGAGTCAGAAATGGGACCTGGTTGAAATGGCCATCGAAGGTCGAGGTCTCCAAACTCCGAGGAACAGCATGCCTGTGGAAGCATTAGCGATAGTAAGAAGAGGTTACACAACTCGCTGGATCATGCCTACCTCATAGCACTCCGTGATCGGACGGCTTTACGAGCAACTCTCCGAGCGTGGATGGTGTTACCACCATCCAGCTCCAGGAGATCAGTAACAACCGCACCAGTTGAGGATCTAAGCCTTGTCCCCCGCCGAGATCGACTAGCGTTAGATAAAAGCGCTTGTACAATAGACGAATTGATCGCAATGAACAAAGAGAGGAATAGAATAAAGAAAAACATTATTGCTGAAAGGAGGTGATAAATTTGGTGTTGGGTGTGGAAAGATCGAACTCCCTGGAGTGTAGAATGAATAGAAGGAAAAGAATTCTTACCCTCCTTAGTTCGACGGATACCCCGCTTTTATAAGCGAACTCCTATTCCAGTTCCGAGAATCAGCGTGGTTAGCCGAAGCAGGAGTTCGGTCCGGCTTTAACCGAACCCGGCACTAACCGTGGAAGGAGACAAGGACACCAAGTTTACCTGGTCTGAGGGATAGGAGCATGCGTTCGAAGTCCTGAAAGAGGCCTTCCATCCGCCCCCGTACTAGCCCACTTTGATGCCGAGCTAGCTACCAAGATTGAGACCGATGCCTCCAACTTCGCTAAATCTAGCATACCGTCCCAATTCCACCGAGATGACAACAAGTGGTATCCAGGAGTCTTTTACTCCAAAATGATGTCACAAGCCGAACGGAATTATGACGTTCACGACAAGGAGTTAGGTGCCATTGTGTCATGCTTCAACGAGCGAAGTCTCCCAGGAGAAACCTCCAGCCGGAGGGAAACCCCCGGTGGAGAAAAAACCAGAACCCAGAACCAGCGGGTAATGGTGGACAAAATGGAATAGTCCCCCCGGTTGGTGGCGATCCCAACCCGGGAGGGGACTCAGATAGTTCAGATTCGGAGCCTGAGTATGGAGATAGGAGAGGATGGCGGAGATACCTCAGGAAGATGCTGGAGAAGCAGCAGACAGAGCTCCTGGCCTCCATGACACAGTTCATGAGACCTCCGGCCCCCTCACACCCCTCCGCTGCCTCCAGGGCCCGAGAACCAAAGGCACACCCTCAGGCCAAGTTCAATGGCAAAGCAAACAATGTGGAGACCTTCATCAGGCAATGTGAGAATGTCTTCTCCATTGAAAGCCAGTTCTTTACCTACGAAGAGGTTAGGATCCGATATGCTGGTAACCTGATGGAAGGAGAAGCCCCAGCCAACTGGTATGAGGCTTACCACAGCTCCATTGACCAAGCTTCTGCCAACCGGATAGCTGGGATGTCTGTGGTGTTAGATGAGAAATGGAAGTGCTGGGATTCCTTTGTGGATGCTCTCAGAGCAGCCTTTGGCGAAGCTATCTCTAGGGATGATGCGGCAGCCCAATGGAAGGCCCTTACCCTCACAGCCAAGGGTCAGTTAGTGGATGATAAGATCCTCAGTTCCCATATTTCCGAACCTAGGCATGAGTTGGGCTCGCTTTACCTCCGTTACACCTCTGGGTTTCCTCCAGCCTGGGTTCGCCAAGGGGTTGTCCCCGGAATCCCATAGAGGTACACCACCCCCGGAGTCACCTTCTGCGTTCCTACAAAGATACGGTCACGGTCGTCACCAACCAGCAAAAAAAAAAAAAAGGGGGGGGCGCTGAAACCGAGATAAGCTCGATGGGCGGCCAACCTCGCGGAGTTTGACTTCAAAGTTGTATACCGCCCTGGAAAACTAAAAACGCCAAACCAGACATCTTGTCGCGGCGTTGGGACCACGCCCTTAAAGAGGGGGTAAGGCTCATCAAGACCCTGAAATTCTTGTTTAAGCCAGGACAACTTATAATGGGTTCTGTCCAACACCCGATCGTTATGATCAACTCAGCATGTGCAAGATCAGCCCAAATCTGCAAACTCACACCGGTGCCCCTGGATGAAATCTGGGCTCAAGCAGCCTTACATCCAGAGTACCTCTCTTTGAAAAAAGCCATTGAGAACACCTCTGGGAATCTGGTGAACCGATACCTGACTTTAAAGGACGGACACGTCTTCTATAAGGAAAGGTGGTACATTCCAAATCATCGGGAACTGAGCTCAAGATCCTGAGCGCCCTACATGATTCGAAGACTGCTGGTCACTTTGGACAATTCAAAACGGCAGAACGCCTTCGGGCACTGTCCTTTGCCAAAAGATGGACAACGATGTGGAAGAATACGTTCAGAGTTGCGATACATGTCAACGCGCTAAAGCCTCAAACACACAAGAAGAAAGGGATGTTGCAACCTTTAGAGTCCTCTCTATTCCTTGGAGTTCCATTTCAATGGACTTTATCACCAAAGCAACCATCGAAGAACTTGCTCAAAATCTTCCTCCGGGAGATACGGCGACTGCATGGACTTCCTGAGGAGATTATCTCCGATCAGGACTCTAGATTCGAAACATATCGTCCTCAAACTGACGGGCAAACTGAGAGAGTCAACCAAACGCTAGAACAGTATCTCAAAAAACTATTGTTTCTGTCAGCGGGACGATTGGGCAGAGTTACTCCCGCTTGCCAAGTACGCCTACAACACGGCCACCCAAGAGTCAACCAAAGCATCGCCATTCTACGCGAACTATAGGTTTCAACCAGATTCCACTTGGCCCTCACTTAAACGGAAACTAGACAACTTCGACGCGT